>NC_034409.1:40161870-40791108 GCF_002078875.1 Numida meleagris
CGGAGGGGAGAGCCGCTGCCGCCGCCGGCCCCTTCTCCCGCGGCCGCCTCCCAGAGGGACACCCCGCAGAGGCCTCCCCCCGGCCCTGCCCGCCCGCCCGGCCGAGCCCAGCCGCACCGACCTGGTGGAGCGCGGTGAGCCCGTCCACATTGGCGTAGTTGATGTCGGCGCCGCGCTCCAGCAGCCGCAGCACCTCCTCCGTGTCCCCGCTGGAGCAGGCGGCCAGGAAGACGGCGCCGTCGTCGAACTTCACCTTGGTCTTTTTGCGCTTGACCACGGGCGGCTCCAGGTCGGTCTCGGAGCCGATCCAGCGCTTCAGCTGCTCGTTCCGCTTCTGCTTGGCGTCCGCCATCTTCATGCCCCACTCCCGCCTAGCCCCCTCGCTATCGCCGCGCCGAGGATAGACTATATACCGCCGTATCCCACAGAGCACCGCGGCCCGCGCTCGTCCTCGCTCACGCACCCACCCAGATGGAAGCGCAGGGCGGGAGGCGGCCGAGGGGCGGGGCGGCGGCGGCTCTTTAGCATAATCCCGCGAGATTTCCCGGCGGGGCGGGGCCCGAGGGAGGCGGGCAGGGGCGCGCGGTGGGTGGGGTGAGGCAGTGAGGCCCTGACGTCACGGGCGCGCGGGGGCGGTGGCGGGGCGGGGTCGGGCCGGGTTGGGGTGGTGCTGAGGTGCGGCTGGGTTTTGCGCGGGCCGCGGGTTCAAGAGTTCAGCTGAAGGGGTCACTGGTTCGGTTAGGGCAGCCGGTGCAGGCCTCGGGAACCAAAGGAAGGCTTCAGGCGTGCTGCTTCCCTGTTTGCGTCTTCTTCCGCTTGTGCCTCTGTTAGCAAACAGAGCGACTGCAGCCGCTCTGAGAAGAACACAGGCAGGGCTGCTGAGGATCCCCTGCTTGGGAAAGCTAAGCATGCCTGCGTTTGGGCAGCCTGGTATCAAAGCAGTGCGCCCTGAGTTGTCTGTGCACAAACCCCTATGCTCACAGTGTTGCAGTGCTGGTTTCAGTTATACTTCACTGTTACGCAGTGCTGGTTTCAGTTATACTTCACTGTTATTGCCTGAAAATTTGGAGCAGCGCGTCCTGTTTCTGTTGGGAGAGAAGGAATTACAGTGTACACAGCCTTTGAAGACACAAACATTGTGTTCAGAATTGCTACTTCTAGGAACCAAGCTGTTACACGCAGTTAATTTCTTTCCCTGTGCGTAGCTTGTTTTCTTTAGCTATAAACAATAGATATTTTCTTTTGAATTGAGTCATCTTTAGGGGTAAAACGTGGCTTTAACCTTACTGGAAAAGAAGTTCTAATTTCAACTAATTATAGGAAACAAAATATAGTTTGAGAGGGTCACCAAACCTCATACTTGTCAATTTTTGTGTGGTTTGTTCCTTCCTCTAATGTTTCCTTTTGCTGCAGTCTCTCAGCCTGCTTAGGCTTCTTAATTCTATCATTAAAAATGTTGGTGGCATTTCACAAGAAGCGGTGGTCAGAAGGTTGCATACCTGCAGCAGTGTGTTCTCACTAACGCCCTTCAGAGCAGGTTTTCACCTGGAACTATTTGCACAGCACCCATCAGATGTACTTGCACAGCAGTGCATAACACACAGCCCACTGAAAATTTGCAGATGTAAACTGTGGGTATTTTAAAGATGGCATCTGGTAGGCGAGAAGAAAGATTTGCCAGAGAGAAGTTTCCAATCCAAACATGTCAACAAAAACCCAGGATCTAATTAATACATTCCTATTGATGACCCATGTGTCTACTCAGAGATACAATTTAAGTTCATGGATCTGAAAGTATGGCTGATCGTGCACAATCCACTTCAGAAGCGGTCGTTGTAGCATTTATTACTCACATGGGTAATTGAATTGTGCCCAGTACACACATTTACCAGCCTACAGCTTGGCTGCATCTACTGACTCACTTCTAAGGAGAGGAGCTGTGCAGGATCCAGCTGCATACTGCAGTCTTGTCCTCTTGGGCACAATTCCTTGGGGACAGGCCCTCAATCCAATGACATTTCCTAAGGAAACTACTTTCCCAGAGAAAGGTAACTCAAGAAAGAACATCCTCTGTCCCCAGATGTCTCCAGTATTTTAGAAATACCCTCCCCCGCAGTCTGCTTCTTTCTTTCCCTCTCAATTGGCTGTCTGAAAATTTGACTCTTCAAAGAACCCACATACCTATAGAATGCAATACACTGATTTCAGCAAGATTTTAAATCAAGTGCTGTATTGGCAGTAAAGTAATTCTAGGCTAATTGATAGGTACTTATTTGAAATACCGTCTGAGGAAATTCATTGGTATGGAGCACTTTTTTTTAGTTTTCCATAAAGGCTCCAGTCACCTCTCCTTGACTACATTCCTCTAGCTAAGCTTTTTATTTTTGATCATGGAATATCCTTCAATTCCTCAAGCAGTAACAGTAGGTTACGCAAGAAAGCATCCAGGTGGGTTCTGAATATCTCCAGAGAAGGAGACTCCACAGCCTCTCTAGGTGGCTTGTTCCAGTGCTGTCATGCTCACAGTAAAGAAGCTTTTCCTCATGTTTGTATGGAACTTCCTGTGTTCCAGTTTGTGCCCATTGCCCTTTGTTCTGTCACTTTGCAACACTGCAAAGAGCCTGGCCCCATCCACTTGACTCCCAACAATTAGGTATTTATTAGCACTGATAAGATCCCCACTCAGCCTTCTCTTCTCCAGACTGAACAGCCTCAGGTCTCTTAGCCTTTCCTCTTAAGGGAGATGCTCCAGGCCCCTCATCATCTCTGTGGCCCTGTGATGGACTCTCTCCAGCAGTTCCCTGTCTTTCTTGAACTGAGGAGCCTAGAACTGGACACAGTGCTCCAGATGTAGTCTCACCAGGGCAGAGCAGAGGAGGATCACCTCCCTCAACCTGCTGGCCACACTCTTTTTAAAGCACTCCAGGTTTCTCTTGAGATATCTGTATAAATGCTTGTAGAGGTAGCATCTATTCATGTATATATTTTCAGCTAATTTATGGCAGGCTTCAAATGATCAACAGTTTAACAATGAGATTGTTATCAGTGTGCTTTCCGATTTTCTATTTTTTCTTACAAGCATTACAGTCATTGTTCAAAGCTAATTCATGCAAGTTTCTGTACCACAGAAGTACACAGATGAAGTTTTTGTGCTACCCAAAATAGTCATCTTCTGGAACATCGGATTTTTCTTTTGATCTCTTAAGGATAATTGTTGTCTTGTCATTCATTTTTTTCATCAGCAACAGAAATCTGACATGTTGTGGCTTCTTAAAATTTTGTCCAAATGTTTTTCACTCCCCAGTGAAGAAAACCATTATATGAAAGTTAGTTTCATCAATTATAGCTCTGGGAAAAAAAGGCTAATTTGAAGAAATAGTGGCAAATACTGTATATGTTGACATAAAACTCTCTATTCTCCCAGGTTTCTATAAAGAACTGTAAGGTTTAAGAGGAGAAATTGGATAGGAAAATATAAAAGCATTTTTCAACACGGAAACCAAATAAAGATAGTTATAAGAATAAGGCATTTCTTTCATATTTTAAATTTGATGGCCATATTCATTTCTATTTTTAAATATGTTGCATTCACTTCTCTAATTGTGTGGCAAACCCACACAAGAAACAGTGAAATCTCCAATATATTCCTTATCCGGAAAAAAGGAGATAGAAAGACTATGCACAAAGTGCTATCAAAATTTTAGATTATGTGAGAAGCAAAATTCTCACTCTGATTTTTGTTCAGTTCAGAGTAATGTTCTTACACAGAAATGTCAAGGTGGGTTACTTTTAATACTGCATAATCCTGAGTCACCAAAACCAAAACTAAAACTACCATAGCAACCCAGGCACATATTTATAGGCTACGCAGTTCTGAATCAGATTTGCAATAGTGTCTTCTCCCAGCATCTTTCATGAGCTTTACAGATTGCCATCTTAATGTTCTTGGATGCCAGTGCAAGCTAACATTTAAGCTTGATTCACATACAGATTCTCTGACATATTTCTACTTGTACCAACTGTTAAACTGGCATTCATTCGACTGACAATTTCAGTAGTTCATGGGTTATGCTAGAAATAGTTGATTTGGTTAGTGAAAAGTAATACCATGTCCTTTGCAAATGGGAAATATGCTTATTTATAAAACTGACTTTATAAAACCATTCTTAGTTTCAACGAAATTAAAGTTTTGCCTGGCCACTTCATGAAAAAGAAAATGAGATTGAACTATATTTTGTATGATAGAAATATAGGCACCCTATTTCTATCCAGTCTCTGGGGTCCTTGGGAATTCTGCCCATGTGTAACTGCAGATCTCTTGTTGGACACTCTGCCATTTTGTCCTTGTTCTGTTGAGAACAAGTATCTTAGCTTTATTCTAATGTCCAAAGTGCTGCATAATTTTATGGTTGTTTTTATCAATCTCTGTTCAGCATTTCTTCAGGTGAAGTGTTTCCTTTCCACTGTTCTGTGTGGCTTGATTCAAGGAGCATGCTGTTGAAATGCACAATATAAATGCTCAGGGGAAGGGAATGACCTATCACTCTGAAATGCATGCAAGATGTTCTCTGTGAGCTGCATTCTGAACATATCACAGCTGAGAAATGTACTTCCAGGGCTGCAGGAGGACAATTTCGACAAAGAGAAATTAAAGGCATCCTGATTTAGCTTTCACAGTGCAAATATACATACTCTAAAGGGTTACTGACTGCCATGACACATAGATTTCTGCTACTGGAGGTATATGATTTTTCTTTTTTCGATACTCTCTTGGTATATGAAAGCATCCTTTCTGTAATTAAAAGTTTAAAAACACTAAAATCTAAAATTGTTAGGCTGAACAATTGGCTTGGCTTGGATTTTGGACATCTATAAGTATGCCCTGCTGTTCATGGTGCCTACAGGCTCTATTTTTATGAGCCACCAGAACATATGACATAACTGCATGCTTGCATCAGGACTGGTCTTAGCAATGCAGTAACATAAGTAATGCACCTGAATCAGTGACAAAAATAACAGTGTCGTCCTTTGGCTTTCTCAGGCAATCATATGCAGAACCAAGTGGTTTTCTTTAAAAGAGAACTGGCTGATAGTACAGTGATGCTTATTAATTTAATTCTTGAAGACCTCTTCCCCTGAATGCAACACAGATAAGTAACCAAAAGCAGTTTTCTTGCTCAGAAATCACTTTTCTTGCAGTTCAGTGTCCTTATATACACTCCCACTATTGCTTTGTTTGCGCTGTGTTTGTTATGGCCTATGTGTTTGCTACATAGTTACTTCTTCTGTAGGTAACTCCCCAGGCTACAGATTCACTGACTAGACTTAGTTCCAAGTCATCAAGTGACTCTTCTGGTGGCTTCCTATTGTCCCGTAGCACAAGTCCACAAAGAAATGGAATTGCTTCATCCTGACAGTTTTAAAGAAGGGTGGTTTAACTGAGTAAATTAATCTGACATAACCTTAAGCTGTGGCAACCACTTACGTAACAGTAAGGTACTCAATATCGTGAATATAGAGATGTGCACTTCAGAATCCTTTTAAACATCTTCTCATTTGTCAGGTTTATGACTTTCAACCCCCATCTGATGAAATCACGTTTCTTAACCATTCCTAAATTGGATTGCTGGCCTGCAGCTCCTCCATTCAGACATCACGATAACTTGAAAGGCCCAACTGAGAAGAGACCCAAAAAAGTTTTTTTCTAGTACATGCATAAAGTAACTCAAAACCAGCTTCTTCACACCAAAACACTAGTCACTTCATGTAAGAAGATAAAAAGATCATTTCCTCTAGATCTTACCCAAAATTTATTATTTCCCTAGAAATTTATGGCAGAACCTTCTATTTGCCTGAAAGAGAAAGCATCTCTTCCCAGCATTTTCTCTGAGTCTCTTCTTCAGAGACTAGGGATGAGTCTTCATATAACTGAGGCATCCAAGCATGGCAAGGGCCAGTCCTGCACTCTTTGTATAGTCCATTCTCTTCTCCCAGCCACAGAATCTATTCTCAGCTTTTCCACAGACTGTGTTATTCATTTGACACCAGAGTGTTTTACCAGCACTCGCTGACTTTTTGGCTTGGTTAGTTTTCTGCTGCTCTAGCAAACCAAGCAGACTTGCCAAGGGGTGAGAGGAGCTTTCCAGAAGAGATGGGAACGCATGGCCAAGGCTGGGGAAAGACACAGTTGCTTTTCCCAGAAGCAGGGAGACATTAAGTAGGCTCAACCATCACATGAAATCTTACCCATAGTTCTAGCTGTGAGCATTGTCATTATTTTCCTCTCTGGAAAGGTTTTTTTTAATGGTTTGGTGTCCTTTATTCCTAGGTTCCAGCCTGTGTAAGATAAGCCTGCTAGCTAGAATAAGACAAGTGAGCACAGCTGAGCCAGTTCCCCAGGTTCTTTCACCACCATTTTGTCTTCTGAGTGGAGGTGCTGTATCTGTCAGCATTTCTGTTTCCTTCCATGTGACAACTAGCAAATAGGATTTTGTCCAAACACAGTAAGGAGTGGACGGCTAGATAATTTTCATATTAAATAATAAAAATAATATTCTCATTCTTGACCATCTTTGTTTTAAAGTATCTTGAGTGCTCACACTTAATACTCAGTACTAGGAGTATAGCAACAGCAGTGTGAAGAAAGCCAGGACCCCCACCAAAACTCAGCCCAGTGCACAGCTGGGCAGTTCTGAGGTTCATCCTCCATGTCCTCCTGCCCCTTCCTCACAGGCGTGTTTGTGCCACGGTCACTTCCCTACATGCAATACTGGTATAGCTACTTTCTTGTAATTATGAAATAGTCATAGGATACTTTTACTTCAAGCTCTAATTGAGATCTGAAACACTGATGTTGCTGAGACCAGACACTTGGCTCCAGGTTGCATCAAGTATTCCTTGATCTATATTTTTATATATGTGCATTTTGTCGCTCCCTCCTTCTAAAGAAAGTTAAGAAAGTAAAGGCTGGTCCTACAAAAATTCTGCTTTATTTTGTGACAAGCATATGGATAGATAAATATATACTGTGAACTGCTAATCTTTGAACTGGATTAATAGGAGTAAAATGAGCTTTATAAATGATGTAAAATGATTAATTATAGTTTACAGATAGAATTTTAGAGTTGAATTGTTTTGATTATTCTGATTACTAACATTTTTTATTATTTCTTTGGGGCTGTGGCCTGATGGGTAGAATAACTAACAAGAAGCTAGAACATTTCTGGTTCTGCATCTGAGTCTTGATTTTACATGGAATAAATAAATTCAAGTTCCTAATTTTGCATACCCGACCTCATTTTGTATTTAAAACTCAAGAGCTGAGTAAAGAATTTTGATCACAGTGATAAGATTCTTTCCAGTCCTAGTCCTTACAATTTAAGATTTTGAAGATATAAGCTGAATCCTTAATAAAGCTATAAAAACCTATTGCAGATAAAGACCCAAATGTTGCAGCTTCTTTTGCAGCGGGAAATTTGACTGAGGAAGGAGTACTCGCTCAGTCAGAATACTCACAATCACTCTTGTTTTTTGGAAAACAGAACAATAATTTCTCTGCTAAAATGTTTGCGTTACAGTTTTGTGGGTTCCTGCATTTAAAAAACTTAGATTTTGCATAATTTTAAAATCGTGTATAATATAAAATGTTAGGATCTTGCTAAAATCACAACATTGCTCACCAGAAAATAAATGGCAAATGATTGCTTCAAAAAGACAAGAGCCTGGCCTCACTCTCTAATCACTACACCAGATAAGATTGGATAAGACAGATAAATACTATAGAAATAATAGCTTAAAGTACCTTTCTGATGTCTTATTCCTTTACAAAATAACTAATCCATACTAAAAATTCAAAATCTTCCATGACTTTTCTCCATTACATATTTAAGAACATTGTTACCTTCAGAGAGATATTGGGCAGTTCCCTGCAGAAAGTAGGAATATCCAGCAGCCATATCCATGTATATTCAAGGCCATATTACACACACTTCTCTGCAGCAGCAAGAAGTAAATGGAAAAAATAGTTTATTAATATTTTATACCCAAAATACGTGCAGTAGTTTTAATGTCTATTTATTCTGGAAGTATAATAATTGCATAGGTGACATGTACATAGGTCACGTTAGCCACTTGCTCCACTAGCGAGAGGGTATATAGGTGCATTATTTTATATCCATTTAAAACAGTCAAGGCTAGATTTAGGAACCCCTTATTTGTTTTTGCCCCCACAAATATCCCTCTGAAACCCACTGCAGTTACTTATATAAGTAAATGATTTCCAGTTAAAGTATAGGTTCCACAATCCGAAACATAATTATATGTTAACTTATTACGGGGTTATATACTACACAGTTTACAGCCTGGCTGTTTATTCAGATTAAACACATTATAGCAGAGTTGGGATCACATCCCCTAGTTATATAACATTCCCACGGATTTCCACTTTAGCTTTGGTAAGGAGATGAAAATCAGGCCTCAAAGCAATAATTACCCCACATGGTACTCACACATGGAGAGATAAAGCTAAATATAACATAAAGAATGCCATTTCCCCATACTGTGTTAAATGAACTCCATACCATAATCAGAACAGAGTTAAACAAAAACACGCAGTTACCTAGAAACAAAAGAGCAAAAGTCTGTCTCTATCACATGCCTGAAAGTGTTTATGGTCAGATCCTACCACTGTTGCTCACATTGTACAGCACTTACGAGCAGTCCCACTGAGGCACTTGGGTATTAAAATGATTTGGAAGTCAATATATGCTTCATTTGCTTTAAAAACTGCCTGAAATTGTGCATCATTTAGATGTAACAATTGCTTTACTGGTTCCAGTGTACAATAACTCTGTTAGGCTTGCGTTACCTGGCTTGGGTACAAGCTCTACAAGCACAGAGCTCAGCCTACCCTGCAAAAGTCCAGCAGCCTCAATTAGTTCCCACTGAGCTTTATGCAGCTCTGAGTACGCTGTTACCAGGAGCCACACTAGTTTCATGGTAGCTCAAGCACATCTTTGTGATATACTCTAAATCTGTTGATGTTTTATCTATTCACATGGAAGTTATACAGGATCAAATAGCTGTTGAGAACTTACTGTAACTACACTGGATGGAGGCTCAAATTTTAGTACTTTATGTCAAAATGTTGGGTTTTAGTTACAGAAACATATATTTTGATAAGAGTCCAGACAAACTCCATTGAATTGAATAGAAATATCAAAGTCTAGACAAAGACTTCAGAGAAGTGTGCCTGACAGGAGAATTTGGCTGATAATGTCAAAAATTAATTTGCTTCTCCCATGCTTTTGGTCTTCATTTTCAAAATGAAAAGAAATACTCCACACAACAACAACAACAAAATCAAATGTTGGGATGCAGGAGCAACTGTCTTCTCTTTCCCTGCAGCTTCTACTTCTTACTTAAATATACTGAAACACAGTTTCTGTGCCTCAGCTGGGTTGCACATTGAACAAAGACAATGTTGTCAGTTTAGCTAAGAACAGCTTTCAGGACAAACAAGCTTAGTAGAAACCTTTCTGCCTTGGCCCCTTATGACCCACACAGCAGATTTCTATCTCCTTACATATCATGAGAGATGTTTAACATCTGGGCAAATGAGTGGGGCATCTACACATTCTGTTTAACATTTACATTTACTCAGTACCCTAAAAGTTGTTGTAGGTTTACATGATATATCTAACTGAGCAAGTATAGGCAGAGGTGGATTCATTTTTTCTGTGCCCCAAGTTGGTGATGTCTCTTGTCTGGTAGTAAAAAAGCTCTTCATTTTAGGTGATGTGAGTATACAGCTTCTAGATCAAAGTCAGCTTGTTCCTGCCTGGCTTGGAGCAGCAGTGAAACAAGCTGCTGTCTGCCTGCACCTGTCTGCATAGATTGTTATGACGGGACATGGGTGTTGCAAGCCTCATGGTGAGCCCTCAGGCTGAAGTCTAGGTGGAAGCAGGAGCCAAATGATGTAATTAAGGCAATCTGAAATTGTGAACCAGAGACATACAACACTCATTACTCTAACAGAGTAAGGCAAGAACACGGTCAGAGGTAGGGTTTGGCATCAGAAAGCCAGGGAGCTTTCATGCACCTTGTCAAGAACATAGCTTCAGAGTTAGAACTGCAGGAAGTGCAGGCTGTAATGGAGGTTCAGGAGGAGGAACAGATAGAGCAGGAGCAGAAACAGATATCTTGGGCCACAGCTACAACTAAACGGGCAGCAGGCATGAGCCGGTCCTGAACCATGAAACCAAAGATAGTGAGAGAGACCAGGCTTAGAGGCAAGGCAGACATCAGAGTTCAATCCACTGTGCTTGTTCTGAAGACATCTTTTGTGAACACACCTATCTACCAGCATCTAATGGCATCTGTCTGCTGGCTGTAACAGCTCTTTGGGAGCCAGGTCCCCCTCTGAGGGCACAGTACCCAGTGGCTGGCTGCCTGAGGGATGTCTTCCTTGGCTAGACACTGCTCAGCCATACCTTGAAGGGACTGCATTTATTAACTTTAATAAAGTTAGAGCAGAATTATAACGAAATCTGTGGAGTATTTGTTTCCACACAATATTAATCAATATAATGAGGTGCGAACATGTAATCAGTCCTATTGAAACCTATAAGGCCTAGTAGGTATGCACATACTTACACGTCTACTTATTAAGTATACACTTATTAAGGACTCCAATATAATTTTTTAGGGATGAAAGGATGCAATAAACAGTGGAACTGGGTATTTCAGTACCTGTAGGGCTGACAGTGGTGCAAGAGGGTAGGTTAGCATTCTGGCATATGTGTCAGTCACTGCAATAAAATATTTTGATGCAGAGGCATGTGAAATGCTTGGCATGAGATTAATGCTATATAAACCATGATATTTATATTAATCTAACCAAAGTGATACAAAAACAATTATGTCCATAGTATCCATTGTCCTCATGCAGTGCAACAGAATGGGATGAAAGCCTTTTTCCCTTAGTTTATCATCATCTAGCTGGAAAACTGAAGTTACATGCAGGTGAGAGAAGATGAGCTTCTGCCAAAATGCCATTTGACATTATGCCAAGTTTCAGTCCTTCAGAAACAAAAAGCTTTTGGCTTTTGCCACTTGGGCACTGCACCAGTTCCTTCCCAGCTTACCTTTAGACTGAGAAACTATTAGTAAGACAAATTACTGCCAGCAATGAGATATGTTTTTCAGGATGGGATGTTCTTACACAACTATAAATGTACATGTGAAAGCTTAAGTAAAGGGTACTTGTCTGCACTCTGAATTATCCACATTTGTTTGTTTCTTTCGATGCCTTCTTCAAACAGAATTTTCATCTTCCAGTGTCATACATATATGACAGTAAAATCACTCATAGTAAATTATCTTCTGGGTGTGTTGACTGTTGTCTGTTGTCTGTTGTTTATCCCAGAGGGAGAAAACAAAGAACAATGATTTAAAATAATTTTCATATTTCTTGGGTGTTAAATAAGGAAATGAAACAGGTACTGTCTTCACTTACATTGTGTTTAAGATATGTATCCAAACCAAATGTGAGGTTTCCAGTGCCATGTTTTTCAGATTACTTTATCACATATCGATAAACAGATTGCAGTCATATATTATCCTTGCTCAACCTAGAAGATTTGGCAGGTCTTTACCTTTGGAATCAGGTACTCCTCTGTTTGCTGTTTATCAAGTAGTTTGAAAATTAAATTTTATAAAGCCTCAGGTTCTACAAGATAAAATTTGAATGCATTGAATTTAAGAATCACATGGGTTTCTCACAAAATAAACACATTTATTTTAAATCATGCTGTACAATAATCACTAATTTTACATGGTTTCTAATGCATTTAAATGATTTTTTTCTCTATTTTATTATTACATTCTAGAGGTCCTAATTATCTTGCCAGTATGTTCTACTGCTATGCATTGGAGAGTGTTTCCATTGCCTGAGTTCAGTCATCTAAGTTAGGTTACCTTGGAAAGATCTTCCTCTTTCCAGTGACAGTAGTGTAAAAGGAGACTGCTCTCCTAAGATGGCTGCCTGAAGTCTGGCAGCATTAAGATTCCCCACTTCGCTCTCATTTAAACCAACATGTGAATGCAAAGTGAACCAAATGGGCTGGCTTCTGGTGGGGTAATTTTAAACATTCCTGTTTCTTTGCACACCTGTCTGGACAGTGATTCGAGCTGTTTCCATTCCATCTCAGCCTGCAAAGGCTCCCGTTGACTATATGCAGCTTATATGAGCAAAAGAAGAGAATCCAAAGTGAGACTTACAGAACAACCACCCTGTAAGGAGTAATTATTATTCACAGCTTTCCACGCTTTGTTTTTTTCTTTTGGAAACATGTGTTGTCCCAGAACCGGAGTCCCTATTCAGTGAGCAGCAATCAGCTCCACACTACCAAACATTAGCACCATGGTCACATCTATATTACCAAGTAATTCAATGCGACCAGAGCAGATCGGCAGCTGGAAATGGCTGGCACTGTGTCCTGCATTTATATTCTATTGTATGGGCCATCAAACCATGGTAAACAACTGGAAGATTGCCTTTTTCACTTTATGTTGTCTTGTGATGTGTGGATATAAACCAGCCATCATAGTCTTACATGCAGGAAGAAAAATTCACTTTTCATTTAAAACGAAGATAGATGCTCGTTTTCATTTCTTTAGAAGCAATAAAACATTACAGAAGTTAGTGTGAATGTGTAAACAATAGTAATCTAAAAACTTGTATTTCATTGAGTGTAGATCACTCTTATTCTTCTTACATTTTTAGTGTTTCAAGAATGATTTGCTGCCGTCCCAAGGCATGAACTTTTCAGTCCGACAATGAGAGCATTTAATCCCCAGCTCACTTTAAATAGATTCTTCCAGCTCAGAACAGAGAGATCTGGCAACAAAAGTGTGCGTTAATGCCATACTGATGGACAGTTTAAAATGTTATTTAACTTAGCCACTAATAAAAGTTGTTTTCCTGTAACTTTAACATTTTAATGTAAACAATAAAAACACCTGGCCTTCGTGTAATATTTGATAGCTGCTTTACTAAAGCTAGCATGTCCATTAACTCTTTAGGAAGAGACTTGAAAATTCAGATTAAAAATGTATTATCGCAAATGCTCTGTTTTTACCCAAGGAATAAAATCTACTGAGAACTTCTAAAGAATAGTAACCAAAGCAAAATGGAAGATACGCACAGAAAAAAAAGTTAATTTTAAAATAATTTGAGTTAGATGCGTAGAGTATATAAAATTTACAAAGACTTAGAAAATAAAATGTAAACTAAGATAACTTAGACTGTCAAAGATTATTTACAAACAGCATCTATATAATGAGTACACTTTGAGGACTGCTTGAAAGTGCTGGAAATGCTGTGAAATGAATTACAGCCTGGTTTTCGCCACCACACCTTCTTTAAATAATATGTGCATGAGTGGGTGAGGTCAGAGAAATATCCCTTTTGCTGGAAGTTAGTGTATTACATCCGTAAACATACAAATGTCAAAGTAACTAGCAGAATAGGAAGATCCTGTTTTAGACTGAATTGTACGTGGAGAGCTTACTCACTGCAGAGATTCTCTTTAATAGACAACTGGCAAAGGATTTTTGGTGTCCTTACTGTAATAAGCCCTTCCAGCACTCCAGAGATGAAACATGTTTCAGAGGGGTCTGTTAAGGAAAAGGTGTTTGAGTAAACAACAATTACTTAGAAAGAAACTCCTGCTGAAAAGGTGTTTTGTGTGCCATTAGTGCAGAGAAGCCTCAGTTGCTTCCATAGTGTTAGGGCGATAGCGACTCAAAGTGATTCAGCAATTGCTGTTCCATAACAAGCAGATATGAAGAAAAATTCAAAATAAACAAACAAAAAAAGGCCGTTATTTGAGCTGGCTCCTACAAATTTACATTTTGGCAACTCTTCCAGATAGATTTACGGTATTAAGTCTGTCTTTATTGGATGATAGATACTCAAATTAGAGAAGGCTGCAAGAATTGCCTTTTAGTTGGTATGTCTTCACTGATAATTAGTGTGTACTTTGTATTTATCCTGAAAGCCAGACGTAACCACTTTTCCAGCTCAGCCCTCTGATGCCGAGGCTTCCCACCTGGCCACTCTGCTGAACTGACATGAGCAATATTCTGCTTTTTCTTGTTTCGTAAACCAGCCCTTTGGCTCCCAGGCATTCAAGGACATAATGGGAGGAAAAATTTCTCTCTGAGTTGAGCTGTTGAAGAAGGTTCAGAGCAGGGGCTGTAGAGCCTAAGATATGAAGACAGATTTCCTGATAGATGAAATTAATATACCAGTGCGTAGGCTGCAGACTGCAAATAGTAGAAGAAGAAAGATATGATTGTCAATATGATTGTCAGCAGCCTGTTTGCATGTATAACTATAGTTTCAGTGATGAGTAAGTTTTGTCATATTTTATATGTCTTCAGAATAATAATGAAGATTACTAACATTTAGCAAATCTGAAGTAGTTACTGTTAAAAATAAGTAGCCACGGTTGAACCACCATGATCTTATCAGCAGATCTCCCCCCCATTTTGACATTTACTTAAATGTTGCAATTTGAAATCTGGTCGTTAAAATCTAAAATGTATGCTTATTAAATAAAACTAGCTGATGTATAATTACTTTTGATCCTTTTCCATTAGTGCATGCCTGGGTGCTGCATTAACCCTCAGCTGAAGCAGTCCTTCAACAGCTACGCCTATGTTCCTACAACGAGTTACAGGGTTGCACACTGTGGCCTGAAGTCACAGCGATTACATCTCAAAGCACTCCTTTCCCTCCATTATACAAGGACTCACTGTGTTTTTTAAATATCAAGTACTTCCACCTCTAAGCACAGAGGTATGGCTTGGTGCAGAAATAAAGGAAAAAGCTTCATTCAGCATCTAGCTCCCTGACCTTCTTGAGAAAGGAGTCCTGAATTTCTCCACTGACATGAAGAAGAACAACCCCAAGCGTCAAAATGAAATTCCAGCAGAATTATCATTGTGAAATATCCCACAGCACAGGCACTCAGTCCATTTCAGCTCATTCCAGTAAGGCTTTGGCACCCCGACAAGCAAAATATCAGCCAGAATCACAAGAATAGTCAGTTATCTCATCACCGTTAACATCCAACAGTTCACTGGCTGTCTTTCATGTATTCATTATACTGGGATTTGCTGAACTGTCCTGAATGAGCAACCCAAAACAAATTAAATACTTCTAAGAATATCTTTATGGAAATTTTAGAAGAATTTTCTTGTTTACATGTTTTTCATTGCTCATCAGGTACTTCTCAACGGTGTTTACACTTGAACAGCTAGTATAGGAACTTAATCAGAAGAAAAAAGGAAAAAAGGACATGATCTCTAGCTTAGGATTGCGGAGGTTAGCACATAGGATGCTAAGGAGTGGTCTGAGTATCTTTTCAAGAGAGGGCAGGAGAACCTGAAGGTGATTCAAGAAGCCCTTCAGATACCATGAGTGTATCACAAAGCATTAGGAGGCAGAAGAACCTAAGACTGATTTTCTGGGGGCTACTGTACTGTACAGATGATTGTGTGGTCTAGGTTGCAGCCATCTTCTGACATAGGATAATATATTATGGCCAAACCAGGCCTTTTACTTGGCCACACTGTACACTAAGGGGAATCATATTCTAATTTGTGATTCATGTAAGAATAGTCAGCACCTTTAATTCTGTTTTTCATGTCTTAAATCTCCATAGAAGCATCTCTGTTTGCTATTATTTGATATGTAGCTCATGATTCACTTTGTCTTTCAAAACTGACATATTCATTTAAAATCAACAGTTCATTTAAAGTCTATGTGCAAGAAAACTACAATGACAGGAATTAGCACAAAGCAGATATTCCTCTGATTCTGACATACCATCAAAGTATGCCCTTCAGGCCTTCTTCAGGTGTGCATATCCACTGTCTGCTTTGTTAATTACCTTTGCGTCTGGAAGTTCAAAATCTCCAGATGTATTTCCATCCCTACCCCTTCTCTGCTTTTTCTCTTCAGTTCTATAAATATTCTGTAAAATGCAACATTCAAACATGAAAACAAAAGAATTCTGGCTCACTTAGTCTAATTTTGAGATGTTTCCAGCATCAGTGTATAAGTATGTGTGTTATAAAGTCATTTTGAATGGCACTGCAAAATGTTCGGGCAGTGCTCATATCCTTCTTTGCCTCTCAGTGGCTCCATGATGAACAGGAAAAATAGGTAGTTCCTCAGGAACATCTATGTTAATGTGGCAGTCTGGGAAGATGGACTTAAGACTTGCAAAAAGCCTAAAAAAATCTTTGTAGAAGTATCATGTGCCACCCAACAAGCTGTGTTCAAACTAATGATCTGTCCCCAGTGATCCAATAATATTTTCACAACCCTGGCAAATAAGCTCTTTTACTTACACTAGAAAAGAAGAGAAGATGGTGCGGGTGGCAAAGCTGTGATATTACTTCCCCCTAAAGCATCATTTGGGAAGCAAATTGCATTGCGTCCATCTGTTGTTTCCTGTAATACCAATGATCACGATACGATGCATCAGGGCATTCTTAGCAGCTTTGCAGTCTTGGATCTTCCAGCTTCCACACAGTTGCTAAAAAAACCTATACAATATTCTTCATCACTGCAAGTGTAGTCTCTTTTTCCTTCACCAAAACTGCCATAACTCAGTGGATGCTGGAAGACTGGGGCTGAATTCTCCAGTAGAGCTGTCTGCCACAGCCCCTCTCTTCCTGGAGATCATCCAGATTTGTATGAACGTTCAGCCTCACCTCTCTGGGAACTTTCTGCCGTGAGTCCCACTGTCCTAATAAAGGGCTACTGGGACCCCAGCACACTGCTGGGCCATCTCATAACGTGGTGCTGCAGCTGGCAGTGTGGTGAGAGGCTCTGGGACACACTGTAACGGGAAGGCCAACTCCAGAGCAAAGTGTCCCAGCGAAAGCTCAGGGTGCTCACCCCATCCACCCAGACCACACTGCTGCCATCCACGTGCCAAGAGAAACACCAGCAGGTAAACATCTTTGTGCCAACATGGCCCCGAGTGTTTGAAAATAAGCCAACCATAAGTAGCTCTTCTGTGTCTCAGAACCTGTGCTCTGCCACAGTAAAGAAAAGGTGTTAGAACAAGAACTTCCATGCAATATTCACACAGCTTGTCTCCAAAGTGCATCTGCAACTGCAGCTTGCTTGTACACGCAGCGCTTGTCATGTAGGCCTCAGGGCAGAGCGAAAGGTCCATTCCAGAAGTGGATGTATTTCACCTTTCTACTTCCTACATTTTAGAAGTGTGAGTTTCTGCCATTTTAATGATTAATTTCCCACTTTTTAGAGGTTTAATTCCCACAGTGCAGGTACATTGCTCAGGGAGTATTGTCCCTGGCCAGGACTTCCACAACTACTGCTGACTGTCCCAAATGGCGGGTGCAGTCCTTCACCAGAGCAGCTTCACCACTTAATGTTAATTTTTATAAGGCTTAAAATCAATATATTTTTTTTTACATTTGGTGCCTGAAATGTATGTAATCAGCATGGGAACTGTGTGAGCCACAGTATGAGCTCCAATGTGCTTAAGGATGTGGTAGTAAAGACATAGTGATTTTTTAAAACACAGATTTTGAGGGAGAGTATAATTCCACACGTCGACATAACATTGGTCACTGAAGCTCCTCCAGAATTAGCTAGAGCTAATGAGTAACAGCTAATGAGCAACAGAAGAGCAACAGAAATGTTCGTTATTTCACTCAAAATTCCCATCCTTAAACAGTAAGTGCAGCTCTGTCATTAGAGAGATTATCACAGCAGCACTGAGCCTGAGGAGAAGCAGCTCAGGCCACAGACTGTCATTTTGAAGAGGAATGGAAATCTTCTGAAAATATTTATATTATATCAAACTGAAATTGGCAGTGGAAACATATTCATAAGTCAAGATAATCTTTGTAAAACATTGTAACAACAACCTATTTTACAACGCATGTCCTGCAATTAGGTGAAGTTTATGACTTTTAACCAGAACCAGAAAGAAAGAACAACAAATGTGTTTTCAGGAGACCTTCTGCTTGACCATTCTGTCAAATGTGGAAGCACTTGGCATAAATCATACACTGTTTTAATACTCCTTCTTCTGAAGACTGGGATATTGAACAAGGCATGGGGATTTTGGGGTTGGGACTGGTGAAATGAATAAATAAGTCAGAGTTAATCAAACAGAAGGAATAAATTTTAGAGTGGATGTGGAGGAAGACAAGTCTTTTCTATTTTAAAATCATAAAACACAAACAGAATTAATTGCTGAATAGGTAGAAAAATATTTTGGTACGTTATGAAAGAAGTAACATACTCTAAGATGCAAAATGAGAAGAAAAATCTGTGTTGGAGTCTAAAATGTATATGCCCCTCATATTCTACAAAAGCTCTGGAGAAATCTTGTATACTTAAGACTGAAAACCCTTTCTATCTCAGCTATTTCTGAAGCCTTATTTTCACAGTGTATCCACCTATTTGGATTTTTTTTTCATTTTAATGTCAACAGAAAGTAAAAGATTTTTCACTCTATGCATTTATTCATCTTGCAAAAGGAAAAATACAGGTTGATAGATTGGATGGGTGGATGGAATGGATGGGTGAACAGACGGTTGGATGGATGTGCACACGGACACACCAACACCCCACAAGAACATCTGCAGTGAAATGAATGACGAAGCTGAAGCTGGATGTGTCAGTAGGACTTAGCAAGTAGTAAACTGATAGATTCAAAAATATAATCAGGAACTGTGAGACAGAACATCCATGATAGTAAATCCTTTTAAACTCTTAGGTTTGCATGTAGGGGCACAAGTTTTCCTCGGGGCATGATCTGAACAGACAGATGATGTGCAGGTGTCAGGGTGGGGCTGCAACAGTCATCCCTCAGGGCCACTGTGTGTCTGCTCAATAAATACTAAGTTCTTGGAATTAAAGTTGGTTAAAAAACTTCCATCAAGTTTCCTCTAAGGAAAAATGCTCCCATGATAGGGATACTTCCGTGAGAATGATCCATTTTTATTGATTTTTGAAGAGAGTTTCAAAGGTACTTTGAGCTAACAATCATTTCCTGCCCATCTTCTCTCAGGGCTCTGCGTTGCCGCAGGGTGCCTGTGCAAGGCAGAGTGACCTTTAGAACAACATAGTCCGGGCATGAGCTGTTTCCCGCCCCTCCTGCTTCAAAAAAGACCTGGCTGCTAAGACAATGACAGTGCAAGTCTGTCTTAGCTCTGGTTGGCACCTCGAGCTAAGAGCAGTGGAAAATGCTGAACTTGAGCTATTATCTGGAGTCAGACCCCAGGTTACCTTGCTCTTCTTGCTGCTTTAACCTGTTAAGTGAATAGAGCTCTGCTGTCAGCAGTGTACTTCTTGGTGCCTTGTAGTCAGCGGGATTGGCAAGCCATCTCCTCTGTGACTGCAACGTACTGTCCCAATCACCTAATTGCTTTCAAGGGAAATTAACATCAGGAAAACACTTAATGTATTTAAAGGCATCTTCTCATACAGTTTTGGCATGGAAGTGAGGAGGAGCCAACATCTTACAACCAGCTCTTTGCTGGCATAAATAACGCTACTAAAAGCAGAGAACTACTGCTCAGTATCCTGCTGAACACCATTCTTACTGATCCTCCCTTTCTTGAGTATAAGCTTTTCCTGAACCCACGTGGCAACGCTTTTCTTTGTTATACAGCTGGGACAGAGGTGTACCCCCACAGGAGGCGTCCTCCCACCTGCAACGCTTCTTTTTCTGGGGGACATCTGCATGGACCTTCAACCACAAAGTTTACCTGAATGGTAGATGAGGGTGCAGATAATGCCACTGAGGAAAGCTATGGAGTTAATCAACGTAAGGAGTAGTTTAAGGGCTATGAGGAAACTAAAGTAGCAGCAAGTCATCAAGAAACCAGACTCACATTTTCCTACAGCACTACTGATGTCAGTGGCTTTGCTTCAGATTTATGCCTACATGAGAGCAGACTGGTTTCACTTGAAGATGACAGTCATATCCTTGATAAATATATATGAACAAAAATGTTTCATAATGAAGACTGCATGCAGGTAACCCTGCCCCTCTGTGAGAGCACAGATCTTAACTGGAGATGTAGAGGAACACACAAAGTTAACAGCCATGCTCGCAGTATTATAGGCCATCCTAGAATGAGGTCAGACTCACAGTTATGCATTAGTATGATTTGTTATGAAAAGTGGCATTTAAATATTTAAATGTACCAGGTCCTATGTGTTTAATTTCTTTGTTTAATCGTTGCATAGTTTCCCAACTAAGTAGTGGCTGGCACGGAGCAGTGGGCTGCTCTTTATTTATGTGTTGCTGCAGCTCCTCTCCAGAGCAGTTCAGTGCTGGTGGGGCATTGCAGCTATACATTATCCCCTTTTTGCTCTTGAAGGTTTACTCAAGATATACAGGATATTAGCAAACTTTTGTTCTGTGGAACATGTTAAAAAAAATTGTATCCTCGCACAAACAACCTTTTAGAGATCAACTGTGAATCTGCCCATAATGTATTGCGCTGGGAGTGAGATACGTGGTAGGTGTACATGCTACAGAGAACAGCAGGAGCTGCGTAGATAGAAAAGCCATGCAGCAGCTTGGTAGAAGGGCACTCTGAGGCACTGAAACAGTGTTTATCAGGTTGTAGCTACTGTACAGGATAATCAGCTACAGCAAAAACCATAGACAGCATCCTAGCTGCCTCAGTGTATGCACTAGCAAGCCTTCCTAATATCACATGTTTTATACAAAACAGGTGTTCTCACTGATGGGATGGGATCGCCTCCTAAGGACTGTAACCATGCTGACGTCCAGTTTGGTTACACAGACAACTGAGCAATTGACACCAAAATGTAAAACTCATTTTGTTTGCAGCAAAATAGCTGAGCACCAAAAGCATAATAAAGTGAAGTCATCAATGCTCCCACGTTTAAGTTTACTATGATGTTTATGAGGAAGCCTCAAGCTGGAAGGCTGTAAACTTGCAAATAAATGGAGACAGAGGGCAAAGACAGAACATAATTCAAGACAGAAAAGAAAGTCAAACATCCAAATGCGAACATGTAACAAGCAGTTGGAAGTAAGCTACTTGAAAATTGATGCAGTCGGGCTTTGAATATTTATTCAAATATTTAGTTCTGCTCTTCTTTCCCTACAGGCCCAGTAAGAGACTATTCAGCAGGCCTCCTTCTGCTAGAGCTGGATGTGATGGAGCTGGGGCAATGCAGGGTGTGCATCTCCTTCTGTTTGCAGGTGTAGGTTTCTGTATGTGTGTGGTCTGCCCTGGAAAAAGCTCCCAGGTAAGCCCTCTTTTCTCCCAGGATTACTGGAGCTTTCCAGAAGAAAAGCTGAAGAAAACAATACACCTTGAAATCCAGTCCCCTTGTGCCTTGTGTTTTGGATAACTGTTTTTTTAGCATCGTGGTGCATGCTAAATTTGCTCTTGCAGTATTGGCATTTGCTCATCTTAGGACTGTTGTACATGTTTGGCTAATAAAAGGGATATTTTTAAAATAAATCATTTAATAATTTTGAATGTGCTCCTAAAACTGACCAAAAAAATGTTACGGTTCAGTCTCCAACATTCGCTCTGTTTATGTCACCACAAAAGCCCCTGCAAGGAACTAAAGGCATCTTATGCACGGTTCACATAAGGACAAGTCCTTTTCTCCCCTCCCAGTGAATCCTCAGTTGCACTGTCAGTAATGCGGCCCGCTACATAGTTTTCTATAAACTGCCTGCACAGGCGCAAGGCCTGCTTGGGTCCAGGACTTGTTTTCCCACAAACGTTGCGGGTTTGTTAGTTGATGCAAGCCAGATGAAAGCAGAGGTGAGACTGTCCACACAAATGTCACTTAAAAAATCTCAAGTACGATTTGTTGTTAAACTGGTATACATCTGTGACTGAGCTGGCCTCCAGCTTTGGCTGCATGAAAGAGTGTTTATGCAGACGGAGAGTTCTCTGCAAAGCGGCGCACGGGAATTTCTATCCATATTCAAGGCATATACAGAGTTACATGGAACAAAATTTATTTTTATCTGGGAAGATGGAGCTGCCCTGTGAGTGCACAGTGACAAGGTTACAGCTGCACCAGGCACACGTGCAGGCGGTACTGCTGGGGACCCACTCTCCCACTTCCATGAGAAAGTATACTTAAAAGAATTACTGATATTTGCAGCCACATGGATAATGAAAATTATGTTAAATCTGCTTTTTTTATATAAACTTTGTTTTGGCAGTGACCTACTCTTCCAAAACAACTAGTAAAAGAAAAGTAAAAGTAAATGGTCACAGAAAAAAATGTACTCCTCCCTGTAGTCAGTAAGATGATGTTTCTTAAATATCCGTGTCTTGTTCTCCTCAAAAACAGAATAAAAGCACTAACACAACCCAACCGTCCAGCAGCTGGTGACCTAGCAGTCCCTGTGTCCTTCAAGGACTGTCCCTGGAAACGTTCCTTCAGACACACAGAGTTCTGCCTTGGATTAGATCGCCCAGCCCTGGAGCTCACAGCGAGCCCCACTGAAAACAATTAAGTAATTTATACTTAGAAGCAACCATGACCTTAGCCAGACAAATACCTTCCCATTATTAGGACAAAAGAGACAGTATGTTATTTGGCTTTCTCTGGCATTATCTACTATTGCGGTATTTTAAAAACTATGAGAATCAACTAAAAAATAATATGCTGTCTAGCAACAGAGAAAACAGACACAAACAAAAGTGAAATAGAGTGATAATTCTATTTTTTGTATCATAGATTTCTACCTTCAGGTAAGCTCAGTAAAACTAAAACAACAAACGAGTTAAAATGAACTGGAAAATTAACCTCCAAACAGTGAATTGATACTGGGGCTCTGGGTCAGTCCACATGGGTGTTTTATTTCAACTTTAGAAGCAACTGAGATTCATTAAGTTTCTCTGAGGAGATTTAACATTATAATTCAATCTTTTGAGTCAATCATTAACTCACAGAACAAACATCCTTTATTTTCCCCTTCAGCCAACTTTTGCTCTTGAACAGAAAGTTTAACTTTTCAATTTTATCCAAACTGCATAGTGAGAAATAGTCATCGCAGAGTCAGGGGTATCTTGAAGAAATATGTGGTTTTGTGCAAAACTTTCATATAGAAACACATTAATTATGCCACGATAATATGCTAACTGGCATAACAAAGCCACTGATAGCAATGCTGATATAAGCGAGCTCTACATTTAACTTTACAGGGTATAAACAGAAAAAAAAAAGAGAATAAAAGAAGGGAAAAAATAACTATGTTGAAAAATACAGAACCAATTAAGATCCACTGACATTGGTGGTAGTTATGGCCATACTATTAAAACCATGTCAAGGCTAAGCTCAATAGCTAAGTGTACCTACCAGTCATGATGCTCACTAGCTGGAGTGTAGATACCCACATGCTGGATTAGAAGAAACCAACAGCTGTGTCCAACGTTTTAGATCGTGAGCCACCTCCAAGCACCCATCTGCCACTGCAGTGGCAGCATGTGATCATTGCTGGACAGACAGGATGATTGAGGCTAATCCCTAATGGTGGTCCCACCATGCTATGGCTGCTGCAGCATCCGATGGGATTGCTAGGCAAGCTGAACTCAGGCCTGTGGGAGTGATGTAAGGACACTGAGCTGTATACTGGGGATCTCAACTGCAGAAAGCTGCTCAGAAAAAGTAGGGACAGGTTAAAAGAATATAAATGTTGCCAGGGGTGGATTTGAGACAGAGTTCTGTTGGGAAAGAAGAAATGGTGCCATTTTGGTCTTCTTAGAGACCTCAGAGCTGTTTTGAAGGTACTGTGGATTCAGGAAGTGTATATATGACCTCTGAGCCAGCAGTGTGCACTGGTGGCCAAGAAGGCCAATGGGATCCTGGGGTGCATTAAAAGGACCATGGCCAGCAGGTCAAGGGAGGTGATCCTCCCCCTCTACGCTGCCCCAGTCAGGCGTCACCTGGAGTACTGCATCCAGTTCTGGGCTTCCTAGTACAAAAAAGACAGGGATCTACTGGAGAGAGTCCAGCGGAGGGCCACTAAGATAATAAAGGGCCTGGAGCATCTCCCCTGTGAGGAAAGGCTGAGCGAACTGGGTCTGTTCAGCCTTGAGAAAAGAAGACTCAGAGGGGATCTTATTAGTATTTATAAATATCTTAAGTGCGGGAGTCAAAGATGCATGGCCAACCTCTTTTCAGTGGTCTGTGGGGACAGCACAAGGGGAAACGGCCATAAACTTGAGCATAGGAAGTTCTGCACCAGTGTGTGAAGAAACTTCTTCACAGTGAGGGTGACAGAGCACTGGAACAGGCTGCCCATGGAGGCTGTGGATTCTCTGTCTCTGGAGACATTCGAGACCCTCCTGGATGCCTACCTGTGCAGCCTGGTGTAGGGGGACTGCTTTGCAGGGAGGTTGGACTTGATGATCTCTAGAGGTCCCTTCCAACCTCTACAGTTCTGTGATTCTGTGATTCCCTCTGCAGCTACACAGATTAACACGTACATATGCAGAAAACTAGTATTCAGAAAATCAGCAAGGAAAGACACTTTTCACATTTGCACTGCAACTTCATTAGGGGTGGAGTGAACTTCTCCAGCAGGAGGATTGTAGAAGACTTGATATTTCTATGATTGATTCTGGAGCATGCCCAGCACATGGGGTGAGCAGTATTTGCTCCTGAACTTTTTTTAGTGCAGGACTTTTGCTCTGCACTCTCACTGTAGCAGTTCCACCACTCACGGCTTTTCTGAAGTTGAAAAGAAAGACTGAATTGTATCTTAATGAGATCATTCAGGCTAAGGAGAATGGTCAGTGCTCATACCAAGCAGCTCTGACCTTCTGAATTTGACTTAGCCAAGACTTCAAACAGCACTTCAAGTTTTCGAGAAAGAAGTGGAAAGGGATGCTAACCACCTCAAATCATGTTTTGCTGGAAAACCTCGTAATCTATCTCATGGACCTAGTCTTAGGAATTTCTTATGCTTGAATAAATTCAAGACAGAACAAAACCATAGTTTCACCTATGATTTCATTTGTTTCATCTGTACATTGTCTTGCCACATAGCCATCTACAGCATATACACTTGGTGAAACTGTCAAGAAAGCCACACAGACATCTAAATGGAGATTCAGATAATTGAAAATGATTCAAACATTTTAAATAAGATGTTGTTGACCATGACTTCTATGAATTTCCCTGTCAATCAAGGCATTGTTAGCAACCATGTAATCACTATATTAAAAGCAAGAAAACTTGCAAAATGTGCTCAGCCTAAGAATACTGGTGATGCCACATCTAAAGGAGCAGTAACAAATGTCTAATGATTTTCTAGTTATCTAAACAAGAGTAAGTAGGAGAACACTGAAGACCTAACATTTTCTTTGAGTGAGAGATATATTTGAGCAATGAAAGTGATTGAGTTACAAAAAGACTGTGCCAGAAGTAACTGATGAACAGTATTTGTTGTAACGCTTGTACTTGTGGTGTGGGATTTGGCATCCCCGTACAGCACTCTTTAGTCAGAACTAAATACGTGACTGTTGTACCATTTACCCTTCCTTCGTCCTGAGGTTCCAGATTTGCCTTCTGCAACTTCTGGAACAGTGGCTGAAAGCAATAGCTGTTAAGAGCGCTGCTGCTGAACTGTGAAATAAGTTCAAAGGATGAATTAAAAGATACAGTAGTGATGATAGTAACTTCCTTTCTCTACTGAAGCAAACTATAGTCTGCTCTGCTGCACTGTGATCAAAGTTAATGACTTATTTTATGCTATTGCAAGCAACTAGCATAACTAACAAAAGCAAAGCATACAAGGAAAGTTAATAGGTGGATCATGTGCACATTTCCAATTTGTTGTTCATTGTATTGCAGCAGTTTTATACAACATTATCTTCTTACATATAAAAAGCCACCAATGGAATGAATGAACTGTATTTTCTTTTACTTATCCACAAGACTTGTGATGCAGCTAAATAATCTTTTTAAAATTTATCTACTTATTTTTGTAAAAACAAAGGATATATTCGTTATAGAGAGAAAAACAAATGTCATTTTTTAGCTTTCCAGCATGAAACAGAAGTGATATGGTGATGATCAAACAACATTCACTTCCTCATTTTTGTGACTAAGAGATTAACTGGTCATACTGCTTTTCAGTTGTATTATTTAGTTTCCAATGTAACTCAAACACCACCATTTTCAAATAGGCAAACTAACCAGATCATCAGCTGTAAGGCTTCATGTATACCTTTACTAAACTTACCATCTGTTTAAGCAGTCATTTAGCACTATTCATGCAGCAGCTGAACTAGAATTATTGCAGAGTCTACCAGCTTGAAAATAAAAATTAGCAGAAGCATACAATAGTTCAAACTGCAGTTATTTACATGTACAAAGTAAAATTTAATTTTGTTTTTACTACAGGAAAATTAGGTTTTGGCAAAAGTAAGCTCAACTAAGAGACATCCCATACTGTTTCTGCGCATCCTGAGAGGATAACAAAGCAAGGAGTAAGGAACAGCAGCCCCTGAGGAATTGTCAAGAATAATCTGTCTGTCTAATTTCCTTTTATAACAAGGTAATGGGCCCTGTACACTGAAGAGTGGGCCAACGAAGCAGAAAATAAATTCATCAGAAGAACATAAGAGGAATAATGAAGTTTGGTCAGACCAAAGTTTCCACTTAGCCCCATATCCTGTCCCTGGCAATGGCCAAAGCAGTTTATAGAAGAAGATAAAAACAGGCCAAACATATAGCAACACATCCTTAGTATGTTCTTAATTTTTTCAGCACTTTGTGGCTTAGGGATTGCATAGGCAGGAGATGATAATATCTCTTCATTTCATTATTTTTTTTTTCTTTTTAGAATGTATCCATTTTGTTTGTGAATCCATCTAATCCTTTGGCATCTACAACAGAGTCTTGCAGATTGTGAGAAAAAGTCATTTTTTTTGTCTTCTTTACATCTTAAGTTTTGAACATTGCTTCTTACATTTTGAAGAATGATAATTCTCTGCTCACCTTCTCAAAATTGCTCATTATTTGTAGATAACTGTGCTCAACTCCAGCACCCTTTTTTTCAAATCCAGCTGGCCTCTTCTATGGAAACTGCTCTACGCCTTTCATCTCTCTTTTGGATCAGCATGTAACTGTTACAGTTCAAAAATATTCTTCCTGAAATGGAAGAAGGCGACCATTTAAGAGGTGGGTTCACCGTGGACTTGAACTATACCATAACAGCATTTTCATTGTTTATTTTCTTTTTTAGCTTCCTTTCCTTGATTTGCTTTTTTGCCCTCATTTGTCTGACTGCCACTGAGCTGATGTTTTCACAGAGCCATCTGACATAAATCCCAGATCCCTAGAGATTGCAAAGCCATAATATTGAGTCACTGTGCATATAAACTGTCCTTCCTTATGTGCATCGTTTTGCATTTATTAATATCATCTACCATTTTATTGCCCAAGAATACAGTACCATTACATCCTCTGGAACTCTTTGCAGATTGTTTTTCTTTTACTACCCCGAATAAATTTAGTCAGCAAACTTCATCGCTTTATTCTCTTCCCTTTTCAAGGTCATATATAGGCATGTTTCACAACAGAAGTCCTACCACAGTCCTGTGAAGAAACATTGGTGAACTCCCCCTGTTGTAAAAACTGGACATTTACTTCTAACCAGTTTCCTGTTTTATAACAAATTATAGAGCATATAGATAATTTAATTTCCTTAAGATTTTTTGGTGACAAGCACTGTCAATATGTTTTGTAACAAATTAGAGCCCTGCCTGGATATATATAGAGTGAGGCCTTCAGGGAATGCTGAAAGGCATCTGAGACATGAATTCCCTCTGTGAAAGTTGTTATATTTGTCCATATGCGTATTGGTTTGATTCTAATGATTGCCTTTTCATTCTTATGCAGTTCAGGGGTAAGATATATATGGCTCCTTGCCTCCATCTACTCTGGAGCCCGTTTCAGCTACTGATTATTTACTAGTCTATATTTTTGTGATAGGTGAACAACTGTTTGTGTAGCAACTTTGTAAGAAAGGAATTAGAGATTGTGGTGTGTTAGACACTGAACAACGTCTAACAGAAACAGAAAAATGACACTAAGGTGTATAAACACAACATAACATGTACAAAAGCTGTGATGCCACTGCTGCGTCCTGCCCCCTGCATGCACAGCCTCAGTTGGAGCTCTGCTTTCAGCTTCTTGACTCTGTTCAGTTGTTGTACCCCTAAAGAAATAGAACTAGAGCAACAACATCCTTTTGAACTTCCAGAAATCATAGCATAGGTGCAAAACCAAATCTGTTGATATTACTGGACTAAAAAGATACAAGAACTCGATGGTAACAATCTTCTGTTCATTAAAAAATGCTGCTGAATAGGAGGTAAATCCAATGCATAAGACAAGAGGTAGCCAACACGAGAAGCCAACAAGAAAAAGAAAACAAGCTTAGCAAAATACCTAATGTTTTCAAACATGAAGGGAGCACTAGAACTTGCGAGGAGTTTGTAGCATTGTTATAACACAAAACCTTTCAGAAATGGCCAGAAAAACAACTGCCAGAAATGACTTACTGAGAGTTGATCCTGGCTTGGGCGAGGGCTATTTAGGGTAACTGCAAGTCCTACAGCTCTGCCCTCAACCATGAGGAAAAGGACAGCATTCATAAACTCCTAACTTAGGAGCAGTGTTGCCTTGCATAGCCTTTCCCCAGTCTCTCAGAGTAAAGATCCCTACATTTCCAGATCACTGGAGTAAGACCTGAACACACTTGTGGTTCAAGTAGGCCATGCCTGGTGCTGGTGCCACTAGAGCACACTCCTTCAGACAAGGCCAGATGGATCTTTGTAGATGGCTCTTTGCTTTTCAGAGCAGGACAAACAATCTGGGGTGGGACTGACTGTGCATGCTTACAACGCTACTGCTGTCCAGTATGGTGACAAGCTTGCATGTATTCAAGGAAAGACCTGGAAAATAAGTCATAAAAACAATTTCATGCCCAGAAAAATAGGAAATAATAAAAAAGGCACAGAGTATGTTGTCCACAGACAGTTGGAGAAAATCCAAATGATATTATTCAAATATATTTTGAAAAGGATTGAAATGGAAATGCAGTAGGTTGAATATATCTAAAGTTCCCAGAGAGCAAGGTAATCCCACTAGGCACATTTTATGCAAGTCTGAACTTCAGGATCACCAGAGAACAAGATGCAATTTGTTGGTCCCAGTGGTCAACATTGTAGGAGTGACAAATGGTACAACTAGAATGTGTAAAAGTATTTTTTACAAGTTGCTCCAGGGAATGTAAGAAACCAAACAGTGTTTCTTTCTTTACTGCAGTATGTTCCTTCCACAGGAAAGGTCCCATTATTATGTCAGTGTTGTTTATCTACTCTGTGTAGAAGGAGAACGTTAAAGGTTTCATTTTATTTCTCCAGCCATCGAATCCTAGAAACAATACAGTCCTGTAGGAGGTCTGTCATACTCTCTCCCAGTATCTCCTTCCTGAGGAGAGATCTCATGTCACCTGCTGAAAACCATCAGCTTTCAGCACTGCTCTAGAGCCCAGTGCTGCGGCTGCTCACAGTGGCGAGGAATTCGTTGCTGTAAATGGATTCAGTAGTGCAAAGATCATGGGAAGTTGTATCCTTTTGGTTTTAATTTTCCCCATAAGGACAATTTGTTCCAATTAGTGCCTCAGCTAGCAATTATTATTGCACAGCGCTCTGACTTACTACTGTCTGAACCAGCTGAATCAAAATCAGAGTATCACATGCAACACAATACAAATCTGGTCTAGTGCAATTTCCCTAGAGAATATTTCTTGTTAGGGCTCACTGTAGTGTTTTCTAGAAAAGGCTTTTCCTCACTGTCAGGCTTGGTCTTCTATTACATGGATATATGGGAATCATTTTATGAACCTTAAGATAGACTTTCCATGCTGTAAGTGGATGGACTCCCAGTGCATGTGAACAAAACAATCCACTGCACATCTCTATGAGTGGTTTTGTTGCCACCACTGTCTGGCTTGGGCCCTGACCTCTTTCTCCTGGATGGCTTGGGCCTCTTGCTGGGTGCAGTGGGGCCATGCTCCTGGGGCAGTGACCAAGGCAACAGACACTTGGGTGTGAGAGGCTCACTTACAGCATCCACCAGCTCCATGTGCCTTGTCCTCTTTTCCTAAGTAAGGACAAAGCCACCTCAGATGGTTACGTCATAGCTGGTTTTGTCACATATTTAAAAATCAAGATTAGTTGGTAAGCACAGCTGATTATTTCATTCAAAGAGCATCCTCTGAATATAAAATTTTAATGATGTAATTTAGGAAGAACCTTGACAGCACTTTAGTTGGTGAGTTGCACTTTTCTGACATTGAAAAATTTATTTAAAGGAAGAGCTAATGCAAAGCTAATCGTGGCTAGCAACCTATTTTCCATACAAATAAACATGAAAAAAAGAGACTGCATAAATTCAGCGGCTTTTGTTATTGTCTGAAACTGTGCTATATGGCAAAATTTAATTTCCCGAAGGTGCATTTGCCTGCATTGCCTTCAGCTTCTAGATATCTTTAAACATTATCAAGTAATGAGGAAACCCCTTTATCTGAGTTAGTGTGCTCATTTTCTTACCACTCTTGTAAATACTTGCTAAGAAAAGTTATTAAAAGAGACAATGCTGACTGAATCTTAACATTTTCATTTATGAAAAGGTAAACAATATTCACTTACTGCTCTATGCAACCCCCTTTTTTTTGGGAGCCCATGCTAGGATTACAATTTTTATCTTTCCACTGGAGCTAGATGCTGAGATGAGCTGCTGGCAAGCACACACTTACTCCCTTTGGGCTTATTAACAAACACTTCTACAAATGCAAACTGCAACCCAGCACTCTCTAAATTCAACAAGCTCTGAACCAGTTAATTCAAAGAACGTGGTGCATTGTGCTAGCTACACTAGCATAGATTTGGATTTGGATTTCTACTCTGTGTTTTGAATGAAAGCACCATAGGCTTCAATTACATGAATAGCTTTCCAATGTAAAGCTCAACAGAAGCAGAAGATTTCTGTGATCTATTTTCAGGGGACTAAAAAGCCTTAAAAGTTAAATTTTATTTTGGTATGATCAGAAACAATCATATAACACATAAAGGATATGGCAAGTTTTGTGGAGTTCCTAATGATTGCTGTTGAACTGTCTGATCCTAGATGTTCTCTGCATGATTATATCTGCATCTACATCTTTTAAGCCTTCATGATGCTTATAGTCTTAGTTAAAGTAGTATGTTTCCTAATTAGACATCACATTTCTCACCACTTAAATTTAGCCATTTCTGGGATAAAATCTGGCAAGTGGTTAACAGGCTGCACAAAAATTTAGCGTAGGAAATAAAAAGCAGGTTTGTTAGGAGAGACAGCACCTCAGACTGCACACTGTCTCCTAGCAATTGACCCAAGAATTTGTTTAATAATGAGTCAGAAGGAAAGGTCTGATATACACCAACACTGCTTTCCACAGCACTGTGTATTTTTGTTGGAGGATTCCCAGCCATGCGCAGGCTTAACTCAACCTTGCTCAGCTCAGGAGCTATGAAGAAGGCAGAGGTAATTATGGTATTTATTCAGGATAAATTTGTGAACATATAGCACCTTTCTCTACTGTTTACCTCAGTCAGATGTCACCAGCTCTGACACTGTTTATCTCTGCCTTGACTACAGTCATGAACTGATAGAATATTTTCTTTATTACATCAATAAGGTTGATGAATTGTGGGAGGCAATTAAGTACTGACAGTAGATATTAAGCTATGCGATAGTTTAGAAAGAAAAAGATTTCTGAAAGCTACTGCTAAGATATACTAAACAATCAGAGGAACTAACTAAGATAGGGTTGTTTTTGCTTCTTTTTGGTGTACAAAAGGTTCAGAATGAGCATGGTATAGATTTTTAATTAAATTTTCCTAAATTTTCCATGTATTTCATGTGTTATCTGTAATCAGATTTTATACACATCGCTAGAATATATAAAAAATATAAAATTAGAAAGCATGATAATAAATATTGTAATAAACACTGTTCTGTGTTCTTAAAATTTGTATGTCTTGTACCATTCTATTCATACATAGAAAAGAAAACAGGAATCTATCTAATGAACACCCTTCACAACATTTTCCTTCTATCCTGAGAAAGCACCAGCTGAACTAACTGAAATCACCTTGCTATCATTTAGCTTGTTTGTTGTGACAAGGGAGCAGTTGTTGGTCAACAACCAGAATGGCAAGGCTTTGATACAATTATCTGATACAGACTTGCATGGCACATAAGGAATGCTGACACGGCGGTTTACCACAGGTTCAGTCCAGAGATACAAAGAAAAGTCTGAGTTTAATGATCCAGAGCTCTAGTAAAGTCAATGCTCACTATGCGTTTGTAATTATTTCAGCTTTTATGTGGTTGCACATACGTTAGTTTTAGTATCATCTTCCATACTGGAACTATTTTGCAGCAACTCTTTTAACAACACGCTGCTGTTAACCTGGTGGGACTCTGAGGCTTAAATTCTGGGCAGTCTGCTTTCCTGAAGTGTTTCACCCGAATTTCTTTTCAACAATAGCATTGTTTTATTTGAAGTCTGCCTGCTAGAGAGAAACTTGGAAGTTAGCTTGGAGTTTTTTCACTCCCCAGAAGAGGCTGAGTCTCATGACTAGCCAGCAGTTCCTGATTTCTAGCCCACATCTGTCCGGAGAAGTATGCTGTGTCTGGTTTGTCTAAGCAAATTCCTACAGTGTTCCAAACTAGATTACTCCTGACTAAGACCTTAAATCATCTTATAAGTATTAACTCTTTGTTTCTGATGTAGGGCTTTTTTATCACCCCGTGAGAATTTATCTGCTTGAACCAAGGGCTGCATCCAGCGCTTACAACCCTGTAGATGGCTGTGAGGCTAGAAGCGAGGGCCCGCTGTGGAGATGACACCTGCCAGCAGCTGCTTGATGTACAGAGCGCAGAGCAGAGCCTCCCAACCTGGCAGCATGGAGAACTATGCCAGGAACAGCAGCAGCGCTGAGACATGATGCCACCTTTGAAGAACGCTCCTGCTGCTAAATGCTGAAAAAAGGCAGCTCCGTAATAACTAGGCAGGGTACAGGGCGGGTTCCTTGCCTTTTTGTCATTCTCCTAGCAAGGTGAGAAGTGTTTCTTGCCTGGAAATGCCCACTACACAGACATCGTAATTCAAGGCTCTCCTCTTAGATTACAGGGAAACCAAAAATAGGGCTGTGGCACACCCAGTGGGAATGGCACAAGGTAGATTATCCACATTGTTCCCGTCATTGCTCTAGTGGCTCCCAAAAGCGGTGTTAGGTTTTTGATGTCTGCTAGGCTGAATCTTAAACAAAAGAAAAGAAGCCATCACTGAAGATGCAAGCTGCCAAACCAACATTTGAGGCATATTTGATAATAGTACACTCACGTTGGCTACATGAGGTCTTTATTTTGGTTGACATCCATAGTGGGAAACTTTCAGCTCATTTAATTTTGCAGGGATTGAAACTAACTCTTTGTCCTCTTCTGGTTAATGAAACAAATGGTGTGAGGTTGCAAGGTTCCAGAATAAATGGGAGCATCAGCACCATATTGCTCATTAGTAAGTTCCTGCAGTGCCTGCACCTGTGAGGGACATTTTGAAGGTCAGATCTCAGAGCTTTGTGTTAGAGATTATTGAGGTCTGATACTATTCCCAAAATTGCACTTCAAATCTCTGGCAAACTGCTGATTATAAGCACTGGTTTTAGGAGATATGGCTCACTTTGGCTCCACTAAGTGCACAGGATCTTGGCTTGTAGGTGAAGCTTGATCCCAACTAGCAAAATGAGAAGTGTGAATTAATCCTTAATCTGCTTGGATCCCCAGCAGCACAAATGTTTGGTTTACCTATCCAAAAGTGGGAGAAGAATCTCATACAAAAATCTGAATTAGCCAGTATGTTTCTAGAGAAGATCAACGTAGAAAGAAATAGAAGAAAAAAGTACATTCAAAAGTACATTCTTAAAGAAACGTCTTATCGTTCTCCATGAGAATTTCTTGAAGTTAAAACACTGGATAGATATTAAAAATTCAGCCCAAAATTTTGCATACAGTTTTCTTCAAAGAGGGTGATGCTGTTCAAAATCAAGAAGCCTGGCACCACTATTCACTGATTTAAAAGTATCGCCTTTGGATTTCAGGTCCTTGAGAACTGCAAAGTATCCATGCAACCCTCTGAGCTCATTTGCTTACTTATTTGGGTAGTTCAGCTTATGGCCATGAAGCGCAAGCACTAAATTAAGAGCAACATATGAAGTCATTACATGCAGCATTAAAATCAAACAGATGTATACAAAATAGAGAAAATTAAACATATATAGTCACCTTTACCAAACACAACAAATACCAGGAGATACGATTCAGGCTAGAATAATCTGGCTTACTTAAATTATATATTATAGCAGCTTCAGATTTCTTAATTACAAAGGTGATGATGTAGTACACCTGTGATGCTGCTATCTGTAAAGATTGCTCTTGCAATAATATATATATCTTTTCTTTCTTCTTCTCTTTCATTTTTAAATGTGAATTAGGCCAAAGTAAGTAATTTCTCAAGGTAATACACAGCTCATGGAAAAAATTGGTTTACTGCTCTAATACCAACGTAACATAATAAAAAGCAAGTGTTATTATGCAAAGTATGTTGTTATATGCTTAGTTGCTTCTGCCATGAGAAAAAAAAAATCAAATGAGAGAAGTGCTATCCATGCTATTTCTCCTATAACATACGCAATAATATGCGTTTGCAATTTGGGTAGTTTTGGTTTGACAATGTGATTATAAGATAAGAAATATTTAGAGAAGAAGAAAAAAACCCCATACCTGAGAATACTTGTAAATGTTTAAACAGGAATGCATTTTAGAGATCCAGATCCCTTAGATTGCAAAGACTGCACAACAATTGCACCAAATGCCTATGAAGCTAAACAGAGTTGCCTTGATTTGTATGGCACCAAGACAGTTTATCTAGACTGTGAAAACTTCACTAACTACATTAAAGGCGTTTGCCTTGTTACACAGAAAGCCCTTATAAATGTGTTTAGAAGGCTGAAACTATGCAAAAGTTGGTTATACTTGCATCAGTAAATTACCGTATTAAACTGGGCTAAATTTTGGGTTAGTCAGACCATCATATCCACTCCAGAAAAAAAGAATGAAGGAAATCACCATCTCTCACCAAAGAGGTGATCCCTAACTTTCTGTGCATTCCTTGTCAGTGGCATACAAAATAAATCACTCACAATGTATTTAAACAATTGCAATTTGCTTTGCACTGAAACGTATCAAGAATACATAGTTTAAACTCTTCTCTCACAGACATGGCCTAAATCATAAAAATCCTGTAAACCTTGTTAAACAGTCACAGTCTTTGCAGGGATTCTGCAGTGTTTGTCGTTTGGAAAGTGAACATGAGATGCCATGCTCCTACCCAGGTAGATTTGAGCCAACTTGCAATTAAGTTTTGTTTTTGTCCGTAAAAACAGGGAGAGGTTACAGAGTTGACACTGGAATGTAGAGTTTCCAATGTATGAGGCTGCCCATGTATGCCGTCAACAATCAGATCCACATTAGCATTTAATTTACAATCATGACCAAAGAATATTCTGTGAGGTGCAAAACTGAATCTCTCTCTTGGTTGTGCAAGCTCCTGACAGTTCAGAGGAAATCCAGACACATTTGCATGGAGTAAACTTCTGTAAACATGTTCTGCACTCCAGCAAAGAAATAAATGTCAAGGTAAGCTTGGCAAGCAACAAAAAAGGATGAGTCATATTTCTCCAGTTTCATTCCAAAGATGCTATCTTCTACCTTCCTCAGTCCTGTAGTCATAAGACTGACGCTGTTTCTGCTCCTTTATGGGAAACAGTATTCAGACACTATGGGTAGATGATTTAGTGGAGCCCCACAGTCATTTTTCACATATACTTTGTTTTCATTATGAAAATCTGGAAAGAATAAGTTCCCATATGCAGCAATCAATGTGAAATTGCCTATCTAAAATGTTTATAAGGCAGTCCTCATCCACACTTTTAGCTGATATATTTACATTAAAATACGTAAGTTGAAGTCATCTTATGAATGACTTTGTGTCAAGTAGTTAATGGAAAATGTTCTAATCATTTTGCAAAAGAAAAGACTGTGGTCGCGTCACTGAGACCATATTCCAAGCAATCATTAGATTCAGATTGTTTAAGTTCTCATTAACGGAACTGACATATCTTGGAAACTTATTTTCAAGACTGCTATGCATTGATCAACAGGACCTATATGCAAGTCCAGCATCTGAAATTCAGGCCAAGTTCTTAGAAATAAAGGAATTGGGAATGAAAGGCCACTTTGGAAAAGATCTGTGCAAGATGACGTGTTATCAGGGACATGGCGCAGAACTAAACTCAATCCCCTAGTCTCAAACCAGGGCATTAACAGTCTAAATGTTGTTCCTGCTAACGTTACTGAGTAGTAAGCATTTTCCCAACAATGACAGTTAAAAGATGCATAGAAAGTACTTTATGTCTAACTCATCCCTATTTTCTACTGGGTTGCTGATCTGACTGAGCCTAATTAACACGTCTTTTTTTCCAGAATGCTTAACTACTCTCACTTAGGTGAACAGAAGTCAGTACACGATACAAATATTGTATATCCTTGAAAATGTAGTGGGATTGTTCTAATAACACTGTGTTATTCAGCATGATTAGCACTGAAGAACACATCCATGCTCTTTTTTTTTTTCTTTTTAGTAAATTTCTACCTAATCCAGATAACAAAATCTTCATGATGAAACACACCTGTGGTCTGTAGAATACATCAGCAGGCTGGATATTTTTAAGCATGTCAATCCAAGACAACGTAAGAATAAATAAAGCTCAGTAAAGGAGGTGTAAGTTATGCTTTAATGACTTTTTGATTCTTGTGTACATCTTGATGTACATTCTTCTTATGTACATCAATATACATGCTGATGCACAGAAAAGACATTCACAGTTACATATTTTGGTGCCAATGAACTATACCAGGCCTATTTTGAAAAGCAAAGTCACCACATTTTCATGTCTATTATAATAGCTAAGTATGAGAAAGAGCAGTATCCAGAAAATCCATTCTGAAATCTTACAAATGTCTCTAAGACAGAAACATTTCCAAGACATTTCTCTGTGTTACTGCTTTATAAGTGTCTCAAAATCAAGTTTCCATATTTTGGAGAAATTTTGGGTTCGTCTTCGTTATGAAGTCTTTCTTACAGTGCTGGCTCTGAGAGCTTCCATTTTACCATTTTTTGGCTACGTAAGTACAGAAGAAAACTACTGAAAGCAAGAGAGATGCAAGATCGGTTCGGAGAAACTCTGATCTTATCTGTGTGGATCCATTCAGCTCTGCTTTAATCACACTTAGCACTGTGATTCCCTCAGGTGTGCCTGAACACATCCATAGAAGTCACAGGGCTGACAAGCTCAGGAAGCTATCAGCCCCTCCATGATAGCAGCCAAACAAGATCTTCCCTTATATCTTCTGTCCTTCATCACCTTCTATTGCAGACAACCCCTGACGTGTCTCTTCCTTTGCATTTTCATATACCAATGCTGCCAGTTCCCTGCTTCCTGCTAGTCTCTCTCATAGCATCTTTATCTTTGTTTTTTCAACACTGGAAGAAAAAGATAAAGTTAGACCTGTCAAATGGTACGTGTAGTCATGCTCTGTAAACACAAGATGCGTGTATTTCGTCCTCCCACTGTACCTTTCCCCGAGTTACTCAGCCTCAGTTCAGACTTTTAGGGTGGAATTCGTCTCCTCTGACTTCAGCTGTCAACACCTGAGCTGGTCTCCTGTGGGGCTGCCTTATGATCATGGAAATGAATAGCTGCTTAGTGACATGATTCACCTCCTGTGTTTTAGATGCCTGCCTTAGGATGAAACTACTTGCATCTTAGAAAAGCCTTTTTCCACTGACTGCAAGGGTAGATCAGAAGATTAGCTCAACAGCAGACAGCCCAGTTTAGGTACTTACAGGTCAGAGAGATCTTAGTGATATTTAGGAGGGTACAAATGTGACAATAATTCTATGTTTCTCAGGAACCTGGAAACTGGGAATTTTCCCTTTTTCCATGTGAAGTATCTCTGGCATGTTGACTTGACATAGGGCTCCAACACTTTCATTGCCTTACCACAGATAGACTGGAGGAAGCCAAAGAGGATTTGAAACTGGGTGACAGATAAAAACCACAATTTAAGCTCTGAATAGAAAAAGAATTTTTAGAGTTGGCAGTATTAAATAATGCAGTTGATCTTTACAAGACTGTAATTCATATGTTTTAAATAAAATAAAGTTTCAGCAAAATTCTAGTCAACAGAAACTGTAAACCTCAAAATGATCTTGTAGAAAAAACGTTTACACTACAGGTTTGGCTTGATGCTTTAGATATTACAGCTGCCACTCTTCATCTGGTTTCTAAACATGAAAGATTGGATTTATATCCCTACAAGTGTGGAGGTGAGGAATCATAAGAAAAATAAGCACGTTGATTCACATGAAAAGTATGTGCCAAATAAAGCCTTAAATCATTTTATGCAGCCTGTCACTCATACGTATTTGACTGTCATCCAGATTGTTGGAATTGTCTTTCACACAGGAAAAAAAATCTGGTTATTTTTAGGTTAATTGGAAAAGCAACAGATTATCTTTAAATTAATGAATAAGTCAAGTCATTTTTTCTAAGCTTAGTAATATTTTCCGTCGTTCCTTCCTCCTTAACACCTATCTTCAATGCCTAAACATTCACTTACTTTATTTTTTTGCATTCGGATGAGTCACGAAGTCACGTTATGATGATAAATACATCATCTCTGTTTCCTCTTAGTATTAACTCAGCTGCATGATTCACACCATCAACCAATTTTACTCATTCTATCTTTTGTTGTTCATAACCTTGACTGTTCACATCAACAGTATTGCTGGAATCACATGTTTTTACTTAAAAGCTAACATAAAAGTTTTATCTGTTTTACATATAATAACAGTCTGGCACGCTTTTTTCTCTTATGCTAGCTGTTCACATGAAATAACAAATGTCACTATAATGCAAGCTGAAGAAACTAGCCTTATACATGAAGGTGGTATTTCCCCAGTATGATGCTACCTAACTGATATGAGTTAACTAATTTTTGTAAAAGATATTTAATAGAAGTGCTTTCTCTCTTTTACAGCTTAGACCACAATTTCAAGCTCAGCCAGGTTTGCTTCAAAGTGCTATCATAGAAAATCACTGGACCCTCTATGCACCACAGAGTCCTACTTGGACTTTCTTGCATGACCTCAAGGTCTATATTTATATTCAGCATCCCTGAAACCCAGAGTATGTACTTTGCTTCTCAGATTTCATATGAGTAACAAATGAATTCATAATAGTTCTTAGACTGTAATGTCTGATGATCCCAACTGAGAAATGTTACGTGTCATTAAAGCAACAGGTAGCTGAGACATTGTATTCTAAAGATAGTAATACATTATTACCGGTGTGAGTGACTGAGGAACAAGGAAACATAAGCTCTTCCTTAAGAGGAAGTTATTAGAAAATTAAACAAAAAGCAACACATCACCAGTTGTTTTCTGAGCAATCATTCCTGAGCAATAGGAGGCTCCATCTTGAAATTCAATCACTAATTCACTAGGCTTGTGAGTCTGTAGCTCAGTGGAACACAGAATAATTAGAAGTTGCTGGTTAATGATGAGGTGAAGAGAGAAAATTGTTAGATCTTCTGAAAGTGAACATAAGGACACACATATGCTGTGGGAGTCTCTGAATGCATAAAGAACATTTTTCAGCTTCCAGGCTCCTAGCCTTAGGAGAAGACAAACAAGTGTGGTGACTCTGTCTCGTAGCTGTAGGGGTGCTTTTTTTTTAATGCAAGCAAATAATCTCAAATGTTTTTAATGTTTTGTTTTTTCCAACTATACCCAATAACTAGTGGCCTGTCTTTCCATTCAGGGCTGAATACATGTCAGGTTTTTTTGGAAGGGGCCTTGCAGGGGTGTGTTGTGGGTATATGCTGTGAAACTTGGTGTTAAGACAAGGGAGGAGCAAGGAGGGGTGTTGTGTGTTTGCAGGAGACTGGAAAACTTTCTTGCTGGCTTCTCATTTGTAAATCTTAATCTGCTGCTCCAAAGGGACAAGAACTACTGAATGCAAATCTGCTAAGGTTTGCACTGAATAGCCCTAGACCTCAACATTTCATGGCTAATTGACCAGCAAATGTATTGTTCACTGATGCATGTGAAAATCTTACTATTAATGTCAGTGTGTCAAGACATGCACATTAAAGCTCCCCCTGAGACTTACTTTTTAAATGCCTTGACTATGGATCTTTGAACGTCTTTGGTAGCCATTTCATTTCAGATATTTAAACAGCAATAAAATTCAAATTTCCATTTTCATTCAAGGATGGAAGTCAGGGTAAAGTTTTTATGCAACTCAGATTTCCTCGGTTAATTTTAATATTCGTATTAAACATTAAAATGGTGTACTACTCGAAAAGCTCCCTTCCTTGAAAATGCCCTCACCAGCCCTTCCCACATCACCAATTCAGCAGCAGGCTATGGGCCTTCTTCCCTCTCCAGGTGGAATTTCAGCATTCTCCCACCCACAGCCCAGCTCCTGCAGTGCTCAGCCACATCCCGCAGCAGGTCCAACCGGCTCTCGCATCTACCAGGCTCCCGAAACTAAGCATGGTGACTTAGAGGCTTCTCCCAAGCAAAATATGACTTATACATAGGAACAGAACGGCACACTTGGGGAAGAAAATGTTAAAGTGAGATGAGACTGTGTCTTGAAGCATAGACAAAACCCAACCCCCAACTCTTCCTTGGAGCTCCCTTCCTGGGGACTGATGCCTTCTGGATGTAGATACCTCTGAAGACTGACACTTTTCCTAGCTTCAGAGCACATATCTTTTTTTTATAACCAGGCAGCCCCTCTGTTTTCTGTGCCCACAAGCTTGTCTTGCCAAACTCATCTGGTGGAAAAAGAAACGGACACTGGAAACATTCCTCTGACCGCCCTGCTTCATGTTCCGCGTGCTGCACATCAGCACGGGAAGACACTGTTTCTAAAAGTGAACTGTCTCTTTATTAACAGACTCATCCACTGAGCTAGCAAATCAGTTGCACACAACTTTACCGTCTGTGCTGCCTCCAAGCTCTGCCTTCCTGCAACCTGTGCTCTTCCCTCCAAGCTCAATGCAGGTAATTTAGCCTCTAAGTACCTGTAGGTGGCTGGCTATGTACTTTTCTGTTGCTTCTTGCTCTGGGAATCAGTGAAAAACTTTCTACAAAACTTGCCTCCGTGCTGCTTTAATAGACCATGATACAGCAAGGGCACATGCAGTATTCAAAAGGATAACAAGTGTCCCCCAAGATTTCTGTAGCTGATTTTAAAACTGCTTAGAAATCTACTTATTTTGTGTTTCATTTTGTTGTTGTTTGGTAATAGTTCAATTATGCTATAATTTACAGTCACAAAGTAATCTGCAAAGTATTAATAAATGTAGACAAACATTTTAAAAGTAGAATAAGTATAGAACCAAATTCAAAATTCCTACTTCATTCTGTGTGCTTTAAAATTATGCACGTACAGTATTGATTGCATTATCAAAATATATAATTGAGGGATTTCTTTTTCTTAACAGCAGTGAGTATTATCTTGATTCAGGAAGTAAATTAAATACTTCAGAATACAGACTGTCTTTCTGAAAAAAGAAAAAATGGGTGGGACAAATATTTGCTGCATCTTGTATTACTCGCAGGGAGTAGCTGCTTTCCTTGTGTCATTGAAAATGATATCAACATGTTACTACTTGCTTGTTGGCATACAGGCTAGAAATAAATTTTTATCTATTTAATACATGGTCTTCCTATTGGATCTCAGGTTTCTACCCAACGAGTTAAAGAGTTAATCTCAGTTATCACGCTATGAGTTAGACCTCAGCCCCACAAATGTCAACAGGAGCTTTGTCATCAAATTAATTGGGACCAGGATTTCAATCAATCCATATCTCTTGGAGAAGATCTTAAATACCGAGTTAAGAAACAAATGAGAAAAATTGCAACCCACAAAAATGTAAGACATTCGTTTATATCCTAATGTTAAATGACTTAGTCAATACACGGAGTCAGTTAAATTAAGCTTGGTTAGAGTTTTCACTTTCTGCTGAAAATTCAGCAACTCACATCTAGAATAGATTTTGTTTTCTCTAAGACAGAAACAGACTCCAGATATTTAGCCTGCGACATAGCTCTGACAGTTATTTTAAGCATCGCATCAGTGTACATTAGATGGTTTAAGATGTCAGTGTCACAGGCTGATTGTCTAAGAAGCTCTTCTTTTTGTGCTAGAAAATGCATACGGCTCTGGAGAAGGCACAACTTGCAGGCATGTTTCCTGACCAAACAAGCAAATATGTTAGCCAAAGATTTTTATCTTAAAAAGCAGTGCATTATTTCAGTGGCAGCTGATCAGTAGTGTTCTCCCAGCTATAGAAATCCAGTTGCCACTTGAAAGCATGGAAATTAGTAACTTCTTAGTACACCCAACAATAGCATTTTGAATTTGGAAACTGCATTAGCGATACTATAGCCTATACATGTCACATAATAATATGCAGCATTTCATGGATCCAAGCCTCCTAACCTCTTAATGGGCTTTCAATTGGAGCAGGAAGAAAATTCTGTGAATGTACCACCTGAGAATACAGTCTGGCTGTTTCTGTGAAACTTTGACACTAACATAAGCTGGGAACATCGGAGCGAGGATGCAAGAATTCAGTGCAGCACCCAGGCTGTGCAAACACAGCATTGCGCCAACTTTGTATTCTCCTGGTTGGAACCCTGTCAGGGCTGGTGTACAGCAGGGAGTTTAAAGGCTAGCATAGATGCCAGCACTCTCAAAGGGCCATTTGAGTGGCCAGGATTATTGGGGCATAAAGGAACCACAAAGCCCCTGCTCTCTGACTGTCACGTGCCAGTAGCATGCAGTGAGGGAGGAAGTAGCAGGGGATGCTTCCAGCTGATGAGGATTTTACTCTTCCAGGTGTATCTTTTTGCGACCGACTCCTGCCTGATCCCAGGCTCACGTAAATCTCTCCCAGACTACTGGGGCACTGGTGCTAGAGTTTTGGGGAGACAGCTGAAGTGCTGCAGATTACACTTTAAGTTCGGAGTCTTAGCAGGGCCCTTCCAAATGGCAGCTCTCCAGGGCTAGGCAGTTATAGCAGTAAGTTCTATAAATCTTTTCAGAAGCTCCTTGGGCTTCGAATACTTCCAACATTTTGTCATTCCCTCTAAACAGGGAAAATTGCCCAATCCCTTTTTGGAGGCCAGCATAATTATACTCTTGGAAAATAATAATAATAATAAAGTTTAAAAAACAGAGCACTGTAGTTCACACCACAAGGTACAATTAGTTAATTCACACAGTGAATACCAGCAGATATGTTAATAAAATGGCTGTCTCAGAAGCAGTCCTGTAAATGTATGTGGATGCAGAGAAGTGTAAAAATCTCTTCTAAGAATTTTGTTTGGGACTTTTCATTGTGGCTAGGGAGAATTTAATTCCAGATATAAAACCCCTGTCAAGCTATTGTATGTCTCACAGTATAATGTGAATTTTGTTATTTAAATGGACAGAACCAACTGGGCAAAATGCTTGTGTTTCTTTCTGCATTTTCCTCCATCATATTTGCTCGCTAAAGCTGTCCAAGTTCATTAGCATCCTGAAAACTCTGGAGAAAATACATTTGAATGCAAGTGTCAGAGAAGTCTCTTCCATCTACAGCAATAAAGCCAATCAAACTATTACAACCTAAAGCTCACAGGAGAGCTCACAAGACAGTATAAGCTATCTGCTTGTGCAATTGGCTAACTCCCTGGATTATTTCAAATACAGTATCACTTCTTTACAAATGAAATATTATCTGTGAATTTCCACTTTACAGTAAACCCTCCAAAGAAGACTTGCTTTTCTTCTGCCAAGAATGCAGTAATCTTTATCAAATTAACATCCATCCTCACCTATTGTATGTTTTACTTACTTTTTTTTTCAGACAAGCATAAAACATATAAGAAATCAGAACGTGGGATGGTTTCATGGCTTGAAAAGAAAAGAATCAAACTAAAAAAGATTTTAAAAAAGAAAGGAAATATTAACCCAGCAAATTGAACAAATGTGATGCACTGTGTTTAGACTCTATTATGTTTCATATTCAAGAGAATGCGTTCTCTTGGCAAGGGATTAAATTACTGCCTATCACTGTTCATTTACGTTTTACAGTGATGGATGATGAGAGCGATTTTGGTGTTCAAACATTGTCGTAATTAAATTAATTAATCTGACACAAAGTTCACTCCTTTTCCTACACTGGAAAATGAGACAGAGTTAGTGCCATTTATATCACCTTAATTGAATACTCAATGAGCTGCTGGATTTGTGCTAAGTTTTCACAGAGATGGAAATCACAAATAGAGATCCAAAGGGATACTGGATATTTGAAATTTTTCCTAAAGTGTATGTTGTTAACAGTTCATAATTTCTGGCTAAGCAGCTTCTTGTCTGGATTTCATCTTATGGATGCGATCTAAAAGAGAAACTTTGAGTAATGATGAAGAGAAACATCTTATCTAGGACTAAACAGGTAGGAACTGGAAGAAACCCACAGGTGTGGCTGTGATGGTTATGTGGTCACCATTTCAGCACTAGATGGTTGGCCTGATGGAGCCAGAAGGCCAGCAAAGGTGAGGCCCTTCCAGGCAAGCACATGGGAGTCAGGGGCTGGAGCTGAGGAAGAGGACACCGCTAGGAGGCAACAATTGGATGGTGGCCTTGCAGGGAGAAGAGCATATATATACATACACACATATGCTTGTAGTGATGAAATTGTATGCTTTTCTATGAATTAAAAAATGTGTACTTTTAACAAAGTTTCAGCATGGCTTGCACAGTACCTTAAAAAAACAAAGCCTATGTTTAAATGAAGAATACTGCCAGAGCCAAGGTACATGGCCTGCGAGGAAAAAGGAGCTTAGCCTGTTACAGTACTTAAATACTGAATCATTTCCAGTATTCTGTGCCAGATAATCATTCAAATGTAAGTCGTACCCAAATGATCTGATACGTCAAGAGTAAAGCAAATTACATCAGTACTCCTGATCTTATCTGGATGCAAAACCCGTGTCTCTTTTTTTGTTCACTGCATCATTTCCCAAACTTTTTTCCCATGTGCCCTTCCCAGATGAACTTCTCCATTCATCGACTGCTAATTCCTCAATGCAATTAGCATGTCCCAGCAGAATTCCTTTAGTTCATTGTCTGCTGCCTGAGCATAACCCCAGAACTTGTTTAGTTGTCATTCTAGTAGCCTGGAGGTTATTTCAGTCACTGAGAGAGTGATTTGATTGCTTAACTTAGGTGTCTGATGCTATTTGAGCAGCTCTGATGTATCTAAGCCACCCATCAGAGACTGATAACACAGTGTGGGAGTCTCATACACTTGGCAGGTAGAGATGAGGGTGGGTGACCTTTGCTTCATTTGAAGTTAAGCAAGATGCCTATATTTGGGTAACTGAAATGAGCCTGAGCAGCTGATTCTTAAATGTATTAATTTGCTTTTCAGTTTAAATAGAAACAATTTTTTTAATGACTAATGCTGAACATCTCTTCTTACAGTCTGTTTTCTGAAAAGCAAATAATGCTCTACCTTATCTCTAGTTCATGTACAAGAAACTCAAGTACAGAGAGTCAGAATAACATTCAGAAGTAAACTGTTATTTACACATTTATTCATTTGCCTTGTTAAACGTGTCATCAGTTTTTAAATTTGGTTTTCAGTATCCATAGGAACTGAGTGAGACTAAAAATGGTGTCACTTATTTCCTTTTTTGTTTATGAATCTTGAAAGGATTTTCTGAACCTGCAGTGCTGCATCATATCTCATGGGCATTGTTTCAATCCACTTTCATGTCAAGTATTGTATATAACTTAAAAACCAAATAACATACCTCATATTTTAGCATTTGATATTAAACTGTTCAGTAGTTCGTTGTGGTACTATCAATTCATGTCATTGCATTAACAAAAATTGTTCTCCCTGGTCATTCTGTCCACCCTATGGGTAGATGTTTTCTGTGTTCCTGCTTTATAGTTCTCCACTTATTATTGCTTGTTTCATACTTTCCTCTCTTGACTGTGGCCGAGAATGATGTTTGCAGGAGAAAATAAAGTAAAAAGTAAAGTCCTGATGTTAGAAAAATGCCTGGCACCTCAAAGCTGTTCCTATGGCAACTGATGCCTACACCAGTACTATGAAACCTTATGTCATTTTTAAGCATGGCGTTTTTGCAAATGTAGTTTCTTTAAAAAGTACCGCATCATACCATTCATTTTGGTAAATTTCTCAAACATACATGAAAATATGTTCAGTGTTTTTAGGAACACACTTTTTTTGATACCATGACAAAGTCGTCACTTTGTTGTGTTTTTGAGGTGACGATTGCAACAGCACTTTACTACTGGATTTTCCAAACTAAATCATGTTAATATTAAAAAAGGTGAGAGTAGTCAATTATATTCAAGTATGTTACACAGAGTAATGATTTTTTTTTTTAATGAAGATTGGATGTAACTACAACTAAGACTAAAAACCTCTTTTATTTTTCTTAACAGCTTTGCAAGTACAGAAATATATGTTCAGTTTAAAAATTTACTGTATTTATATTTTTGTGGATGAGTTGCTTCAACTTTCTGATGCAGTCCCTGGACTAAGTTAGGAAACCCTGGTCTGGCCCAGGAGCCTGAGGTAAAACTTCAGGTTTGTCATCGAAGCTGCAGTTTACCTGGCCACGGTCACCGCTCTGGTGACTCCTCAAGCTACTGCACAGCCCTGATACTGGTGTCCAGTCTGATCTTGATGCTGAGTCCCACCTGGAGCAGAGGGCGCAAAGCAGGGACAGCCGGGCAGTCAGTGGAAAGGCACATCTTACCATCTGGGTGAAGGAAATTTTCCGTCTCTGGAAGTGAGAATTCTCTGCGCTCATCAGACTTGCTGTTTTCCTACACAAAAGATCTTTGCTCTGCATGGTTAGCTCTTCTGTGCACCAAACATTTATAATTCTTACAAGTTAAAAAAAAAAAGTTTCTCTTATGCTTCAGTTGGTTCCTTGTCCCAACCTGTTTCCAACTCAATAGCTGACTACTAAAATTTAACATTTGAATTCTTCCTAGGAGATAAACTCAAAAGTCCTGTCAGAAAAAATGAATATCCAGACACGTTTTTCATTTGCAAAATGACACTTTTTTTTAGGTAATAATTACCTTCTAGTGTTCTTCTTTGTCAGCTATTGAAGAATTCACTGTCAACAGTGTCTTTCATGCTTCCTCTGAGGACTGTCTTTTATTAATATAATTCAAATATAGCAAAGTAATAGAAATCACCATCTTGCATCACTGGGGTCCTTAAAATATTTCAGGCTGAAGTGTTCTCTATTTGACCCTGAATGGGGTCTACAGTCACCTCTACTGTGATCAAAGAGGTCATGTATAAATCATTCTTCACTGAATATCCCACAGAAAGAAGCTTGGATTAAGGTCTCTCACAGAATCTTTGCTGCTTTTGGACTATATTCTTCTTACAAGTTGTTTTACTTCTACTGTCCTCAGTTACAGTGATACGACACAGAGGAAAGGGTAATGCAGGAGATTTGTCTGGAAGTAGAGAAGACACCAGGTTCCATTCTCATCCACCACAGGTGCTGCAGCAGAAATATGTCTCTATGTCAAAAGCCAAATACCTTATAATTCAAGGTTTTGTTCTATAAGTGTAAAGCAAAAGTGACATCCAGTGGCCTGCAAATCCAAACTGATCAGAGTTCATGATCAGTCAGGGTTCATGATCAGTACCAAAGCACTGCATAGCTTTTCAAACAATTTAATCTATTTTTGCTGACTTCCATGAATTTCCTCTTCAGTAGTCTCTTTTATAAAATTATAATCTGTGTTAAAAATAAGATTATAGTGCTAGAGTTGTGAACAAATTTGGTTTGAACACATAAGGTTCTTGACTGCACTGAGTAAGAAAACACTTAAAAATTGCATGGATGATAAAGGAGAGAGGTTAACTTTGCAAGGATTTGAATGTTTCATTATTGAGACTGAACCTATGGAATGCTTTGGAATATTTTTTTAAAGTTAATTTAACAGGAGTGTAGACATTTCATAGGCAATTTTGTAAATGTGAGTAAACAATGAACTTGAAAAGATGTGCCTTCTGGCTAAACATTTCCCAGACTATTCTGCAAAGCAATCCAACAGTTCTGAGCAAAACTGGACTAGCCAATCAAATAGAAACACAGTGATGGGAGGGAACACAGATCCCCATGGGAAGGAGTGAAAAGCATCAGTAGCCTGAAACCAGAACAGACAGAGAAGAATTACACAATAACATTTTGCAAACGAAAGCTGTTTTGTACTCTGTGCTCCTATACTGCCTTCTTAATCAAGACTGATTTCAGATAGAAAAGTCTGCCCATGTAACTCTGCTAATGCATCTCGGACCAGAACTGCTCACAGGTTTCTTATTTTATTATGAAGAGCCTACACGTAAGCAGCTTTTAACTTCTAGACCTCTTCCTTCTGATACTAAATGCTATCAATACACACAGTAAATCTCAGAAAATAAATGGGAGAAGACAAAGAAAAAAATACAACAACTTGTGTGGAGACACACAAGGAAATGGTTAAAAAAAGTGATAACTAAAAAGACAAGAGCAAGAGGCATTGCAAAGGAGAAAAGCCAATGTAGTTTGTCATCTTTCCTGGAACAGCCGCTCACTAGTAACAGGAGCACAATCCAAGTAACATAGAAAAGTCACCTTTTTTAATCTTAGTAAATAAATCAAGACATGATCCAACCATTTTCTCTCATGTGGTCTCTCTCCTTCTCTCAGAGTTCTCTAGCCATCCTATTGGAGTCAGCCTCAAAGGCAGACAGACTATCACATCACTTTTCACTTGTGATTCAGATTTACCTAAATAAGCAGGCCTGTCAGTATTCAATAACTTCTAAAACAGCTGAAGGCAAATTAATAAAACACTAACTTCTTTTGTGGGGCAAGAGTGGCTCCTGTCTACACTCACGTAATGGGACTGAGGTGGAACTGATTCTTCTACTGCTGCCACTGCAGATACCTCTGCTGGACAAGAGGTACATTTCACAAGGAGCTGGTTCTTTTATGGTAAAAAATAATAAATCACAGGTCCCTATCTATTCACATACCTATCAGACACCTCTGTAACCAACCTTTCTGCAGGTGGACAGACTTATTTGGGTGTCTTTCACTTGCAGTACAAAGCTAAAAGAGGAAAGAGAGTTTAACTGGGACACAGCCACCAAATTTGGCAGTGTTCCCTTTGCATATTTTTCTAAGGATTTTGTCCATATGAGTTCTGAGCACAAATGCCAAATGACACGCAGGAGAGAAAGATTAAGCAGATAAAACTGTGCTGCAGGTTTTTTTCTACTATTTTGGCTGCTTGTGGTATACAAATTACTTTTTTTCTTGATTAAAATGAAAGGCAGTAAAAGTAAGTACTAGCCTTCCTTTTTAATTAAAATGATTTAAAGAGATAATCTGTGTGTCTGTCCTTTCATTTCATATTTCACTAGCCAAATGGAATCTCAGAAAAACTGTGTTGCAAGATAGGATGTCTCTAATGAGGTAGCACTTTTTTTTTTTTTTTGCAGGTATCTGCTCATTTTATCTGGATGTCTTATTGTTAATAGCCTTGTCTGCCCACGCAGCTGTTCTTGTGACAGCAGAACAACATGTTCCCTCCAGTACAGTGGAGTTATTTCATGTCCAAAGAGATAAAATGTAAGCTCCTCAAAACGAACCTCCAAATCACCCTGTAAAAGGAAACTGCAGAGAGAAAGGCTGCTGGTAAAGAGAGAGATCAAAGGGCTACATTAAGGACTTATAGCCATATTTCTCTTTCATCAGGACAGATTATGCAACCTGCCAGGTGCAGAATACTTGCAGCTTCTAAGGGGTGAGCAAGTATTGCAGATATGAGTGGAGTGAATACCTTCATTTCAATGACACACTTGAAAAATAAAGTCATTTTGCAGGGAGGTCAGGATGTGTTAGGAACAGGTGGCAGATGCAGATATTTTAGATTGTTCTTCCACACTTTGTGTCAGGCAAGGGAAAAGATTTAATCTTCATTGTTACAGCGGTTGGTGGTTGTGTCCCTTCCCTACTTAGATAATATTTACTAAAAATGGAAGAGGACAAAGTGGTAATATATTTTTCAGAATAGGTATTCCTGCAGGGCAGGGTTGTGGGGAGCTGGAGCCCAGCCCTGGCTGTGGAAGGCCTGACGGCCCCAGGGCTGTTACAGGGCCTTGGGCTGGGGCAGGTGGAGGAGCCCTGAGCTGAGGGACAGTGCTAGGGCTGGGGGAGCTCTGTGGGCCCTAACACTTCTTAAGGGAAGGTTTAAATGGAGAAAGCCACTCATCCCACCCTCAAGCAGATCAGTGGTTTTCACTGGATGCAAACTTTCCATCAGCTACGTTCACAAGAGGTTAATCCCTCACAGGAGATCTCAGCTTACTCTATCTAATGCGTCAGGATGAATTTTATCAGGCTGCTTCAAGAATCTAGCTGATTCAAGAATCTTAAACTTAAGCATGTGTGCTTTCTTTCCCCAAGGCCCTTTGTCACTTGTGTGACCTATGCCAGCCATCTGATAGCAGATATCCTTTGTGGAGAGTTCAGCCACAAAAAAGCACTAAATACTTCGGCTCTCTCAGCATCTTCTGTTTATATCTCTCCTCCCCTCGGAGCAGCAGACAAAAGCTTTCTCAGCTTTTGCAATTTCGGTGCAATTACAAAAGGACTTCCTATTACTTCTTACAGACACAGCCTTTCTGCTTTTATCCTCTAAAACAGAATATTACTCTTTTAAATGCTGTTGCCATGCTGGGCTTTTTAGCTGCTTCCTTCTGCTTCTGGATGGGTAGCAGAGCCTTCCCCAGTGGCAGCTGGCTCGTCCTCCATTCTCCCAACTAGTTTGTTTCCCTGTGGGTTTACCTATCATCCTCTGAAAATGATGAAATCTACTATTCTTGAGTACCTATTGCCTAACATTGTTCCTCTTTTCTCAAAATAGGGAACTCAGTGCAGAAGCAGAGAGCTGTTCTCATCATGATCTCTACACCTGTTGAACAGATAATTCTGTTGTATTATTTTTCCAAGTACTTGAAGTACTTAACTACCAACAAGTCCTGTCCTTCAGATGTGGAACTGTAAAACCATTCAGAAATGAAAGTATACTTCATGTCTCTGGCTTTTGTGCACTGAAACACAAGCCCTAAATTTCTTGCCTTTACATTTTTAAAAATGTAAGTCACATTTTACAGTAGACTCAGTAGTTTGAAGAAGAAGGTAAATAGAAATCCCAGGTCTTGCATTATAATTGAGCAATCTGTGTGAAATATGAAACCTGTATATTGTTTTTAAAGAAGTTGTTGTACATTATTTAACTTTGATTCTTTTCAAAGCTACATAATAATTGAAATCTACAGCATCTCAACCACAGTCCATTGAAACTGATGGAGAATTTCTTGAATTCGCTGATAAGTTTTCACTAGAACTGACAGCATAGAGCAAAACGGTATGCAGAATATGGAATCTTCTACATTACATCTCCATAACCAAAATTGCAAGGGATCTTTGTTTTTCTTGCTTATATCTGTAATACCACTATGTTCATGAATACCATGTCATATTTTAATGGTTTTATAAGAAGCACAGTATGTTCTTAATAAAACCATTACCAGTGATCTCACGCAGTGATCTTGTAAAATGTAGACTGTCTAAACTACCCCTCTAAAGTACAATTAATATTTTTTTGGCATTGGATTTATCCAATCAGATTACTCAGTCTGAGTAATCTACACTGCATTAAAAGCTTAACAAATATACTTTTTATTATAAACAGTATATTACACAAATATTGATGCAATTCTTTACAAGTATAGTCCAGAACTATTACAATACAAAAAAGAAAACAACAGTAAAGGAAGTAGACTGATATTATGTCTTATTTATTTTCCTCTTTGTGCACAAGGTGGAAAAACATAAAAAGGTATTCAGAAAAGGAGACAAATCCCTATTTTTATTTTTTTTCTTTATTTTCTCAGTAGTAGCAAAAGAGTTACAGTAAAAACTTAGACTTACATCTCCAAAACTCTAAACAAAATATTGGTAGACATTTTGAAGTGAAAAGTCATGCTTGTCAAAATCACTTTTTTGATGAAAACAGAAGTAAATATGAATATTTTTTATGAATAAAATATCTTTGAAATTAAAAAGCTGACCAGAACTAAAAATTATTTTTCATACTATGTAAAATGTTTGCATTTATTGCTGTGCAATGAGAGCATTAAGTATTTCCAGATTTTTGTTTATTTATTCCAGGAAATGTTTTGCAAACGGAGCTAACCATTCTGAACAAAGATGGGACAATATATGGTCCTGAGATATCTCATAAACTGTTTCATCCTTCACTGAAGATAGATGGAGTACTTATGAAAAGAGAAAAAACAGGTTGATAAGGATTTTCCTCAGAAATCAGAAAGTGATGAAGTATCTGAGGGATGTGCTTATTTCAACAGATCTTGACGTAAAGCAGAACAAAATCTTTGTCTGAGCAGTGCAGCACCTAACCACATTCAAGCCAAGGAAGCTGCACGCAGCATCGCACGGGTACCGCTTGTGTTAGCATTCCAGCTCCTGCTCCCAGACAAAAGCAGCTTTCATTTAAACTGAGAGGTATTGAGTAACAAGCCTCTGACCAGCTCAACAAACTGAACACAACTGTCTCAAGTGAGACTCTATTAAAGCATGGGAAATTTGCCATGTCCTCAGGATTTATCATTTTAATTGGAATAAGACAGATCCCATCAACAATTACTTAACAGAGCAGTGAGAAGTGTATGTTTTTCTTTAGCAGTTGTTACTAAGCAGGATAGACAGAGAGCCAAGGTAGGGGCAGAAACCCTTTTCAGTGTAAACAGATAGCCATCTGATCTGTGGAAGACATGTGCAGGAGAAGGAAAACAGGATCTTTCAGATACAATCAATACTGAAGAAGCAAAATAACATCTTTTTCCAAAGACCTTATATGGCCACAGCAAGACTTGGTTGCCTCTTAGAAATCCTTGTGCTAGTGCTTCAGTAACTTCACTCCATTTCTTAGTGGCATATTTGAACAGGAGTATTCAAAACTTCATTCTTTGACCTTCCCAGATGCTGTTCTTTTAGAGCTTTTTATAGGCAGCAAGTTAAGTAGGGATCAAAGAGGACCACCATCAAGGAGGAAATAAACAGCAAGCTTTGTTATAAATCTGGCATTTTCATGATGTTAGATTCAGGATTTCAATATTACACTTCAAGATTGATAGAAAAGACCATAATTAAGTTTAAGGCTATAATTTTAATCACAGCTGAAGTCTAACAGTCATTCTTTCCTAATATCTCATAACCTAAGTGAAAATTACACATTACTGAGCAGATCAGCAAAGTACTTACTGCAGGTTAACTTCTAATACAAACTAGTTTTCTGCTGTACAAAAGATCTCTCTCTGATAATCTACTCTTCACTAAGCTGAAGATCACTGGCCCATTCTCTGGATACATACTTATTTCAGTGCAGACAATACAGATCATGTCAGGAACATAGGTTTCTGTTTCAGGGCGCAGTGAAATGTATGTATGTGTAAAGGTAATCTAAAAAATACAAAATTGAAAAATTCACCTCAAAATGTCTCATAGGATAGCACCAGTCAACAATGGTTGAAAGACAAATAATAATAATAATTAAAAAAACCAACCACAAGATGACTGTGTCACTGTGATCCACATCCAGATTCTGTGATCAGTTTTGGCAAGCAGTGGGAGAAACATCTTAGAGGTGAGCAATACATATGATCAGCTCCCATTTGAAAATGCTGTCTGGATGAAAGTTTTCGCCTTAGGAAAGATCCACATGAAGAAGACAAGCTGGGAACCTGCAAAATCTTGACTGTTATCCAGAATAGAATTATGATCATTATTTATTACAATGAAATTGGTAGAGAGTAAACTGTAAACAAATTGGATTCTTTTTTCTTTTTACTTAATGCAAAGTAATTGAACAGTAGAATTTGTACTTAAAAATACAAATGAGTTTTAAAAAGGTGAGATGAATCCAGACAGTGGTGATCCAAAGCTATCTGTTAAATAGGATAATTCATGCGTAGTTGATGTTGGAGAACGAGTTAATTGCCAGATGCTTACTGGATAGATGAGAAAGGGAACAAATGTGTCAGTTAATTTTTCTTTTGCCTTGAGCAACCACTGAGATGTTTCATTAGGTATACATGACTTGAAAATAATTAAAATAAAAGAATGTAAACAACACGTTTATATTTTCATTACAGTAAGGATGCTCACATAGCTCAGCTGACAAGTAATCATATTTGAGTGATGTGCCATGTCTTCCTTTGATTGTCATCTCATATCCTTCATTGCTGATCATTAGTAGCTTAGTGCAACAAAAAATATATTCTTGTTGTCAAAAATAAACTTGTTCCATAGTGCTCATTAATAGTAGAAAGATAATAAAGACTTATTCAATAGAACAAATGGGTTTTGATTAAATAATGTCATGCAGAAACACCAGACAAGCTGAAACACCATTTTCCAGAGTTGCATTCCTCTCCAGTCCTCGTACAGATTGAACCTGTCTGTGAAATGTATCATAATTAAATCCATTTCTGTTAATCATTTCAGCAAAAATACTCAGTGGTCAGTAGTAGGCTAAAGGGTAGGGTGTTAACCACTGCTGTCATGGATTTGCTCAAGTATGATGCAGGAAATCTCCAGAACTCCCTTTTTTCACATCTCTCCCATGCACAAGGGACAGAAAAGAGGTATATGTTTTTCCCATGGAAAAAACAACAACAACAACGCACCCAAAAACTTAAATTCTCAGCTACCTCCTACACTTTCCTGTGAGTTAAAACTCCAATCACATCCTGACCAGCTCTTGGCTCTTCTCGTTATCCACTGTCAACTCAGAAATCTGTAGCACGTTAAAAAAGCAGAAACCGAGGACAGCCTAAATTAAAGTGAATTAAATGATGACAAATATCACAAGAAATATCATTTTAATTCAATTAAGCCATATCCTCTTTATTCTGTGTGTTAGCAGAGTTTCCACTCTGAGATGCCAAAAAAGGGAAAAGTCAGGAAATGCTTAGATTAAAACACAGTGCACTTTGGTTTGAGTACTTATGGTCTTCTCCTAAAAACCAAGCTCTGCAAATTGCACACGAGTATAACATGGTTCAAAAGAAAAGCAGAATAAAAATATAAATTTATCTCATCAGCCAATCTCTATTTCAGGAAGTGATGCAAACACAGTCCACAGCAAAGCGGTACCTCCCAGAAATATTCTGCCACCCACAACAATGTATAGCTTTCTTCTAACACAAAGCAAAATTGTGCTTAGCTACTGTTGGCACCAGCTAATTTTACCACATGTAACCTCACCAAACATTAAAAAACAACTAACAGATGATATTTCCCTCCCTCTGCAAAAGTGTGTCTGATGAAGCTCCTGCTACAAAGCCCTTCTGTATCAGAAAAAAGCCCTGTAGCTCCTGCTGAGAATACTGCCTGCTCCACACCTCGCTGAAGGGAAGGGGAAGGCTGGTTTGCTTGTGAGCTGTTTGTGTTTGTGATCCTGCCTCTTCTGCACTGCTGGTGCTTCTCTATTAACTTTTTATTTTATTTTCTCTCCCATCAGCCAGTTTTCTTTTTGTTTATCTAGCCACAGTTTCCAAAACAGAATGGAAATGTATCTTGAGCTTACAAAAATCAACATCTGACACTTACTTTGAAGCAACACTGATGCAATAATCACAACTACCAAACGGCCATGTTGCACCACTCTAAACTGGGCTACCGTGACGCTAAGTTTCGCATATAGTGTATCCAACTGCCTTACCTCAAAACTAATACTTGTTCTCTATATGCATTTACACAAAATGCTTTCCTGGCAGAGTGATGGCTGCCTCCAAACACCAAGAACAGCGCTGGCATTGCTCATCCTGCTCCCAAGACACCTGTTTGTGTTGTTGGTTGCCCTACGGCCATGAGGCCACAGCTTCCCACTGCCGCTGCAGAAGCAGTTCATCTGCTACTGCCTTCCTGCTCACCGCACGGGTTGGTGGCAGGAAGCTACAACTGCTCTGTGTGTTTATCTCTCTCCATCTCACAGCCCTGACAGAGCAAGTCTATTTGGATAGCAAGAAACTGTGGTTACTAAGCAGACACAAAATCTAAAAGGGACATTTCCCAGCTACTGACACTACAAAGAGTAACTGCAAAACAAGTTCGCTGTAACACAACAAATACATATATTCTTGATGTGAGTAAAGTGAGAAAAAAGAATAGCAGTTTTTGTGTAGGTGCTTTAGTTACATAATCTTAAAATCCTTCTGCTTCAGAACCAAAAGGACTGGTTATCTCTGACAAGGATATGAATAATAATTTCAAATTCAAGTGTCTCTGTAGCTTGTCTACAGCCCTTATGTCTTTACATGGCTAATCCAGGACCCCTCTCTCTAGCAAGGAGATCTCTTTTCTTCAGGAATTATGAAATGGCTGCCTTCATGCAGCAGCAGACCCACTGGATGCCCTCCTGGCCTGTTTAACACCTCCCATGTGGAAGCTGTGTTTCAGTCAAACACCACCAGACAGCTAGAGAGAAGTTGTCAAGGTGGGCTCATGGAGGAAGCTCCAGTCCTAGCGTCAGCTTCCCAAAGGTTTTTGGCCTAGGACAGCCTATGGGGCCAGGAGCAGGCTTGCAGTACAGGCTGCGACCTGCAGGTTCCGCAGGGCAGCCTGCACTCTCAGATTTTCTCTTATTTTCACAAACAAACAATGCCGGTGACTGCAAGAGGCTCCAAGTAGGACAAATCGATGGTCATGAGAAGAGGGAAAGTGCATTTTAAAGATGAAGGGGGTATGCCGGCATTCTTGCAGAGGTGAACCTCCTGCTGTGTGCATGACAGCCCTCCTGAGTCCTGCAGGCCATGTGGCCCTGCTGGGCCCACCCAGGGGTTTGTGCTGCTCTGAAGAGCTGTTTGTGCATACATCGCTTTTTCAGTTGTTGGGTGAGATTTTCTGGCTGCCTTTTACTGCTTCTTCGATGCAGAGCAGTCATAAAGGTTAATTGCCAAATTTAGCAAGGTTTACAGTTGCCTTGCATCGCTGCAGTGCCACAGAGCAGACTGAAGAAGCCACAGAATCTGTCCCTTATGTTATTTTTGTCAGGAAAACATACATGGGATAAAGCAACATAAAGGGAGGTGTTTATCTTGTAGTGGAAGGTATGGATTTGAGTGTTGTGGGATGAGTTGAAAATGAAGATCCTCAGTCCCACTCGCTGTGGTTGCAGCATGGCTGGGAGGGAGCAATGGGTGTCAGGCACAAGGCCATCAGGACCATGGGATGGGGAGGGAGAAGCACAGAGCAGTGGTGGCTGCTGAGCCAGGAGAAACAGCCTTTTTGGAATGAGTCACGAAAAGAGGTGGAAAAACCTCCACCATATAAGCAGCAAAGACAATTTTCAAATGGAGATTGAACTTTAAGGGGCAATGGAGTTCAGTGAAGGCCCCAGCAGATTATGGCTCATACAACCTGAGTCCACAGCTCTGCCTGTTGCTGCCTGCCAGTCCTTCAATAGATCCCTCCTCTCCCAGCTCTCCACCTACCCCTGGTCAGATCTTGCTTCTTTCAAAGCCTCCTGGTTGGAGAGGTGATGCCTGATGTGTGTACACAAGCTGAGGAGTACAACCAACTCTATGATGCTAGATGCCTCTAGAGACAATTTGGCTAGAAATAAATACCACAGTTATCTGAAGACACCTCAGTAAATGTGGCTTCCTGATGTCAAGAAAGATGGTTCATTACTCATTGGTTAATATTATTATTTGGTGATGGAAGAGCTGAGGGAATATTTGTCCAACTGCAGCTGGTAGTAATGCTGATCCTACATGGCTCAAAGGCACTCATGGCTACATAGAGCCACACACCTTCCCAGTTCCTCCCTCCTCATCCCCTACCACCCACATGGATTTAGATTAGTGCTGAGGCTGCTCCAGATTTCTCACAACGCTCTGGCAAAGAGACAAAAGGAAAAAAAATAAAATAAGAGAACTAGCAGAAGGAATTGCAGGAAGAGGAGAGATGGAAGATATCCATATGTGGAATGGGAGAGATGAGTAGATCATGGGATGAGAAAAACATCTTACTGTGCTTTTCAGTTATGTTAGGTAAGCACTTCAGTAATAAGCACTTCTATAGGAGCTCAAGAAGATGACAGGAGTTGCAAAGGCAAGACTTGCAATATAATTTTCCAGTCTTCAGGATATCAGCTGCTTCACTTCAATCTGTTAGACTGTACTTTCCACAAACACGGCATAATAACTAGGCTGGAAGTTATCTCTAGTTCTATTAGAATTTAAAATGAGCTTAAAGGGAATCCAAAATAGTTCATTTTAAAGCTTGAGAGTGGGAAGTGCTGAATAGGTCTGCTAAAGAATATGGAGACATCTACTTCAAGTGAGCTTATTTCAAATCTAGCATAAATGAGAAAGGTCTGGAGGCATGATCACTTGAAAGTTATGCAACAGTCACATGTGAAACCATCAGCTGGTCTTTGTCATTTAGTTTGAGTGATATGAGCCAGCACTGCAAAAGATCTAAGCCGTCTGCCTGAACCAAACCCTCTGTCCAGTCTTTTATCTTGAGAGTTAATGCAGGAGTAGCAGAAAGAAAGTGCCTTTTGTCACTGCTCTCTTCTTTACAGAACAGACTGCAAAGCAGTTGCTTCTTTTTGATGTTTGGGAAAGAATAAATATACTCTTTAGAGAGTTATAATGTTTAGAGCAGAGCTACACTGTTTAGATCAGAGCTACCTATTGAACAGCTGTCACATAACTACTTACTAAACACTTACCTCGGAATCCAAAGCAGCAGAGGTTAGCAAATTAAACTAGGAAAGCAGAGTCTTTAGATATAATGTGCATCACAAATGCTTGACACTGCTTTATAGAAAGAAAGATTTCAGTTGCTAGGGTTTCCAAATTGCCACATTTTGCAAGGAATCAGTAAAGGCACTGAATTAAATCAGGAAGAATGACAAGGACTAAGCAGCTTCTGACGGTGAAGGCAAGGGCTCCATGCACAATCAGCCTGTTGGCTAGTTTAAGTCTTTGAATTCAGCAGTCTGGACAACAGCATTAAGGAAACTCATGCATGTACACAAACAGAGAAGATGGCCTTTTTTCCTTTTTCCACAAATGGAGGTTCCATTTTTCTGTGCTGTTCAGAGGCAAGCATCCTGTCACGCTCATTTGAGATATAACTAACTGCAAAAAAAACTCTTGAAAAGTTAAATCAATACATCACATTTAAATATTTTTAAGCATGCTTAAATTTATCTCTATTAAATGTGAACTGTAAGAATTGTCTTAAAAATTAACACAATACAGAAAATCTCAAGCATCCTACCCTTTTTAATTAAAAAGATTTGAACAAAAAATATTAAAATAAATTTCAACAGATTTGACATTTCTTGTTGTCTATGTATAAGAAAACACTGATACCAGCTCCATATGATGTGACAAAAAAACCCATAATTTTTACTGAACTGATTTTGGGATCATGGAAGATTGTGAAAAGCTATGTTGATGGCTTATCTATCTGCATGCTTCAGCAGGATTTTGAAAAAAGCCTGGAAGTTAAAATGTCACTGACCATGGAATGGAATGATGTGGTAGAGGTTATATGGGAATTATTTGTCAAAATAAACGCTTAAAATAAAAAGTTAGCAACTGAGCCCAGAATGCACAATAAGCAGACTTGAAGAGCTTTTAATCCATTCTTAAAAGCAAAACAATAGAAAAAACACCACACACACACAAAGGATTTATATTAGAGTAATAGATCAGAGTATCTTTAAGTCCAGTGGAATATATTCTTTCACTCCATAATGTTCTACAGCATTTGTCCCAAGGCTCAATCCCGGTCTGCCTATGAGATATTTGTCCTATTTGCTTTCAGCTCCTATCAAGTAATGGCTTTGCTAGATGTGAGAGAGCTACTCCATTTGATAAAGAGAGCATGCTGGATATAAAATAAATATTCCATAAGTTTCCAACGATAATGAACAGAGAAGTCCTATTTTCAAAAGATATAGATACCTTAAAAAAATCTGATCTAATTAACTTTCAATTAGATATAGACTAGTAATCTATGTCATACTGCAAATGGATCTCAGACTCTTAATTTACTTCGGTTACTCCAAAAGCAATGCTTCCTGTTATTTCCATGGAAACTGCAACAGATACAAAGAGCACAAAACCACTATTTGGCAGTGCACATTCACAGCTACAAAACACTATTTTTCAACATAGTCACCATTAGCTATATGTTTTTCCCAGCAATGAGTAAGAGCCTGTATGCTACGCTCATGAAAATCTGCATGGCCATCCGGAACATGGCTTGTCTTTCATGTTACTGTCACCACTGCTGAAACACGCCACCTACTGCATTCACATCCACTGTTTGGTCTCTAAAGACATTCAGCAGTGTAGATGAATGCCAGTGGGTGCCATTTTTTCCACACAGGGGAAATCAACGCCACACCTTTGTTTCATGTGCACTTCCATGTCAGACTCCATTTTGTCAGACTGCCTTTCTGCTGCCATCTCTCACACAGCAAAATGGGATGGAATATCAGTGGGAAGGTTTAATGTCTACTGCCATACCACCAATATCTACCACTGATGTCACAGGCCAACATAATCCAGTAGAAGGCATTATTTTTGGGCCAGTCCATGGACTTACAGGCAGGAGTGTTGTACTGCTTTAGGTGTACTGATGAGAAGGACCAATACAATGGAAATAGCATTACAAAAGAGGTGGAAGGACCAGCACAGTAGCAAGGTGCTACAAGGGAAGGGAAGTAAATGGCTCACCTGTATCAGATGATTCTGCTTTTGCAAGGAAAGGCTCCCACCAAGAAGGAATCTCCAGAAAGAGAGCCTTCCTTGGTGGCAATCAAGCCTTAAAATGAGGCCTAAGAGGCCATATTAAGGCCTTCTGGTCACACAGGTGAATTGCCTTCATCTGTGCTCACAGGGCTGACTGGGTCTTTCCTCCAGGTGCTCAATCAGTGGTTCACTGGGCTGCATTAAAAGAGGAGTGGTCAGCAGGGAAAAGGAGGTGGTGGTCTCCTTCTACTTGGCTCTTGTGAGGCCCCATCTGGAGTACTGTGTCCAGGCCTGGGGCCCCCAGCACAAGAAGGGTGTGGAGCTCTTGGAAAGAGTTCAGAGGAGGGCCAACAAAATGATCAGAGAGCTAGAGCACCTCTCCTATGAGGAAAGGTTGAGGGAACTGGGCTTGTTAAGTTTGGAGAAGAGAAGGCTCTGGGGAGACCTCATTGTGGCCTTCCAATACTTGAAGAGAGCATATAAACAGGAGGTGGATCGATTGTTTGTGAAGGTAGATAGTGATAGGACAAGGGGAAATGGTTTTAGGCTGAGACAGGGGAAATTTAGGTTAGATATTAGGAGGAAGTTTTTCACACAGAGGGTGGTGATACACTGGAACAGGTTGCCCAGGGAGGTTGTGGATGCCCTGTCTCTGGAGGCATTCAAGGCCAGACTGGATGTGGCTCTGGGCAGCCTGGTCTAGTGGTTGGCAACGCTGCACTTAGCAGGGCGGTTGAGACTCGATGATCCTTGAGGTCCTTTTCTACCCAGGCCATTCTATGATTCAGGCCATGACTCAGCAGTTCCCATACATTTAGGTATCAGGCATCTAAATGCCATAAACATTTTAAACATTTTTGACACCTGAGGTTTAATTCACAGGTAACTATTGATTTATATACTATATAAAATCACCAGTTTTATTTCAATACTTAAAATACTCTCCAACCTCCACTTGACAAGACTTCACAAAATTGCAACAACAGTATCTTATACTGTGTAAGACCACACGCAGTGATGATAAGGATGTGAGAATTTTTGCCAATTGTTCAATGTCTTTGTTGCAAAGTGCTTCATACACCTGCTGATGTATCTTCGTCCACTTTCAAAACCTATCCTCTTTTCAGAGACTCAGCAGCACCTCCCAGCTTGGTATCATCAAAATACACATTTTCTTTTTGTTGTGATTTATAAATGCAATGCTGATGCTATCATTCTTCTGATATTTATTTTAGAAAGAAAACACTTTCCATTAAATTATGAGGTAGTCTTTGTAATGTTTGTATGAACTTGACACATTTGCTACCAGTAAAAAAGAAATCTGCTCTTATTTTCTGAATTTCCGCAACACTACCAAGGAGTTATAACCCTTGAAGAACACTTTTATAATGTCAATAGCTGAACAAGAATATGGATAAAATGAAATTTCAGCAAAATTAAAATTTGGATGGAATATGTTTAGGAGGAGGAAGTCCAGAACACATCTCTGTTGAAGAGATGTAAAGGCAATTTAGGTGTGATTCACTATATGGAATGGATGGCAAAAGCTCTGGCATCTGTTATTTTCCAAGTACATTAAGGAAATCACCAAAGCAATTTCTTGCTTCTTAATCTGCTAATCACAATATATGTCACTGTATGCCACACCAACATGTGACGGTGGAAATACACCTCCCAGAAATACTTTTTCCAAACATCAATTAGAAGATATAGGTAGTATCATCAGAAAGAAAAAAAAATGCGGTCCAAAAAGGCCTGTGAAATTATGACATAGATAGATAAGACATTCAAAAAAGAGTTTGTTAAGACATTAAAGATCACCAGATTGGATGTTGCAGGAAGCTACTACCTGACTAGTAGAGCTAACATTAGGTTTTTAAGCCAAGATCTTCACTTTTTATTGAAATAATCTGGAAGCTAACTATTGTTTGCCATTTTATCAGAGAATGGCATGACCTGTGTAAAATCACCATTGTATGCATATAAAAGAGTATGAAAAGTTGGTATGCATACTTTATGGTTAAGATAAATGTAGATGATGAGGGGATTGAGTGCACCCTCAGTAGGTTTGCAGATGACACCAAGTTGGGAGGGCGTATTGATCTGCCAGAGGGTAGAAAGCCTTTACAGAGGGACCTGGATAGACTGGATCAATGGGCCAAGGTAAACCATATGAGTTTCAATAGGGCCAAGTGCCAGGTCCTGCACTTTGGTCACAACAACCCCAGGCAACCCTACAGGCTTGGGGAGGAGTGGCTGGAAAGCTGCCTGACGGAAAGGGACCTTGGTGTGTCGATGGACAGTCAGCTGAATATGAGCTAGCAGGGTGCCCAGGTGGCCAAGAAGGCCAATGGCATCCTGGCTTGTATCAGGAATGGTGTGGTGAGCAGGACTAGGGAAGTCATCCTGCCCCTGTAGTTGGCATTGGTGAGGCCCCACCTCGAGTACTGTGTTCAGTTTGGGGCGCCTCAGTACAGAAGGGACATTGGGGTGCTGGAGCAGGTCCAAAGAAGGGCAACAAGGCTTGTGAAGGGCTTGGAGAATATGCCCTACGTGGAGAGACTAAAGGAACTGGGGCTGTTTAGTCTGGGGAAGAGGAGGCTGAGAGGAGACCTTATTGCTCTCTTCAAATACCTGAAAGGTGATTGCAGTGAGAGCGGGGTTGGTCTCTTCTCACTGGTAACAGGTGACAGGACAAGGGGAAATGGCCTCAAGTTGTGCCAGCAGAGGTTTAGGTTGGATATCAGAAAAAACTTCTTTACAGAAAGGGTTGTTAAGCACTGGAACAGGCTCCCCAGGGAGGTGGTTGAGTCACCATCCCTGAATGTGTTTAAAAACCGTTTGGATGTGGTGCTGGGGAACATGATTTAGCGGTAGGTTGTTAGAGTTAGAGCAGTATGGTTAGGTTGCGGTTGGACTTGATGATCCTGAAGGGCCTTTCCAACCTAAGCAATTCTATGATCCTATGATTCCACAGTCTGGGCTTAGGGTAAAACTAAAGCTAAAGGACTAGAAGGTCACTTTGGTTAGTGTCAAGGCTCTTTTTCTATCTATCTCCTTCATGGATACCAAAAAGGAGAGTTACTTCCTAGCTGATACTCATCAAATTCTTTCAGTAACATTATACTATCTCCCTTTTACTTTCCTCTATAGCTGGACAGTTTCTGTGTTTTCGTCTTCCATAGACTCTCAACTCTTCTAAACAAGAGTTGTATCTTCCAGTACAACTCTTCTTCTAAACAAGGACTGTATCTTCCAGTACAACTTTATAACACATAACAAAACTGGTCATAATCCTCACTAAAACCCTTGGATACTAAAGCAGTAAAAAGAAGCAGCATCATGTACAAGAGCAGCCAACGAGCATGCCAATTATGTAATTATGATGATATCTGTATTGAAAGGACAACAGACTAGTCAATGAGACTTAAATTTTTATGAATGTTCCAGTCTATCACCATACTCCATATATGTAATTCTACTTTGTGTGTGAAACCTTCTCTAGAAGAACAAAGCACCTCCCTAAATGTGAACTTTGTCTGCATAAATAAAACCATCTGGACTGCTGTCTAACCATCTGGTTTGTCTAAAGTTTATAGTCTCCTGAGTGTTATTCACAGACCCACATACAATCAGGCCTCCAAAGACATTTTTATTTGGTAAATGCTTTCCCACAGCACTTTTATTTTTTCTATTTGTTTTTGATCTTGTAAAAAAATGTCATTTAAATACGTGTGTTGTAATACTGCATGTGTTTGTGTTTCTGTGAACTACTTGTAGTTCTGCTAGTGGGTAGATATTACAGGCTGGATTCCCTTGGGAACAGGGGAGGAAAGAAATACAAAAGAGACACTTGGAGATACCAGATCCTAAGACTTCATTACTGCTCTCCCTGAACAAGGTGCTAACTCTGGGAGGACAGATTACTTAAAATGCATCAGCTTTCAACATGTGACAAGACATCAAGAACTGAACTGTCTCAGCTCAACGGCTACAGCTGATAACAGGTAAACACTCTGTCAGGTGTCCACCAGGCAGGGACTCTGCTGGTTTGACGATTTCAAAATTCCTGGCAGCGTGCAGTGTCCAGATAACACACCAGTGTTCAGCTCTATGTGAATAAAATGCGTAATTATTTTCCCCTAATGCTACAAGCTGAGCAGTCACTACACTTCTGCTTGCTCTTGCTTCACAAAAAAAGATTTTCCACCCAGAGCCCTCACAAATCCTTGCCAAAAGGGTTCATTCTCCTTCAGAGTTCAACTGCTCCCGTTTCTGGAGAAAATATCCCAGTTCTCTGTAGGTCAGTAAGTATACAACACGAGCTGTGATACTTATGTCTTATCTGCTCTCTTACCACAAGCAATGGAAAATGTTTCACTTGAAATAACAAACATTCAAAATCAGAAATAGAAATGACCTAAGTAGAGATTAATATAACTTAACAGAAACTACCTCGTTCTGTGCTAAACCATCCCCAAAGTTTCAGCAAATCAAGTGTATGTATAAGTAATTGTCTATTTACGCAATCACTAACAATAACCACACCATTTCATCTACCTAGAAGACATATTCTCTACGAGATTTAAACTTAAATGTAGATCCACAGGTCATGGAGTGCTACCTTGTACTTCTAATCTGAATATAACTAAAGCAACCGGGGCAAGAAACCTATATTTTAAAGATGTGCAAAAACAGATGTCCTTTTCTATAGTCACTCTTCCCCAGTTTTTTCAACATAGAAAGATAGAAAGGGTGCCAACAAGCCTGCGGAAGCTAAGACCCAGGACAATTCATCTCTGCTTAAGAGTTGAGAGAGGGCAGCTGGATCCCACTGGACCCTGCTGTGTTTAGTTTCTAAAAAAGGGAACTAAAACGAGGAGCAGCCTCCAGAGGCAGCAAAATACAGCAGGAAGCCTGGAGATGCAGCTCTATTCTAAAAAAAAAATAAATTGTTTCATGTATGTGATTCTATTTACTTGTTAGCTTATTTGTGTAGCTTGGGGGTCCTGGGTTGTTTCCCAGTCAGCTTCTTATAACTCTAATTCCTGTTGACATATAAAAATGTGAGTGTACGAGCTCACGCACACATACTTTGGAGCAGTTTCCATGGATGTACAAAATAATTTTAAATAATTCTAATTTACTGTCAATAAAGTCCTGTATACGGTAAGAGAGGTTGTACAAAGTTGTCCTATTCCAATTGTAAGGCCTTGATTTTTAGATTTTAGCCTTTCATGGACATAGTCTAAAATAAGCAGCGAATACACAACCACTTTGCAGCTAAACTGTGTTAATTCAATGTATGCATTCCCAGCCCACTGAAAATAGGATGAGTGTTGCAAATTTAAGCCACAATATTTTATCAGATTCTAGCAACAAGTTGAGCACCACAGCGAAAACAAAGAGCCTTAATGACTGTCTATATGTTTAGATCCAAGAAGGGCTTTGTTTGGAGATTTCTTTTGTTAATTGTACCAAAAAAAAGCTATCTTATTCATTCAAAACTAAAGTCAAGACAATCACTAATTGTGATTTTTCCCAAGTAGCAATGCTGAGTGGGTCCATGAGCGATCTACTGTATTGCTAACTATTTACAAGCAGTAAGATTCAGTGTGAATTCGTTTGTCACCTTGTCAATTTCTACATTACAAATTGGCTTGTGTTTTCAATCCTAATGTGCCATAGATGTTTATAATCTTTGAGTGGGAGTCAGTATTCACATCAGTCACGACAATGCTTACCCTTACTTTCCAGAGCTTATGTCATAGAGTTTCCTTGAAGAAGTATAATTAAACTAAAAACAAAATTTGCTTTAGATTTCAAATATTTTCTTAGAAAAAATATTTATTAATATGAGAATCTTGTGCAATGCTTTCTTGTTTTCAGAACGCTATTTCCAAGAGCTGGGGAGATTTGTTTTCTGGCAAGCATCAAACATTTTTCCATTGGTCACAGCATTCTTGCACTAATTGAGTTTAGAAAACTCTTCAGCTGCTGAACACGATGAACATGATCTGTGAAAAGCAAGCATCAGAAATAATAGGATCCATTAGCTAGTCAATCATGCATTAGTTGCAAAATACAATATGAAAGCTGTATTCTGCTACTCCAGACCTTCTAGTTACCTTCTTTCCTGATATATCTCATACTTCTCAGTGAAAGATCCCACTGATTTTCAAAATGTATAAAACTGCACAAGACAGAAGCCTTCTGAAGCTTACAGTGATGATTTTGCTGTTTGAAGTAAAAACTGCAGGGAATATGCTTTGTTTATTTCAATACTTATCACGCCATGACCAAATCTTTTTCCTGGTTAAAATTCTCCATTCTGCTAAAAATAATTCTACAATACACAATTCAACTGCAAAATGGGACATATGCATAGAAGTCATGGATTTTTAATGTGATTACGGGCTATGCAGAAGATCTTTTTTTGTATTTCTCCTAAACTCTCCTTTGCTTTTACAATTTTATTTTACATGATAGCATACATTTGATAAACTGATCTTACTTTGCTATAGCTCTCACCTTTCTATTAATGTTTCAGATATTACATGGGGAAGATAATCTTACTAATTCTTGCATCATTTTTCAAGAATGTTTTCTTTCCTTTAGATAGGAGGAAAATTAGAGTCACAGTACAGCTGGATTTGTTAGCATCTTGACCTTGACTCTTTGCTGACTTACACTCTTGGTAGCTACAGACTTCTGTGTAAAGCAGAAGCTAAAATAATGTTCTCCTGGAATGTTTACCTTTTGAACTTACACGTGAATTTGATTTAGAAGATGACAAGATCCAAGTGGAGAATGAACATCATGATTTCACACTGAAGTCCAGTTCACTTGATACTTTAAACTACATAAAATGTCATTAAAAATGCAAAATGCTAAAATTTTCAGTTGATTTGACTCCTGCACAAGGAAAGCAAACAAAATCTCCCTTAACATTCAAGTAGCTAATCTATATGAATTTGAAGTGCATGAACTGCACTACTTCAGCCTTATGGCATCAGTAGATTGGTCAGTGTATTGACACCCAGGTTGCGCACTTCACTTTTCTACAAGCCCTGCTAACATACAGATGTGATGCTGCTCACTGGCTCTGCTGGCTCCATTTTGCCCACCCCTTGCCCTTGTCTTCCTTCTACCTTCCCCGTGGAGCCACATTAACCTACAGAATGCTTGTGTGAAGGAAACCAGCAAGGAAACAACTGGAGACAGGCTGTATTCCCCTACTGTGCTGTACCCTGCAGGTAGTTCTTTCTCGCAAACTGAAGAAGAGTGTGTGCAGTGAAGTCCGTAGGACAACAGCAGGTCTCAGCAACATCTTATGCTACAGCCTACAATGAGATCGGAGCAGCAGCAGTAGAGGTCAGTCATCAAGAGATTTTCAATTCCTTAAAGCCTCACTAAACTCCCATGTAAAAGATTTAGTAGCAGTAGGATACTTGTTGGTATAAAGATACACAAGATATCATCTGTTAGTACAATGCAGAATCGCTGTGAAATCAAGGACTTAGACTGCAGCCAAATCGAAATATTTTTGCTCCCATTAGGAAACAATAAAAATGCCTTGGCAAGATGGATTCAGGCCTTCTGACTTTCTCTTGAAATGCTCTTTCTGGTAAAAGTGGCTTATCAGCAAATACACTTTAATTTCTGTGGCTCTCATTATTCGCTTTTGCATACTGTGTACCTCTTCACACCTGTGCAAAGTAAGGTAAAAGACACGGCCAAACAAATGCCTTACATTCCACAGGTGCAATTATTTTAGAAGTATAAAGGAACAGAAAACAAGAGTCTGTAGATGGTACTTGGAGGTTCTTATTATATTGTTGGTTTTTTGAAGTTAGAGGTATGTTACTATTTCAAAGTGTTCTGTGCTTAGTAAGTAGGGATATTGTAGTGCTTGGATTTTTCCCAAATGTATAGTATCTTGCCTGAATTTTTTTTCCCCACGCTGCTGTTTTGTTCTTGGTACTTTTGTGTACAGTGATAGATATTGTCTAATTCTCTCTTCCCACAATACAGTCTAATTCCTGCAGTAAGTACTTGCTAAATGCACTGTGGCCACTATTCCTATTTTTATGCTAGGAAGCAAAGGAAACAAGCAACAAAGGAACAAGTATTTAACCTTTCTATTTTTCCCTAGGCTATGCTATCAATACATGCCAGTCAACTTCTTATTTTTCTAACAGAAAGTTACATATCTGTAGGTATATTACTAGCTTTACAAACAAGTTCTTCTAGTGTGAGTGTTTTTTAGTACTTAGTACAATGTACAGCAGAGTAATATCCAAATGAGGATGAAATATGCAAGACCTAAGAAAGAATGCTTACAAAAAATAAGCTTTATACAAGCAGCCATTTGATTAACAGTGTATTTGGTATTAATACATGGTTCTTCATTAGCAGACCTCAGGTAACACCAACAAAAGGAACTTAGATTTGCTTTCTCTTCCTTTCAAAGCACCCTGAACACCAAACAACGCTCAGTTGCTAGTAGCTCGCCTTTGGGTCGATCATAAGTCTTGATTGAACCCTTTTGTCTGATGGGGTTAGGTAGGAAGTACATTTTCATCTGAGTGTAGGTTTTGTGATACCTAATACTTCAGCCCCTGCAGCTGCTTTCATTATGCAAGTAAAATATCTCTTACACAGAGTCACCTATTTTCACGAAATATGTACAAACGAGATTGTTTTTCAAATTTGCATTCTCCTGTGCAAACTACCTGAAGTTAGCCTACACGTTCGCTACCATTCCGCTTCCCCTGATGATGGGGAAAGAGTGGATGACAGACAAGTGTGACTGCATAAACACCGTTTCTTAGAAAACAACTTTAAAAAAAAAAAAAGCAAACACTTCTCAGGTCACATGTTGAAGCTTTGTACAATCAGGGGTTTGAGATGTGCTAAATCTTACATGCTCTGCACGGTACTATTCACTTGAATAGAACTAATCACTCAAATTGCATAAAGCTAAGTGCTTGTTTAAATCCTCACATGACTGATGACTAATGTTCAGTATTTAAAATTCTGTCCAGAGACAGAAGAACTGATTGTTTCATTTCAGCAGTCAACTTTCACATTAATCATAGTAATCTAAATCTCTATTGTTTAAAATCTCTAAGAAGCATGACCTTGCCTAATTGATGGCTTCTGCTTTTGTACTTCTGGAGCATTTTGCATAGTGAATACCAAATCATAGAAGTAAAAATATTGCAGCCTGAAAATGACATAAAATCCATGTTTTATAACACACTGAATACGGAGAACAAAGGTAAAATGTCAAGTTGACAGTGTGACAGCACAAGACAGTGCACCCGGATCGCTGGATTTAAGCATATCTCCTTAATTTTAAATACAATGGTTGCTGGCTGTTTACATGGGTATATAGAATTGCCTGAATATTACTGACTCAGTGTACGATGTTACTATAGAATACAAACTTTAACATTTCATTTTCTCCAGAACGTTACCAGGAGTTTGCAAGAAAGCTGACATTGCACTGCTGCACCCGAAGGAGGCCCCATCAGCGACTGCAAAGCCCACGAACAGCCATTAGGGAAAGGCACGATTTTATTCTCTGTGCAAGACTGGTTGGGTTCTGCTCGTGAATGGGAAACAAACCAAAAAAAGCAAAAAAACAAAACAAAACAAAACAAAAGCTCATCCAACACTATGGCGCCTAACATGACTCCGGAATAAGTGCATGTGAGAAAAAAGCCTTGAAAAACAGTAACAAGGCAAAACCAAAAGGCTGGAGAGGGCTGATCCTACAACCCCACACTGAGGACCGACCTCTCGTGCCGGGAAGAGGCGAACGCGCCCGCCCCAATCCACGGATAGCTGCCGCAAAGAGCTGTCGTAAAGCGCAGCCGGACGCGGTGCCGCGCTCCCGGAAGACAGGGTGCGCTTTACGGCTGTCCCACCCCTGAGCACAGGCTGGGAAACCCCGTTCGGTCTTTTCGCGGTGCCGCCGCCGGAGCAGGGTGAGTGCTGGCGGGCTGTGCGGCCGGCCCGCGGCCCCACTCTCGGCAGCGTTAACGTCTACCTCCCTCTCTCTTGCAGGAGCAGTCATGCCGGCCAAGGGTCCCCTGCAGAGCGTCCAGGTCTTCGGGCGGAAGGTGAGGGCACGCGTGGCGGCTGCTCGCACCCTCCTCGCTCTCGGGACGGGCCGCGGCCCAGCGCGATGGGCGGCTCTCTGCTCCCGCTTGGGTGCGGCGGCGTCTGCCGCTTCCCAGGGCGCTGCGGGGAGCGGCCGTGTGAGGCGAGGCGAGGCGAGCCGCGCCGGCTGGGCCTGCTGGGTCGCCCACGTGTCGCGCCGTGCGGCGGTAGCGGGGCCTGATGGAGCGGGGCCGTCCGGAGATACGAGCTCCAAAGAAGGGGGCCCGGATGCATGGCATCGAAGCTCTTTCAGGGGCCTGGCTCCCTCCAGCACGGTCTGGATCGGCGTCAGCACTGTCTGAAGGCCTTATTAAATAGGGGAATGAACTGTTTCACTGTTGGGATTCAAGGTAACAGGCTGTTGTGAAGAGATGAGCGACAAAAGCACCAAGTTGCTGAATGGATTGGGTAGTTTTCCCACCTTCAGTGTTAATACAGTCTCGTTAAAATAGTTTTGTAGTATTCCAAGCAAATACCTGGAAATGTCAGAAGCGGTGCTGATTCGTTTGCTGAGAAATGTTAACATTCAACATGAGAACAATCTCTGTAGGTTGTTAAAGTTTATGAAGATTACACTTTATGAGAAATGAAGTGCTGCACTAACACGCATTTGGATTTTTAGAAAACAGCAACTGCTGTTGCCCACTGCAAAAGAGGGAATGGCCTCATTAAAGTGAATGGAAGACCTCTGGAAATGATTGAGCCTAGGACTTTGCAGTATAAAGTAAGCATCTGCTCTGCTTCCTCCTCCCCGCCCTTGAGTATTAAAATGCCTTAATCAGTTGAGCATGTAAAAGAGTTGCTTGCTGTGTTGATGCTACTAAATCTCTTGTTGTGTGTAGAAGTACTTCTGAAAATTGAGTAATGTCCTTCCATAATTGTATTGTTGGCAGAGGGGTACTTTTCTTGCTTAACTGAGAGTGTTCAAATTCAATAATCTTGATTTGTTTTTCTGATTTTTGCCTAAACTGTTCGGTTTCTGTTAATTCTTATGTACGTATACCGTGCTGTTTAGAGTTTTGAAACCTAAAAAAAACAATTCCAACCAGCAGCACGTTTGTTTCACAATATTACTAGTAGGTATCAAAAAACCCCTGCAAGAGATGAAGTTAATTTGGATGTGTGCTTGTAAAATCCAGTCTCCATTTTTCAAAACGTTTAGCAACTTCACGTGTGGTAAACCTTCTACAAACTTGCGTCCTTGCTGTCTCTGGTAACAAATTAATTTTCTTAATCTGTTTTGTTTGCTAGCTGCTTGAACCTGTCCTCCTGCTGGGGAAGGAAAGATTTGCTGGTGTTGACATCAGAGTCCGTGTGAAAGGTGGTGGCCACGTAGCACAAATCTATGGTAGGATTTGGAGTTGAGCTTTCACTGTGGGCTAGAGCAGGTGAAACCGTGTATGTGAGAGGCTTGAGTTTAGAATAGCTACTTGCACATTTTGGTGTTCTGTTTCTTTTTCATTACTCAAACACAGTTTTCTTTAATATATTTTTACCTACAGAATTGTAACATCTGGAGCAAGTTGAAGAAAATTAATTTGTGAAATTTGAAGGAACTGATCTTTACATCTTGTAGTGTGACAGTTGAAGAGTGTCTCAACACAGAGATTTTGGGATAGCGAAAAGGGAGCTTACCATTAGAAATTATGACTTGAATTGTAAATTTCCAGGTTGTACAGAGGCATCTTTCATTTGACCCGCAGAGCACATTGTGAATGAGGGCACCTGCAGGAGCTTCTCTTGCAGAGCATATTGTGAATGTCTTGAAGTTGATTGTGCTCATTTTTCAGAAAATTCATTTTTTAATCAAAAAATCCCAAACCAAATGTTTACAGTCAGTCCCATAACACTGATTTGAGTCCTGATGATTGTTATGGGATTGTTTTATGGAGGTGTGCTAAAACAAGTCATGCCATCCTACTGCGCGTTCTGCTGCCTTAGTCTTCGAACTCCCCAAACACTTTTATCTGTGTTGAACACTATAGACATTTTAGAGAGCTGTATTTCTAAGGATTTTCAAAATAAACTAGAGGATAAACACATTTATATTCTAAAGAAGGCGATCAAGACAGTTTTTGTACCGTGCTTTGGCTAGCTGGCAGTTGTCAAATCAGAAGATGAACCGTGGGTGGCCTCTTGGCACAAAGTTCCTCAGATTTGCCAAAATAAAGGTCACGTGGAGTACGTGGGCGGGGACATTAAGGAGGGAAAGGACATTTTGGCAGAGAATAAGACAGCAGGTTTCTGAGAGAATTGGCACTGCGTGTTTAAGTTTTAAATACATTTGCAATCCTTACTGATGCATTTTTTTTTAAACAGCTATCCGTCAAGCTATTTCCAAAGCATTGGTGGCTTACTATCAAAAATGTAAGTTCATTGTTTAGATTGTTATATTAGCCTTACGTGAAAATGTGTGGCTTCTGACAAGTGTGAAAATGCTAATATAAATTAGTTCCCTGGAGAAACTTTTAAAACTGTTGTTTTTTCTATACAGATGTTGATGAAGCATCCAAAAAAGAGATCAAGGATATTTTAATCCAGTACGATAGGACTCTGCTGGTTGCAGATCCTCGCCGTTGCGAATCCAAGAAATTTGGAGGACCTGGTGCTCGTGCACGCTACCAGAAGTCTTACCGTTAAAATTGTTCACCAGTCATGTGACAGTCAATAAAAATTAAGAGAAATCTTTCATAAATTCCATGTTTTCAAATTGCATTTTTTTAATGGGTAAATAAATTTTCCCTTCAGAGTGGTTCACAAATCCATCAATACCGAAGAAAAACTAGATGGCTCTTGCTCTTTTTCTTTGAAGAAAATCTTGGTAGACTGTCAGGGCCTTGGTAATGAGGAATAGCCTTGTACCGTGGATGTACGTGTGGTTATCAGAACATAAAAAGCTTACATCCTCTTATTTGGGAGGGGTGTGGTGGCTGGTGGGTTGGGTATATGCAACAGTTTGTTGAAGCAGACATACATACCTTCCTGCTGCGTCTAAGCAAATGGACCTTTACAGAGAACTGAGTGATCCTGGTGTTACTGGCAGAGATGATCCATGTTCTCTCCACACAAGAGTGTCAAAGCCTTCATACTGACTTGGTCTGTGATGTGCAGGAGAGTACCTGACTCCAAGCTGGTAAGCATTATGTGACTTGTCTTAGTACGCTGCCCTAGGGTAATGCTGCATTAAGTATTTTTCACACTTCCATGTTGGCAACTAGGGTCCTTTCAAATGGATTTTATTTTCATTGTAGATTCATTTGAAGCACTGCTTTAGTAAAGTTCCCAACATGACCATGAAATATTAATTGACAGTGAATACTGCTCATTTGCATGAAGTGGTTATGTTGATGTATTGTTAACGGCAAGTGGCAGAGTGATTTATTCCACTAATTCCCTCAACAGAGTGCTAAAGTATATATTCAGGTAGGTATTCTAAGTTTTATATTAGAAGTTCACATCATTAAAAACAAAGTAATTATATACACATGTGGAGAAAGAGTCAACTCAGTTATTACTGGACAACAAGCATGGTTCCTGGATTAATGTCTAAATGGAGGAAACTTTTTTCTGAAATAACAAACCCAGTATATTCTATTTCAAAAACAGCATTTTGTAACTGTAAAACATAAAAAGGACTTGGTTTTGCAAATAACATTGGATCTAAATTATTCATCCTACTACTACAGACAGACATAGAGAACAGCATCAAGTGCTTTAATAAGAAAAATCGATTTGATTGCCAGATTTGCTTATGTCATGGGCTAGGTGAGGCAATGGAAAGCCTCAGGAAAGCATGTGTGAAAAATTTGGAGTTGAAAATATGACTAATTTTCAAAGATATTTAGGGTATGTGCTTATCAAACTATGAAATGGTGGAGAAGTTCCAGTTTCTTATTCATTGAAGCTTTGAAGACCTTCATGTCAGAAGTAATCTTATTAGGAGGAGGGAGAGTTAAGTTCTGAGTAAGACATGTGATGTGCCAAGAAAAGGCTGTTGGAAAGGCTAATTGTCCCTTGGAAGAGTTGCAAGTGATTGAATGAGAACTTGGATATGAGTTGACCCAACTGGCATGGAAACAGCCCCACATTGTTGTTTCCTCTGTTTGGAAAGCAATTTGAAGAGGAACTGGAAGAAACATGGAAGACTAATCAAGCTACAGCAGCCTACCTTCTGCTGTATTGCTTTTGAAGTCAGATATTTTTCCCGTCTTCTGTACACTTGTATGACAATACCGAAACTGTTATATGAGCTTCTTGATACGCAAGATTTTTTGGAGGATTTCTATCCAATGTGATATTTTCCCACATACTCAGTGATAGGTCATCTCAATGTACTATGTCTACACAAAATTAAACTGACTTGTGAGTTGAGCTGGGAAATGCAGATCATAGCACAAAGCACAGTATTGCCCTTTTGCTCTAATTTAGAAAAATGATTATCATAGGCTTTTTATAAACATTGACACTTGTTATAGTTTTCTCATTTTTCTTGTGAAAGCTTCTGTTCAAAACACATTCACTGAAGTGTAGTAACTCGAGTTAAATGAGTAACTTGAACAAATTCCTTCTGGAAAGGAATTCTCCATCCAACTCCCATTTTAGCTGGGAGAGACTGCCACAAAATACTGCAATACATGACCTGAATAGAAGTAGAAAACTGTTATTCAAGCCTCTCTCACACTTTCATTGGAGAGGACTGTTGTATATAATACTGCCAATTTACATACCAGTATTCTTTTAAGTGTATGATTGTTTTGTTGTTAAGTGTATGATATATTAAATTTCAAATGCTTGAATCTCTTTGGCAAGATACATGGTTTGCTTTCCTTAGTCTCTCACTTCTGCACCCTCACATCTGACCCATTTGTTGTTCAGTGGGTTCCTCAGAGTTTCTACCTTGGAACAGAGTTGCTCACAAAGCATGCTGGCTCTCAGGCTGCTAAGACCTGTGATATTCTGACTTGCAGCCTGGATCTCTAAGGAAAAGATACTATGCAGGGATAACTTCAAATGCAATTGCTGAATTCCTGTGAGTTTTGTGAAAACTGGCATCTTGATAGATGCTAATTAGCTTCAGCTGGGGAAAAATAAGCCTTTTAGTTATTTGGCTCATGTGGTGATTGACAAGCAATGGCTCACTCATTGCTTAGGAAATGTGTACTAGCCTGCCAATTGGCACATACATACCTTACACTGCATCTTGTCCAAAACTGATGATTGCCTAGCTATTATGCTAGTAAGATGCAGGGAAAAAGGGGGGAAATGAAATTCCTGTGATGTGAAAGTCACAGAGTCAGGGGAAGTGAAATACTCAAAGCCAGTAACCTTAGAGGTGGTCTTCACAGTTATGGGGAAAACCTGATTTATCAGTTTTGCTGCCCACAACCAGGGACTTTCTTTCTATTATGAAAAAGCTGAAAATAAAACTTGCATTGCTACTAATATAACCAGAGATGATATCTGCACATTATTTCTCTAAACAAAAACCTCTTAGCATAATAAAAATGCTTTCTGAACTGAACTCTGATCCTATGAAAATACCCTATTAATCTTGGAGAGTGATGTCATTCCCACAAACTTGCTTTCTAGATGAGAAATGTTTGTGGAATTGGACTAGTGTCTGCTTGCATGAATAGCTGAAGATCTTTAAATAGTTGTTGGCTAATTGACCACTAGAGGGCTTAACTTCACTGATGAAGTGTAATTAAAGCGAAGTCTTAAGCTTTTGGAAGATTTAAGGAGAAAACATTTTCATAAGAGTCCTTTCCTAGTGTCCTGATTCTTTGGGCATGGAAATCAAGCTCTGGTGATTCAGCATCTACTCTAGCTATGGACACCGTTCTACAGAAAAATATTAGCAATTTGATCTTCAAGCCCCTGGGGAAGTTTTTGAGCAGCTGGGGAGGTAGTAGTTGGAGTAAGTGCCTCCAACCTTGTATCATTCTAGCTCTTTCACTATTTTCACTGAGGCTAACCCTTAGGAAAATCTGACACACACATTAAAGTGTAGTGCCACTTGAATTCTTCACTGAAAATACCAGTCCAATGAAGGCTGGAATATAAGTTCTAAGAAGTGCTATGTTTTGTTAGTGATGATAATGGAGCCAAATCCAAAACAGAAGAAGCTTGAATGCAAGTCAAAGAAGGATGTTGTTTTCTTAACTGTTGCTTATAAACCTGATAAAAATGCATAACCTGTATATAAAATTAAGTCCTCTTAAATGCTAAGTTGGAAAATCTTGGGCAAACTCACATTGAATACTGTTAACATGATGTAAAGTGCAGCAGTGACAGCAGAGTGGCAAGGCCCTTAGCTGCAGCAAGCAAGGACCTCCTCAAATGCAACAGCAGTGGGCACAGAAATAAAGGGAAGAAGCTACATACCTCCAGAAAGCCTCAAATACACAGGAATCTCCAGCAAGATACCTTTGTCTTCACTGCCAACCCTTAAATGTGGATCCTGGCTCCACCCCTTCCTGTCACTCAGGGGCATTGCATGCACCTGAGCTTCCCTGGGTTGGCCCTGCCTTCCGACCAGGTGCTCAGTCACTGGTTCAGGCTGTGACTTAGCATTTCCACTACAAGTATAATATTCAAATATATTGGTATTGAAATTTTTTATTTTCACTTTTAACAAAAAATCTATAACTTGAAAATTGAAAATGTAACTCTAGCATTCTTTTAAATGTAGGCTAGCATGTTTTCCATATTGTGTTTGTTTTATTACCAAAGTAATTATTTTCTAATTCATTGTTCTTGTTCATGTTTTCCAGAAGTCTCAATCTGTGAGTTTTCTACTACTTGTGTAGGTAACAAAGTCATTGCCCGGGCATAATGTGATTTTCTTTTTTTTAAATTTCTTAATATAGTCCTTTGAGTTACAGTTCAGTGTACTTGGCTGAATAATTCTTTTCCCTTATTAGTTAATGTCCTTCATCTGCTTGGGACTGTGCTATTTCCTACCCTGTCTTGAGCGGAGATATCCCTAATGAAACCAATTGCTCTAGCTCTTAAAAAGTCTCTTTACAGATTGTAAAGTAGGCTTGGCCTACTTTTTAGATGTTAGAAGTTAAGCAACTAGGAAATACTACTATGCCACTAATCCTCCCTCAACTTTATTTTAGAAAAATTGTATATACATAAAAAAAGTCATTTTAACAGCTTCTGTTAAAAAGAGCTAATTTATATTAATGGTGAGAAATATCAGCTTGAGGAATGGAAAAATCCCTGGTCAGGTTTCTTAGAAGAGTTTGGAATGTCAGACTTAGCTTCAAAGGAAAATAGCTCCGAGACCGGTAATGGTCTCAGCTCCATCCCTGGGAAGGTGATATAATCTCCAAGCAATTGGAAGAAAAGAAGGTTATCGAGAGTAGTCAACATGGATTCATCAAGGGGAAATCATACTTGACCAATGTGGTAGCCACCTGTGATGTCATGACTGGCTGGGTAGATGAGAGGAGAGTAGTGAATGTTCTGTGCATCAACTTCAGCAAGGCTTTTGATGCTGTCTCCAATAACATCCTTGTAAATAAGCTTAGAATGTGTGAGACAGTTGAGTGTGCAGTGAGGTGGATTGAGAACTGACTGACTGGCTGAGTTCAGAGGGTTCTGATCAGTAGCAGAGTCTAGTTGGAGGCCTGTAGCTAGTGGAGTTCCCCAGGGGTTGGTACTCGGACTGGTCTTGTTTAACATCTTCATAAATGATCTGAATGAAGGGATAGAGTGCTCTTGGTAAGTTTGCTGATGATTCAAAGCTGGGAAGAGTGGCTGACACACCAGGAAGCTGTGCTGCCATTTAGGAGACCTGGACAGACTGGAGAGTTGGGCAGAGAGGAATGCTGTGAGGTTCAACAAGGGCCTATACCTGGTGAGCAATAACTGCAAGCATCAATACAGGTTAGGGGCCAACCTGCTGGAAAATTGTTATGCAGAGAAGGAGCTGTATGTCCTGGTAGACAACAGGTTGACCATGACCCAGCAGTATGTCCCTGTGACCAAGAAGGCCAGTGTATCCTGGAGTGCACTAAAAAGAATGTGGCCAGCAGGTGGAGAGAAGTGATCCTCCCCTCTACTTTGCCCTGGTGAAGCCATATCTGGAGCACTGTGTCCAGTTCTGGTCTCCTCAGTTCAAGAAAGACAGGGAACTACAGGAGAGAGTCCAGCAGAGGGCCACAAAGATGATTAGGGGCCAGAAACATCTCCCTTATGAGGAAAGGCTGAGAGACTTGGGACTTGCCAGCCTGGAGGGGGGATCTTATCAATGCTTATAAATATCTAAAGGGTGGGAGTTAACTGGCTGAGGCCAGGCTCTTTTCAGCACTGCCCACTGACAGAACAAGGGGCAATGGGCACAAACTGGAACACAAGAAGTTCCATCTGAACATGAGGAAAACCTTTTTTACTTCAAGGGTGGCAAAGCACTGGAACAAGCTGCCTGGAGATGTTGTGGAGTCCCCTTCTCTGGAGATATTCAAAACCTACCTGGATTCTTTCCTGGGTAACTTACTCTAGGGAACATGCTCTAACAGAGGGGCTGGACTTGATTATCTCCAGAGGTTCTTTCCAATCCCTGTGATTCTGTGCAATTCTGTAATTTGGAAGCTCTACAGTAACCTCAAGGCACCTTCCTCTAACAAGTGATTTATGAAAGCATGAAACATTCATTATCCCCTGCTACCTCCAAGATAGATGCCCACATAAAGTGTCTGCAGTCTGTGAGCATGACTACATTAGTGCATTAATTTGGATCAGGAGCTCACTTCTTTTTCCTCAGCTTGCAGACTGGAGTGGTTTTGGATGTTGTGAAGCAGATGAAACCAAACTAGAAGATGTGTTCTTGCTGCAGATAAGCATTCTGTGAAATGGGACTAGCCCGGAGTTAGTCAGAAGTAAAAACAAAGCAAAAATCTACTTGAAATGTGAATGGTGTAAATATGTTTCCTTTAGGATTTACAGAATAATGAAACACAAGATGGACAGATAACTGATCTCAGTGTCTGATCAATATTTTGTGGACATATATATATAAATAGAAAGCTAGATACAGAGTCACTTAGATATAGTCAGTAATAAAAATAATTCTTAAGAAATACTTGAACCATGGCATACTGTTGTAATGTATATCAGTTTGCAGTAAATATCCTTGGACTGCCAATGATCCCAAACCTGAGTGAGTACTGCTGTGTGGACATAAATGTATGTCTGTGGTTAGAAAGTTTGTGTGTTTTCCTTTGCCTCTTCTACTCCAGCTGGAGAGAGGGGAAGAGTAAAGGGCTGAAAGAATCAATGGAAGAAATTTTTACCCAAGAGACCATCTATTTATGAATTTTATTTAGTCCACAGCCACCTTGTGCAGAATGCTCCCAGCATCTTATGAAGTACATGCTGGGAGGAATGGAGAGCTAGGCATAAGATAGGCTTCACAAATGATTCAATTGATTGAAAACTTCACTTCTTAATTATTCTATTAATGTTTAGAGTAAAGTGGGTAAGATTCTTACATTTTTAAAATATGTTCTTGTCTAGTTTTGGTAAAATTATATTGTTCTATTTTAATGAAAATTAGAAACAAAACCTATTGGTCCCATTCACTTCTTTTCTCTCTTAAAATAATTTTTTTTGATAATATGAAATTTTCAAAATGTGTATTTTTTTTTAAATTGAACTACTATATTACCTTCTGGGAAGCTTTCCTTGATGAAAACAGCAAACTACACAAAAATGTATCCAAAATATTCTTAAAAATCCAGGTGTATTATTTAATGGCATTTTGGGTCTCTCCTTTTAGAACAGATGAAGAATATTAATATGTTAATTTCCAAAATGATCTGGTTCTATTTTACGCACTAACGTAATTGCAGGATCTTGCTAAAACTGTTTACTACAACAAGAAGGGCAGCAAATAACGCAAGTGTCAAAGCACACAAAGGCGTAATGACGACTGAAGGATCTCTCAAAGCGTCACAACATGGCAAAATTTCTGTGTCATTGTCTGCTGTGTTATAAAGGGCCAATTGAATTCAACAGAGGAGTAATGCTCGCAGGTCTGGTGAACGTGTAACTAATACAGACTCTGCTGAGCAGTTACCATGCATTTCTAATGAGAGACATGCAGCCAGAAAGTTGTACGCAACGCTTGCTAAGCTCCTGAAGCTGTATGTATCTACCAAGCTTGATGTCTCCTTTTCTTTTCCTTTTTGTATTGTATTATTTTAAATAATGCATTCAATTATCTAAATTTTAAAGGATCTAAATACACTGTAGGAAGACACAGTTAGAAGATGCCATCATAGTCAAAGCCATTAATTTGGATGAATTTCCTATTCCTAAGTTATACTGAAATGAACATTGTGGGAAAGCTCAATTTAATGATACCGTGGAGTATATTCTTGCTTCATTCACTGCTGTCCTCTTTGCAAGGTAAGAAGTTTATTCCATTTTTGCAGTAATACTAACTTCTACAATGAGTTTTGTGAATATTTTATTAGTATGTCTGCTTATTTTTCTATCATAAACCAATATTTTTGACTCTTATTGGAGTTAATAAAACAAATTTTGCAGGTTAAAAAACTGTTATGTATTTCTCCATTCTTAATGACAGGTGTTGAAGCTAAAATATAGCATTTTTTGTTTTTAAAGATACATTTTTATGTTTGAATTTTCTAACAAAAGTTATTAAGGAATGAAGTTTAACTTTCTTTGGTTCATTGCCATTATTGTCAGATGAGTAAGCTGGTAATTAATTTCAACAAGGTATAATTTTGTTTGATCAGATTGCACCTGCAGTGTTTTTAAGCATTTTTGGAATGTTAAAAGAAACAGTTGTTCCTCTGGCTATAGAAGCAATACTTTTAATTTATAAGCATATGCACTGCAAATAGATCTTGTAGGTAGCTTTTCTGCAGCGATTATAAAGATTTCTAAGACAACATAAGAACATGATAGAATCGCGTTTTATAACTAATAATCAGAAAACGATTACAGGTTACTGCTCTAGAAGTTTGACTCTGGATAGCTCTGAGCACCTCTTATGTTTTACTAGATGTGGGCTAAGCCTCTGAAGAAATATGAATGCTTTGCTCTTTTTGGTGGTAGGATGTGCCAGAGCTGAGACCATGGGAACTTGCAGGTTGTGAGCATTTGCAAGAATCAAGCTTTCAGAAAGGAAAGCATCTGTTGCTAGATTCCTTGTGAAGAGAAGAAGGTTGTGTAAAGATACTTCAGAAAACAGGTTCATTAACTATTTTATCGAGAACACAATTCAGTCAGGTTATTGGCCAAATGCAGAGTGAGGCTGTAGAAAAATATTTACTTCAATTTTTTAATCTACAGGAACTTATTGCAAGCTTTCTCTTTTGAGAAGGACTTCAAGGTAAGTTTTATTCCTTCTTTGTTAAGTCCTATGAACAAAACAAAGATGTGTAAGGCTTCTCTGTTGTGGTGCAAGTTAGAAAGTAAAATACAGTCTTGAATTTGCCATGTAAGTTGTCATGTACATGTGCATTGGATGTAAAACACACTTTCAGAATGTTTACAATTCTTTTCAAAGAATTTATATGAAGAGAATGAATCCTCCATTTGAAAAATGAAGGCACTTATGAAAAATGATACTTCTATAGTCTCAAGAAAGCTTCAAGGAGTAATGGAATGAAACCAAGATGAGATCATTATTTTATGTCTGGAAAAATACATTAAATGAGCATCCTTCTATGATTTTAATTGCATGATAAAATCCTAGCTGCTATTTGAAGCACAGAAAAGTAAGTGCTATACAGCCATAAAGTAAACATTTTCAATACAAGTTTTCATGTAGAAGCTGAAATCCAAACAAAACCCAAACTAGGAAATGTTCCTGATCCCATTGAATTAAATGGGAACTATGCCATCAATTTTAGTAGAAGTGTCCAGTCGGACATAGCTTTGGATGTCTAGTGACCTCTGTATTTAGTGAACACACATACATATCGAATGATATTCCCTCTTGGATTGTTGGTAAAACCAAGCATGCTTTATAGTCTGCTGCCCTTGTTTCTAAACGAAATCACAAATTTAAGTCAGCAATTACTGCTGGTGAGTAATCTCTTGCTATTAAAAGCACTATGCCAATGTATTTAAATCACACTTAGGGCAACTCACTGTCGCACACTAGCATTCAAGTACCTATGAATCTGCTTTGTAGTTTTGTATCCTGTCGTATAAGCTTGTTCTCCCTATTTTCCTCTCCCAAACAAGCCCCCCCCATACCTCCCTGATGTCTGAGAGCAGAGGTTGGAGCGCTGTTGAATTCTGTAAAATGAGACCACAAAAAGAAAAAAAGAATCACCATTTTAAATGTTAACCCAAGAAAGACCTCTTTGATAAAGTGATGGTAATCAGAGAGATACACTTCTCTCTGGGGAACTGCTTATTCAGGCTGCTCCGGGGACCTTTGGTTATACAAGATCCTTTTTGTTTTCTTCCAGAAATGAGTTTAATGCAACTCGACAGAAAAGAGATCTCTTAACAACAGAGGTAGGTTATACCTCCGAAAGAGTGGGGAATTCCTCCCCCTGTTCTGCTCAGGGGCTTTGCTGCTGTGACAATGGGGCCTTTGTAAGGAGTAAGGCCATGGTAACTGGAGGACGGTGAGGAGGAGCCACTGTTCCCTACGTGCTGCCTCCAGCCGAGGCCCATGGCCTCACGCATTCATTCACTCCTGGTGAAAGCTCGCTGAATCACCCGCCCCGACAGAACAGCTGACGCACACCATGGAAATAACACCACTGCTCTTCTGCTTTTTGTGAAGGTGAACAGAAAGCTGTTAGTGTTTGATGCAAAACACAGTGATGACTGCAGAAGAGGATACTGCCTGTGGTGGTGGCAGTGGCTTCAGCCCAGCCCTGGGTCCCACCACTGCAGCCTGACAGCTGTCCCACTCCACCCCACCCCGCTGCCTTGCACAGGTGATGTCTGACTGCAATTTAACAGTAAAGGGGAATCTCGTTCCCCTGTGGGTAAACATCTTGGGCTACAGAGCCCAAGGAATGCAGCCCCCTTCTACAGGGACAGGCATGGAGCCCAAAGCTTCTGCTCTGGCTCTTGCAGACAGCCTGCAACACAACCATGAATTGTTTTCTCTCAGTCTCTTGGAGATTTACGTCTCCTGATGAAGACAGAAGGCAGCCAGTACGAAACATAACTCTGAGGTGAGTCAAGCCTCTTCTCCTCACTAGGAAGATGCTTCACTTCAGATTGGTTTCAGACAGATTGTGCTGCATGGGTGCATCAAATTGTTTCCAATTGCAGGAAGAAGTATTTACGTGCAAAGCATTGGTGGGACTTCACCTGATTTGTTTATCGTACAGTGCTGTTCACACTGAGATCTGTTAGCTCAAGCTCCAGAGGTGAAGCAGGATTCACAAAAGAAGAGTATTTCACCAGTGGAGGCTTAAGTGATTTGTTTTGCTCATGTGTGCAGCTGAAGGCTGCTGTATATATGTGTGGGGAGCATGGGAGTATGGGAATGTAATTTCTTTCTTGTAATACTCGGAGAGAGAATTAAAAAAACACAGGGAAGAACAACTTCTTAAGCAAACGGACAAAGCTTTGTAAAACAAAAGGATTTAAAATAGCTATGAATAAATGTAGTGGAAAATATCTAACTACCAAGCACTTCACGGTGGTAAACTTTTTAGTCCAGTGGGGGCAAAAGCCCTGGAGTGCTTGTCATGTGAGGCTTGTTTGGTTCTCGGAAGGGTTGATGTGACATGACAAACTGCAACAGCAGAGTGCTGGGTCAGAACCCAGGACTTCCTTACAGTCCCCTGCCCCCCTATTCCTCCAGAAGACAGGATGCAGATCAGGCAGATCTGTCTCCTCTTTTGTTTGGTATGAGCTGAAATGCAGTTCTGAAGAGTCTCAGGCGGGATGTGAAATCCATCACAGCTGAAGTGGCCACAATCAGATGATCAGGGAGTGTTGCAGGGCATGAGTTAGGGGAATCTGGGGAAGGAGGGATATTGCATCCCCACGCTCTCCAACTCTTTGTATCTGATGGAAGTTAAAAAGGCAGGAGGCTTCTCAGGACCCTCACTATTCCTCCCAAACATAAACAGGGATCTCCCTTGGTGGAGCTCTGCTGGTTCATTGGCACTGGTGAAGCAGAGGGCATGGAGAGAAGGCCAGTGGTGACCGCAGTATACTGCTGTATAGTTCTCTGTTCCCCTAAACTATGCTTTCCCTCCCCACAAGTGCTGCCTTTCCTAATGGTCTGGGCTGCAGATCTGTCCATAGCACGTGAGGCTGTGCCATGTGCTGGACAAGCCACAGGGTGATTCTCCTGTGCTGAAACAACCTGCCAAGTCCTAACCCAAGGCCCTGGGCTTGTACTGGCAAATCTGTAAATAACAAACACCCCAATTTTGCTTTTGTGTTTCTCTGATAGGCTCGAGCTGCATCTCCTCAGTCACACCTAAATGGGACCTTGACATGGAGCCCACCAAGAGGTCAGTGCTACTCTCCCTTGGAGGAGATGCTACTGAACACTCTGCCCTCCCACCAGCCTCCTGTTTTGTCATGGGCTTTTCCACTACAAAACCCTGCCTTATCCCATTATCTCATTTTATCCTCATTAAATTGCAGAAATTTCCAGTTGAAAATGTACTTCCAAAATAATTCTGTCAGCATTGTAAATATTTGTATCTAGGATTATAATTCCTCCCTGGGAAGGAAGGCAACTATCTGCAAACCTGAAACTTGAAAACCTCTTTCTCTTCCTCTTCTGGGGAGCTCTGATTTAGACGAACCTCAGTGAATAGTTGGTAGACAGTGAGGTCTTAACTTCCAAACAGGCTACAAAACCCTTTAATGAAACTGTTTTTAGAAATAATTACTAATTATAACATAAAACAAACCATTCCCATGGAATCTTACATTTCTGACTTCAGTCACCTCTTCAGCAGAAATAACCTTTTACAATCTTTTAGCATGCAGTGAGAATTATTTTTAACCAGTTTTGACTCTACAATATATTCTAGACCGTTAATAATGTGAACAGACCCTTTGCTGTAATGCCTAAGAGGGAGGAGATGAACATATGTGTGAGTTGTGCTGAACTTGGTCAATTAAAATAATCTTTGTCCTGTGTATTTCTAGATCAGGAGGACTGGGATTTGGTTTCTTTACATGGGAACTTGACCTTTTGTTTTCTGGGAGGAGATTGACCTTTTGCTCCTCTGTTAGTGTACAAATCTCAGACTAAAAGAGGGAGAACTTTGTCTTTTGACCAAGGAACACAAAGTATAAAATTAAGTAAATGTTAAAAAGAGAGCGTTGTTGGTTAATTTTCTTAGCTAATATGGACATTCATGATTTTAGAATAAATATCTAATGTGAGTCTCAACCTATTTGAAAAATACTTTATCTACTAAAAGGCTGCTGTGCTTGCTGACAGGTTTGTGTCCTCAAAAGTGCCTTAACGGAGCAGGTTGCACAGAGGCAGGTGACTGTGATTGTCAGTTATTTCAGGCTCAAGGAAGCAGGTGCCAAATTGGTAAGTCTGGGGCCAAAGGATTAATCGAGTTTTCAGTTCAAGTGATATTCAAAGGGAAGGTTTTTAAAACAATGTTGTCAACATAACTTTTGTGATTCCTTTTGTAGTAGTGGAACATCATTCCACTAGAAACAAGAGGACTGAAATTATATGTTAGGGAAGTATGTAGAGCAACATCACAAATGCTTAGGTTATAGCATCTGGACTATGACAGTTCATAGATACCATAACAGATAGATCACTGTCTAATACATCAGCAGCTGGCCACCTTTTTTATTTAACTGTGTAACTGAACAACTGATAGAAAGATGGAGTGACTTACTGCAAATAAAATAATTGACTCTTTAAATCTACTGGTTTCTGGAATCTTCTATACCAAGAATCATCCCAGATCTTCAGTAATCCATTGCATCTACTTAGAATCAAAATGTCTTCACTGAAGTGAATTCAAAATTTACAATGATTGTGTGGGACTAAAACTCCATTCTAAAGATTAAAAAAAAAAAAAATGAAGTCAGGTTATCTTTCATCCTTATTATTACTTTTGTTCATAAACTTCTATTTCCACTCTAAGGTTTTACTTCTGCACCTGTACATTTTTTGTTACTGTACTAGTTGTAAACTCAGTGTGTTCTCTGCAGTTCCTAATAACGGTAAGGACCGAGATGGGATTTGCAAATCATGGGGACAGTATCATTTTGAAACGTTTGATGGCATCTACTACTACTTTCCGGGAAATTGCTCCTATATTTTTGCAAAAGACTGTGGTACTCCAGAACCACGTTACACTGTTTGGGTAAGTATGAGAGCATATGTTAGAAATACATACCAAGTATTCCTGTATTTCATAAATAAAGTAAGTAGAGAGACAATAAACGGATCAAACTGTTGCATTACATGTAAAACTATGCTGCTGGAAAATGTCTAAGCAGTAACTCAAAACACTAACGAAATTATAATCATCAGAGTCAGTATATTAAAAATAGTATTTCTTAGTCCCTCTATGCTAAAAAAGGATCTCAGCTCTCTCCTCTCTGGGAAATCCCATGTAGCAAGTTGGGTCTTAAAGCAGGCCTTGGAAACTTCAATAAACTTTAGCCGTCAGACTGCAGAACGTGCCGAATTGCTGAGTGAAGTGCAAACAGCTATCACCTGCCTGGTGACTGGGCAATCAAGAGTAGCAGGTCCTGACCTGCAGCCACTGGCATGCTAGGATGGGGAGCTGCCTCCCCTGGCCCATGGAAAAGTCTGTTCCCCCTGGGGATTTGTGTTCTAATTTTGGTTTACCTCTGCGTCATGCAGGGAAGTTTAACAACTCAGAAGCCTTCATCCTGACCTATGTACGGGAGGCACTCTTTTTAGAAACTTCTTCAGATTGCTGAGTACCCATGGTTAATGATTTTGAGATGAGTGAGAATTCAAAACTGTGCTGCCTTTGAAGGAAGGTGACTGTGTGAAGAGGACATAAGCTCATTATGTTATATTTTCTACAATTGTTGCTGATTCAGCAAGGGGAAGAATTAGAGGGGTCCTAATTGTAATGCAGACATGGTGGTACAGTGGTCACAGGAGCAAAGACAGATCTAGATTCTGATTCCTTCTCCAAGGAGCTGTTTTCATTAAAAAGTAAGTGACTTCCTTACCCCCTGAATAGTAGCATCCAGATAATTTTAATCTGTCATTTCCACTCACTCAGGTCATAGGCAAATGCTATCTGCCTTCCATTATTTCATTTCAATTCTTTAGATTCAGTGTGCAGCTATGATATTCTAGGAGATTTCTTAAAATGCCGTAGCAAAACCCAGGATTATATTAAAATCTAAAATCAGTATTTTGGTGGATACCCAATGCTCTGGAAGGAGAGAAGCTACCATTGCTAGAATAAATGTCTCATTTTTTAAAAACCTAAAAATATTTAATAAAAAAAATAGCAAGTAATGCTGAAGCATTACAGTCAGTGCCAGCTGGGCTGTGGAGAGCAGAAAACCTTGCCAAATGCTCACATTATGGTCCTTCTGATTTTAACAATCCACATCTGTAGAGAAGAAGAGAACAAAACAATTATTTTGATTTTTCTTGATTGTGTTTCTATCTTAGGCCAGGCTTACATAGAAACCATTTGTCGATACTAGCAACGTTTACTATGTCTGTAATTATGACTTTCTTTATACAGATGAAATCCTTAATGCTTTTACTGACTTGGTTTATTTCACTCAAAGAAACAGTAACTGTCTTTTACTTCCAGCATTAAGTGTCAGCATACAAAGATTAGTTAATGTACATGTAAGCACTGTTTTTGTTTACCAGTAGATCTTCTCTGAAAAAGTGAGAGTGCTGGTTTCTAATTACAGCCCCTACTACTATGCTGGCAAAATGTTTCACAGTTACTCATCTATTTAGCGTCACAGCACTGTCAAGAAAACTGACAACACAACTCCCATCCTTCTCCAAGAAAAATGTCACATAAAGTCATAGTAGTGTTTGACCGGTTAGAGCATTTGAACAGTCAGTCAGAATAAATCTGAGTCCACAGTTTTCATATCCTGAGAGCACACCCTGGCCAGCACAAATTGTATTATCTATGGGGACAAGGATGTTCCTGCACTGCAGGAGTCACACTCTGCAATGCTGATGGCTGGGATTGCAGTGGAATCCCAGCTACAAAGGTAGCATCCTTTTTGCCAAACTGTAAAAACAATGCATGCTGGCACATCATGCCTATTTCTAGGTGTGATAATACATTATTTTTTATTTGAGATCTACTTTATTGCCAAAAAACCTGTGGACATGCAGAGATAATAATTGTGTGGTTTTCATTTCTAGAAGCACACATCTGAGATCTATTTTACACCTTCCTCTAGTAGTGGAAAGTCATGGAAGTCACATGCTGCCTATAGCCATGAGACACACTATTTTGCAGGTCTTTCTCTGGTTGAGTTCCACTTGCTGTGCTCAAACTGGGAAGCTGATGAGAGAGTCAAGCCAATACCCTGGGTCATGACCCTATCTACATACGATGGGGACTTTCAGAAGAGCCTGACTGTTTCCACTGATGGTGGTGGAAAACCAGTGCAAAATGGGTTTTAACAATGCTCTTAAGTTAGATGCCTGCAATAATCTGTGGGAGCACTCTCAAATCTCAACAAATCCTGAGTGATTTAGGAAGGCATGCTCTGGCTCAGCTGGTGCTGGACTCAATTGGTAGGGAGAATGCAGGCTTTAGGCTGAGGTTTAGTATTGCATAGTAGTCCCCTCTAGACCTGTAGAAACTAAGTTGTAGAGGTATCTTGGTGCGTATAACAAGGTCCTACACTGGCAGTGATAAGTTAGCTCACTACAGTGTCTATGAAGTTCATCTATGTAAAATACCTGAGTATTTCATGTAGTGGTTAAGCCACTACCTTGAGATACTTTGTGCTGTGAAACAGTTGCTCTATTTTGCGGTAGTATTGGTTCACGTAAACTTCTAGTTTTGCATATTTTTGTAACTATGACCTTTTTACAGTTTAAATATTTATCTCTAAGGCTCTTCAGTGATTAACGTACAGAAAAGTAAATTATCATATGTGTGTTTATGAAAACTTGCATGAAATTTCTGAGGACAAACATTTATTCTAACTGTGCATATATTCTTCCCCTTGAAGGTTCATAACAGTCCTCACTGTCATGGTTCGGTATATTCTTGTCAGAGGTCAGTCAGCTTGTTTTTTTCAAACCAAGAAGAAATAACGATTTCAGGACATGAAGTAAGAAAGGAAGGAAACAGGCAAGTGTTTAATGGTCGTTTAAAATGTTTCATTGCAGAAATTATGGAGTTTGGGAAATTAATGCTTTTTACATCAACTAGGGAAAATAATTTGCTATGTATTTTTACTGATCCCTGGCTTTTCTGTATTGGGACTGACAAGAGTGGGAAGATGTAATGGTGTTAATGTAATACCTGAATGAACATTCACTCCCTACATGAACCTTCTGTTCAACTTCTCAGCTCAGATCTCTGGATTAACCATCCTGACTTTGTACAGACAGAGTCTGCATCAGACTATTCCAGCTAATCTCTGATGCATCCTGATACCATTTTGAAGAAGGCAGTCATTATTTATGCTTTGTATGTAGCTATGCTTAATTCAATGCATAACCTTATAGACAAGTCTGAATTAATTGAATAAAAGATCTTAAGTCGCCTTTGCCCCTTCTGGGCAAATACTCCACAAAAATCTCTGAGATATATCAAACACCCAAACGTACTCTTTAACTTTTTTTTTTTCAAAATAAAATAAAATGAGTACAAGACTACCATAAGTATTTTCTTACTGTTTGATAAAGTACAGCAAATTTTAAAGACGTTAAGGTATTCTTTTGTAACATGTTAGAAGGTATGTATTGGGATGTAATAATGCTATAGACATTGGCATCTGAGGCTGACAACTACAGTGCTATCAGTCTGTTCATCCCAACAGAAGTACTTTTGGAAGATTAGGATTAAATCATGCTACAATATTATTGTCCAGTGGTTTTTGGCCAAGGGAGGAGGATATCTGATACAGTCTCCAAGCCATTCTCGATGATATTTGAAAAGTCATGGTGGTCAGGTGAAGTCCTTGGTGACCAGAAAAAAGTCAATATAGTACCTATTTTTAAGAAGAGTAGAAAGGATGACACGGGGAACTGCCAACTGTCATCCCCACCTCTGTGCTGGGGATCATGGAGCAGATACTCCTGGAAGCTACACTGAAGCAGATGGAAGAGAGGGAGGTGATATGGCATAACCACTATGGCTTCACCAAGGGCAGGTCCTACCTGACCAACATTGTCACTTTTTGTGATGGCATAACTGTGTCAGTGGACAAAGGAAGAGCCACTGATATCATCTGTCTGGACTTCATCAAGGCCTTTGACATGTTCCCCAATTACATCCTTCTCTCTAAATTGGAAATACATGGATTTGATGGCTGGACTGTTCAATGGACAAGGAGCTGGTTGTAAGAGTGTGCCCAGAGAGTGGTGGTCAATGGCTCAATGTCCAGGTGGAGAATAGTAGCAAGAGGTATCTCTCAGGGGTCTGTACTAGGACTGGTGCTCTTTATCTTGATGAATTACACTGACAGTGGGATTGAGTGTGCTCTCAGCAAGACTATGAATGATACCAAGCTGCATGGTGCAGTCAATATGCCTGAAGGATGGGATGACATTCAGAGAGACCTAGATTGGCTTGAACAGTAGGCCGGGTTAACCTCACGAGGTTCAGTAAATCCAAGTGCAATGTCTTGCACCTGGATTGTGGCAAGCCCCCACTATCAGTACAAGCTGGGGGATGTAAGGATAGAGCACAGCCTTGCTGAAAAAGGATGTGATGATACTGGTGGATGGCAAGCTGGACATGAGCCAGCAATGTGCCCTTGCAGCCCAGAAAGCCAACCATATCCTGGGCTGCATCAAAAGAAGCATGGCCAGCAGATTGAGGGAGGTGATCCTACCCCTCTACTCTGTGCTGGTCAGACCTCACCTGGAGTACTGTGTCCAGACGTGGAGACCTCAGTACAGGAGAGACATGGACCTGTTGGAGTGCATCCAGAAGAGGGCCACAGAAATTATCAGAGGGATGGAATACCTCTCCTGTGCGGACAGGCTGAGAGAACTGGGGCTGTTTGACCTGGAGAAGAGAAGGCTATGGGGAGACCTGATAGCGACCTTTCAGTATCTAAAGGAGGGCTATAAGAAGGAAAGGGACAGACTCTTTAGCAGGATCTGTTGTGATAGAACAAGGGCAAATGGTTTCAAACTAAAAGATGGGAGATTTAGATTGGATATAAGGAAGAAGGTTTTTATAGTAACAGTAGTGAGGCACTGGAACAGGTTGCCCAGGGAGGTGGTGGAGATATTCATGGTCAGGCTGGATGGGCCTCTGAGCAACCTGATCTAGCTATGGATGTCCCTGTTCATTGCAGAGAAGCTGGACTAGATGACCTTTAGGGGTCCCTTCCAACTAAAAAAATTATATGATTCTATGATATACAATTTTTGTTCAAGAGCATCTTCTGTACTGTAAAATCCTCTATTTGCATTCACCTAACCTGATGATCCATCTTGTGCCCAGAAGGGCTGCTGGTGCTCACCACACCAGAAGCACCTGTAGTAATGTCACAGAGCTCCTTATGCAAAACAGTGTGCTCATGAAGTTACATATTCCTCAGTGTGCCTGTGCTAACTTTGAAAATAAAGATGTGTTATTCTTTCAGACTTATCATTAGAACAACTGATACATGTATACACAGGAAAAGCATTCACTTTAATGAACAGTACAGACAAGCAATAGAATAATAGATAGTAAAAACACGACAAAGAACTGAAGTGACTGTATAAATGTGGGAATAAAAGGGTGTAGAGAGTTAGAAGGTGATGTTTTATGTTGTATTTTTCTAATACTAACCATGTCTCATCTGTGATCTTTGAAGTAGGCTGTTTATTTTTCCAGATTAATGTTGCCACAGACAGTTGGAAATGTTTTCTTTGAGAGATTGGCTGACTATATTCTGGTGAAAACTACCTTTGGTTTTTCTCTTGCTTGGGATGGAAACTCTGGTATTTATATTAAGCTGACAGAAGATCATCATGGAAAACCTTGTGGCCTCTGTGGAAATTTTAATGGTGATAAATACGATGACCTGATACTGCAAAATAGTAAGTAAATAGCTTGGAATTACACCCTTACCTTGTGTAAGCAGCTCCATGTTCACTTACAGTCTATTATGTAGAAAAAGACAGAGTCCTTATGTCAATAGAAAATAGAATATGTGCTCTACTCTTTGTTGCCATTAAGGATGTTTAGGGAAAAAGTCCCCGTTCAAGAAACTATTTATATGTATGCTTAAGCCTTTTCTTGCTCAGCAAAGCACTTAGTGTATGTTTATCTTAGCTGATGGAAGTGCGTTGAAATAATAAATAAATAAACAAATGCTTGTGGTTTTCTCTATGTTTAAGAATGGAGCAAAGAATGAAAAGCCAAAATATTAATATGTAGAAAAAACACCATATTGAATCATTTGTTTACATTGCCGTCATAAAAATATGAGCTCAAATATTTAAATTTAAAAGCTCTTTCCAGAAAGTTCCTCATATCTCTCTGTTGGTATGTTGCATTATGGGCCTCCTACTACCCTGTACAGTGAGTTGCCCGATGCTGCCTCATCTGAGGAAGAAGTGACTTACTAAATTGGTAGAATATTCTGTAATCTTTGTAGTTCTAAATAGTTCTACTCTCTAAAAACTTTTGTCCGACTTACAGCCAATGTGAAGAAAGAGCAAACATAGGAATTCGGTCTGATAAAAATAAAGATAGAACTGTTCTACCATTGATTGCGAGAGAATCAAGTCTCATGACCCTACAGTTTGTTAAGTCACAAAGGTTATCTCACTGTAACTTTTTTTTCCCTTTTCTGTTTTGCTCCATTCGTTATGGTTGATAGGCAGGAGGTTTTTGACTTTCTGAATAATGGAAGAAGCAGTCTACATTTCTTTGCACTGTGTTTAAATATTTGCCCAATATTAATTCCTAGTATTTCTTCTATCATGAAAGGAGTGTGTTCACTGTTTCATACATTAATTTCTGCACACCAGAGTTCAGTATGTTTAATAACTAGTTAAAAAATGGTGATGAAAAATGGAATTCAGAAAAGAGAATGAACTCACACAAATTCTTTAAAAGTAATTATCTTAGAATGTATTATCCGTTATAAAAGTCTTCAAGTATGACAGCTCTTTCTTCAATTTCACAGCTACATTTTTTTTCCCATTGTCATTTCTTCTGGTACATTTCTTTGTCAGAAATGACAGTATTATTGTAGAGTACAATCCAGAGCACTGTGAATTACTTTAACCTTGAACCAGTTATATACCTTGGTACCTTGACTCTGTGCAAATACAATGCAAGATGTTCTGCTATCTTCACATGAATAGACTACTAAATTAAAATTGCTTCTAAGATGCAACTTTTTTGCTAAATGTTTCAATTTCTGGGATCATCTGGGATGATAATTTGTGTCCCCTGACTATAGTATTCCCACAATAGTGTAAAGGAAATTCTTACGTCTAACCCAAGTCTTGCAAAGTCTGAATGCCCTGTATTTGCATTGCCTTACATAATGAAACTGTCAAATCTCAATTTCAAAACATAGTTAAAAAAAATCAACTCCTTTTCTGTTTCCTTAATCTTCATCTTTCATGGTGTCTTTATATTGCTTTAATATATGGGACTGTATCTGTGCGTAAAACCATTTTAAGGACAGTGATTTTATATAGTGGGATTTTTTTAGGACTTAAAATGTTTTTTCAAGCTATGTCAAATTGAAAACAAAATCTCTTTAATATTTCTACAGAACCAGATTTGTATCAACAGGTTTACTTCTAGGTAAAAAACCCAGCCTTTTTAAGTTTGGGAAAGGTTTTCAGAACTCTTCTGTGAGAAAAGGAGAAATGTTTTAACTTTCCCTGGCTCTTAAGTAAACTAGATTGGTTTAGCTTTGTTTATTTGTGGAGATCCAAGTATGAATATCTGATAATTGCATTTTGGGACTTTCCACATTCCAGAGTGTGAAACTGTGTACGTCTTGTGCTGAAAGAAGTTGAATTAAGTTTTGGAGAATAGTGTTCTAAAAAAAAAAAAAAACTAGTTTCATTCCAATATCCTATCTCCTAACCACACATAGATAACAATTACATAGATATCAATTATTATTCTTCAAAGCGGAGGCAGTAAACTCTCTGTAGCATACTTAAGAACATAAAGAAAATGTAATACATAGTTCTTGCTGCAAAAATATGGGAGTTTTGGGTTTGTTCCTTTACCACCAACCTTCTTGTATGTTCTTATGTGTCTGTTGCCATGACTTCCAATCATGCATCCCATTCATTCATTCTCATATCCATGCTGTTAGGAGAACTGGGCAAGTATTTTGTTTGTCATAGGAGTTTTCTGCAGTGAGGGAAAGAGAGTGAGATAACAGTGCTAACTGACCACTGTGAAACGTGATGAAAGCCTTAAATTGTTTTAAAGAAATGTATTTTTTCTCAAGCATTCAATGCATTATAGTAGTTTTTATTTGTATATTTGTTATGAAAGTGTCATTAATTGTATTTAAAAAGAATATTTGCCTCAGATATATATAACTTTTCATCTAAATGTGGTATAATATGTTGCCTGAACTTAAAAAGGAAAAATCAGCTTTTTCTAAACTCTGCCTACTCTATACATACCTGTATCTGAAGTAGCAAATGTATTTAAAAACATTCAGAAATTTCCAAGACATCTTTTGTGCTTGTGCTGACAGTCTTTCTTCTGGGTGCTCTTATCATGCAGGAGATGAATATACAGAAGACATTGCTGAATTTGCAAATAGCTGGGCTGTGCAAATCTCAGATGTTGCAGCTTGTGTACCTACTGCCTTAGATTTTTCCAGTCCTTGCTCAGCTAATGCAGAATCCACTGAGGTAAATAAATCATGTATTATTATTTTTTAAATCTTCCCTGCCTAGTGATGGTACAAGAATCTAGTAATATAAACCATATAGAAAAAAACCTCAGCTTCTCAACTTTGAGAAGATTCAGGTCATGGCTGTTGCTAGAGAATGTCTGAAGATCTTTACTTTAGCTTAAAAGTACAGACATTCCAATAGGATGTGCCAAGTGGTAAAGGTCTACTGGCAGAGCTCTTCATTGCTGCATTACTCAGTTTTCAGTACTTGCTCTTACAGCTCATTATGTTGGAAATTATGAAATATTGCAGAAGTACCATGCTCAGCTCCTGGATTGATGTGAAATACTCTTTTTTTGTCATTTTGCAGTCTGCAATGCCAGTTAGCTTAGGAGCAGTATGTGATCAAGCCTCTGTAGTTAGAGAGGACAAATTTTAGGAAGAATAATAAAGTACATGTAATAATAAATAGCGACTTGAGGTTCTCAAGCTTTAATGGGGTTATGAAGGACCCTAGATTAGATCAACAAAGCTAAAAATAATTATGCTTGTTCAGAAAGTATTTTCTAACTATTGTTTACTGATTTTCCTTAATATGCAGGATATATTCTTCAAGTGCCAAATATTCCTACAATTTCCTTTTCTCAGCTGTCATGAGAGCATAGATCCATATTCTTATATTTCTAGCTGTATGAATGATCTTTGCAGGTAAGAATAGAATTCTTGTGTACTTATTTTGATGCGTGAAATGAATGCTCACTCTTCTGAGACAAGAACTGAGCAGTATTGAGTGAAGTTAGTCAGAACTGAGTTCAAAATGGAAGAGATGGTATTTCTCTCAGTGGGTGCTTGACTGTGGAATGGAACTAGAGAACACATAACCTGTGTCTCCACTAAGAGACAGTTTGATTAGTAGAAGTTTACATGGATTCAGGGAAAGAATAGACAAATACATGGGAGAGAAATCCATACGGAATCACTAATGGCAAGAGACTTGCTAGTTACACACACAGAAAATACCTATGTCTGGAAGTTCTGAGTCAAAAATATACGAAGATCAGGATGGTACTAGGAGGAAATATCAGTTATACTGGAGGAGTAGAAACATTTGCTTGACAGAGTCAGACAATTTTCCTGATAAAAATATTGCAGAGCAAACATCATCATTCAAACAGGTAGATTTTTTCAAAATTGTTTTATTTATATAAATTCAGCAATGTCAAAAGAAATTCAGCTCTCACTAGCTTTGGTGGGAATTACACATCCTCAGTTGCTAGTGTAATATGTAAACTGGTATTTTTCTCTTAGCCCCATGTTTAATGTTTTTCACATTAAACAGTTGCTCCAGAGAGTGCTTGAACAGAAAACTAAGCAATGTATTGCTTCCTTTAAAAAAAAAAATCTCATAACTAAGAAGTAATTGTCATCAATAACAGGAATTGTGCCAAGTACTATTATAACCTTCTCAGAGTATCATCAATTTAATCAAAAGCATACAGAAAGGTTCACAAGACTAAAAGCAAGAATCACTCAGTAGCATGCATTACAACTTGTTAGTTCATTTTCAATGAATTTTCAGTTTTCTGTTTTGGCATCAAGACAAGATGGATGAATTTGAGTTTGTAAGCAAGTCTCCAGAGTGTGTCTTCTGCAGTGGATGCTCTGTATGTTAATTCCGCTAAGGGAAGAGCTGAGCTGCCTCTGTATGGTCTCAGTGTGACTCAGGACCTTATAGTGCCTTTTCCTCAGTCAAAAAAAGAATAATGAAAAGCAAATTTTAAGATGTGATATTTAATCAGTGTCACGGTGTTAGAAAGTAGAAGAACTATAATGAGAAGCAAATTTTCAAGTGTGATACTGAGCCAGTGTTACAGCATTAAGGAGGTTTTGATTTTTGTTAAAATGCATGTGTGTGCTGAATATGAATTGTGTGAATGTTAAAAACCTTAAAGGAAGTTTCTGTGTCTGAGAACCTAATTAATTTAGGCTTATTTTGCTTATAAGAGAGACCTCTCTTCTCGTGGCTTAGTGTCAGTTTATAAAGGGAGTCCATTTCATGTGCCAAGTATTCTTTCTATTAAGACCCGTTTAATTGGATTAGATAAAGAGAATTTTGGAGAAACTCTGATCACTGTAACAGAGAATATAGTGGTGTTTGATTTGGTAACAGATGTACTGAAAGCAGAATATAAATACAATGTAATATGTTCTCAAGACCATTAATTTATAAGCTTGATCTTTTGTGCTGAAAGACAAACTCTGCTAATCTGTCCGGGTCATGCTTATAATCGAAATGTCTTATTATGACTAGTTCATTTTGGCATCAAGTCCTTCACAGAGAGTGACAGGAGTTATTGGGTTTTCACAGTAAAAAACTGGTAGTATTTTGCCTTATGTAACTTGTATCTGGATGAAATCTGAGGTTACTTAAATACTGATGCATATTCCTTTACTTGACTCTGGCAAAAATGCATTATCCAGCTTCTTCTGTATAGATTAATGCAGAGATAATGGCTTTGCCCAAGATTGCACTGTAACTCTCTGAACTTGACTGCTGTATTTGATGGATAATGCTTCTGATGCTAAGCAGCAAGGTCAGAAGTCTACCAACAGTGTTCTCCTAACCTAGGCTCAAGAACTGAATTTGAATTAGAAACTTGAACTTGTTAAAGGACATTCAGTCCAAGTAACAGTGTAGGTGAGAGTTTCCATACCAGGCAGGAAGGAAAGGGTGAAGACATGGATCTTGTTATTATCATAGAAGGGTTTGGGTTGGAAAGGACCTTTAAGATCTTCTAGTTCCAAACTCCCTGCTGTAGGTAGGGACACCTGCTACTAGATGATGCTGGCCTTGAATGCCTCCAGGGTGGGAGCATCCACAACCTCTCTGGGCAACTGTTCTGGGCAACTGCATTGTTGAACTGTATTGTTGAACTATATTGTTGCCTTTCTGGGCAATTGTTGAATAGTATTGTCAAACTGTCCATTGTCTTCATGACAAGGTCAATGTTTCACTTTCCCCATCCTTTATGACAGCAGCATCAGCTGAGTGAACTATTCTGAGCAGTCTCCTGAGGTATTGATTTGTAGATAGGATTTGATTTTTGTGATTACTCCCTTGTTTTATCATTTCAGGGCGGATGATGATGAAACATACTGCAGAGCGGTGACAGAGTATGCTAGAGCATGCTCCCACGCTGGATCCCCTGTGCGGGATTGGAGGGATGATTTTCCTGCTTGTAGTAAGACTCTTTATTAAAGCATACTGTATGACCTTTGAAATACCCCCAGATATCCTTTTCAAATAATTCCATCTTAACAACATTTGTCACTATAGTACTCAAACCTGATACTGAGGTAGATCAGCCAGCTTCATTATTGATGGAGAATAAAGAAGTCAGTGACTTGCTTGAGGATTATTTTAATTTCATTGCGATCTGATGTAGATACATACAAAATTCATGTTTATGCAGATTGCTTGAAACTTCATGTAAGTTGATCGTACTCTACAAGGAAGAAAAAACTTCTGTGAAGATCTGATGTCATCACTCTTTCCAACTGACCTTTCAGCCTCTACCAGCTTTAAAGGAATGAATAAAGGGAATGCAGCTCCTAGTCATCTCCACTGCCTATCAATTGTTGTTCAGTCACATGCACAGAACTTTGAACTAATTGAGATATAAGCACATGTTCCCCTTTTACAGAAACTATAGCTTGTAGTGGAGAGGTGGTAGAAAAATTTAATAAATAGACTTAAATACTGATGAGAGGTTCACTGCAGTTCGTCAGTTATAGCCTCTCCAAACAATCAATTATACCTAATCTGAATAATCATAGAATCATGGAATGGCTTGAGTTGGAAGGGACCTCATGGATCATCAAGCTCCAAGCCCCGCGCTGCAGGCAGGGCCGCCAACCTCCGTATCTTATACTAGACCAGGCTGCACAGGGTCCCATCCAACCTGGCCTTGAACACCTCCAGGGATGGGGCAATCACCAAAACCAGAAATGCTGTGCAACTGTTTATTCAGTGAGATAAGACTTCTCCAGTATGGAAAAAGAAACTGCACTAATGCACAATGTAATGTGCTCTCTTTCTAGCTGAGAAGTGTGAAGACAGCTTTGTACACCGTGATTGTATCAGTTGTTGTCCACCAACTTGCACCTTTGAAAAAGATTGTCTTGGCAGCAACCTGCACTGCTTAGATGGATGTTACTGTCCAGATGGTGAGTACTGTTAATTCTATGTGAAAAATGTTTGTAAAGTTAATACCCAGCATTGTAATAAAGTTGTCTAAATAAATTATGCTTAAAGTTAAAAGGCAGAAAATATGAATAGTCTAGTTGTTTTAGTTTTTGATATTCTGTGATTCTGCCTTTTATTGTGTTCTAAATATTCATGGAGAATATTATGGTATAGAATAAAATATCAGCTAAAATCTAGAGCCATCACTAATGCTCTCTACAATGAGGCATAGCATAGGTTTAATCAACTTTATTAGAATTATTCCTAAAGCAAATGAGGTTTTGTTTGAACAGAATATATCTTATGCTCTGTTCAAGAAAACTTCCTGTGATCTGTACTAAATGAAAATTAGGGACTGGTCAATGAACAGTCCTATTCTGGAAGGGCTAGATATTATATGATACCAAAAACTTCTTGGTTTTGGGCCTGTAGAATTTTATGTACTTCAGGCAAACATTTTTCATAATGCAAACTTTCAGAATGAAAACTGCTCTGAGAGAGCTTCAGTGTTGAATGTTCTGAGCATTCTGCAATCAGTAGGTGACTCTTTATACTAGTCCCCAGTTAAGAAAGGTGAGCTCGCCTTCTGACAGATTTGAATGTTTGAGTAAGAGGGGGCAACAACAGGAACACTGTCTATAAACTTTTTTTTGATCTCGCATGTTAACTTCCCGCCCCCCTCCCAAATAGGTCTCATTATGGAAAATGGAACGTGTATCTCCGTGTCAAATTGTCCTTGTATTTATCATGGAACTGCCTTCCCTGTAGGCTCAAAAATTGAACAAGAATGTAGTAATTGGTATGTGAAAGTTTCTTGTCTGTGTTTCCTCTGTCTGTGACTGTTTCTGTAGTTCATTTAACAGCATAGTCATTCTCAAATTTCAAAGAACAGTTAGTATTTATGCTTAATGGTCTGGACTTTGTGTATCACCAAAATATACAGTGCTACAGAAAAAGTGAATTCAAGATATATTAATTAGCTCAAAGCTTTTATTTTGCTAAATACAGGAACACTGAATTTCTGTATTTTGTGATTTTTCTTTTTAGTGTTTGTACTGGTGGTATTTGGAACTGTACTGATCATGATTGCCCAGGTATCGGTATTTCATGGTTCCTTATCTTTCCTCAGTAAACTTAAGGGATAAACTTTTCCAAAGACAACAGACTCAAATGTAATCTAAGGGCTTGGGATGCTATTTTAAGAAGAAACATTAGTACACGAATAGCCAGTAGCAGTGGCCAGCCGAGGCAAAACTGTTAACTGCCTGATTGTTCTTGCCTTACTTTTTCCTGTTTCTTTCCCTAACTCAATCTGCTATATTCACATATTTTATTCTACCTCCTACTTATACTCTATGTGCTTTGGACATGTATCTAATTCCACAGACAGGTGCTGCACTGTCCAAGTAGTGGGCCATGGATTAGATTCTCCTCACTTCTAGATGCAGAGAATAAGAAGAGCATCATTCTGATGCTCAGAGTGCTCTGTTTTCACCCTTGTAACAACAGTTCATGTCTGGATCTTTCTCTTTAAAGATTACATGTCTTTGTAACAAGTTACAGAGACAATCGTAAATCACAGGTAGTGAAAATTCCTTGACAGTTATATACCTTAAACAAGATTATACGATGAAACTTGTGAATTATTATTATTATTATTTTTTTACAAATTAAATAACCTCCTATGAATAAGTTAGCAAACAAAGCTTAGCAGGTACTAAAAAAATCTTAGGAGGGTGGATCTGTAGAGTAAAATGCTGTCACTGAGAACCACCCCACATATGCCTTGTGTGTGCATGCAAGGGGTCAGTTATGTCTACTCTAGTCTTGTCCTAAGGAGTGAAGGCCTCCTAACAGTGGGAGTGGGTTAGATGTGCTCTCACGGATTAGCTCCTGCTGCAGTTGCAGCCAAAAGGAATCTAGCTTATGTGTTCTGGTGTGGCCTCACAAACAGAACGTTAACTTCAGTAAGTGGGGATCTGCTGGAGACTTACTTCAACGGTGTTCTCCTGATCTGATCTGAAAGAACGTAAAGGTGTCCTGAGAACAGACAGTGTGTGTACGCTCACCTGGAATTTAGGACAACCCGCACCTTCAAGCATAGCGTTTTCATGCCTGCAGCATCAAGCGGTGCCATAGTACTTGTTAGGGAGGAGAAAGAAGCTGGCTTTTTCATATCCAGCCATGTCAAAAAAATGATGAGGTAGAAGATTGCAGGAAAGTTCAGAACTGTAACACAGAGAAAGCTTTTCTGTGTATTCTAGGGAATCAATGACTCACATCTTAGCCTAGATAGTACCAAAGCTACACATGGGTGTGTGCAAAATGAGATGGCATACGATGGAAAGAGGTGTATATAACATATTTCAATTTCAAATGCTGTAACAGTTCAAAAGATTAAAGCTTTAAGGGGAGAATTATTATTTTTTATTATATTGTATTTCTCATTTACAAAACAACAATACATTATTATTTAAGTGAACATTCATATTTAACCTTTTTCTCTCAAGCTGAGTGCTCTGTCACAGGTAACTCTCATTTCACAACATTTGATGGACGTCATTTTACCTTTCTTGGAATTTGCCAGTACATTTTAGTAAAAGGCACTGGAAAGAACAAATTCACAATCACTTTACAGAAAGCACCTTGTGGACATGTAAGTCACACTTCCATTGAACATCCATAACAAAAGTGTATATGTATTTCAGATATTTTTGCATAGGTGCTACTGTAAATTATCAAGTTATATTAACAGAATATATTGTAAATTGAAACGTTTTCTCAGCTTTTTTTAAAAGCGGTTGTATTGCTACATGTTTTATTGTCCTTTATCAAATCAGTTGCAACTTTAGAAGGATGAAGTCTGAAGAGTTATTCATCTCTGCATATGAAATGAGTATATATATCTACCATCATACAATCATAGAATTATAGAATTATTAAGGTTGCAAAAGACCTCTAAGATCATCTAGTCCAACTGTCAATCTGTCACCACCATGTCCACACATCATGCCACATTTACATGTTTCTTGAACACCTCTAGAGACAGTGACTTCACCATGTCCCTGGGCAGCCTGTTCCAATGTTTGACTACTCTTTCTGAGAATAAATTTTTCTTAATATCCAACCTGAACCTCCCCTTGTGCAACTTTAGTCCATTACCTTTTGTCCTGTCGCTCTTAACCTGGAGGAAGAGACCAACCTCCAGCCTCCTTTCAGGCAGTTGTAGAGAGCAATAAGGTCTCTCCTGAGCCTCCTCTTCTCCATACTGAACAATCCCAGTTTCCTCAGCCACTCCTCATACGACTTGTGTTCCAGACCCTTCACCAACTTCATTACCTTTCTTGCACCTCAATGTCTTTCTTGGTGCGAATGGCCCAAAACTGAACATAGTATTTGAGGTGCAGCTTTACCAGTGCTGTATACAGGGGACAATCACTTCCCTAGTCCTGATGGCTACACTATTTCTGGTAAAAAGCCACAGTACCATCAGCCTACTTGGGCACACTGATGGCTCTTGTTCAGCCAGCTGTCGTCCAGGACACCCAGCTCTTTTTCCACTGCACAGCTTTCCAGCCACTCAGCCCCAAGCCTGTAGAATTCCATGGGCTTACCGTGATCAAAATGTGGGACCAAATACTTGTTCTTGTTGGCCCTCATACAATCGGCCTCAGCCCATTGATCTAGCCCATCCAGATCCCTCTGCAAGGCCTTTCTACCCTCAAGCAGATCAACAGTTCCTACTAGTTTGGTGTCATTTGCAGGCTTACTGAGGGTGCACTCAATCCCTTCATTCAGGTTTATTAATAAAGACATGGTACTGTATGCAGGTGTCTCAAGCTTTAGAAAAGCTTTTGCTGTCAGCACTGGACTTAATACACAATTAAGCAAGTGATTTTTTCATAGTTTTGTATATGTATTTGTTATGTTTTAGCATATTTAATTTGATGGAACAAAGCCTTTTAGAAAACTATGAAGGAGACTAACCACCATGCACATTTGTTTGAAAGTTTTGGCAAGTATTCAACAACAGGCCTTATGAATAGAGGTGTTTGTAAAAAGCGCTTCCTTGCTAGACTTTGTCTAATGATATTTTTAGGCAACTTAGCTGTTAGGAGAAGGGGCTCAGACTATGCCTCACAGGAGCCCATGTCTTGGTACCTCTGTACCTTTGCTTTTCTTTATGTATCTTCTTCTCCATAGGTGATGAGACTCCTATTTTTGCATTTCAGGCGGCCTCAAGCATGATAGAGTTGGTTTTGTAGTCACTGAGAGGCAATGATGCTTCTGAAAGCTCCTAGTTACAGATCTAGGCACTTTGAAAAGTTTCTGTGCAAAGACAGAGACCCAGAAGAATATAAGATATTTGGCATCATTTGGTTATGTTTCAGCTCTGGTCATGTATCTAGGTTCATAAATTTTGCCTGGACAGCATTTTAAAATGATGGATGTTAGTTTTCATGTCACCTTTTTTTGATAGTCACACATTTACAAATCATTTTAGTGTATTTCTGGAGAAATTATATTCTTTGTCTGTGGTCAGAGATGATGAACTACGTTTCAAGTGTGCAATAGTTTCTTTCTACTTCATAGCTACATTTGGGAACCCAGTATCAATACTTGGAGATTTCTATCTGCTTACTGCTAGACTGCCATAATAGCTAAAATGAATTCACTTCGCTCTTATTTTTCTGTTTTACATTTAATTTTGGATACTCAGTTTACTGTTTTGAGTAGTAGTTTACACTTGATTTACCTGATGACAGTATTTCCTTTCTGTACAACTGTTTTCTTTCCTGTTTTTTTGCTTTTGCTTTCCATGCTAATATTGTCTTTGTTATCTTTCTGATGGTGAAATTTGTTTCTGCTTAGAACTTTGACCATGCCTGCATTGAGTCTATAACACTAGTTCTCGAAGATGATGTGAGCAAACAAGTAACTCTCACAAGATATGGCCAAGTCCAAATGAGTCCTAACCAAGGTTTTAACATTAATGGTAAGAAATACATGGAATAAAGTCTTATTATCGTTTGCATTTCTTTGCTTATATGCTCCAAAGCATTTTAATTGTATCTGTCTTGTGAAATTATTATTTCAGCTGGTGAAATAGAGTCCCTCATTACACCCTTCTTTCTTTGCATTTATTATCTTGCTAAGTATCTAGGAATTCCACTCATCTGTTTTTTGTCTGTTTAGGGGAGAGGAGGGAAGAAAAAATATAGAGGTGAAGAGAGGTTGAAAGTCATCTTGATATTGACAAACTTAACTGATGCTTTTTGTAATAAATTACATGGAATAGAATCCATGCACAAAAAGGGTCTGCGTCACTTCCAGTGCTGACTTGTGATTTCAGGAAGTCTACTTCACAATTTTTATAAGGCTAATAAGAAATATACCTTGAAAGGAAGCTGCAAAATCAAGCACCGAACGTGGAAATGATATAGCAATATTTCCTCTCTCTAGTGATTATTCAAAGTAATAGATTCTCTCTGGATTTTTAGTCTCTTTCTCTAATAGTAAAGTACTACTTCACTGTTCCTTTCTGAGGCCCTGGCAATCTGGAGTTTAGAGAATCTTGAGTTTGTGACTGCAGCTAGTTTCTTTCTTCATTGGATCTTGCTAGTTATAGTTTTGCTTTTGGTATTCACAGCTTCCTATAGCAGAGTTTCACAGCTCAGTTTTACTTTTAATTATGTTGAAAGTTCTGCTTCACACTTTTGTTGGTAATTTTATATCTTTTGGATCAGTCCCTATTGACCTCGTCTCCTGACAGTCTACAATAAATATTATCTATGCTAAATATTTTGGTGTTGTGTACTTGATAATGGGTTTATCTATTAAGCCCTATCAGCTAATAATGTTTTGAAGCTCACATCAGGATTTTATCTTCACTGTTTATGTGTCTGTATGTGTGTAGAGGCTGAGTGTGAAGACAGACCTGATTAAAGTCTGCAGCTGCAAGTAGACCAACAATGTGTAGCAAATGAACGCTGTGACTGTGAAATTTCCATTTCCTTTCATCATCGGTTTGCTGGGAAGGAAAGCTGGGAACTAGTTAGGGCCTTAGTTCACATACAATCTAGGGAAGGAGATATACTAATGTCATATCAATTGTAGTAAGAGAGAAGCTTCTATCTGCAAATTTCAGTGAACGTTACAGACATCTGTTAATTAATCTTTTAACATCATTGGGGGCTAAGAAACAGGTTGTATCTTATTCTGTCTTCTCACTGCTAGAAGCATGCTGTTGCACGTGGTTTTTTTTTTTTTTTTGTAAAAAGAAAATAAAGAAAAGAATACAAGTAGTCTCTGGATAACTCACAGGTACAGAATGGAGAGACTTTTTTCTGCTGACAGTAGTTGCAATACATGATTTGTGTTGGTAATGAAAAAGATTTGTAGTCTTTTAGATGGAAAATGTGTGAGGTTATTTCACAACAGGTGAGGTTGTGCATAATTTGTCATTTTATTTCTGAATTTTCAAAATCTCTTTTATTTAAAGAATAAACTGATGAAATGTGGAAGTTTCAATGACTGCTTTTTCTTTTGCTATTTGAAGGAGCTATTGAAATTCAGAATATATCTTCTTTGTTTGTTCAACTGAAAACTACTTTTGGTTTGAAGATACTGTTTGCAAAAGATGGAGAGAGAATCTATGTTCAGGTTGACATCAACTGGAAGAGAAGAACATTGGGACTATGTGGAACTTACAATGGGAATTTAAGAGATGACTTTCTGTAAGCTGTGTACAGTATATTTATATATATACACGTATATTTATATATATACGTTATATATAAGTATATATATAAATATATATACGTATATATATACACATATATATGTGTTTAATAACAAGTGAAAAGTCTTGTTGAACCTGATATTTTCGTTTAATCAATTTATTCATTATTAAACTAATCAGTATAAAATCTCTTTCTTAAAACTTTAGTCACTTAAATATAGAACTCATAAATTTTGATAAGTCATTTTAAGATGTCTAAGTCATTCAAAAAAACTAACATATTGACTTTGGATCACAATATTCCTTGAATGCACTCTTTTTCCTCCCTACTGCTCCATCATCATCAGAGCAAATAAATGAGCACTGATAAACGAGTGGATGAGAATGCTAGTAACATCCTTACCTAATTGAGTTAGTGGAAAAATGTAATTCTGAACCACAGGAATAATTTAATTAGAAGGGTGCACTTTCCTTGTTTTGTGACTTCATTTCCTCCAAAGTTCTTCAAGCTGTTATATCATGAAACTTTTCTAGCAATAATAAATAATTTTTAAATATTTAGTGAAAAACCGCATCAGAATGCAAACAGACCCCTTCTAGAATACTGAAATAAGCTAACACATCAAATTTTTGCATTCCACTGAACAAAGGCCAAATTGTTCTCCCATTAATGCCTCCTCAAACTGATTTCATTAATTGAATTAGGTGTAAGGGATGGCAGACTTTGAGCATTAAGAGAATTTTTGCAGGAATAAAATATTGAGGAAAAAGCTTCGCATGCCCTCTCTACTTCTGTACCTCACAGACAGAATTGTTGTGACATGTTGAATTTTCCATTTGTTTATGCATCTAAGGCTTTTTGGTCTACCTGTGTCCTCACATATGTAGTCTGTAAAGTCAGCAGGATGTTTGCAGTGTTGATATTTTCCTTTTCAGTTCTCCAGCAGGGATGATAGAAGGGACCCCGCAACTTCATGCCAATGCATGGAAGGTTTCCTCAGCTTGTTCTGTGCCTATCAATGTTCCTGTAGTTGATCCCTGCAACGTTAATCAGCAAAATAGTATGTTTTTATATGGAATTATTTGCATCGTTTTGTTACAGGATTTTTTTCTCTCTGAGTGTGTTTCACTGTTATTAGTCATTAATTAATATATGCTTGTATTTTAACTTTAGATTTATATGCACACTCTTTATTTTCTTCTACTTTAGTAAAGACAATTTTGTTCCCACTCATTTGGTGTGGAAACTAAAATAATTTAGGTGAACTTTCTGTGCTGGCCACAAGTCTTAAATTTTGCTGTCTAGAATATGTAAAGAATGTTAAGCAGAACACTCTGTAGTCTTGCAAATTCTTCCAGCTAAGAGGACTGAATGATATTTTTGATGCATATGTCCTGATTGACAAAGAAAGTACATGGGACAATGTCTTGCCTAGCCAGTGTTCAGATCAAAAGTCCTGTCTTTGTCCTCTCTGTGATTATCTAAACTTTATTTAAATGCTTCTTTATCCTCCATCTATGCTCTCACACACAAACCAAGGCAAACAATCAGATCTGCAGATTTGTTCGAATTCTTGACTAAAGATTTATTTTTGGCTCATTGACATGCCCAAGTTTTGTGTTAACTTTCACTGTCTCCCTCTCTCTGCATTGCTGTTCTTTTCAATTAATGAAGACAATGAGCAGAGATTGGTTGCCAATTCTGGCAGAGTTTTTAATGTTTCAGAAGTAAGGATGTGGGATTTGGCCATGCTTAGAGCCTGTGGGAGTGAGCCCAGAATAACCGTAAACGTTTAAGAATCTGGCCCATTGTAAGGCTTTTTGTTTAAGTGCTCTTCAGCACTGGCTATCGTCTAAAGCAGTACATCTCAGCCAAGTTAGCTCTCTCCAAGATACTTCATGACTTTCCTTCAGATTTGTGTTTCCTCAGTGAAGATGGAGTTTGACATATATGTCAGCTGCTTAGAGCAGGAGGAGAGGCTAGATGACCTTCTGGGGTCTCTTCTACCTTTCATTTTCTTGTGATTCTTGAAAAATATTTCTTGGCTATGTAATGCTGTTGTATGGTACCACCTGTGCTGAGCCAGCACAATCACGATTTCAGGCCTTTTCTGGTCTGAATCTGATGAAACTGGAAAATAAATATTTGTTTTTTTACTTATTTTTTCAGGCTATTTTTCAATCACATCATGTTCACTCCTTGAATCTTGTTTACTGATAGACTCCTGAAACCCTTGAGTCAGCATGTATATGTGAAAATGAAGAGAGATCAGGAGGGCTAGAGACACTCTTTTTAGCAGCAAAACTGGCTTAAATGATTCACACTACAGTGTCCCTGAAATATTCCACCAGTGCAGTGGGAGTATGCTTCAGTGGTAGAAAGAAGGTCTGTTGGTACTAGAAGGTCTATGGCCACCTTGGGGCCTGCATGCCCCTGAGCTCCAGTTTGTAATGCTTGCTGAGTTGGCATATCAATAATAATATGGCCATTACCAATTCCAAAGCCAAATGAAACATTAAGTGGGAAGAAACCGTATTCCAAGCTTTGGAGGACTTTTTCAACTGTTTTGAAATACATTATTTTTCCATTTATGTTTCCCGCATTAATATAGGAAGGCAAAATAGTGTTTTTTTTTAAAGTTATTTTTATTTTAAATTGAGTTTGTTTTTGAGGGGGGCTGCTTACAATAACAGTTTTAAACTATAAAACTTTCAAGAAATGCATTGTGTGGAAATTCTTGTTGCAAAACTAGTCAGTTATTTTTGGGTTTATGTCTATGCTATTTATTTGAGTAATTGCTGTATTAACATGGATCTGTCTAAAACATTGTCACCTTCTCTTAGTTGGATATGCATCTCACTGTGATATCATCAATCAAGAAGTCTTTGCTCCCTGTCATGCCTACATCAGTCCAGGATTATACTACCAACTATGTCGCTTTGATGCCTGCAAATGTGGCAGCAGCTGTATGTGTAATTCTCTTGCACACTATGCTTACGTCTGTGGCAAGCATGGCATTGCTGTGGACTTCAGATCCCATATTTCTTACTGTGGTGAGTAATGTCTCCAGAATGGAGACTTTTTTAAAAACATGAAAAATTTTAGAGACATCATTGGCTTCACAAAGTAAACCCATTGATTTCTTTTTATTTTTATTTTTTTTTATTATTATTATTTTATTTTTTTTGTGGAAAATAGTATTGTGCTAAGGGTGAAAGACACACTCAGAGGAGAATGCTAGTAGCCTTTATGTTAGGCATCTGAGTTGGAGACTGTGAGCTGCCTCACAGAGGTACCTGTCCCTTTCTGTTGGCTACAGAAGGAGCTTAAATTTCTAACGTTGAGCCTCTAAGTCATATGGAAGCCCATGTTAGGTTACAGTGGTCAGCATGGTTATAGCTAGTACTAAGAGCATCTTGGGGCAACAGAATCAAGGCTGTTCCCTATGGGAAGGTGAGACAGGGTGAAGGGGGCTCCCTGGGGCAGGCAGAGCAGAGCAGGCAGGGGTTTGACAAACTGGATATAGCATATCTGTGGAACAGCAGGGATTAAAACTGGGAATTTCTAAATTATAGAGTCATACCTTAATTTTAGCTGGACAATTTTTCCTCTCTTGGAAGTCTGAATTAGGAGATAAATAGACACACACCACTCACACATTTACACAGAAACAGAAAAGACACTGCCTGCATCCAGCTAAGGATTTTTTCTAACATAAGGCCATTCTGAACATTTCCAATATAAGGAATGAATAGAACAGTAGATTTCTGTCACAAATTTTAACTCATTTCAGAACAGCAAAAGACAGTTTTGCATTGCTGCTTTGATCTCCTACGATATATTGTCTTGTTTTTTTTTATTTTTCACATTTTAAGAATATGTTGTTCTCTCTTCTCTCCTCCTCTCTTTTCTCCAGCTGTGATGTGTCACAGTGGTATGCTTTATCATCAGTGCTCTTCTTTTTGTAAACACTCCTGTGCTTCACTTTCTATGGCAAATATCTGTGGTGATGACTGTGCGGAAGGATGTAATTGCCCTGATGGGAAATACTTTGAAGAATCAGTCAACTTTTGTGTGTCAGTGTAAGTCATACAAAAATAGAATATATGTGTAGGCACATCTTTCTGCTTTCTAGCAAGGCTGAAAATAGTTTTTCTGTTATTTCCCTCAATATGTAGACTGCACTTCAGAGAAGATATGTCACATTTCTGTGCGGAAAGGTGATGAATATTTTAAAACTCTGGAAAGAATTTTCACCTAAAAAGCTTGCTTTTAGCACTTAAGCAAAAATGAGAAGGGATGTACTTAGTACCAATCTATAAAGTCATGGATAGTATGGAGAAAGTGGCTGGGAGTGCATTTGCTGTCTCACAATGCAAAAATCTTCAGTTAAATGGCTGGAAAGGTCAATGAAAGGAAATATTATCTGTAATTTTGTACCTACAGTTTATGTCTTACCACTGTAGGTAGCTACTGTGTTCAAGTACTGAGTAAAAACAGGAATCAATATTATATATAAATTTCAAGACTATTCAGTTACTGCTGTTAATTGTGACATATTTTGGAAAGATCAGTAAAGTTAATGCTGTAGAAATAAAAACTGCTTCAAATGATTGAAGAGTGTGAGGTAACCAGGTATTATTGGATGGCTCCTAGGGAGTTCTGTTACTGCTTCTATTTCATTTGGCTCTTATCAAGAACAAGGATAATGGATTTTGTAATGATAATTCCTCTGTCCCATTACTTTGAACAGGAACTACATCTTGTCATACTACTCCCATATCTGGGAAGAAAATATATCTTTAAGATTGTAATGTACAAAAATAGCAAATAAGTAATATGGAGATTGAGTATAAGTCTGTCTTTTTTGAAGATGATGGCAATATTGCCATTGACTTCAGTACAGCTAGAATATTAGAAATATGTTGTAAATATAAATACAAACTAAAAGAGAATAGAATAGTTATGTTTGAGGGAACTTTAAAGAGGCTGACTTGGTTAGCTTTTCTTATCATAATAGCTTGATAAATGGATTGCCCTTAAATCACATTTCATTTTGCTTTTGTATCTATATGCATGATTATTCTTTTGGCAGATCTGCGTGTCGTTGCCATTACAAGGGCAAACTCCTACAGCCTGGAGAAATTCTCCCCATGCCAACAGGTTCCTGGTAGGTTTGAGTATCCAAGGTTTTTATCTTTTGTGTATGCTACTCACCATCTCTTTTGAGTAACGTTTCTTGAGTAATATCTGTCTTGAGATCTCAAAAGCCTTGAGATTTTTTTCACACAGAACGAAGATCTGTTGTATCAAGATCTTATTTCTATTAAAACCTTAGTAATAGGTAGCTTAACACAAATTGTATTGCATACTCACTTATTTTAAAAAGAGAATACCGGGAAGATTCTGTCAGCCAGGAACTAAAGAGTATCTCAGAATAAATACATCAAGGTTGCAGTGCTGTTCGTAGGCTTGGGCGCATTATGATAGCAAAATGAGACTGGTTTCCAAAGAATAAACAGTGTGATTCTATTTCAGGAAATCTTTCAAACAAAGACTTGTAGAGATCTATGTTTGTGTCCTTTTCTATTATTAATTTGTGATGGAGTCCTGACCTCAGTGAGAGAAATGGAGAAACCGCCCAGGTTTCCTGGTCAAATGTGTTCATTTTACATGGAATACTCTTAATCTGCTATTTAGAAACATATCTGGGACCTGAGTATCAAGGCTGACTCTTGCTGAGGTCTTGTAATGTATAAGATATAATAGTATATAATATATAATTGTTACAACTGCAGCATTGTAATCATTCAACTGAAGAGATTAGAATAGGAGCTTCATTTTCTACCACTCCTATGCTCCGTTGTTTTTTTTTAAATGAGAAATTAAGTGGATTAAGTCTATTGTCTAATGTGTTTTTCTGCAATTCTGGATTTTATCAGCAAAATAATAAAGCTGTGCATTCTGCCTTCTCTACAACACAATTTACATTGCTGTATCCTTCTGTAGTCACCATGGGAGATAAGGTTTTGTGTTACACAGCCAGCATCCTGAACCACCTGGCCCTAAGCTTTCAGAGATGCTCAAATACCCAGCTTCTTTTCAGTTTTCATGAAGCTTAGGCAACTAAGTAGTACCTAAACTGTGAGTCTGGGCCCTCATTATATATAAACATTTAGAAGTGCCGTCAAAATGCTGGGCAAATTTCAGATTCTAATCATTTTAAATTGAGTTAAATTGTATTATGTTTTTTAATGTGGTGACTACATACATTTTCCCCTAGAATAAAGACGGGTTTGCTTTTCTTTTAACCAGCCAATGCTTGAATGGAACAGTGAAATGTATTGAAGCTACTTCAGAAAACACAGGTAACTCGTGGTCTTTTCTTGTCTAACAGTTGCACAGAGAAAGCTTTTGATGCTGAATAATTATTTGTTTTCTCATATCTGTAACAATTTTGAGAGACTTACTGTCACAGCATATCTAAAATAGGAGATTAGGAGCACAAGTCTTTTTGTGTGTGTTTAAAATTTGTAATATATTGCCACTTTATCTTTTTATATGTAAGGTGTAGGTCAGGATTTCTTCTGGGAATGCCTATATTTAGGCTTGTCATCCATATTTAGTAAATTTTAGGGCCTTGATTTTTAACAAGTAAATTTTTAATGAATTTCTGGAGGATTCAGAAGGGGTTTCAGTACACTGTAAACTATGCCACTTGTAAAGACCCTGTCTACTTGGAGTATAATGACTTAATCTTTATGAATGGTTTGTGTATCAGATCAAGGGTGCGTAAATCCAGACGTTTAATATCAAGCATTTTGTTTTTACATTGCAACAGGTGTTAATTACCTATTTCTGTAATACAGGTTAAGCTGTAGAGTTTAATCGAAATGTATTCTTATAGATACTATACAGTATGCAAAATGTGCATTAAAATAAAAAGACTGTGAACTGAAACAAGTAGAAAGCAGTCAGAGTGAAAGAGCATCTGATCTCATTTAACCTGCATTTTACATTTGAAGTTCACATGTGCCCTGAAGGAAAAATCTACTATGACTGTAGATCTCCTATGCCTGGATTACCAGCAGCAGGTGTGAATTGTGGGATCTCCTGTGCAAACCTTGCCATGAACTTCTCCTGTGTCCCCTCACCGCCCTGTGCCAGCGGCTGTATTTGCCCCCCTGGGTAAGCTTTGGCAGTTAAATACATATTTCCACAGTTTGGCTCTAATTTTGAAACTATTGTTCTATACATTTTTGAAATTACAGAGTCACACTTAAAAGGCCAGCGCTGTAATCTCTCTGAGAGTCCTTTTCTCCTTCTAACCAGCATGAGGCTCCATGCTTAATGCTTTCTCAGTCCGAGTCCCACAGTTTCTCCATCCTGATACCATGATTCCTGTATCTCACGAGATACCCAGCTTGCTCAAATAGTCTTATCAACTGTTATTTTGGGCTGTCTGGACAGGTGACGTAAAACCATAAAGTAAATCATCTGTGATCCTGCTTACTATGCAAGTAATTGTCTCACCTAGATTTCTAGTCAGGCTAATGGTATTGATGAGACAGGGAGAAGGGAAGGGGTATTGGATGGATCCTACACTCCTTCCCTTCATTCGCTCCCTGCTCTTTTGAACTTAGCCAAAGTTTTTGTTCTCTCCACTCACATATTTGGATTTGTTGCTCAGAAACAGTCTACTGAGCTCTGTAGGGGTCAACTCGAAGTAAGAAAGAAAGTTAAAAACATCTACTACCATTCCATTTTTCCTGTTTTCCCAATACCTACTGTGTGTACTTTCAGATTTGAAGAGCCATATATTCTGTGCAAATTGCTACAATTTGATCTCAGGTGGAGTGGTAATCATTTTTAATCAGTATTTTATTTGAGTATTTCCCTCAATGGTAGTCTGTGGTCCCCTGACAATACACTGATTGTGCATAGATCACAGTGTAATGAGGCTGTGAGAAATCCCCTTCCAGAAACTTGTAGTGTTTGCAGGTGACTAAGCACTAGTGATGAACAGATTTCAAGCGTAGCTATTTAAGTCTCAACTAAGGATCTAGCTTTTGAGAACATTGGTGTTGTAGAAATAATTCTATTTTAACACAAAAATACATTAATGTTTACAAGATGTGATAGAAAAACTATTGTTTGCTCATTGAACTGTACTGATGTACTTGTGAATTTACATTTTTATCTTAGTAATTCTTTTATTTTAAAGGATGGCTGAGCATAGAGGGAAGTGTTATATTCCTGACAGTTGTCCATGCACATGGAAAGACAGGGAATTTCTATCAGGAGAAGTAATAGCTACACCTTGTCACACATGGTGAGTGACCTCTATTTTGCATTCTTCCAGATCATCCCTGCCTAGTCACAAAGTGAAAATGACATAGAAAATGTGTTGAGTACACTGAAAATCAAAAAATGTTTATGCTTGTTCATAGACAGTTGGAAGAAATATCTTTTATTATCCTCAAAGTCTTGGAAAAGTTGAGAAACTTTTGGATGAGAACTTCTTCTGGTCTGAAAAGGAAGCAGCAGATAACTTCAGCTTTTCAGTTCCTATTTTTTTTTTTAACTTCAGTTAAAAAGCCATCAAGATCCAATGTTTGATTACACATGTATCTGGTAATCTCTGAAAGAAAAGTCATTTTGTATTTTTGGAAATAGAATATCAGGAAAGAGAACCAAGGATAAAAAAAGGGAAATTAAATGTATAACAATGGTAAATAGTCCTCTCCTTGGGAACTGCATAGTTTGCAGTGTGAGTTCAACATTCAGCACGTGGGACCATAAGGGAAGGAGATGGGAAATAAAAAAAAAAAAAGAAAGGAAATAAAAAAACAACATTAATTTAGAAAATGGGATAGTTCCTAGCATCTTTTCTGAAGAACATGAAAGAGTTTTTCATCCACTGTAATTCACTAGCCAAAATATCTATCTTTATTTTATCTATCTTTACTTCAATACATATAGAATTATTTAAAAAAAAAATAAAATGACCTAATAGTTTTTAAACATCATTGGCAAATTGATTGAGCTTATAGATTTATACATGCACAACTGTATGTTGTGCATGTAAAGGCTGTCAGTATTTTCTGTACTCCTACCTTCAAACAAATTTAAGCAGCTCTCTGAATGTAGCTGTCAGGGAAGGTAATCCATCAAAGTATGAACATTTATTTCTTAAGCTTGTTCCATAGTTGTCTAATGCCCTGAAATCTTACAGGTAGAAACTGGATGTCTTCTGCACTGAATGTACGCAGTTTACTTCTCAGAAAAATTATAAATATTTCTCAAGAAAAAATACATTGATTTTCTGTGAATATGTTCTCTCAGTATACATGCGCACAGTCTTAGCTATACTCCAGGCAGTGATGGAAATATTTGCATAAGTTGTAAAATGTTTAATATTTTCCCTTCATTTTTTATGAATGCATGCTGTATCTATGTGCTGCTGGCCAACCACAACACTTTTCTGCCACTGTCACTAAGAACTGCAAAGGCAATCTACAGAATAGCTCTGCACATCAAGGTCTGAAGAACAGGAAGATACTGATTGTTGCATTTCTTTACAGTGTTTGTCGGAGAGGGGTATTCAATTGTACTAGTTATCCCTGTCCTGCTGTATGTACTATTTATGGAGATCGACATTATTATACTTTTGATGGCCTGGAGTATGATTATGCCAGTGACTGCCAAGCTTACCTGCTAAAGGTAAGAGGATTGTTCATATATATGTTCATAAGTCCAAACGAAAATTTCCACGAGAGGACAAATATTTGACACATCAGGAAATTATATATAGAAACAAGCATTAAGAAAACAGGTGCAAAACAGATGTGTCTTAAGGAAGATTCTGTAAGTGCCATTTTGTACTCATTCATTTGAAAATGGGCCGTGGATGTGTCATTATGTAACGACGTGGTCGAGAAAACTATAGAAATCAATGTTTTCTGCTCTACCCTAACCACGCTTTCATCATAATGAGGGAAGAATAACACTACAGAAACTGCTCTACAGCTAGGTGTAAGTGATCTGCATCAGATCTGGAGTGTATGTGTATAATCATATCAAACACAATGATTTCACAATTGAACAGTGGAATTCTTCATTAAGATTGTCTGGCAGCTGCATGCTAATGTTCCTCAGAGCACACATTTACAGGATGTTACTAACCTTTTTTGTTTAGAAATACCATTACTGACATTTAGAAATATATTCTATTACTAACAACACTATTGTTTGTTATCATTGTTGCTATTATTAAGGCTAAGAGTTTGTTCTGATTTACAATAAGGTGTTTAGAAGAATATTCATTTTCTGTCAACCCTAAAAGTCTAACTGTAAGAAAAAGCGTGGTTTCTCAAAAAGGACTACTGCAAATAGTTTGTTTCATGCACACTTTTGTAGAGTATTCACAGCTGTGAAATAAAATAGATTGGCCCCAGATTTTTTTTCTGTAAGAATACATCATAGAAAACTCCTAGTATGTTGCATGTTGTCTCAGAAAAGTAGCTCTTACTCTTGAAGATATTTGAACCTTTGCAAAAACCTTCTTCCTTTAAGATGCAAAAAATAGAGTTAACTTAAACTGTAAAATCATCTCGCCTATATGATAGGGTAGAAAGTTGGATTGTCAATTATCAATTCTTATGCCATCAGCCAGAGAGGTGGTCAAGGCAAATCTTGACTGCTTTTTCAAACCTTAGTATGATACTTGTATGTTTTGCTTTTACAATCAAATGTCACCTACCACTCCACAGCATATGAAAGCAGCTGTTTGGAAACAAAACATATGGATCATTTGGAGTCCAAGAATAAAATTGACAGTCACGTAATTAAGGCATGTGGAACACTGCAAATAGTCTTTTCATCAGGTGAACATGATAACCTAAGGGATGAAACAGCTGCTTATGTAGATCTATTCTTCATCTTTCAGAGCTTTTTCCCTCGTACTTAGCTAACATGAGAAAGTATGGCTTAATTTTTTTTCATGATTTTTCATTTCTCTTCAGTATATGGAAAACTTGATTTATATAGAAGGAATGTTTATTACAAATCAAGCATTGCATAATTGTGTCTAGAACAGATAATATATCTGTGGGCTCATTTTTGAATGTGAAATGTTTGGAAAAGTTTTAGGGGCAAAAAAAAGAAACAGAAGATGGGATCATGGGCAGATGCCCAGGAGCTTTGAAGGAACTAAAATACAGAATTGATGAACTATGTGATGTGTAATCCTGGAATCAGAGGAATGGAAGATGGGAGTATAACCAAGTATTTTTAACAGACTCCTTGACTGAATTTGGCAGGAACAGACCAGTACATCTGATTTCCATATGAAGGAAATTAATTGAAATTATAGCAAAGATAAATAACATGATATTGGGGAAGAATTGAGCTCTTTTTGTTAAAAAATGTCATACGAGATGAATGTTCTGAGTTATTCAGTGGAGATAATAAGCAAATGGATAAGGATGACCAGGTCAATATGCGTATATTTTCAGACTTAAAAACTTTTGGAGACAGATTTTGACAAATATTTTTTAGAGTCCAGTCTCTAATAGGTTGATATTGAAGATACTTTGAAAGATGAATTAAATCTGAGAAGTTAAAGGATGGGAATAAATGATCTTTTTTAGAATGGAGAGAACTTGGAGACTTCCCGTGGGGATCTATGCTGAAAGCTCTGTTCAACATCTTCAGAAACCATTTTGAGAAGGTTTTGTGGAGATTGAGCTGACAGAGTGCTGATGGTATAGAAACAGTCTGAACAGCTGAAACAGAAACAGACCACCAAAAATTTAGGAATATTTTATGGCAGAAAACACTACATGATGAAATGAAAAATGCAGATCAGTGCACATGGGGAAAAAAAATTATGGCTATGCTATTATGAAGATAGGTACCAAATTGCCTATTAATATGTACAGATTAAATTTTATGTGAGAAAAATATAAGAAGCAGCTGTATTTGGCAGCCTGAGTTATAATCCAAGGTGTTATCCATCCTCTAATTTCACATATGCTTTTATTTGCATGCATACAGTTACACCACAGTGGTAAGACGTGTGGGCAATTGTACCATTCACTGATGTGGTTAAAATGCACTATGCATGCAGACATGATAGCATGAGCAAGGTGCTCTTTCAAAAGAGCAGAGGGTTCCCCGACTGTCTTTTGGTAATCATCCTAAGCTGTATTTTGGCCATGTGCAGTGTTGTTTTATAAATAGCAGTGTCAGAGTAATATAATGAATCACCCTTGAGCTTCTCTTTATACAGAATTTGTACTAGAGAGACCTATTATCCAAATAGACAGGCCAGATGAAAGGTGGGAAAGTATGTGAAGTTGCAAAAGGTTAAATACCTTACCTAACACCCTGGCAGGCAGAGCTGACCAGGGAAGCCTTGTCTCCTAAACCACGCTACCCATCCTACAAACCAATATATCCACATATTTTGCTTAAAAATAAACATACATATGTGCTACGTTCTTCAGGTTCCCTGCCTGCAAGTCATTACAGAGCATCACAGATTTGATAGTTGCTAGTGCAAGTTTCACTGATTTACCAGTAGTTTGCAGTACTGTTTTGAGCTTGATTTTTATGGATATCAGGTAAAAGGCTCATCAAAAATCTGAAATTTAAACTGACATGATCATAATATTGTATATATATACAACACTGTAATAACTTTGTCCTTTTCCTTGTAGTCATTTTCCTAATCTTTTTCCTGTGGGAACGGGACCATTTCATCTCTGCTATCTTAATACTCTAAACAAAGATTCCATAGCAGTGCAACTAGGGAAACTAAAACTACAATAAATTTCTTGACATGTTAATACTTTGACATAGAATTGAGTCCAAGAATTATCATTTGGATTCCATGTCCCTGGTGGCAGGATAAAACACCGTTCCCATCCACTTCACCAGCACACACAGTTTCGTTTGGCTGTTAGCCTCTCTGAATGTGATATGTTTGAACAGCTCTTCAGTTTGTCACTGTATTGCACTCTACCAAACAAAGAAGTCATCCTCTGCTTCTATTATGTTTTTAATAAAGAACTCTTGTGCTCCAGAGGGAGGGAAAATCAAGTATTGACTTTCAGCCAATTATGAAACTTTATACTTTGTTTTTAACACCAGTATCACCTTTCAGATGTTTTTGTTTAAGGCAGCAGTAGGTGAATGAAAAAGCCCTTTATAACTAGTTCAACAGATATATACATTAATCAGACAATGACCACAAGTATTTAATGCAGCAATCAAGAATATTAGGAGTTACCTTGCTCACTGAGAAGTAATGTTTCTGTATGGATAGGTGACATTCACAGAGAAGACGTCAGTATTTGTTTCTAGCATTTTAAAACCTGCTTCAGTAATTTGAAAGCAGGAAAAAAAAAAAAAAAAGAAAACCTCAGAAAACCAAGTCATTTTTCTATTATCAGTGTAGATCATGTAAACTCTTTGTTTTACCCAGACAGTACTGATGAAATCATGCCAACCAACTTCGTGATTTAAAATATTTAAATACTCTAATTTCTTCCATTTTTCTGCTTGTCTTCTGTCTTCAGTGTACTGCATTCTTTCCCAAGCAAAATGGTGTTACTTTCTAGCAAACTTTTACTTAGTGTTATTTGTGTGGGCAGTATATTTCTTCCACTTTACTGTTGCATAGAACTTTTACAGTAAAATTACAATCTTTCTATTATATATGTTGGACTTCTTTCTAGCTTTGTAGTGGTTTCCAGTCCTGCAGTTCAATGTATTATTTACTGAGGTGTGTAGGGTCAATATGTTTGCACTTCAAAGCCCTTCAGACTTGTTCTCTTCCAAGAAACAGAATTATATTTTCTCTGACTTGGGGAAGTCTTCAAGGAATAGTTTAGAGGGACTGTTCTTGACCATGTTAAAGGTACTTTTAAAATCTTTTTGATGCAACTATGAAGGCTCTTTTAAAGACAACGTTGCCACTAGTTTTAGTGTGCTGAAGGACCTTTTCCCAAATTATTATCCTGCTGATGAGCAATCCCATGTGTTAGATAGCTGGTCTGCCCTGAAGCATACAGTAAGGAAGCTCTTTTCTTACATATGCTTTATTTTATAACGATACAAATTTGAAGCTGCTAGTTTTTGCTCTTTTTGTTCAAATGTTTAATACTGAATTTGGTTGATGCATTGATTATATTTGACCTGTTGCTGAGATATTTAATTGGATTACCAAATTTGTTAAACAATGTTTGTGTATAAGGTGCAACAACCCTGCACAAAGCAACAATTCTTCAATTATTCATTTGTCACATCTGAAGAGGTAGAAGTAGCCTATATCCCACTTCTCCTTATATAATATGTAATTAATTTATTTATTTTTGTGCAACTATTTTCATCATCATTTGTGCCAGGTCTGTAGATCCATGAAGTTAGCAAACCCATAGAATGGAATAGTAATTTTCTGACCTCTCTCGTAGCCTGCTGGTAGAGTTAATACATTCTACTTGCAGTTGGTCATCTTATGGAAGATTACAGCTGCAGGTTCATGGTTAGCTAGCATTGTAAAATGAATTGTTAATGGTTAAGAAAACTATTTTCTTTTAATGGATTCTGAAAATTTTAATGAGAAAGTATCTAGTGTTAAATTTGAAATTACAGGTGTTTTAAATTGGAAACCTGACTCTAAAAGTAATAATATTTTATTCAGAAAATAAAATTGTAATGTGAGTTTCTGAACAGAATGCTTTTAATTTTTTAATTAACCTATCTAATTTTCAAAGCCACATTCCAGCAAATACTTTCATGAGTAAGTGGTATGCTGAAATATATTCACCTAAAATACTTGTCAAGTAATTTACAACAACAGTAACTGTGTTGAAATAACGATGTGTTTCTTGACAGTTTATGTGCAAATTAATGTCCAAAAAAGGAAAGCTACTTTTCAGGGAAAATATTATTTACTGTGAATAGTTTGCCTCGATCTAGTTGCAAAAAACACCAACTCTTTGCTTTCTATCAATCAATTATTTTAGAGGAAACAATTCTGGTCGCACCCTATTTTCAGTGTCTCTGGAAGTCCAGCAAGGGTCAGTAGCCAGATCCCTGTGGGAGACATCTCTTCCATCCTAGTCTTCAGCTGGGCAGCTTAGAGCTCAGATAACATTGGCTTGTACCTGTTTTTCCATTTGTTCTATCCCATCTGTGAGCAGAAGATTTAATTACAGCTGGCAATGGATTTATGCTCTGGTTCCATTTTCTCTAGATCAATGATTTCGGACTCAATTACCTCTACGTGCCTTTCTGTCTCCACCACCTGATTCTTCAGACCATTAAATTATGCAGTGAATGAATCACTTTTATCCTCCAACAAAGGAAAGATTTCTTTCAGTTTGTGCAGATTAGCATGGAAGGTTTCCAATAAAGGCTTGGGGAAAGTTTCTTGCCACAAGGTTGGCAATTTGGAGGAGCATGGTTTACTCAGACCTTAAACCCTCTTTCTGAGGACCGTGCCATGTAGCAAGCTTGAAGAAAGTGACCTTTTCACCTCAGATTTCTGCTAATGGGCTAATGTTCAGCATCCATCAGCCCTTTGCCCATCGTGATTCTAAAATATAATCCGATGACTGTCTGAAAAGCCAGATCACCATAAGAATGGCTGCCTCAGTTAGGTCACCTGTAGTAGGTAAAATTTTGTGGACAGTTGATGCCCACATTCTACTGATATAACAGTAAAAGGTGAGGAAAAGGTAGCATCTTGCAGCTGTTTCAGGAAGTTGTATAATACATTGTCAGCAGTGGAGGAGGGTGCTCAGGCTAGTCACCCATAGGGGCTGCTTAGCAGCTTATGGCCTCTGACTCTGGATGTTGTCAGTGAACTATGCAAGATGGGCATTAAATTTACTCTGGTTTAATTTAGGATATGAGTATTTTTTGTTTTTGAATGCATGGAAACTAAACTTCAGCCTAGAGTAGTACAGATAAATACATTTAATGTTCATTAAATTAAAAAAAAAAAAGGGGGGGGGGTTGAAGTTCCAGATTTTGTTTTAATACTATCTTTTGTTGGAGATCAGAAAAGGCAAATTTATCACCACTACATCCCATCCTTTTTTTTTTCTATTCTGTTATGCTTTATCAGTACAAATGAACAGCAATAAAATATTTTTATTTATCGTGCATTTATTAATAAAACAAAATCAGTACAATACAAACAAGTCCTGTATTAGTAATTATTTAGATATTTAAAAATGACATCAGCTGTGCTGCTGATTTCTATATAAGAACAGCTTGTGTTTCAGAATGTATCACTTGGAAAGAAATACTTGAGTGTTCCCAAATCCTTAATCTTCAGAGTATCTCATTTTTAATTATAAAAGGATTGCAGTGATGTGACCTGTGTAGAAGCCAAATCTGATACACAAGCAGGCAAAGCTAAATAAGTAAATCAAAAGATAATCTGTTTTAAAGGATCTCTTCTCAAATCTCTTACTGTATTTCTCTTAAAATATAAAAAAGAAAAACCAAACCTGTCCCAGCTATCTCTAATTTCATCAAAATTTCAAAACTGTAGAAATGCTGACTAGAAAAAAAAAATGTTATGAAGTTTGTCAAGAAAAATATTCCCTGTTACATACTTTATTAATATTTACATTTTTAATATTTACATTATTAGGTGTAGATTTATGACATTTATTTGGATTTTAAACATATTATTGATAAAACCCCAGAAGACCCAACAACTCTATACTGCCATAAAAATTAGTACAAAATATCAGTGTAATGTAGAAAAACTGATATGGTGATTTATCTTTCCTATTGCTTGTATAAATATACACATACTTGCAATGGATCTTTCTCAAGAGTTCTTGAGCGTTTATTCTGTCTGGATTTTATCATTTTGGGAAGTCACTTTTAAAGAAAGAGGAAAGCTTTAGCAGACATCTGTAAGTAGTCTGAGAATGAGTTGGTAGCTGGGATAATCTCCTTTTGAATTCTCTTCAGCGATTCTATTCAGTGATGTTGTTCTCTTCCATCTTTACTCAGTTGTACTACAGTAATAGGAACGTGCCATATCCCATAGGCTTATTGCAAGCTTCTTTGCCATATTTTAACTGTAAATGATCACATAATCTGATACTGTAGAAGATACTAGGAAATGAAACAATTTGTGTGCGTGTGTGAGCAATTTAGGTCTTAGATTGTTAGTTCCAAATTTTGCTTTTCTTAAAATATTTGTATAGAAATACAGAACATCGGGGGAAAATAAGTAATATTACTATTCCTTTTCTTTCTCCTGTGAGAGCATCATTTACTCTCCTTCTTATTATATTGTATCTCAGCTCTGATGCAGATTTCCTCCTAAACTGAGACAGCATGTATCAGTGCCATCTGCTGTCTTTGAACAATATTGCTCCAAAGTTTGAGTAGCTATGGGGAAAACTGATGACACAAATTTGAACAGGATGCAAAAGGAAGGATTAAATAAAGTTATACAGAACATATCTGTATCGTTTTGAAATGGTACAGGAGAAACTATCATACGAACAAAAAGAAGTAAGTTTTCCAATCAGTAATACTTCTTGGTGTAAATTGTGACTGTGTTTTGAATAATTAATGTTTTCACCGATTATCTGGAGATGAACCACCTTATAAAATGGCACAAGGAACTAACAGAGAAAGATCAAGTCAGGTGCCAAGTCATGTTCCTGCTCTCCAAAAACACTTTAATATTTATACTTAAGTGCTCACTAAAAATAGCCTAAGATGCTAATATATTTCTCTTTGCATCAAGCAGCTTGCTGAGGTAATGTTTTCAAATGTTACGTTACTTCAGAAGAAACTGATCACAGTAAACAACTACCAAACTAATTCTCAAGTTCCTGAAAACTTGTCTGAACAGAGCTAATAGTATTTCTCTTAAAGTATGCAGGAAGGAGAAAGAAAATTCTATTTTTTAAACAAATGTCCATTTTTTACATTATATTTGGATCTTCTTGCATATATTTGTTTATGTGGCTATATATGCAAACTTCTAACGGATCATGAAACCAAAAGGAAAGCAGGGCTGATCTGCCACTGTCCAGTTCTCGGTATGTCACTAGATGCTTTTGTTGACACCCTAGTTTGCAAGTTAGCATATGGAAGGAAACAAAACACACACACAGAAAAGGGAAAATTGGGTGATCAATAATGGAATTAGAGAGATTTTAATGAACCTTTCTGAAAAAAATAAACACAGCCACCTATAAACTGTCTTCTACCAGGCTGCACTGTGACATTATATCAGAGTGCTGCACAGTTGTTATTGGTTGATATAAATTTCTAACGGGATATTGAAATAGAAAGTTTCTAACGAAAATAAGCCCTAGCATTCCCAAGTGCTACTTGAAAAAAAGATAGAAGTACTATGCCTTTTTGTACAGGAAGGAATATGGAAAAAAAGTGCAATGAAGTCTAGAAAAAGAATGTTCTGAGAAGAAGGACTGACAATGAGCCCTTGACTGACTGCCCAGATCTGTGACTCTGTCTTCCTTGTTGCTTGGCAACTCCATGTTATCACAAAGAAACTGATATTAAGTTGGAACAGGCTGGATATGGTAATTTACGTGGGAAGATACTCTTGCAGTGGGAAAACCATTTTATTTCTAGTTTCTGTCAGCGTAAGTAGGTTTCACATGATGAACTGTAGTACATCCCCTTCGGGTACATTTTACCTAAAAAGGTAAAGAGCAACTCTGCCCTGGAAAGAGACCATGAAAAAAAAAGAAGAAAGAAAAAAATAGAAGAAAGAAAGAAAGAAAAGCAACAATGCCCCCACCACCTTGCTATTTATTAGACGTGTTCCTAGTATCTACTCAGACATTCTTCCAACAGTAGTGACAAAGGCTGGTCTGCATAACTATGTGGTTCCAGTACAGATTAGAGAGATGGAACTTGATCATTATCGCTTACAAAGTCACAGTCCCTAAGAACTACAGCGATTTGTCCAAGAGCTCACTGTCCTACCAAGCAGTAAAAGACAATCCTCACTTTATCAAAGTAATCCTAGTTCTTTCTTCACTATTGGCAATAGTTAAGCATTAAAATTTGATTGCACTTTATTTCTTCCTTGCTGATAACAGAGGCTGCTCATACAGCAGCTACAGACTAATTTGAAGACCATCATAGCAGTGGAGTAATTCAGCTTTGAATTTGGTTGGTACTGCATGATTGGAAAAAGAACCCTTTTTTTTTTATTGAGATGAATGGAGAGAATAGCAAGGGTCTGTACATAAAGCAAATCTTATCTTGAAAGCACTGAGCCACAAGAGATACATAATCCATAAATGTGTTTTTATATTTAGGCTTGGGTCTAAGATTTAAAGGGAAAGAGAGAATGTACAGAATATTCACTGTTTAACGAAACTGCTTTTCTTCTTAAATGTCTGTTTAACTTGTAGTTCTACTGAACAACAACCACACTGCATTCCCATCTCTACATTTCCACCCTGTACCATTTCCAGTAATTTAACACCAACGTGCAGTTCTACAAGTAAGGAAGTACTTCACATGTCTTCAGGACTCCCTGTTCTGGCTTTGGTCAGCGAAACGTTCCCTGTCTCCAGCCTTCTCTCTACTGCAGAGTTAACTTGAAATATAATTCAACTTTTACCCTTGGCTCAAATCCCAACAATACACAAAAACTTGTGCCTCGAGTGTGTTGATGCTGTTCAGCTGAAGGGATTGGCCTGGACTGTCAGAAGACACAGGCAGCAGTTTCAGTTAGCATAGCTAGTACAGCTGTCCAATGCTGCTCCAAGGACTTGTCTTCATTGCCAAAAAAGGTGTATTTTTACTGAGGGATAATTAGCCTAAATTAGCCATCCTTATTTAAAATAAAGCCCTCCATCTCTTTTCTTGCAGTGAAGACATTGCTTCCTTGTTAACAGAGGACCCTCTTTTAACGTGGCTAAGCTAACAGAGGAATTAACTTTGCAATGAAAACAGCCCATGATGTTCCAGGCATCAGTTTAGACCCACAGACTGCAAGCTAAGCCCCTTTCTGAACTGACTCATGGCAGGGAAGTATCTTCCTTGCTCACTTTTCACTTGGCCAGCGTAGGATGGATCAGCTTGCATTCTATCTACCGAGCTAATGAGTTTGTCTCCTTTTTAATTTACCACATCACCTCCAATAAATCCAAAAATGCTCTGGGCTGTTATCTGACACTGAGAGGAGTAATTACTGGATTGACTCCAGCAGCAAGCATGGCTTAATTAAAACGCAGTGTATTTCCCAAAAAGGTAGTGACCAATTTTATTCTGAGTGCAGCCTTAAAAAATTTTATAACAGGACAGGACAGATGAACGTCACTTTGCCCCAAAGCTTCCACTGCTTTTAAACTGAGCTTCCCTGCTAAAAGGTGAAGAGCTGCTTTCTTATAGCCCCTTACCACTGGCATCCCATCCTTACCTAACCCACATTAACTTCTGTGTTGCTAACCACACAACCTGCCATAACTGCTGTTATGGTAACATAAAGCTGCTAGCAGTCTCCTGTACCTTATGCTCATTGCATGCACTTGTAGAGTCTTCCATATGCCAGCCAGCAGCACCCTCTGACTTGTGGACCATGCTAGACTCAGGGCTGCAAAGTTGTAGCACGTCTGTGCAGCAACAAAAATACCTCTACACTTTGATTGTGTCTTTTTTTTTTAAGATTGAAAGTGTTCTTTAAAGTAGTCTTGTCACCTTGATTTTTATTGGATAAAAAAGAAAAAAAGCCGCTTCCTGCAGCAGGAATATTTTCTGTATGCAATATTTCTCACTGTTGGGAAAAAATTGCTAATATGTTTTTTTCATTCTTGAACTCTGATAAGCACAGAATAAATGAGTAGTTAGGGGTGCGCTCCCTGCACCTTGTAGGGATGCACTGAATCTCTGAGGAGAGGTGCCGAGGGAACAAACCAGGGCAGCAATCCCTCCTGCTGTGGCTGAGTGGAGCTCTCCAAGAGCACTGCTTGGAGCCAAGAGGAGGTCCCAGCACTGGCAATTGTTGAGAGCCAACGTTTTCACTTTGCCCACTGTTCCCATTAGCATCTGCAATTAGTTCTACCTAGTCATGTTTTCGGAGAGTGCTTGAGGGAGGGTGGGAGCAGAAAGAGAAGTTTAAAAATTGTTCTGTTTTTAGAACTACCCTAGTGTCTCCTAGGGACTGAATGACTCAGAGTTCATACGCAGAGCTTGCCACCTCAAGGATTTTTATTTAATATGTGTCACAGGTCTGTAATGACTGTAGGACTGAATTTGATTGATTGAAAATTAAACTATTTTCAGAAGCACTGTTACTGACATATTAATGTTATGAAGATAACTCTCTCATGGCTTTTGCGTAGTTACTGCCCCTTGTTGACTTGCACGTGTTGGTACAGAAGTGAAATGACAGGGAAAAATAAAGAAATGACAAGTGTAACTTAACTTTATTTTTATTTGTAGTAGTGTTATAAACTCTCCTAACATTGTTGGTCTCCTTTGTTCCAATACCAATCTTAGCATGGGCAATTACAGGGTGCATGTGTGTTTCCCTTAGGGTATGAAGGGACCTCAGAAGCTGCAGGTGAATTAACAAATATGTTGCGTGAGACTGCAAAAACAATTTTATGTGCTCAGAATGGAAAATCAATTTGCAAGCTGAACAGCCAAGTGATACAGGCTTGGGAGAGCATGGCTTACATTTGAATGTGAGGTACCAGCTCTCCAGCAAATCAAAACACGACAGGGTAGATGATACTTCTAAATGTTGAAAAAACAAACAAAGATTAAAAAACCCACTCACAAACAAATTATCATCAGAAACCTTTCCCTGCTCCAATGAGCATGACTCATGGATTTGTGAATTTTGATGGATGGTTGTAAAAAAAAGTTTTATCTACTACTGACAGATGGAAGGTTTCTTGGCTTCAGAAATATGAACTGCTGGATCTCAAGTACCATGGTTCAAAAATAAAACTCTTTTAATAACATGTCTCAATTTTGACAACCATACTGTGCAGTAAGTCTTGGATTCTACATATAAGCACATTCGATTCTATGATTCTATTTACAAGACTAAACCAGACCCTTATTTTAGGGGTAGATCAATCCTACGAGTTTGTGAAGTCATTAGAAAGAGATCTCACTGTTAAACATAGTGGTTCTATTTGTTTAACTCCAAAGTCTTAGTTTGTTGAGGGCACAGCTTTTAATTTAAAACACAGTTCCTTGATGGGTGTTTTTTTCTTGAATTTAATTTTGAAGATGTGAAAACATTAAGTTGTTCATCTTCTTTGATGATGAGCCTGGAATAAATCTGCAGGAACAAAGCACAATTGAATCTGAAAATAATATGATGATTTCTTCTTCATGTTGCAGAGCACAGATAACTCAAATATATCTGTAATTGCTCAGAACAAAAAGTGCTTTGATAATGATATTGTTTGCTCGAAGAATATTTTCATCACTGTTGGAGACTCTGAGATTTATTTTAGTGAACTTTCTGAGAAGCAGGTTAGTTATTTTCTTTCTTTTTTTGGGTTGCCTTTCAAGATAACTATTCTAAAGTTATGACTGTAAAGAAACATATTTTTGGAATATATCTCCCAGTCTGAGTTGATGCAGTATAAGTGCCTGGGCCTGAAAAAAACATCAGTTCCCAGGAAAAATATTGCTTTTTCACTGTCTTCTTCAAATTCTTTTTTTCATACAAAGACAACTGATCTAAAACCTCAAGGAGTTAAACCATGCTGGTATTTGTTTTGCTCCATTTGGTTTTGAAAGTGAAACCAAAGTACATAATCAAAGCAAACTTGAATGATCCAAAAAACAGGATATCAAAGTACTAAACAACATTTCTAGTAATGGTATTCATTCAGTTACACTGTGCAGATAAAGTGTGCTTTTGTATACACTTTACATTAGTAATTGGCTGTACACCATGGTAGAATTACTTTATTAGATCTTAATGAATATCCATTTTTGTCAGAGCACCTTGAGGGGACAGGAAAACAAGTCTAACTATCAGCTTTGGATGGCTGGATATTATACTGTGATACACTTTCCAGAACAGGATATTACAATTCTGTGGGATAAGAAGACCATGATGCATGTTAAAGTTGGACCTCAATGGAAGGTGAGCCAAAATAAAAACCTGAGATTTTATGTAGTTCTCAGTGTTGCTAGTGTGATATCCTCACAAATTGCTGTGATTGCCTTTTCTTCATGACTTTCCTAGTGATACAGCAGTTTAACAGCTGCTGGCATTTTCCAGGTAAGATATGACTGAGAATGTGATTTAATGACTGGAGTCCTGAAGAGAAAGGGGTGATTCCTGCCTGTATGTTTATTCTGTTGCTCCACACATCGTAATCTTGAAGATATACAGTGATTCAATGATGACTCAGAATTAATTCAGGGGTGGGAAAAGAGGATTAGATTTGAGTTATCTTGCATATTTTTCCAATTTTTGAGAACAGCGGAAATGAATCTGCAGGAAATACATAGCTAGCAACGTAGAAGAATGCTGGTTTATAGCACAGGTTGTGTTAGGCTAATGGTGGAACTGAACCCTGAGTCACAGAGGAGGCTGCTGAGATGAACAGATGGTGCTGTATCTTGAGTATAAATTTTAAAATATGAGATACAGGCAGGAAAGGATCTAGACAAGAACTGACATTTAAACCACATAAGTATTCTGTGACAGGGTTAAGGGCGTGGTGCAGGGAAGAATATGAGTCTCTTTCTCTTGCCATTTGCTCTTCTCTGTTCGTTTTCTGCATCAATATCTGCCTTGGTACCTCTGTGACTCAGTCTCTAGGTCCTGGTGTAGTAACTTTATAAGCATATTCAATAATTACATCCCTGCTCCACCTCTGCAATGACTGCATGTATTGAGAGGGAGCTCTTTTCAGTAAAAGAAAAGAAAACAAAAGGGCTCCAAGCTAGAAAAAAAATCAGATATTTTGGAGGGTAAGACTAAGTATCAGTAACCATCTAATCTCATTTTAAAGCAACATTATTGTAGGTTTTTGTCTCTATAGCCATAAAATACTTACTTCACATACTTGCTGATTTATCAGCCATCAATACAGATAAAGAAAAAATATATCTCTCTCTTATTCTGATTTACATTCAGCTAGCAGGGGGCTTAGGTCTAAAAGCTGTGTTCATGGGCACAGATACTCCAATCTCTTTCTACTTTCAGTAGCAGTTTTTTCTGTAGGCTCTAGGTTATCAAGATATAGTTTGCAGCAGTCCTTATAGAAAACGTGTTCATTAGACTGAGCCACGGTACCCTAGAAAAACAAATCTTTATATTTTACTGTATGTATATCATTTTCTCTATGTATCTATGTGTGTATGTATGCATATATATTTTTTTCATCAGCAGCACACTTGCCCCAACACAAGAATGTTGCAGCTGTCTCTTTCATAACTGCTGTTTTGAATGTTCTTGCTATTGTGATCTAAAATAAGAGGCAGCAAGTTTTAATCACAACAACTAGCCCTAGCCAAGCTTCACAATAATGAGGTAATTCACCTGAACTTTTGAATTCCAGATTGGATGCAGTACTGAGCTTCCAGAAAAAAAAATATGGCTATGTTCTTGAAGTAAGAACATAGAACTATATATAAGAACTTGTATATAGAAGAAAAAAGGATAACAATTATCTATTAAAGTTATTAGTAATAGGTTCCTCTAAGCATAGCAGAATGTCAGTGTAAGTGTAAGCCAGAGTTGCATTCACCTTTTTCAGTTTAAGAATATTACAGTCCATACTGATCATTATTGACTATTAGTATATGTAAAAAATACATCATTTTTCTCATTTAGGGTAAATTGGCAGGTTTGTGTGGAAATTTTGACAAATACACTTCAAACGACCTGACTACATCAAACAACATGGAGGTGAGAAATGCACAGGTATTTGGAGACAGCTGGGTGTTAGGACAGGTAAGTCCCATGTCCAGTAAAAATTTTAAATAAAAAGTCAATAATTTTAAATCATAAATGCATGCAGTATTAATACATGAAGTACAGGGATCTTCTAAATTCTGTGTCATCATACATATTTGAACTTTTATGTCTGTAGAATCTTATACTGTAATAAACATTTACTGAATTCAAATGAAACCATCCAATATTTTCAGGTAAAAATACATTGATCCCTAAATAAAATAGTTATTATAGCTGTCTGAATTTCAATTTTCTACAAATTTCATAGAATCAAAGAATATCTTCAGTTAGAAGAACCCATGAGAATCACCAAGTCCAACTCTTGGCTCCACACAGAACCACCAAAATTCAGTTTGCTTCCAATACTTAGGATCAGTCCAATTTTAAAAACAATAGTCATTTCTCTGATGTTGGAAGTATTGGGATGTTGAAAGTAAACAGGATCTGAACGCTGCAGAAAAAGAGGGTCATCAGCCCCCTGAGGCTGCCTCCTTACATACAAGTGCATGAGGCACTTTCTCTGCAGCACACGGTTAAAATTTGTCAGTCTAGAGGGGATAAACTGAGGAAGTAATAAAACTTCCATTCACGTTCAGTCCATGATTCTTTTTTTTTACTTGCAGTCTGTAAACCAGAGAGCAAACTGATGAAGCAATGGTAGTGAAGTGGTGAGAGAGAAAAGCTTAAAAAAGCATCAGGCAACATTCATAGTGGAAAGCAGACTTCAGAGGAGGGAAGAGGCTGTAGTCTGGATAACTGCAACTGTGTTTTGTAACACACAAGAATTATTTTATTCATATGTGCTAAGAAGGAGAAAGATCTTATAGCCTCGTGAACTTCCTGATAAATCAGTATTTGCAAAATATTCCCTTAGGATGTCTTCAAGACCCAGTTTTTAATCTGTTCTCTCCCTTGCTCAGAGCAGGAAATTGAACCAATATCTCTCACCTCATGAAAGAATACGATATCACTTTTGCTTTGGAAGAAAGCCTTTGAGGTTTATCTCCCTCAATCTCCCCTTTTGGATCTATTCTACACTTCATAAAATGTTTAAATTGTGTGAGCAAGCAAGGGAAATGTGTTGGTAGTTCTGCTGCTCATCTAGAAGGTGGTACATGAAGTGCATAAATACTTTATATGAAGTGTAGTAGTATCAACAAAAGAGAACAAAAGCAATACTCTCTTGAATGCTCTGTAGGATTGTAGGAGGTCTGGGTTTGGCCTCAAAGGAACAGAAAGAGTTGTGCTCTCCTATCACTTCACAAAGCACTGGAACTGTTGTCTCTGTGACCAGAGCCAGTTGGCAGCGTGTGAGGAAAGGTCCCAGAGAATAGCTCTGTTTGTACTCTTCCCTTTAAAAAACATACTTGTAGAAGCAAGCATAACAGGAATGCTTTGCTTTTATTCCATAAAAATCTTGAAGTTCTCTTTTTGCTTTCAATCCCATAATACATTATTTCAATTTTTCAGTTCAGTGGCTTCTTTAAAACACTGCAGTGTTTGCACACCTTGAATCCTACAGTGAACTTCTAGGATGTTACAACCTCTGCTTAAGCAACCCAGACTTGCACTTGCACTTTGTGTGGCCATACATTTTTGTAAAACCTCATATAATCTTCCAGTCCCTGAGGCTGCCAGAGCACTGAGGACATGAATTTAGTGTTGTCCTAGCAGGCAGCCCGTACTCAGCCAGGCTTGGCACTGTATCTGCCTTCGCAGTAGGTTGTTAGGGCCCTTTACAGAAAGGACCTCTGGCCCTTGCAGAGCTGTATCCTGGTCATCTTTTCTGCATTATAAACACTGGAAAGGCATAATTGGTAGCTGGAGGCCTAGAACCCAACTCTGCTGCTGGCAAATGTGCTGGCATTGGCACAGTGAGAAATGGAATGATTCCAGGGTTTCTTGCTGCCGGGTGCACATCCCCACACAGCATCATCAGAATACCCCAATGCTGCCTGTGGGTCTGTCACTGCTACCTCTGGGGCTCCTCTGCTGCACCAAGGGAGTATACTTTCAGTTGAACTCGTGTTCTTAGAGCTGAGTGCCATTTGGTTATATTTTTCTGTTCATTTGTTTTTCTTCTTGAAGAGAGACTTAAAGAGAGGGAATTATATCTCAGCCACTTTTAAGTTATCACGATGAACTTTGACTCGTTTTTTATGGGTTGCTCCCTTCCTACCACTGCTTTATTTGAACTCTCAAGGCTACAGCCATCTGTAGTGTGCCTCCATTTAAAGGCAGTACAAAACCACCAGGGATGGATTTGGACCATGTATTTGTTTGTGATGTTACAGTTGGTTGCTCTGGTAATGATTATAATGTGTCACAAAGAAAACATTTTGTCTTCATGTGCTGAGCAGGCAGCAGGAACATTTTAGTACTTCAGAACAAAACACAAAGATTCTGTTTTGTGCAAATGTTTTCGATTACAAAAACAAATCAGGGAAAGGGGAAGATAAAGAAAATAGCATGTAAACATTATTTTAGTTTTTGGAGTGCGCAAGTATTGAATTGTATCATGTATATAGTGTACCAAGGTCCATGGCAAATACATCTTTTTATAAAATGACTGTGGTGTTTTTTGTTTGCTTTTGAGTGCAAGAGCCCAAATGAAACACTAAGACCATGCGAGATACATCAGAGCAAGTTCCCTTATGCCAAAAAGGAATGCTCTATTTTGTACAGTGATGTTTTCGCACCTTGTCGCAATGTGGTAAGTTTATTAAATAAGCTAGTTTTGCTCTCATGTAGGAAAATATTAAAATTCCAACAATTAATTTCTTCTTGCCGTTCCTCTCTGAGTGCCATGGAGGATAGTAAGAAGAGCCTTGCAACTATGTGTGTGGGCTATGTTTGTGCAGAGCTCCTTGTTCCTTTCAAAAGTGGAGCCTAAACATCATAATGGTAACTGGGAGTCATGAGTTAGTAGACAGGATAATCAGAGTTCTGTTCCCTTTCGTTTTTATTTATATCTTTGATTTATATAGGTAACAGGATTTTTAAGGTTTTTGTGTATATCATGGATTTTTAAAGTAAGCATTCATGTAATGTGTCTCCAGTTTACCTAAATGGTTTTATTTTGTTGACTGTCCTGCAAAATATAGAAAGAAATATGAGAAAGCGAGATTTCAACTTCAGAGCTATCGGTACTTTTAAAAGGCCAACAGCTTATTATCTGCTTTGTATCAAAACTCTGCAGTACGGTGTCTCTGTTTACTCCTTACCTGGATGAGCATGGGACTTGAGTTACAAGACTGTCCTTAAGCTCAGTCTAGACAAGATGGGGATGACAATGAGTTGTTTGGGAATCTTTTATTCCTTTGTAGTCCACCCTTTACCAGTGCAATATGTGCTCCGTGTACCTATGCCTCTTTCTGATTTGAGCCTCCCAAAGGTATTCAGTTATCAGAGGTGCTTCTTAATACCTGTGCAAGCAAGAATCACTATGATGTTTTGCTTCACTCTCTTGTTTTCTTCATGACTATCAACACTAAATGAGATTAGTAGATGTTGCAGCTGAATCTCCGGACTTTCAGGACTGGAGTTTGATATCAACATGGTCAGGAATTTGCCTGAAGAGGAGGTTGCAGTAGCTTAACCCAGGAGATTTATTAATGTTGACTTTGGTTACTATGTAAAGAATTTTTTGAGTGTGTGCCTGAGAACACAGTGATGAGTGTATTTTCAAAGTGGAAAGTAATAAATAAAAATGGACTTTTGAGAGTTTTTAAGGAGCTATATTACAATAACTCTTAAAGAAAGACGTTTTCCATTCCATTCTTTATCTTACTTATGTTGTGATTAAAATTTTCAAGTTTTATGCCGAGAATTTAGCACACTAATATCAAGAAATTCATGTCAGGCACAAAACATGACATTTAATTCATTGTCAGGTATTTTCATACACACATATCCATCTTGATACAGCTTGTAAAGCAGACATATTCCAGGTATTTTCACAATCTATTCATGAATGTGTGAGAATACCGCTCTTATGAAAGTAAGGTGCAGTGACCTCCTGTCAAAGATACCTGCCTGACTACTGTCTGGACAGGTAGGTGCCAAGGAATAAAAACAACAACACAGTAAAGCAATAAAATAAGCACAGTTGGACTCTGGGAGGAATAGAAGCTATAGGGATGGGTCTTACGGTACTTATAGCAGCGCTCTTGCAGAATCTCTCCTGCTGTGTGGGTGGTGTTGGGTGCTACTGTGCACAGAGGCTGGAATACCCAATTTTCAGGGAGACAAAATTTTGCATCTCTGTCTGGAAGGGACTTATGGATTGCAGTGCACAGCTGAGCACTGAATTCAGCAGCTGAAGAGTGGAAAGAAACATCTTCTCCATAACTCTTGAACTTAACAGGAACTTCAACATGAGCCTCCCAGCTTGTCACAAAAAGGTGCTGCAGATGGAAGAGAGGATGAACTCTGAAGCTGCTGAGCTGTTTGGAAATTTCTGCTAAGGTGCTAAAGCCATTTTCAATGGCTCATGCCCCCACTCCAGTGGTATCTCTGTTTCCAAAATAAGAAAAAAGAATGAAAGTAAAATGGCATCTCTCTCCAAGCACTGAAGGCAGAAGAACAATCATCTTATCTCTGTCAGCGTCCAGCAACTGCCAGCTGAGAGAGTGTTAGTGTTAGATAGCGCTGCCTTGTTGCTGTGATGGTGTTTGTGTAATCTGATGAGTGCCATTGGAATGCTCTGCAGCTGAGATGGATTGGAGTCTATAAATGAATCCAAACTGAAGGGAAACATTGTTTTAAAGATTCAGTGTGTTGAATGAGAACAGTTTTTTTTGAGATCTCGCTCAACATTACAAAAAAAAAAGATTATTTAAACCTGAGAAATACTGTATCAGTATCACAGTTTTAATTTGGGGGATTTTAGAGTGGGGAAGTGAGTGCCTGAGTTAATCAAGATTTGACGGCAAAGTATGCTGTAAAATGTCAGCAGTGTGCTCAAGCTTGCTTCCCCTGAGCAAAGGCCCCTCTCAAATTACTACTTTAAGTAATCAGTAATCAGAGTTGCAGCTCTGATTTTATTGTTCTTCATGCAAAGCTAACAGGATGGCTATAGGTGGCACCATTTGCCTTATGAAAACACAGAGCTGTCACTGTTGTGCTCTTCAGAATCAATGAGCAGCAAGAGTGTGGACAGTCATACTTGTTAGAAGTCATTGATTAAAATTTTCTTTTTGTCTGTAACATAGGTACAAACTGACCATTTGCAGTATACTATTTGTAATGGGTTATACCCAAATCTTAGAAAATGCCTTATTCTTGTGTTGAATTCTTTCAGTCGATCCTTCCAGAGCTAGCACTTCTGATGAAAATGGTGCAGCAGGAATTTGTATGGCTCATGTACTCAAGTCACCTTCTTATTTCCAGATTGATGTGACATCTTTTGTCAAGAACTGTCATACAGATACGTGTAACTGCAATCTTGGCGGGGACTGTGAGTGTTTGTGTACCAGTATTGCAGCTTATGCCCACAAGTGCTGCCAGCACGGAGCAGCGATTCACTGGCGATCTCCTTCGCTGTGTGGTATGTACCAGGGATGGCCTCACACCACAGGCTACCCAGAGAAAGGGGTATATTTGGCCTTTCTCTTCTCAAAAATTCAAACATGAGAGAAGCAGGTGGTTAACAAATGTCCTTCGCCTTTTTTCAAGCAATACGTGTGTTAGCTGTTAAATACCTACCTTTACTGTTTTCCTTCCACATGTGGAGGGTGTCCAGAACTCTGTGTGCAAAGAGATTCAGTCCATTCTACTTTTCATTGAGAGAGAGAAGAGTTCTTGGATACAGAATAATTAGTGCTGTCTGTCAATTAGGTCTGATGTCTTGGCACATCTACTTAAATACAGCTGTTTGTCCCTGAATAAAAGCCAGAGGAAATAAAGTCACTGGCTGGAGTGCGTTACAGAACGTGAAAGTGAATTTTACATTTTTAGGATCCAGATAAGCGTGATCTCTGTTTTACTTTACAGTAACAACATCCGTTTCCTTTTTCTTTTAGCTTATGACTGTGAATATTATAATCAAGGTATGTAGTACTTAATATTACTCTTTCATTCTTCCTAGTATTTATTATTGTGTGTACCTTAACTCTGTTTGCTAGCGTACCACCTAGTTATGTGCTAGAAACAAATCTGTTCTCCCTTATTCCAACAACGAATCTGTAATTATAGAGCATTTAGTTGCACACTATTCACTTAAAAAATAATAATTGCCCACACTGACCACTCTAGAGTATGGAAGGTATCTTTGACATACTTTCTATCGTCTTTCTTCTGTGCTGTGCTAATCTGAAATATTTACCTTTCTCCAACCTATTTTCTTTCTCTTTTAAAAACAGAAACCCAAGAGATACTTTTCTTATGTCGCTTCACTCAGGCTAAACCTGAAAAAAGTATGCTTGGGTAATTTCTCTCTTTAACTGGTTAGAAGGAATTTTTTGGATTCCTGATTTGGATATGTGAGTTCAGTGTTGTCAGCATGTTTAACAAAGCAAGCTTCCATGGATCTTTCTACTCTTATGTCCAGAGACAGAGGGAGTATGGAAACATCTTTCTAGTAAGTAAAACCACGCATCTGGAATCTCAGAGTGTGCATCATGATATGATGCACACAGAAAGTAACCCTCCTTGTCGCTTGTGCTGAGAAGAACTTCTGTAAGGTGCAGCAGTCCTGGAGGTTATCTCATTTCTGTGCTGCCATTCCCTATGGTAGGATTGCATAGTCACCATCGCTTGGTCTCACTGGACCTTCAGATCAAATTAGAAAGGAGAGGTGATGAATATGTCATTCGCCACATACTCCTTTCTTTTTCAATATCATTATGTCAATATACTATTTTTTGCAACGTAACCTCTCATATGTAATAAGTCTTTTCCTCTGCTTAGACAAAGGCCTTAAAATGTCACTGGAAGTAAGTGTATATGAACCCATCTCTTGCATTCTTGAGGATGTTCCACGGGATGAGTCTACACAAAAACACTTTTTGCCACTGCCTGTGTTTCCTGGTGCAATACTACAATATCTGTTAGAACAAGATAAAATATATGAAAACTACGTATTGCATGTGAGATGTCAAAACATGAAAGATTTTTTGATGATTTGGGAAACCCACTATTACTGTTAATTATTTCAGTTTTGTCACGAGATATGAATAATCAATTAGTTAATAATCAATTAGAATACTTGTATGTTCTCTTTTCCTTTTACTAAGACTCTTTTAAAAGTAAGAGTAAGAGGTCAAGGTTATTCAAAGCATCTTGTCTCATGTATCTGTGCTATATGAGTTCCAATAATAAAACGATTTCCATTCTGTTCTGCTATGCATATCTAAAAATGTTTATTTTCTGTGCAATATCCCACGTATTTCTTGGGCTTCTTTTTCTGTGCAATATCCCACGTATTTCTTGGGCTTTGTCCCATGTAAATAAAAACAGGCGATCTCACAATAAGGGATTCTAATGTTAACTCATTGTACATCTTACAAGGTTATACATGGTTATTAACATCTGCATTTTCACCTCACTGAACTAGTTGCCTTTGATGCAAAACTTAAGTCTCTTTCTCAAGAAGGAATTGTGTAGACATACCTCTCTGATGATACTGATGACATGCCTCTCTGATGATACTGAGTTAAGATTAATCTTCATAATAATAAGTAATCTGATATTTTTAGAAAGAAAACATTTGTCACGTTATGCAATTGTGTTATAGGTTTTCATTCTAAACTGACTTGCTTTCATTTGGTTTTCCTTCTTACATTGACATATAAAAGAGATTGCTCTGGTTCAATTAAGATTTAACTGTTGGGATGTTTCTTTGACTTCATATACATAGTTTTAACTGATTGCTTGAACTTTTATTCGGTGAAGGTCAGCGGCCCCACTGTACTCAATAATCTTAGTATCTCCTGATGTCTCAATTCATAACCTCAGAATTTTCAGTGCGTAGATATTACTATGCCATGCTGCAAATTTTGGGAGAAGCGCTTGAAGGATGTTACCCACATTTTGAAATTGGTAGTATATGGGATTTTCTTCACAGATCTCACAAGTACTGAAGAGTTCCTTAAAATGTGAGTGGTGTTCATGTAATAAACTTAATTCCTGTGGCATCACTTCCTCAATTTGGATACTGTGAAAGTGCTTTGTGAGGAGTCTGATACTAAAAAGAAAGGGAAACTTGGCTAACTGCAATGACATGAATTTGACTTTCTGATAGAACTTTTTAAGTGACTTGTACCCTGTAATGAGCATCAAGCTGTAGACAATGCTTTTCTGATTCAAGGAGTCTGACCCTATGTGCTGTTACTGCAGAGAAGCATTGTCTACAGCATGATACGGTAGCAGCATGTGAATACTGCTAGGTACACCAGACTTTCCATAATATTCCTTACAAAAAGGAATTTTGTTTTAAAACTAGTAAGAAAGTCAAGGAGCTGACCATTGAGTGTCAGCAAAACACCTGGGATGTAGGATGGCTCTTTGATTTCTTTTGTATTGTACAACGCCAAACTGTTGAATTTTCATGGAAACTTTCTCTGTTATGGCTCATTGCTGCTTTTGCTGAAGTTACGGGCAAAATATGTGTTAATATGAAGGAGTAAACATCCTGCGGTTAAGGATGAAGAGACTGTAATTGACATGTCACTTCTATAAAAGGGGTCACTTTGTGACAAGCTTGTGAACTTCCTAAGCATGCGAGCTCCAGCATAGTTTCAGTATAAAAACATTATTTATTTTCTTGCAATTTTATTCAGAGAATGGTGTTTAACTTCTAGTGGAGCCAAATCTCATCATTTTGAGAAATCCTTCCCTCTTGAAAGTCATACTGGAGAGAGCTGTGCTACGCTATGAAAGCGATTCTTTTTTTTTTTTTTCACTAGGATTAAAGGATTAAAAGCTTTCACAAAAATTACAAATCTTGTTTATTACTCATGAGGCAAGATTTTAGAAGTATGCTGCTCTTGGTTCTTTTACTCGAGTATAGTGACAAGGACTGATGCTGTTCTATCTGGACGTATCCCTGTGGGCCTTTCTAGCCCAGCAGAAACACCTTTAGGGGTTTGTTATAGGATGTCTAGGGCATGGTTGGGCCATCAGCATTCTGGCAGCAGTACTGGCTGAAATTGTTGTCACTGCTGTATCGGCATGAACTTTTGGATGGCTATGTGCTGAACCAGACTGGAAAATTTAGCTGGTTATTTTTCAGTAGGATCAGTTTACTGCTGAAGCATTTAGGATGTCATAATAAATGGGCAGCAGAAGAACAGAAGCAAGTGTTTTGTGGGAGGGGATGAACTAGACAACTGCTTCAGCAAGAGTGCTGCCAAAAGTTCAATTACAGTCTTGTAATTTGAAATCTTTCTTTAATCTTTCATTTTTTCCTTTATTTTTCTTTTTCAATAGCTTTGTAGATCTTAGAATACCTTCAGTGTTGTGGGGAATAATATTAAAGTATAGAAATAAGGACATGTGAAAGACTAAATCCTATACAAAAGCAGTCCAGATTGCATTCTTGTACATGTTACTTAAGATAACTACCCACATTTTTTTAATGCTCACTTTGTATCTGCTGTATTCTGGAAATCAAGCAAAGAGGAAGGGAGTGCCTTAAATACATAGATACAGACCTACTTCAACATAACACCTTGAGGCACTGAGTTGCAGTTCAAAATTTATTTGATTCCAGGTAAGGTGAATGTATAAAGCGATATTTTGTCAGCGAATGATTAAGTTTTCTATGCTATGCAAGTAGAATTGTTTATTTTTTCTATTTGATTCTTCTTCTCTTAGGTCTTGGTGAAGGACCATATATTTTGGCAAGTTCTGGAGAAAATGATACTATTATAGGAGCTAATGTGTCCAGTAGACGGATATTTCCTCTGCCTAGAAATGTAGCGTACGGAAATGTATTTTTCAGTTTCATGATAACTCCAGGTCTTTACAAAGATAAAGATTTATGTAAGTGTTCTCAATGTTTTTGTGAATGTCTACACGTATTTTTCAAACTATCTGAATGATTCTTGCTGCATCTTCTAAAACTAAAAATGTATAGATATTTTCAGTTATTGGAATAAGTAAGCATGAAGTGTTTTTGAGGAGGAATACTGATCTTTGGTGAAAAAAAAAATTGGAAAATCCAGCTGTCAGCTGTAAGGCTGAGTTTTCAAAAAATGTTTTAAAAATTTTTAAAATGCAAGTGAATAGAATTCTTTCTTTAGAAAAACGTAATTAGATTGCATAATTGGAAACTGGAAAATTTTACATGTGTATCTAACAAGTATCAATTTTGAAACAAGAAGTATTTTTGTCTCCAGTAAATAATTTCTTCTCTATCTGTTCTTTTTTTTTGATGACTTTCAGTGCACCAAAAAGTGTGCAAATTAGTATGACCAGATGTTTCCTTTCTTCCCACATACTGAGTTTGTGCCATTGAAGTCAATACAGACTTTCTCATTGCTTTCTGTAGTCACAAAATTTAATTTATTGACAAAATTCCAAACCCTCAAAAATCAACACAGAGAATGGCTGTTTTCGCAGTAAAATTTGTAACTATAGTCACATGCGTTGGACAATTTGCCATGTACAAATTAGATCTTTTATGATTACTAAAAGAGAAAGTATATTATATAGAAATATCAATTCACTCATCTCCAATTATCTAAGAAATGTAAAGTATACATAAAATATTCATTATATCTGTGTAGTGCACAAGTTTTCTTGTCTGCGAGGGTCAGGATAGTGTTCGTACAGAATAAAAGTTCTTCTAGATTTATTCAAGGCAACTGCCAAATCTGAAGTTAGCCTTTTTTCAAGTTCTCAAACACTCAGAGAATTTTCTTCATTTTCAGCATGAGTAGAACAGAGTGTTCAGTTTTTATTTAGCCACAGATATTCTTAATGTATTTCTGTATGTGACTGCATGTAAAAAAATGCCTGATATCAAGGTGAATTCAAGCATATTTTTACAAAATCTGTGTGATGTTAGTTACTGTAGAAATTTTGTTACAGTTGAAATGTCTGACATTTGCCCAAATCTGAGGAAAAACCATCCCAATTTGAGCAAATCCAAAAACTGAGACTGCTTCTGAATTATTTTGAAGACTAGTAGTAGGCTGAATGTAATTTTTATCTGATTAGCTCTCTGATGAACTCTGCAGTACGTGATCATTTGAAGTTTCCGTTAGACTCTGCATTTCTAACACTTTTATGTCATAGAAAACTCTTTTTTGTTAGTTTTTTTTTCCCTAAAAAGCAGCTATTTTAAGGAGCCACTTAACCAATATATAGAATGAATCTCACTTTCAGACTGTTTTCATTGAAAAGCTTACTAGTAGTGGTTTACTTTTTCTTTTGTGGAAGCTCTCTCCCTTGTTTCCCTTGAGTCTGCTGAAAGACCAAACTACTTTCTGTGTGTACGTGCTGATGAAACGGTTGGGTTGGAGCAATGGCAGGCAAGTGCCTCCTTTCAAAGACGAGCCACCTTCTTCCACCACCAAGGCCTCTGGAGTCCAGGGCTCAGTGCTTTTGAGCTACACAGTAAAAAAGGCTTTTTCGTCATTCTCACATCATCTGGTGTTAAAGTGGCAAAGTACGATGATTCAGAAGAATTCAAACATTTGAGTAGCTTTAGTATTGAAGGTAACTTTTTGCATAATCTCCATGAATAAGTATGGTTTCTTCTACTTGCCTTCAGAGCACTTCTCTTGCATCAACAAGAGCAACTAGTGTTTTAAATTACTCTTCCAACTTTGTCTCGCATCCCACCTCCAAATGTTATAATTTTCTAATTTTTGCATATACAAAGATTATCTTTGGACTAAATTCTTATTCTTTTTCACAATGCATGTTGCATGTCACAAAAAAATGCATGTTAATGTTTTGTTATTGAACTATAAGATATGGGTTTTTTTTAATGAAAGAGGTAACAGTATTACTTCTGGAACAAAGAGTACATTCACTATGTTTCACTGATTTGTTTAAACAAAATGTTGTGGAAAGTGAGTAGTTTTTTTGTATCTTTAATGTTTTGATATATTTTATCTTAATTGAATTTGAAGTACTTATTCAAATGGCAAAAATGAATGAAATCTCACCTATTAAAGTTCCTGAGAAATTCTATTCTATTTTTACATTTTTTTCCTGAAAATAGCAAGGTACATTATAGAAAAGACTATTAATTTATAGTGTATTGACTTACACAGCCAATAAATAATACCTTTTCCTTCCTTCTTAGAACTCGGTGCATCTGTGCCTTATAGGAAGATGTGTGAATGGAGATATGAATCTTGTGCTAATCCTTGCTTTAAAACATGTAGTGATCCCAAAGGAACAGCATGTAAATTCCTTCCTCCGTAAGTCAAATTAAGCTCGGTATTAATGCTACATTATTTTATGTCTTGTATGTTTTCTAAAAATTACTGCAGCTCCGATATGCATTTATTTTACTCATCCAGATTTCCATAGCAGCTCTTAACAAGTATTGTGAAAACCTCTTACTCTCCATGTTATGTATTCCTTTTTGCATGTGATCTTTTGACATAAGTAGAAGCAAGAATAAAAAGGGTTGTATTTAGCTTAGGGGATTAACTTCTGGCTGTGCTACGCAGAAATATATTAAATGAAATGAAGGCTATTCCCTTCAATGGCTATAATATATTCACGTCCGAAACCAGTATCTCATGATGCTGTTGATGAATTAATCTTTCTGGTGTTTGTATGCCTGAGACAAAAACCTGGAACAATTTTAAGGGTGAGTGACGCCCTCTCCTGTGAGAGGATGGAATTTTATACCAAGAGATGCTCCTTGGCATGACTTGAGGGATTTCACACAACTGATGTTAGCTTGTTACTTAGTCCTAGTAATAAGGATTCCCCTTTCCATGGATCTCCTCTGGCTTCTATGAAACCAGAATTCTTATAAACAAACCAAAAGAAAAAATCTCTTAAAAAAAAGACAAAATCTGGTGAAAAAGAATTAATATTTTGAATTTCAGATTACTTAGCTATTCATATGCAGTCTGTGATTAGGATTACTACTCATATGAATTACTACTAATATTAATAATTCTCTGTCATGGTATTCTTAGATTTTTCAATATTAGCACAGCGGTTTTGGCTCAAGGGAGACCTTATTGCTCTCTACAACTGCCTGAAAGGAGGTTGTGGTGAGGTGAGGTTCTGGAATAGGGGATAGTGATAAGACAAGAGGTAATGGCCTCAAGTTTCACCAGGGGATATTCAGAATGGATATTAGGAAAAAATTATTCTCAGAAAGAGTGGTGAGGCATAGGAACAGGTTACCCAGGGAATCGATGGAGTCACCATCCCTGGAGATGTTTAAGGAAAGGATGGATGCAGTACTTAGGGATATGGTTTAGTGGGCAGCATTAGTGGTAGGTGGATGGTTGGGCTAAATGATCTTAGAGGTCTTTTCCAACTTTAATGATTCTACAATTCTAAATATCATAATATCAGAAATGAATATATACAGCAGTATTGTAAGTGAACTTTTTGGTCCTCTTGGAAACCTTTCAAAATATGCACTTGAAATTCCACCTGAGTGGGGAAGCAGAATGCTCCAAAGCTGTCATGCTCATTAGTATATGAAAAGAATCGATGATTAAAAATTTAGAAACAGAATTGTGTTGTCTTATTGACCTTAAAATGCCTCAGAATTCTGTTTTTATAATTACACTGGAAAGTTCTCAGAAATCTGATGGGAAAGACATTCCAATATCTTATTTTACCAAAGTGAAATAATTTAAAATTAATTCGTATTTCTACTGTGGCTTTAGAATTAACTACACAATATTTTAAAGGGTTGAAGGATGCTTGCCATATTGTCCCAAAAACATGATCCTTGATGAGGTCACACTTAAATGTGTTTACCCAGAAGACTGTAAGTATATGTTATGCTATTAATCTAATCTTATAAATCATTCTATAAATCCTTTGAGGTTTTAATCAGATATATTTTGCTTTTATTTTTAATTACTTTTTTAATTAAATGCTTTAACAGAATATCCTTCTTTAGAAGAGCTTCTCTCTGGGACAAAGGCTCAATTTCCAGTCCTTCAGAATGCATCTCCTGCATCCAAATGAGACATAGCTAAAGTTGAATTCTTTCATTTCTCTAATACTTTATTGAATTCAGTATTTGTAATGATGTTATACTCACCACAACTGTGGTTTGACTATATAACTACTAATGTGTCATATGCATTTGAAAGATTTCAAATGGAAAAAATATTGCTATGATGAAAAGTTGAGACTTCAGTTGGTGAGCCATTAAATTCATGCTATTAAATTCAGTACATCTATTTCATAACTTCTGGTGTGTGAAGTTAACAAATTATTTGCTTATTTTGGGGATACTGTGTTCTTTTAACATAGTAATTACATTTTAATACTGCTTTTTTAACTTATAAGTTTGAATTAATTGCATTTTTATTTTTGCTAGTATGAAGTTATATCTTATAATATATGGCCTTCCAAAGAGATAAAAGAAGATAAAAACTCTGTAATTTGTTTATTCCAAATATTTTGCCATTTTAGATGTAATGAATTTTCCACAGAATTCTCTTGTTGCTTCAAAACTATTCTGCACATTCAAGGTTGTGAGTAGTAATAAAAATATGCTATTCCATTTGCAAACAAAATTAGAAAATTTCTTGAGAGTTGAGTTCCTCAAAGCCATCAGGCAACCTTAAACCGTTGGTAACTTATCTTCTCAGCAAAATTATGCTTTGATTTGTTAATCTTTAAAGGAGACTTACGTGAAGATGTTGCTATTTTTCTTTACCAGTAATCCATAAAAGACAGTGAAATGTGCATTTTTCTTTTAGGCATACCTGTGACACCTATGGAATCAGCAACTGGAACAAAACCTTCATTGTTAATCTCTCACCCGGCTGCTACCACAGAGAGATTTCCGAAAACACCTCCTATACATGTAACTTCAGGGACTGAGTCATCTGGTACTGGTGTGACAGTCAAAATTACCATGAAGACAAGCACAACCTTAGCAGGAATGAATATGTCAGCGCAGTCCGTTACAGATTTGTACTCACTGGAAGATGCCACCCATTCAGCATATTCATTTCCAAGTATAGTGGAAACTTCTGATGTACCTCACAGCACTGCAAGCCCTTCTGTCCTTTCCAAACTCATCTCTTCAACAGATTTTCCAGCTGCTTTTCAAGCCTCAGCGGTCACACCATATACTGTCAATTCTAATGCATCTACAACTTTACCCATTCCAATAGAAACTTCAACAGCCTTACTCAGTAGAATTCCTCTTCCAACGCATTCTATATTAACACCCAGTTCCCTAGTTGTAGTTCCATTTCCACTTGAAGTATCAACCACTCATCAAGGAGCTGTTCCCTCTACCTCAACACTTTAACCTCCAAACCATCTTTTGTCACTTCTGAGCTGCCAGCAGGAACTGTGAGGAATAAGAGTCCTTCAGAATGTTATTCTCAGGGAGAAGCGGTATTTTCTGAAGTGTCTTTGCCTGCTTTGATGGCTAGCAGAGACACTTTCACAAGACTCATATTTCTTCTAGGTTCATAGCTGATACAAAGTACACCTACCTCTCCTGTATGTACTTTGTTAGAACTATGTTGGGTGTTGGTCAACCTGTAGGTCATCCAACACCCATTTCTGCATTGACTTCAATTGCTCATCAAATTTCTAAAACAACTAGATTTGCTAGTTTTGAGACAAGTTTTCCTCAGTTAATCACAGCTTCATATTCTGAAACAGCTGAACCCCTGTCTAAAAATTCCCTGGTACCACTAAATACAAGTTCTCTAGTTTTTCTCCAAAGCCATTTTTATTTTCTTTAGAAATTTCAGTGACTGTTCTCAAGCAGACCTCTCCATTAATGAAAGGCAGCATTTCTACTGCTCTGCCCATAATGACTGCATCTTTAACTCGAGTTGTATCTCAGATCCCTATAACCACTTCTTTAAGTCTTCTGTAACACATCAAGTATCTACACCAGTGCATTCCCTGATTACCATCTGAAAACCTCCCAAAACTATGGGAGATGTCACTTTTCTCTCAAAGTGTATTTATAAAGAACCTTCTTCTTCTTCAATGTCTTTAATATTAAATCCTACAATATCCAATGATATATTTATAGCAAGCTCGAGCTCAATAGAAAATAAATATATAATGCAAACTGATTCCTTTTTGCTGTCATTCACCTCTAAAAATCCAAGGAAGTTTACTAGCTCTAGTCTTCCTTCCTAGGACACTGTTACTACCTCTGAATACTATGTTAATAGTCACTGCAAAAATTACAGAGGACCTAACCAGTCCACACATAGAATTGAAAACTACCCCATCACACTGACAGCAAACACTTTCATTCCTAAAGATCCTTCCTTTACAATACTATCTTCTTTTTGAAAAATCTTGTTATCAACTTCACTACTATATTCTATGACTTAATGTACTACAATTTATTCATCAATTCCCATATTCAGTAGAATATTATTGCAAAACATAATTGCTACACAAGCACCAGTTTCATCTCTAGATTCACAAACAACATCAATAAGTACAGTTATAGACTTTGAATTTCTGCAGATTTTTCTACATTCATTTTAAACATAGACTTTTCTACTAGTCTTTCAGCATCACTAAACACATCATTATACTACCCTCTTTACTAATGCCTGAAACTCCAGAGGCCTCTTTAGAAAGCCAGTCCAATTGCATCTCTATGTCTTCACCTCCTCCTAAGATCGCTCATATCTCTACTATTTCTCTAGGAAAACAGAGTTCTTCGGTAAGTTCTTCAGCAGAAGATGGAACAATATCAGTCATATCAGCTGGAATCATCACTCAATCCACTACACCAATGATAATGAACACAACAGTGAATGCTACATCCTTAAAAACACCTTATATTTTTGCAAAAATGCCACCTAGTTCTTCCGTCAGTGTATTAGTTGCTTCTGACACTACTGTAGACCCTAGGATTACTACAAAGACCACTGATGATTTTGTTGCTGATTCAAAGTTTCATATGGCTTCAGCTTCAGTTCCTACTACCATAGAAACACTTACGTATGAGTCACACAAATCTTTACTTACATTTGTTCCATCTCAAGTTTCGCAGAGCAGTAAAGAAATTTCAAAAACAACAGCCATGAAAACAAGTACTACCAGTCCATTATCAAAGACACAAAGCACCTCATTTACAACTTCAGAATTTAAATATGTAACCTCATTTGAAAGAACTGTAGGTATTTTAGAAAGCAGCCAGACTTCACATGTACAAAGAAATGTAACCAAGGCAAAGTCAACCACAACTGAGAAATCTTTCCTACCTTACTTGACTGTATCTGCAAGTCGGAGTTCGCCTTTTTCAAGCGTAAGGATAACCTCAGCAAAAAATCTCTCAGAAGTCCTGGATGTCAAGACATCAGATTGGTCCAAAATCCTAACACAGACTACCATTAAACCTTATTTCAATTTAACAGAACGCACGGAGCTTCAGGGTAGAACTGTAATGGATATATCTCACTCTAGTGGTGAAATGGCTCTGTCTTCTCCTTCCTCTGGGGAAATACAAACTTCTCTGGCAAGCACAGACACAGTGACAACTATAGCTGACAAAACTTTGTTTGGCACAATGATGTCTGCATCTTCTGAATGTGTGGTATGATCGCTTTTACTTGCCCCAAGATGTTAATATATGTATATATAATACATAATATATTTTGCTTTTCAGTCTTTTCTATTATGTCATGCATGTTATACCAGAGATATTAAGTATCTCCTATTTTTGTTTTTATTTTTCTATTTATGGAGGCCTGTAGTGTACTTGCTCTTGTATTACCGTGGTCTATTCTGTAACTTAGATGCATTGATCTGGAAAATAATTGGTTTTAAACATATGTCCTGATTCTAGACCATAAAATATATTTCTAAGACATAGAAAAAGCCAGAAACCATAGAGTGTTGGGGTTTCTGCATAGTACTGCCTTTCTTATTTTCCATTTCTTTCTTTGTGATAGGGTTTAAAATGATGGGAATGCATGCTTCTGTTTTTCTTAAAATGCTTTGGGTTATTACTGAACATAACACAGATCCTCAATGCAGAATGCTTCATATAGAGTATTCCATTATTGCTAGACAGAACAGAAAGCTTGTTTATGAATTGACGTGCATTCTTGTCATCTGTAACAACCAAAAATAAGCAATCACTTCCAAAATAACAGATTAAAAAATCCACAGCTGCAAGATAATTAACTCTGTACAGTGTAAACACTCTAAATCTAAATTGTAGGACATTTCTGCCCCATCAAAACCTTCTTGGCACGTCAGCATGAATTTTTTAACTGGCTGAATTATCTTGAGATTTCTATTTATTTTATGCAATTTATTTTATAGCCATATTTTTGTATATATGTATTCAATTTCTCAGAGGAAGTGCTACTTTTTTTTCTCAGAATTTTGGTTATTTGGGGATCTTTTTAACAGTAGGAGTGCAGAGTACTGATTTAATGATCTCTCATTATATTGAACTTGGACCAGATTAACTTGGAGAGATCTGAAGACTGCAGTTAGCTTGCTATGTATCTATCTCATGGAACTTTAATTCAAGAGCATGTATTGGTGTGTACTTTTATCTAAAGCTGCATGACAAGGAGTATTTTAGTCCAGCTACCAGACCCAATGATAAGTACGTATGAGGGGTCACATAGATGTGTTGATTCTGTCTTAGAACAGAGCATGAACTAGTGATGAATTGTTGATACTTCTTAAGTACAATGAGTGTAAAGTTGATTCTGATTGTTTTTTTCCATATATGAAAGCCAAGATACCTTGAACCTGTCGACAAATGTAGTCAGTATGTATGTGTTCATACGGGCTGGATGTTATACAACCTTTCAAAGAACTGCCTTAAGGATGCACAGAAGCCAGACTGTGGTTTTCGAGGAATGCCAGTCCAAGTTAATACTGATAGTTGTTGCCCAGAATGGGAATGTCCTTGTAAGTCACTTTTATTTATAAATGCTTACAACATAGAGCCTTAATTTGTAAATTTTAGTTGATAAAATAAGAGACTATTACAGTGGAAAGGTGAGGTCGAATATAGAAATTAATTTAAAGGAGATGTTTTGGGTCTCATCAGCAAAACACAATGAAATATAATAAATGCTTTTGTATATTTGAATTAACATTCTGGAATCAAAAGAGTTTGTTTTAAACAAAACAATTGAAATTAGAACTGCAACACGAGTATCAACATTTTCAGCTGAAAATCTTCAAAATATTTATCATTAGAAAACATTGATATGTCAACATTTTGGGGAAGAGTACGAATAAAATACTAGCCTTTTATGAAAGAACCTCCAGATTTCACTTAGCTCTAAAAGGAGTTATTGCTGACATTTAGAAATTATAGAGATTGGCAGCAGACTTTCTGCCAAGAGTACCAGGAGTTCAAAGAGAAGTCATATTAAAAACTTGGCAGCATTTCTGAAACCTATATAATATTTTTTAATACTCATCTTGAGATAGAATGGATACATCTCTTGCTAGCAGCACATCAAATATTTGACTATCTTAGTGCATGCATTTAATCTGACAACGTAGAAATTCATTATCCTTACTTGTGAAACAATGACATAAGTTAATTTTTCACCAATTTAAACTTTCCTGGGGAACATAGCACTCGGTTAAGCTGTTTTCCACTGAGTAACGTAAGGTGCTTCTCCTTGTGGCTCAGTATGCTGTCTGCAGAACGATGCCATCTAGATATATATATGAAAGCACTTCGTATGAAAATGTTTGTCAAACTGAAAGTTTTTAGAAATGCCTAATATTATGTTTTGTGGTAACCTCATTAAATGACAGTTCTTTTTTAGGTCAATGTTCTGTTCTGTCTGAACTGAGTGTTATTACATTTGATGGAAACAACATAGCCCTCTGTAACATGGCTTCCTACATTTTAGTCAAGCTACCAGGAGAAATTATTGTTGCTCATATTGAAAAATGTCCTGCTAATCAGGTAAGAAACTTGCATTTCTTCAGTAATTGTAGTAGTGTCTGGAATTACTGTGTTAGGAGTATAACAGTCGCCAAAACTGCATCGCTAAAAACTTTCAGATAAAAGCAATGCCCATTGAAAAATGGCAAGTTTTCAGAGGACTTGCTTCATCGTGCTGTCTAAATAAAATAATTTAGTCTTTGTTTTAAAAAAAAATTGTTTTATTATGTTATCAGGAAATGCAAACATAGGTTCTTTATAAATACAGTTACTGAATCTATATGCCTTCTTCCAGGCTCTCCACCCACAAATCTTCTTAAGGCCCTGAATTTGTACTTTTCAGTATTATCAAAATGCTGAAATATTTTGAATAGTTGCAAAAAAATTTTTTTTTTAGGTTATTTTAGGAAGGTGTTATGAGTTAGGGATTAGCGTGATGAGTTATTTGCCATTGTCTGCCTCTTCGTGTTGCCTGCAGAGGAGGTCTAGGCACTTTGTGTTTAACCTGGCATTACACATCAGGTCAGTCTCATCCCTAGAATCTGTACAAACCTTTCCTTTGGATTGTTCGTAGTTTTAATTTTGCAGACCTTGAACACCATGTCTTTGGTCTGTGGGTAAAGAGGTTCCTCATCAGGAACTTCATCAGACTTCTTTCCTTTCCATCTGTCTTGGTCTCATAACCACTCTCATGAGGTCATTGTGTTGCCTTTTCTGTATTATTTGCCACATAAACTCCTTTAACAAGTAAATCAAATTTCTAAGAATAGTTCATTAAAATATGCATTATGTGTATTATTTTTATTGTTTATAAGAAATATATTGAGTTTAACTAGTTTTATTTTAGTTTAATTAGGAAACTGGTTATAGACAAACTTTTAAACACAAAGAAAAGTCAATTTGTTTTTGCCAAATAAGAATTCTGACAGTTATCATCACATTTCTAATCTACTTCTAATGTTTTCCAGAGTGCAAATTCAATAAGAAAAATAGTAAGTGCTTTTTTTCTTTTACTAATTATAAATTGTGTTAATATTCCACTTATTGAAATAATTCTCTTCCTCCTCAAAGATTGTAACCAAACTTGTTCATTACTTTTCTTTCAAGGTTCCTCCTGCAAGCACTTCCGGGCTCTGTTTTAAGAAATTAAATGTAACAACACGTACATCTGAACTACTTATCAATCGTTTAGCAAGAAAAGTAAGTATATGTCACCATTATATAGCACACGTACACTCAAGAGATAACTGTAGTGCTATTCTTCTGTACAATGCAGGTCAGACTTATAGTGATAGGATCCCTTCTGCAGTTCACATTCCCAGTGATTCATGATATGCTAGAAAAAAAAAACATTTATGATACTAAGCTTTACTTACTTGCCACTTATATGACATTTCAAAGTGTTTCAAGGTTTTAAAGATTTTAAAGAAACTACAAAAGCATTCATTCTTGATAATATATTTCCAGCTAATATCAAACAGAAGTTTTTCAAGATGTAATAAATATTTAAGCTGTCATGTTTGCTGGACAATAACAGATTAGAATAGGTAACTTTGAATAATTGGAATTAGATTTTTTTTTATTTTACCAAATGGTATGTGATAAGTATGGGATACTGCTTATTTAGAAAAGATTTCCATGTCATTATTATTTTTTTTCATGCCTATTTCATCTGCAGTTACAGTGTTACTGACAAGAAGCAGTGTGATTTAAGCACAGCAATTACTGTCACAGCGTATGGCAGAGGCTGTAAAAATCTCTTTTGCTATTCTATGTTAAGACATATAAAATACATCTTTGTAATCTGTTTTTATCCCTAAAGGCTATATTTGGTTTATTTTAGGTAGTAGTGGATTCTGTAATTCCATCTTTACCATTTTCAAAAGAAGGACTGAGTATTCAAGATACTGGTGCAATGTATGTCATTAATACCCCAGCTGGTATTAGCATCAAGTGGGCTCATGTTACGGGCATCATAGATATACAGTATGGATTGCACTCTAACACATCAATGACGACAGAAGGACTTTGTGGTGAGACTATGGTGGCAATTAATTGTTTTCATATTCAATATTTACACCTCCTTTTTGTGTTCTTTTTTGTGATCTGTTGTCCCTATGGCTCTTGTTGTGACTTCCATTAATTACACTAGCAATTCTATTTGAGGTGGGCTTTTGAAATGGTAAAACAATAATTCTGTGTGAAAGCAATGCTTCCTAACAAAGTCGTTTTCAGAGTAAGTAATGGTCAATACATTGTATTTAATTAACTTAAAACTACTCATCTCTGCTTTGTTTTAAGAATATCATTGAAATAAAGTAAAGGAAAGGGCAACATTTTTTATGGAGAAATGACTACTGAAGAAGTTCAAGTAGTGAGAGTATATTTGGTAACTAGGATGCTGGCAGAGACAGCAAATGCTATGCAAATACTGATAAAAGATGTATCTTGGGAAGGGTCTGAGACCTATGACAGTTGGATTTAGAGCTAAAGACTATGGCTAAGGTGTCTCAAACTAAATTATGATGATAATAAATGTAGCATGTTTAGGGCTTCCCTAATAACCTCCTTATTACTGCCAGTTTACAGCGGACATGTAGCTGCTCTGACTTATAAATTCAGATGTCTCACACATGAACTTCATGTAATGCTATTTTTACCTCATCAAATACACTTTTCTTTTTCAAAGGAAGTAATATGCCATGTTTTGTTCGTTCTTTTTTTTTTTTTTTTTTTTTTTGCTTTGAACATGATGCTCTCTCTACAGGGGTGTGTAATGGAGATCCTACTGATGACCTGAAAATGCAAAACAGAACCATAATTACAAATATGGAGGAAATTGAAGTGTTCATTAAGAGCTGGGAAATTGAGAAATCCCTTGATGTAACAACTAGGAGGCCAGTAAGAAACTGCACTGAAGATAACTGCACATACTGCATGGAACTGTTAAGCAGAAGTGTTTTCATCCATTGTCACAATAAAGTGAGTACAAAGAAATACCAGGTATAAATTAAACAGAAGTTGTATAATTAAGAAAAGAGTGAGAGATATGCAATTTTTTTAATGTTATGCTTATTTTCATGAGTTCGCAACAGGATGGATGGCTTTAATAAACATTTTTGTCATGCCGTCCATTGTAAATAATCACAGAATCACATAATCTCAGCGGTTGGAAGGGACCTCAAGAGATCATCGAGTTCAAGCCCCATGCTACAGCAGGTACCCTACATAGGTCACACAGGTAGGCATCCACATGGGTCATGAATTTCTGCAGAGAAGATGACTCCACAATCTCTCTGGGCAACCTGTTCCAGTGCTCCGTCACCCTTACCATAAAGAAGTTCTTCTGCATGTTTGTATGGAACTTCCTGTGTTCAAGTTTTAGGCCATTGCTCCTTGTCCTATCACTACACACCACTGAGAAGAGCCTGGCCTCATCCATTTGCCTCCCACCTCCCTTCAGATATTTATAAACATTAATCAGATCCCCTCTCAGTCTTCTTTTCCCCATGCTGAACAGACCCAGGTTACTCAGCCCTTCCTCATATGGGAGATGCTCCAGGCTCTTTATCATCTTTGTGGCCTTTCCATAGACTCCTTCTAGGAGATCTCTGTCTTTTTTAACTGGGGAGCCCAGAACTGGACACAGTATTCTAATTGTGGCCTCAAGATAATAGTTATTCAGTTTGTGTTATGTAAAGTGAAAGAGACATTTATATGGATCTCTGTGCTATTATGCTGTTTCTTAAATCACTGAGTAGGCAGAGCTCACAGGAATGACAACAGGTCATTATCTCAACACAAGTGTGCTCTTAAAGTGATATTTTTAAGAAAAGTTTGACAATAGTCACTAGAAATGAAAGCCTCATGCTTTTTCTGTATACGGCAGCAACTCATGCAGTCTGAGACTGATTGGACTAATTACATTTCTGCTTTTGATGTAGTCATTATTATGTAACAGTTTTGTAGCTTTTCTTACAGAAATCATCATAATTTATTTTTGGAAACTGTGCTTTCAAACTGGGATGTAGCTCTCGCACGCAGCGTACCACTAGAGGTAGCCAGTGCAGCAAACCTCCTGCCAATGTGAACTGAGAAATCCCATCTCTCTCAGGACTGACTGACTTTTCCACTTTTCCCACTTATTTCAGAATAAAAAAGATTAATTATTCAAATGGCTCTTTCTTTCCTAGAGATGGACATTTCCAGATTTCTGATTCATTTCTAGCTGTTCTATTTTTCCAACCTGGTTTTGCTTTGCATTACTCTCTGTGGTTTTCATCCCAGAGTGATGCTGCTACAGGTATTGCAGGCAGCTGAACCCCTTCCTTCATACTCCCAAACTCACACTTCCTTTTTTCCGGTTAGAAATAATGTAGATAATTCTTTCTGAAGAAATGGGTTAAAGAGACTTTAGAGCTATCTGCCCCAGAAACAAAATGGGAGGGAATGATGGAGGGAAAGTACAGTGGTAAGTGGTTTGGAATCAAGAAGGTAGGATAGCACCAGCGGCTAGCAGTATGCTTTTCATAATTGTTTGAACATATCTAATTATGAAATAATTTCATCTGAATAGTCAGAAATCATACTTCATCTGTGTTTCCAGGAGAACTCTCATAGCCTCAGGTACAATGAGTTTAGATATGTTCCTGGTCTATAACAAAATCTGACATAGAATCAAAATTGCCAGGCATTTGGTTCATCCATTAAGAAGCTGATTTTCTTTCATATACACTAAGGAGAATAGTAAATTCTGGCAGATTAAGTTCTGCAGAATGAATGTTCTGAAAAAATAATATATATATATATATTCTTTACTTTAGACATTTTATTTCCCTGTTGCTGTATTATTTCTTGTAATTAATGATTAATTTTGTTCCTAGGTTTCACCACAGGAATTTTGTGAGAAGATGTGGATCAACAGCACTTATTTTTGGAATTATGAGTGTGATGCACTTTCTGCATATGTAGCTTTATGCAACAAGCACAATATCTGCATTAAATGGAGGACACCTGATTATTGTTGTAAGCAGACAGCAATGTTCCATATCCTAATGTGACTTCATACTGCAGCAGTGTTTAGTGATGAGTTAAAAAAAAATACATTTCTTTTTATTGCTATTAGAAATACTGTCTCATTCTATCACAGCATTAGTAAGGCATAGTACAAGTTCTTGAAATTTCACTAGTTAATGTCATGAATTTTAATCTTGATTTAATGAGTAGCTTAACTAAAGTACCACTAAATATATAAATACCTGCTTTCTATGATACACGTTCTTGTACCTACTACTTGTTTATCCAATGAAATTCTGAAAGAATCAATACTCAGTTTCCTCTTTTTATGACTTGCAGCACTGAGTTGTCCTGAGGGCAAGGAATACCAGCCTTGTGTGAAACCCTGTGAAGCAAAGACATGCTTAAATAAGTGGTTGTATGAAGATTCTCCATGTTCTTATTTAAGGGAAGACTGTGTGTGTAAAAGTGGCACTGTTCTACATAGAACAGACTCTGACCTCTGTATTCCAGAAGAAAAATGTAGTAAGTGCACCAGGACAGAGGGGGTTTGCAAATATCTGCTAATATTAACTACAGATCAGTGTAAGCAAAGTTAAAGTTCTATGTCAGTCCTCAGTAGGTGTGAATCCAGTATAGTTCTATTCTACAGAGCCTAGCTTTGATCTCAAGCTACAGCTTTAGTCTATACTTTTACCTGATTTAATTCTGCAGGAGAAAAATAACAGTCATTCTTCCATAGTTCCCAGGCTTTCTTTTGTAGAGTACTCAGGAAGGAGTAGCAGGGGCAGCTTATTTTCCCTGTAGTCATGGACTATTTTCATCCATAAATAAGCATTTGTTTAATATCATCATCTTTTCTTGGATTCATCATAATGTTCTGAAGTGCTCTTATTTTAAGCAGTAAGGTCACTTAGATAACAAACAAATTCATTGTTGCTTGCAGACTTGTCAAAACCCTCCACTTGTCAAAGTGAAGTAACATTTTTCTCTCAGCATGTACAGATAACAGAGGACAACCCCGCTCTGCTGGGGAGATCTGGAATGGGTCCATGAGAAGCTGTTGCATATACAGCTGCTTAGAAAATGGAAGCATTGTTGCTGTAAAACCTGAATGCAATGAGGATCCACCACCGGCTTGTGAAAGAGAAGGAGAAGTTATTGTCCTTGTCATGGAAGAAGGGGATTGCTGTCCAAAAAAAGTTTGTGGTACGCCACACATATTTTCAGTTACAGAAGTGTAAATTAAATGCTTGGTATTTGTCAGCAGAGGTTTAGTTTTTGACAAGGTTCAAGGTGACATTTCTGAGAACAGATATTTAGGTAATTTTGGCTGTTTGGGTCAGCACTGTTGCTTTTCTTTGAAGAACTAACTCAATGAAATCAAAATTTATTTATTCCAAGTCGACTAACAAAACAAAATTTCTGTTCAAAATGATTTTTTAAGCTCTTCAGAAGGATTTCAAAAGAAATGGAGAAATACTCAATGATAGAAGTAGCTTGGTAGTTAGGGCAGTTACCAGAGCTTTTTGCGTTCTTATGAGTGCCTTGGTGTTTAGTGAAGTGCCCTCCGACTTTCCATTCTTCTATATCCCAGAAAGCAGCACTCTGTGAGATGATCACTGACTATTAATATTCTATTTAGCCATAGTTCTTAGCAAAAGGAATATGCTTATTGCTGCTAAAATGTTAAGCAGAATATATTTATTTCTTTAAAACATCTTCAAGGAAAAAGAGAACAAATGGTCCAGCTGATCTGGTATTTTTGCTCCTCAGCTACCCGTAACTGACACTGTGTTGTTGATGTGCTCAGGGAGCATTTTCATATGTCAGAAGCAGGGAAAGTAAATACCTGCTTTGGGAGGGATTTAACTGTGCTTGCACAATGCCAAATGAATGGAGCTGTACCAGCTGGGTTGAACTGGGAGGCCTACATGGTGATGTGCTGTAAGCTGATTTGGTTGCTGTTAGTCTCAAATACATGAAAACACTTTGTTTTTCGTTCTGCAGAATGTAACATGTCATTGTGTGATGCTATTATTCCAACATGCAAAAACAGTGAAAAACTGATTGTAGGCTACAACCCCCTGTCCTGCTGCCCACAGTACCGCTGCGGTAAGGGAAACATGAAAAACAATTCATTCAACACTTTCCAGTCTTGTAATGTCTGTTGTAAGAAACTTCATTTTACAGGTTGTTCCAATTTTCAGCAGAATAGGACACTAAATGACACCAGGAAATGGTATATCTTTTTCAAATTCTTCAATACTTTTTTTATTTGTGTTTTGTGTCACCTCTGATTTACAGTCTTTCTTTTTCTTTATTTGACTTCTTTTTTGACCAAGGGAAAGAAGAACACCTTTTTAAAAATCTTTTTAGCATTGTTTCTGTGACTCTTTAAAGTACTATTTCATCTCTTACAGAATGTGATCCTTCAGTTTGTTTCAGTTCTTCTCAGCTGGACTGCAGAGAAGACCAATTTATTGTTGAAGCAAAACTAGAAGATCCCTGCTGTTTCTCTTATCTCTGTGGTAGGTAACTGAGGAATAGTTAAGTATAATCTGTATTTTTAAATATAGTGACTTAAACCAGGAATTCCTTGAGATGCCCATGGGAGTTTACATAAACCAGGTTGTCTGGAGCATGAATTACTTTTGCATTCTGGGATCTTACATTTCCAACATCAATTTTAACATCGTATTTGCACTGCAAAATAATGTTGTTAACAGCCACTGATCTTCACAATTGAATTTTATGATCTGTGCAGTCAGTGATATGTCATGGATTGCAGCTGAGTCTGGGTGGTTCTTTAGCACTGAACTGACTATTAGCATAAGTTCTGACGCCTAAGAGCATGCACTGCTACTTCGTTACTTTTCTAGTTTTGAATGTCAGTCCATAAAAGCTCTGTTATCCATAAAAACATGACTTGTAATATTAAAGAAAACTTGCATGTGCTAACTTTCTAAAATTTGTAAATATCTGTTTATTTGTTTATTTTTAATTTAGTTTGTGAGTCCTGTATTGAGCCTGTTCCCTTGTGTAATGAAGGGGAAATTCTCACCGTAGACCTTCATACCATACATTACTGTTGTCCTCATTACTATTGTGGTGAGTGTAACTACTGTTAATGCAAACTGTTAGCAAAGTTAGTAAAAATGACAGGAAGTGTGTGTGGACATCTCTTTGCTGCAGCATTTAGGGTGGGCTTCATCTGGAGACTAAGTACTCTAAATTAGGGTGTCTACTTTTGAGGTAGGTTTAAAGTTATTTGTACATCCAATGGTTGTCTAGCCAGCACAGTCAGTAGAATCTGGAGAGCTGTAACTCACTGAACAGTACATAGCTACTTTTATGGGGATCTAGATACTGATATATTAAACCAGGACTGAATCCCATCCTTAGTGTATAGATATACAACTGTTCATAAGCATCCATATACTAAAAACATCTGCAATAAAATATGCAGCTTGTATGTTACACCTCTGTTGTACTCTTCATTAGTGTTTGGACACTTTCTTCACACTGCTGATTTTCAGGTGAAGAACTAGGCCATGGGCTTCAAATACTACTGGTCTGACTAGTATCCAAACAGTAAGCATTTGCAGTATAATGTAGCCATTTTGCCAGCCTTATAAAACACAGAGACTGTACTATGTGTTCTTAAGTAATGTCAACAAGTGTAACTGCTTAATTTAGATAAATGGAGTGTTCCTGAATTAACTCTTGTCCTAGTACAGTCTCTGGGTTATTTCAATTTATTATGGAGTCTTCCAGTAGGTTTGAAGCTTGCTGATTTCTACTTCAGGTGGTTTCACATTTTGATCCTTTCCTTTTCTAGTGTTTCTAGTGAAAGTCTGCAAAGGCTTTTGCCCCTGCTTTTCACAATTTCTCGCAGCTAGAAAGGTAGATCTTAGTATGTAGACTTCTTTCAGAGTCCCAGTAAACCTATTCAGTGATACAGACATGTGCTCTGTTAATAAAGTCATTCTAGGGGAAAAGCTGCTCCCCATTACATTATAGAAATATGCTTTGCAGCAAAGCTTAGAGAAAAAATAATTCTGTTTTTCTAAAAGATGTGATTTTAGTTGTTTTTGGTGCTTGTTATTAGTCCGAGTTATTCTGAAGGAGGAGTATTAAATGGTTGCTCTGTAATGGTTTCTCTAAATTTAAAAATCCTCTGAGGCAACTGGAGGCATTTTTGATGAACTTTGATTATTTTTCAGTTCCAAAGATAACTGAGATGCTTAAGACACATAGCAAAAAATGGATCCAAAAAATGTCCTTATTTTTACAATGGTTTATCAAAAGAAATATAAGCTGGAAAGTTCAAATGAAATTTGACAAATTCTGATATCTGTGTTTCCTCCCCATTTAGTTTGTGATGAAAATTTTTGTCCTGAGCCTCCTATGAATTGCACAGATGACATGACACTTGTGAAGGAAAAAATACCTGGGCAGTGTTGTCCAGAATGGCACTGTGGTAATTACTTCATTCTTTAGTCACTGCTGTCAATAAAAGCTAAAAGTCAATTAGCTAATTGACTAACGTGCTTTTCTTGTTCTCTTCTCAGAATGTAATTGTGAAAATGCTACTACGATGACTTGCAAATTGGTAAGAACTGTCCTTTAAATGTATTCTTAATAGTGGTCTGTGTTCCTACTCCTCCCTTTCCATTCTTTGTTAAATTAGTGTAATGGGGCCCACCAGTCCCCGGGTTCTGGAATGAAACCCCATGTTCCTGCGCAGTATTGTTAGATGTTCCCTTGGGAAATTTCACTCCATGTGTTTTAGGAGGACAAAAGAAGAAAAGTAACGGTAATGCTATTCAGTTCAATGTTGACTCAAAAAATTAGCTGGAATTTTCCCCACTTAAACAATTCTTAATTGTTTTTAATGATTACTGAGGGGTGAGCTTTTTGTTCAAATGTGTAATCTGGACAAATGCGTTATTTGTTAATTATTTATACTTTCAATTAAAGTATTTAACGTTACTGAATTTAGAAGATATGAAAAGTCATAAATATTTTGTTCTTTGTAGACTCTCTCACAGCAGGGACTTTGATCTGGAAAATAACTACGAGTCGATGTTTAAACTCCTACTATTACTGTTGTGACAGGGACAGTTTCCCTTGTAGTTTATACTTCCTTTTATGTGAAGATTGCTTAACATAACATGTATACAGGAGCTACAGATTTTAACATTTTTCACCTCTCTTTTGGAAGAAATTTCATAGCAGGCATTCCTTTGCTGAGATATTATCGAAATAAGTTTGCATCTCAGAAAAAAACTGCTGTTTAACCACTCTGCTGGTTAAACGCAGCAAATGATGTCCTTTGCTCTTGTTTAAACTTTTTTTATCTTTTTATACTCAGGGAGAAGTTCAAAAAATAGATAGTAGTATTTCCAGTGCTTGTGGATGCACTCACTACATTTGTGGTAACTTTTTTATTATTCATATCTACTTGGTTTTAGATTAAACTAAAAAAGGCATGCAAAGAAAGCTGAAACAGGGCCATTATTACCTCAAATGTAAACAATCTACGTAGATAAATAATTATGCTTTCATTTTTGAATATTATGCTAATAATATCTGCTAACTCATCAGTTTTGTGGCTTACAATGTGAGGCATAGGAGGGTATTAACAGTGTCCATGCTATCTATCTATCTGTCTATCTGTCTTTCTATCTATGCATCCATCCATCCATGTGCACTGTTGATCTCAGTGAGACAGTATGAGGGTATGTGCCCAGTTTTAAGATTCGACCTTTGCTCTTTTCCATAACTCAGCCACCTTGTGTGGAGGAGATTTCACCCGTGCTGTGCTCAGGAGTGGGTGAGGCATCCCTCAATCCCAGCTGTAGCCCAGGCTAAACTGCCTCTAGGAGCAAAGCACAGATTTACATAATGCCTTGAACATATTAAGTCACACAATTAATTGTAGGAATACTATATTAATTGACAGAAAATTTATATTTTATGATGAGCAGAGTAACTCATGTAAGTGGTCCAATCTTAAATATTATAACTCTGTAAAAAATAAGTTTTTTTTTTTTTTTTTTTTTTTACTTCCATAGAAGGAACATTATCGATTTCAGGCACTTATGCATTTTTTAGCATTTTCTTGAGCTGAATTACACCCTCACCTTCTCGTTTTGTTTGGTAAATTACACCGCACACTGATCAAGTCTAAAACTTGGAAGATTTTTGCAGCGTGTAGGACTTTGCCTTACTTTTGTCCTCACAGCAATGCTGTTAGTTTGCTTGATGATTTTTTTTTTTCTCATAATTTTTTTTCCTTTTGATGTTAGAGAAGGATGATGTGTGCATCTTCCAAGAGGTAACCTTACTGAATCCTGGACAATCAGTGATTCAGTACTTGGATGGAGACCTTTGTCACACTGTGCAGTGTTTACAAGAAAAAGATCAGAACACAGGATACAACGCCATGCATTTTACAACAGTGAACTGTTCCCAGCAATGTGAAGCAGTAAGTATTCTTAAGATAGAGGAATTATGCAGTTTATGAGGAAAACTTCACAATTAAGATAAAAACCAGAAGGCACATTTTTGCTAGTCCACTTTGCTCAGCAAGAACTTAAAAACTTAACAGCTTCTTTTAAGTGCTTTTTAGTAGTGTACCATGTATATCCATCCATCCATATATCATTGTTCATTTAGGTATTGTTATTTTCAATATTCAGTGAATTTTCATATACTATATTTAAGAAAAAAAACTTTTTTTTTTCATTTTTGATTTTCCTTTTCTTTCAGCATCAGCTGTATATTCCTTCCTCCAGTCACCATAGTTGCTGTGGTACCTGTCAAAATGTGTCCTGTTCTTTTCTTACTGAGAATGGCACACAAATTGTGTATGAGGTAAGTACCTCTGGAGAGGGACAGAAAATATGTATAATGATGTGATAAACACAGGATTATGACAGTCTCTTCCTAGCTAAATCATGATGTGAGTCTTGCTTCAAACTTTCTTAGTGTTGCTTATGCAATTAGTGGCTGCCTGTGGTAAATTACATAATAGGGAAAAGGTGTATGTATTTTTAGACTTGCCGTTTCACAGCAGATGAATACCATGTTTCATTTTATTGGTTCTAATTATCTTCCACAAAGATGGGTGAATGTCAGTATTTACTTAAAGCTGGATAAGTGCAAAACAGAGATCTAACTGTAGCTCTAAGTCATATGCTGTGAGTTAGATGACCTGGGAATACTTTTGTGCTTCTGGATCCACCTCAGGACTACTGTGTCCCCCCCTTCCCAGGGCCTCTCTTCTCCTCATTCTGATTTCTACAGTACGCAAGTGTTCAAATTGGATCACTGGGATTCAGGATCCTGATGGTGCACTCCAGCAACCACATACAAAGAAATTTAGGTGTTGCCATACCTTGCTTCATCCTTACTGTTGATCTTAGCGCTTTTAGGGCAAAATAAAGCATAAGCTCTTTTTTCTGATGCAGACCTGTTGGGGAATGCCCCAAGTTTCCCCAAAAGGGTTGCCCTCCAGTTCAGGCATGGGGAACGCAAGATCAACTCAATATGAGATGCGTCCAACTTTATTGTAGCAATATACCATCTTATATAGCGTACTTGCTTCCAGGGATACAAGGTTCAGGGATACAGGTTCTATGCAACGCGCACGCTAACAATATCGTTGCCCGAGTTATCTCCATATATGGGATATGTTGTTAACTACAGCACTATGGATACAGAATACTACGGATATGCTGGAATATACTAGAATATACTAGAACACACTGGAAACACCACATTCCATGTATCTGGGGATTACATCATTACATCATAAATCATTAGTAAATCAGTAGCTACGCGCTGCCGAGCAACCTGCTTCTCAACACAGACCCACTCTAGTTCACTGAATACCTCCAGGTAGGAGCCACCACTGCAGTTACAGGATGGCTTTCCCTCTGCTGGTGTGGACAGGTTTCAACAAGCCTTGCACTCCAGCACATACCTGCAGCATGCAGGCATCACTTTTACAGACATTTGAGTTGAGATACAGCTGAACTGTGTTGTCTTTGCTGACAATGGTTTTGTATTATGCATTCAGGAAGGCAGTACCTGGAGCTCCAACTGCACAAACTACACGTGTGCAAAGACTGTGGTGGGGGCTACGATAGTGGGCTCTGGTGTGGTCTGTCCCCCTTTCAATGACACTGAGTGCACAAAGGTTTGTACTTTGGCTGAGGTGAGTAACCGTAACTCATCTGTCAGTATGGACACACTTGAAAAGGAGCACATATTTTGTGTGTTTTCTTTAAACTTAAAAAAAGTGGTAAGTAAGAGGATGTAAATGATCAATTTATGGTCTTGTTTTCTAGTTTTCTGTTTGCATTTTGACTAACAATATCTGCGAGGAGTGCATAAACTCTTTTCAGGCTTCGATATTGACTGCATTTAAAATAGTGTTGATTGGGAATTGTACCTGAGATACTGCTATATGAAGTGCTAATCACTATCTACTACTTTACTTCAGAATAATATTTTGACAAGATATAGTAGGTATATATTAAATACATTGGATGAAGTAGTTCAGAAATCTTACAAATGTGGGCTACATTAAAAATTCCTTAAGTACAAGGATTAGAAGGCTGACTGTGTATATAAACTTAATTATCCCTTAAGTTAAATGTTGTATAACATTAAAAAAATGCCTATCATACTTGAAAGTGTATCTACCTATACCATATATCTAAAAATGCAAATTTGTCATGCCCATATAAGGTGGTTTGAAGAATGTGGATACTTCATGTACATTACAAATTTATTTCAAAATTTTTTACTTCTATTTTATTACTTCCCTAACTTTGTAATAATTCTCCTAATTCTTACAATAGTGGTATACTATGTATATGAGCTATAAAAACAAACAAAACAAACAAAAAATGATCAACAAACACGTAGAGAGGGTAAGTACCATTGCTGCATTGACTATGGATTATAACTTTTACCCAACTCACATACCCATTGCATTTGTTTAAAAAACTCCATATTTCTTTCCATCATGAAGAAGGCATTAAATCTAAAATTAATGTCTGTTCTACTCTGACTTCATTCTTGAGTACCTTCCTAGGAATCCTTTTGTTACCATCTATTAGGATTTTTCCTTAGTAATAATGGTCAAGACTGTAAAAAATTAACTTCCTAAACTGGGCTGATGTATTTTTCAGAGATGCTAAGTGTAGACATAGGCCGGCGGCTGAGGAGAAAGATCTGCTGACAGCATAAGTTAGGAGCAAATACAGGTTTAAGAGGCTGAGTTTAAGTGCTCATCTGAGAAGTTCTTGAACAACATAGTCATTTTTCTGTAATTAGACAAAAAAATGCATGCATGCATGAAAAGATGGAAGCTTAAAAACATCTTGTCTTTTATCATAGAAGTGCTATTGATGTTCAGTTGCCTGCTTGATATGCAGATCTGGGCTCTGAAATAAAATTGTGGGCACACATTTCTTCCTTGCATACATCCTGATGGCCGGAATCCTCTCTTTTAATTTCATGGAATCACAGAACTCTTTGAGTTGGAAGGGATCGTTAAAGGTCATCTAGTCCAACTGTCCTGCAGTGAACAAGAACACCTACAGCTAGATCAGGTTGCTCAGAGCCCTATCCAGCCTTGCCTTAAATGTGTCCAAGGACGAGGCATCCACCAGATCTCTGGGCAACCTGTTCCAGTGCCTCACTACCCTTATTGTAAAAAAATTCTTCCTTATATCCAATCTAAATCTCCCCTCTTCTGATTTGAAACCATTTTCCCTTGTCCTGTCTCAACAGACCCTGCTAAAAAACTCTGTCCTCCTCTTCCTTATAGCCCCCCTTTATGTACTGAAGGGCCACTATCATGTCTCCCTGAAGCCTTGTCTTCTGGCTGAACAGCCCCTACTCTCAGCATGTCCTCACAAGGGTGATGTTCCATCCCTTGGATCAGTTTTGTGGCCCTCCTCTGAACACACTCTAACAGATCCACATCTTTCCTGTACTGAGGACTCCACATCTGGACACGGTACTCCAGGTGAGGTCTCACCAGCACAGAGAAGAGGGGCAGGATCAGCTCCCTCAATGTGGTGACCACTCTGTGTTGCTATCCCCTCCCACGGCTGTCCATCCTCCCGACCCGAGGCTGTCCATGCTCGCTCGGACAGAGTCTCTCAGTCACCGATGCGGTGGAAGCAGATCTTGTTTATTCCCCAGGACGCTCCCAGTATTATATCCTTACACCCGACCGCATCCATGACACATGCTGGTTTCATAACTTCTGTCTAATCACAGCCTCAGTCACGCGCTGTGCACGAGGCTCCGTGTCCAATCACAGTCTCGGTCACGCACCATGCACGAGGCTCTGTGTCATGGGCTGCCCACCCTCCTTCTGGTCGGTTCTTCTGCCTTCTACATCCTTCTTTGACTGCACAGGTACCTTCCCAGCTTTCAGAGCTTCTGGGTTCATTCGGTCACACGCGCAGGCGCAATAGCTATTCTTGCGCAGCGGCATTGAGTACTAATGAGCGGCTATCGCTTAATAAGCAGCCGATGAGACCCACAACTCTGGTTTTGATGCAGCCCAGGATATGGTTGGCTTTCTGGGCTGTGGGACACATTGCTGGCTCATGTCCAGCTTGCCATCCACCAGTACCCTCAAGTCTCTTTGGCAGGGCTGTGCTCTATCCTTTCAGCTTGTACTGATAATGGGGATTGCAGCAACTCTGGTTTAAGACGTTGCACTTGGTTTTGTTGAACCTAGGCCCACTGCTCAAGCTGGACAAGGTCTCACTGAATGGCATTCCATTCCTTGTGCATGTTGACCGCACCATGCAGCTTGGTGTCATCCGCAAACTTGTTGAGGGTGCACTTGATCTCACTATCGATGCCACTGATGAAGATATTAAAAAGCATTAGTCCCAGTACAGATCCCTGAGGGCCTGCTCTCATTACGGATCTCCACATGGACACTGAGCCATTGATCACCACTCTCTGGGCACACTGTTGCAACCAGTTCCTCATCCATCAAACAGTCCACCCATCAAGTCCACATATGTCCAATTTGGAGAGAAGGATGTTATGAGGGACAATGTCAAATGCCTTACTGAAGTCCTGATAGATCACTATTCATTCTCTTGTCCACTGACATAGTTATGCTACCATAGAAGGCCACCAAGATGGTCAGGCAAGATTTGCACTTGGTGAAATGATACTAGTTGTCTTGTATCACCTCCTCTTTCATGTGCCTTAGTATAGATTCCAGGAGGGTCTGTTCCATTTCCTTCTACAGTGCAGAGGCAAGGTTGACAGGTTGGTAGTTTCCTGGGTCAAAAGGACATTCTCTTCACTTGGATACCTTTTTAATTTCTAAGAAACAACTCTGTAAAAAAAATAACAAAGATATTATTGTTTGAGAAAAATAGCATTTCAATGGATGTGAAATTCTGCAATTCATGTTCTGTTTCAGAAGTGTGTATTTATGTATATATATATATACATATATATATCCAATTGTATATATAATGTTCTAAATAGCTCTTTATTATGAACTTATTCTCTGCTTGGCGCATGAATGCTGTAAATCCTTTTATGTCATCCACAAACACACATGAATGAATTTTTTAAACTTTCTGACTAAATCTCAGTGGTGGAGAAATAGATTATAATAGATGATATAAAAAACTGCTTGTAGAAACTAAGTGACTTATTTGAAGGAGACTGGGTCAGGTAAGATTAGTAGTGACAAGTTCATTTCTAGTGTTAAAAACTGAAGAATCTGTGAACCAAACTTTCATGTGATGAGTATCTGTGCAATTCTCTTGATTTAGATTATATTATTTTTTACTCATTGGACATCTTTAACAATGGCATCTCTTGAGATACAGTGCACTGTTGCACTGGGCACAGTCTTTTTTGATATATTCTTCTTTTATTTTCCTAGAATGGAGGAACTGTGCAGACATACAATGATGGCTGCTGCAAGACCTGTAAGTGATGAAGGCTGCAATATGTGCTAGTTTAGCTTTGGTTTGGAGGGCTGTGTTTTTTAACCCATTGCTGAAACAAAGATAAGGGAAAAGCATGCTGTTCCCCCCACAAATCAAATATAATTTTTATAGTTACTTAACCACTCTTATTAAAAGTTCTTGCTTTGTTTGGCTGCTGACTTGGTGGTTTTTAACATTATTGTTCTGGAGTATAACCAATTTCTCCAAATATAATCTTTGGAAAATGAAAAATTACCTTTTTTATTAGATTACCTTTATTGCTAAGTAGACTGTGAAATATTGCCTAAATGATTTTCACCATAAAAGATACGGATTTTCTCCCTTAAAATAGATTCTTAATTTGATTATCAGTGTTCAAAAATACAAATTCATTATGTTTCATTACAGTATATTTTTAAGGGTCAAAATACTGTAAAACTGAATACTGAAATAAAATATTTTAAATTGGAAATGGTTTCTTTCCACTATAGAAAATGTACTTAAATCTCAAATGAAGAAAAGTTTTGGGGAGTTGAATAATATTAAAGTTAACAATCCCTACATACAAAACTGACTTTTTTAAATACTGGGAATACATTCACTTTTTTTCTGAGTGTGTAACTTTAAAACATACTTAATGAATTGTAACGCAGATTTGCATAAAGTTGTCATAACCTATGCAAGTTTAAAAGCAGGCTGTGAATGAACTCTGATTATCTCTTCAGTTTTGACTAGGAAAAGTTTTCTGATCAAGTTCTATAATTATCTGTACCTAAAAGGAAAACACTGTAATATGAAATTAACTATGTACTGCAAGTACTTGTTGAATACCATAGAAATTACTTTCTCCCTTTTTTGACCTTTTTGTGCTCAACATCAGAATTAGAATAGATAGAATAATTAGTCTTTGGAATTTTTTTAAGAGTAAATATTTAGTTAATAATATTGACTAGGAAGTCTTAAGCTTGAGTAACAGCCTGTGCAGTTATTAACTAAAATTCAGAAGTCCAATGTGTTAGCTACACATTTTTTATTGTAAATAATTTGGCTATATAGGGGAAATATTCATATTTATCAGAAATAGAATTGAGCAATGTACTAGTTTCTATGCTTTGCAAAGCTCTGAAGGAGATCTGTAAATCAGTAAATACTGTAAAACAGTAAAAACTGTAAAACAGTAAATAATGTTGTAGTCTATTATATGCAAAACATAGAAAATAAAAGCTCTTTTAATAAACAAAATACCTTCTTTTTAATTATAATCAATAGAGAAAAGTAACACAGCAGAATTGTGCTAAATGTTATACTTCAGAAATTATTGCTCAAGTGGCTGCTAAAGAAAAGATATAATTTATTCATATATGCTATTTTATTTTTTTTATTATTTTTATTTTTTTAACTAAAAGCATGTGCCCAGTGGTGAAGCGGATAAAAAGAGTATGTATGAATAGAGCTTGCAACACCTTGGGGTTTTAATGGGAACAAATAGTCTTTCTGGAAGAGCTTGATTCGATGCATGCAAAGTGACTGCATATATTTAATTCTTACCTTGCCATAGAGAGTTGCAAAAGTTTGGTTTACAAGGAAGTATAATTCAGTTTTGTGTTAATCAGGAGAGTAATAAAGTTTAGGCCATCTTTAGTGAGACTTGAAGCAGCTAGATGATTTCTAAATTTGGAGGACTATCAGGAAAGCTCATCACGTTTTGCTAAAAGAAAAATTGCAGTTGGCAGTGTAAGAATTAATGAAATGTCATTTATATCAACATGCTTTTTTTTCATGAGAAACTTATATTCCTAATGGTTCTGCCAGGTTCTGGATTGGGTCTATTACCCTTTGCCATTAGTCCAGTAGTGCCTACTGGTAGTATTAATTGTGAACCAGGTATTATTTTTACTAATGTATTTTCTTATTTTACTAATTTAGTAAGCACTGCTTGTTCATATGCATATAGCTGTCATCACCAGTAAATGCCACCATGTGTTTAATGGCACTGGGCCTGATACTGAGAGATGCTGATATCCTGCTGGCCTCCCAGATCAGTATTTTCTAAAGCTTAGTCAGGGTTCACTGCTCAGCACCTGTCAGGATTAGGTTCACTGATTTACAGTATATGCTGTGGGTGGTTCTTCCTCCTGTTCATTTCTTAAATTGGTTTTAATACATAAACTTACTGTGCAGGGTAGCTATAACAAGAAATGACGTAACTTATAAAAACATCATCATCCTAAGTAACGCTACCATGAGATTTTCTGATCTTGCGTCTCTGAAGTTAATGCCTACACTATTTTTGCCTTTAAATATAGCAAAAGTGCCCATTCCTGTTTGATCTCATTCTTGCAGATATGGATTTATGCTGTACTTCTTGTCACAAAGAACATGTTTTCAAAATCATGAAAATGTTGGGGGAAAAGAAAAATACAGTCCTCAGAATACAATCATGTGTTAATAAATACAGAATTCTTTAATAAAGAATTATTATTAATAAAGAAAATAATAATATAGAAAAATAATAAAAATAATAAAAATTTAATAAAAACAGAATTGTTAGTGATTATAGAACTGTTGCATTATGATAGTATTTCTTTGCTTTAAGTGATAGAAAAGTTGCAGTAACCAGAGTAGGATCCCTTATTCAAATAAGGAGCAAAGAAAGCAAGCACACCTGATACTGAATGCAGATCTTTTTGACCGTTGAAGAGTGAAAAGTATAGCAGCAGGGAAGTTTTCATAAGACATTGGTACCTTGTATGCTGAAATGTCGTAAAACATCAAATCATGGAACCACAGAATGGTTTGGGTTGGAAGAGACCTGAAAGCCCATCTAGTTCCAAGCCCCTGCTGTAAGGAGGGTTGCCAGCTACCAGATCAGGCTGCCCAGAGCCCCATCCAACGTGGCCTTGGGTGCCTTCAGGGATGGGGCCTCCACAGCTTCTCTGGGCAGCCTGTTCCACCACCTCACCACCCTCTGAGCAAAAATTTCTTCCTAATGTCTAATCTAAATCTCCCCTCTTTTAGTTTAAAACCTTGTCCTATCACTATCAGATTATGTAAAAATCATTCCCACTCCTGCTTATAAGCTCCCTTTTAAGTACAGGAGGACCACATAAAGGTCTCCCCAGGGCCTTCTTTTCTGCAGGCTGAACAAGCATAGCTCTCTCAGCCTTTCTTTGTTGGAGAGATGTTCCATATATATCTCTGTATGACTTGTAGAAGTACAAAGATTGCATTGTCGATGCACATCTATGCTGGCAAATACTTTCTGATGGAAAAATATCATAGGAATTCTTTTTGTCAAGTGTTGCTGAGGAAAGAAAAACAAGATATTATAGGCTGTCATCATCTTCTAGTTTCATAGGAGAATCCTGTTTGATCCTGCAGTGTTCAGGTTAAAATCTAGTTGAACATCTTGGTTACTCAGAGCCCACTAATCTAATAAAAGTGCAGAAAAGGATTCTGAAGGAGAGAAAAGTTGTGCTTTAATTGTTCAACTGACCACGGAGGCATGTGCTGATGCTGGAGAGGCCCTGAACAGTGATTGCTCTTCTATGTGCTGGATGCCCAGAGTGCTTGCATAGTAAAACTAATAGATGATTTTGATGGTTGCTGGAATTTGAGATCAAAATAATTTCTATTACACAGATAGTAATACTAAATAGTCTGGTAGGGACTGCAGCATGGAAGACTTTAAATTTATTTCAGTATTATATTATTATTTTTATTATATTAAAGATGGATTTGCACTGCATAGCTTTATTTTTCAAACAAAAGAAAAGATCTCCTATCAGTATCTCCCTGGTTTTACTGAAAATGTAGTATTTTCATAATCCTAGATCACATAAATGCTACATACTTCAGTTCTACGTAGTAAAACCATGTAGCATATTTTGCAAATATTTTCATCTTTCTCTTTCAAAGCTTTCTTCAAGGACCTATTTATCCAAAGGATATTGAATTTTTTTGTTCTGTTTAAATCTTAACCATTCAGATTAGCATTGAAGTTGTAATCTCATTCACAGCTTTATCTTCTTGACTGTCAACTTCAGGAAAGTGCTGTATCAAAATCATACTTACAATATTCCCATTAAAAACAGAATTAACTCTAATACTATTCAAAATTTATACATCTTTATCCTAATTATATAATGCTTGTCTTGCTATATGAGCCATTTTAAATCATGTTAGTGTTTTCATATTTATAAAATATGTATAACTTAATGCACCAGTTGATACCTCATGTACCAGCTATAAAATTGATGATTCCTCACAGGAAGTTTTTATTAACATATGAGGATGTTGGTTTTTTTTAAATTAAATATGGAAGTAGTAGTATCAGTGTGTACATAAATGAAAATAGTGCATAATCATTAAAATTATTTTAAAATTTTCATGTTTTTATTGTCAAAAATATGGTACAAAAGCTATATCAATTCAGTATGCATCTTTTTCCATATTTTATCAGGCAAAAAGGAAGAAAGGATTTGCCAGAAAATGACAATCAGGACAACTATAAGAAAAAATGACTGTATAAGTCAAAGCCCGGTAAGAATAAAAAAAATATTTTTCATGCTGGTCCTATGGCATGATCAAGTCAAGTATCGAGAAGTAGGTTATAGCTATGTACAAGCAACAAAAAATGCTGCGATCTTCTCAAAAGCAGGCCTTTGACCTTATGAATGTTATTCTACTCGTAAAATTAAGTTAGCTGTTCCTGTGGCAGAAAGACTCCTACCTGGCTTCAAATGAAAAGTACACAGCATAATTGCACAAACACACTAAACTCTTCTCCATGAAATAATATCCCATTCTAAAAGAGGAGTAGAAATGCGTCCAATTAGAATGTGATGGAAACTGTGCTACACTCCTCCTTAAAGACCTTTACTCTCTGGGTTTCATCTCCTCCACATAGCATGTCTCTGTATCATAAACTCATAATTCCCTTCATTTTGTCATCTACTTAGGGCATCATAGTTTCCATCTTTGATGTATTCCCATCTATAAAACCCAGGACTGGTCTGATAAGCACATAGCACTTAAAAGAGAAGCAACTGACACAATATCTTGAGACATCTGAAAGGCCTCCAACAAGATTTTGCAGTAAAAACCTTAACTGTCTTAAGGGGAGAGGCAAAACAGCATCACAGATTGAAAGCCGGGCAAGTTAATTTGCAGCCTGATAGAAGGAAAACAGTGACATATATAAGGCTTAACTACAGTAATAGGAGTGTGTGCTGTATTTATTTAGTTTCAGAAGAGTAAATATTGAGGGGGTATAATGAAGGAGATCATTAATGATTAGGACAAGATCTAAACAAATTATTTTTTCCCCTCTCAAATTTGATGAAAGCTGTAAGACTAACCTATTGACCTAATTTGTTTGGATATGGCCCTCTTGTTGAAGTTCTGCTTGAAGGGAGTGCATCAGAGGGCATCTTTCACACGATTCATTTGCATAAGAAGTCAAATAAAAACAATATCACGAAAAAACCTAGGTCTAATATAGTCACTTCTGATTTCTCAGCATATCAACGTTTGTTGGAGTTCTAATTAAAAGCTACCAATCTACCAACTTCTGTTACAATATCAGCTAGGAAGATTTCACATAATGTCATATGAGAGAAAGCTTAGCTCTGCTAAAGTGCACAAATAATTTTATAGCCAACCTCTTCCCTTGCTGGATTGTTACATCTGCTTTGTGGATGTATTTGTTATGGCAATGACACAGCTAATGTTGCATCCTTAGTTGCAAGCACTATGAGTACAAAAGGAAAAAGGTTTTACACTGATACACTTTTCCTCTTGAACTTTCAAAGAGAATGATAGACTATCCTTTGTTTTCCTTAGAAAAATGTAACTTTTCAGCAGTGAACATGACAAGGACATTAATTTAGCTATGATGTTTTGATGTTATTTGTCAGTAAACTAGGGATTCAGTTTTGTTATCCGCAGCTCAAAGTTGAGCTTGCTCAAAGTTAAGAAAGAATGCACGAGTAAACAACTAAAAACATATGATTTCACATAAGCTTTATTTTAAAAATATATCTCCACTTGAATTAATTTTAAAAGATAATTTTAAGACCAGAGTTCTTTTCAAATGCAAAAATGGATTTTAATCAGAAAGAAGTTTGAAATGTTACATCCTGAAAACAAATCCTGAGATGTCTAATTACAGTTCTTTATTTACTCATAGATAAATGTGGCTTCTTGTGATGGAAAATGCCCGTCTGCAACAATTTTCAATATCAATATTGATAGCCATTTAAGATTCTGTAAATGTTGTCGTGAAAATGGAACACGCAATCTGACTGTGCCACTACATTGCTCAGGAAACGGCACTGAAATTATGTATGTCATTCAAGAGCCTGTAGACTGCTCATGCCAATGGAACTGAACCTTACCATGAACATGATTTTGTCTGAAGAACTGAAATGAGTTTCCTTTCACCAGAGTGTATTTTCTGACCTTGGATGGATGTAGTACTCTGCAGAAAAAAATACAATATCAATGATGCTTTATAATGTAACTTTTCTGAAAATAAGTAGAGATTATGTTGTTTTTCAAATTTCATTTTTAAATATCAGCATCTATAAAAATAAACATATAAAACCTTTTTTACAAGGTGTAATTTAGCTGTCATTTACTATTCAGCGGCTTTCTGAGGAGCTCTTGATGCCTTTGTTTCCTGTTTTAAATTTGTACTTATCTGTTAAATTTCAGAATTTATAAGTGGTTCTTTCACTTTCAGTGGTTGGATTTTCTGTTGAGGACCATGATTGGAACGAATGTTTGAAAACAGATGATGCATATAGTAATTTAGACAATGTCTGAATTAATTTATTAAAAAATATGAAAAAACATTCAACTCAAACATTTTTTATCATGCTGAAAGGTCTGTTGTCTCTTAAGCTGTTGACAATGACTGGACTCTGTTTAAACTAGAAGTCAGTGAGAAACCTGATGACTATGGCCTGTAAGTACTTTTATTTCTAGAGTAATAGTGTCTTTAAATCATTAATTTTGGTAAATATTATAAATATTAAGCATGACTAGGCAAAGGCTGAAGAGTTCAAATACTTGTGCCTTTGTTACAAACAGAGCTGTTTCTGATATGAAGAAATTTATTTTTTATCAATTTTTCAGCTTTCACAAATAAGATATTGGCTGTCTGCTTGCTAGATGTAGAATAAAATTCTATGTATATAAATATTTATTAAAAAAAGGGAGACTGCACATTTTAATTTTTCATAATGTGTTTCCTCTGTTTGACAGTTTGAAATGTTGTGTCCAATAAAAATCACTTCTTTTTAAGTATAGAGACTTGGACTATTGACTGAATCTAGGATTTATAATTCTTGTATACAGGAAAAAAACCCTCCATGTAAAATATGTTTTTAAGAGCCTAGGTAAGCTATTAGTGTTTGTTCAGGTTGTGAATCTCCATGATTCAGCACCTTAAGCTGAATATGCTCTCAATTTTAGTAAAAGTACCTTGTCACCTTATCGTAAAAACTAAGAATGCAATGATAGGCTTGTTTTTGGAAGACTACTTTGCTTCATAAAGTCAATAAATGAATCATGGCTTAAATGATGACAGAAGGAGTTTGGCCATTGACTGCACTGGGGTCAGTATGGTCCTTAATATTTAAATTATTTCAGAATTAAATTTCTTGACTAAAACTTTGAGAACTTTTTGGTAAACCGTTTTTATTTCAGGCTGTCATCATCTAATTACAATAAGGTTAGACTGTTAGATTGTTTTATACAATGAAAAATAAGTAATATAAAAAAAGAAAAAAATATTTTGCGATTTTGTGTGAAGCATCTTCAAACTTTTGCTGTTTACAGTTTGATTGCTCATAAAGAAAAAGAGTATATGTATTGAAATCTGTCTTTACTAACAAGACTCATCTACTCATCCATCTCATTAAAAATAGTGATCTGGTTTAAAAATGAAAGAATAATCCATTGCATTATCAGTAAAATGTTTAACAATTACAAAGATATAGTGATCAACTAGTGATTAAGTACTTTTTTTGAGAAAGTATATGCTTCATTTGCACTTTTTATGACTTGATGGCAGATATGTCAAGACATTGTGTACTAGGGCCTGGAACCAAAACCTTTTTTGACATTTCAGAAGGAATTTGTGTACAGAAAGTTTTCATAGAGGCCAGAAACGAAAAATAAATCATTTTCATAACTATTAAGTTTGTATACTCATACAACAAATTTAAAGGACAGCTATTCAAAGAAAAATAAATCCCTGGGACCTCTTGATTTATTAACATGGAGATAGGAATCCCCTGTTTACTTCAAGAAAGCCTGGCCCAAAACTTCTTAATGAATTTAGCATTTGAAAATAGAATGAAGAAAGCTCCTACAAGATAGCACTTTTTGACATAATGACCAAACACTTGCAGTAGTTTGATTAAACACTCTGCTTTTTATAAACAATGTGCTTTTGTAAGATTTAGAATCATAATTAAAGAGAAATTAATAAACATGAGTTGATGTGTTTCATTTACCTGTATCACCACGGATGAACACTAGTGCAGAATTTTAAATTAACCTGGAATTAAAAACAGGTAAACTTAAAATTAACTCCATGATGTCATGTAATAGGAAAAATGGTACTGAAAGATTTTTCCCACTTAGCCATTTTATTTTTTATAAGATCAACAATCAGTAGCAGTTGGGTCAGGATCCTCCCTGAAGCATACAGCAAAACCTTTATGTCTTTGGTGGAGCTGAATAGAGTCTAACAGACATCAGGTCGGAATGTGCCTCTCAGTCTGTAACTTAAGTATAAATGTAGACACAACTACATGGTTAAGTCAAAGTTTCTTTATCTCCAACTCTGCATTCCTACCTCAATCTCCCACACAGAAATTACGCACAGCTTGCTTTGTGCAGGCATCCTGTGAACTGTTTTTGACAGCTGATACAACTCAAACCAAATCTAGTTAAATACCACAATTAATTAGATTGTTTATTATTGACTAAAAGAGCTTTAATATCCACAAGTTTCCTCCCTTCTACCCCTTCTTAAACTAAGACTTGGATAATTTCTACTCCCCTAAAAGACTGGGATTGCATGCCTTTCTCTGACTCCCACACTTCCACGAGAAGATGCAAAGAATTGGAGAGCAGTGTATGCATGACCTACTGCAAGCCTTACTCTGCAGTCCCGGTGTGCCATGTCATTTCAACCCTTCATAACTGCTTGAAACCTTCCTTCATTCAGATTTTGCAGTTCTGTTCTACTTGAGCTTGTGAATATAATTCCAGTGGTTAAAGGCTTGCCCACAAAACTATGACTTTTTTAGGGATTTGTGATTTAAGTAAATACACTTCTACTAAATAGTTAGGCTTTGGCCACATTGTTTGTAAAGGCTGGACTTTGCAATTCCACTCTCTTATTACCAGCTCATTCATTAAGACCAATTTATGCCCACCTCCATGATTAGAATTCTAAGCATAGCTTCTAATATGTGGTTTAAACCACTTATTTTGTGTTTTCATTATTAAAATCCCAGACTTATCACTATCTGTGTACTAAAAATGGAATGTAAAAGTTAAGGCATTTGCATGATTTGTTACTTTTCTATATGGCAGTCAGACATCTCTACAAATACATACACATGTTTAAGAGTGATGAAAAAGCTGTTTGCAGTGAGGTCTTTGTAGCTAGCTTCTTCTGAGGGCAGGATCATGGAGGCATTTACAGGAAAATACTCCAGAATAAACAATGGTCACTGTGCTATTCACAGTGCTTAAGTAGTCACAAAATGCTGCTCCAGATGTGGGTCTTTACTTTCTGTAAAGCTGGATATTTTTTTTATTGTGCATTGATTCTGTGTAGCTCTCTCTCTCTCTTTTTTTTTTCCCAACTCCCTTTTATTTCCAAATCTAAATGCTAGTCTTTGTGTAAAAAACATACTTTGTATGTACCAACCGGGAACACTGTGGCAGTGGGAAATGCTGACTTGAACTGAATTGTTCAAGTTCTGTCCCATCAAATCCTTTTCCAGAAATTAGCTTGAGGTTATACTGCTGTAATCATGTGTGGGTGTATGTCCTTTGGGAAAGTCTCACAGATGTATGTAGTGCAAAACATAATGAATTGCAGTGTGTAACCATGCGAGTTCAAAAGTAGCTTTTGTATGAAAAATGAGAGTTGTGTAAAAAGCATCTGTGATGATGTTGCATTCTGAGGAAAACCAATAATGATAAAACTTAATTACTAGAAGTACTGAATGAAAGGAAAATAGTTGCGTTTCATAGAGTGTTCTTTTCATAAAGGTGGAATGTGGCACACAATACTTGTGTCTGAAAATCAGTCTGTCAGTACAGCCTCTTTTTATGCTTGGTGATTACAAGAGTGCTATGGAAAATAGCTCAGCATATCTGCTTTGTAAAACAGCTGAGAGTGTAGCAGCTTACTTGTACTCCCAGCTGAAGCAGAGTTCAGGCGTTACACCTATGTGTGTTTTGTGTATGTATGTCTCAGATAGACTCAGTGTTTTGAGACAAGGGATTTCCTAAGAGCAACTTTCATTTACTCTGTCCATCTTTGAACCTGTGAAACACAAAAGCTCATAAACAGTATTTATTTTCTGGTGAGGCTCCGCCTGTGTCTTTACTAGTTCTAAATAAAGTTCTAAATAAAGTTCCAATCAAAAAAATGTATTCCTTTTTTCACAGTTCAAATTTCAGTTGCACACAGGTTTAAGGAAAAGTGAGGAGCAGCCCACTGAAGAATAAGATCCTATCTCAAGACAAAGAAGGTATTATGTCATGATACCATCTAAAAATATTCAGTAAATAATAGGATGAATATTGCTAATTTTTATGCTATATGCACACAATTTTTAATGTGTTCTATGACTATTTTGTTTGGAAATAATGCATAAATGATATTTATCAGCATGTTATATTGATTTAATTTCAAAGGGCACAGTAGATAGCTAGTTTTCTTTTAAAAATATTAATTTTGGAATGATCGGGTCACTGAGAGAAGTTTACCTCCAGATTCATTACTTTAAATTTGGTCAAAGGCTTTTGTCTGAGCTTTTATCTGTTCTTGCTGAGCAGATTTTGGGAAATAAATAATGCCTATTTCTCTTCTGGGGCCGACTTCTGTGTTTCACAGTCAGGATGATGTAGGAAGCTACTGTTGCACTGAGCAGAAATACATGGGTTCTGAGAGCAACTTTATTCCTAAGTGATCCTATTACATCCCTTTTCATGCAGTCTAGAAGTTATAATTTTCTGTTAGTCTAGCCAGTTGAAAAGATTAAATGCATTAATTGATCTTAGTTGCTTTGATTGTATTCATTACTAATACTTTCCACAGACATACTCTGTAATGCTTCATTGGGAAGTATTTTCTCCAAACAAACTACAGCCAGAACCCTGGGAGCAAGAATTGCACCTTGCACATATTTATTTATGAAGCCTCAAACACAGTGCTGCAGCATGGAGGGAGAGCTGAGGAACACCTGCTGGCAATGTGTGATATTCTTCCAGTATTGAGAAACCCCTTAGCATTCACACAATCCCAACTTTTGGCAAGTTCCTTGTGGTGCTGGGCTTTCCACGCTGCCGAGGTGTGGCCTTGCCCGGATCAGCAGGATGGGCACCATTGTTTCTCCTCAGGCAGGAGGGATCTGGGCAGCGGAGCCGCGTGCTGGGGGCGGGAAACAAGTGGCCACCGTCAGGTGTGAGCCCCTGCAACGCCTCAGCTGGGTGTGAGGGGTCCTGAAGGGATCTAGAGGCTGGTGTTTTGTTGTTTTGCCACTAATGCTCAGGATTTTGTGGCATTTCAGAGTTAGCTCTCAGGCGCATGTTACAATTACTGACTGCATGTTGAAGAATTCCTCCAGCAAACAGGTTGGGTGCGTGTGAGGGAGATCTGGTTTGAAAAGTAGGATTTTACATCTTCCATATGCAGTTCCACAACAGCTTATGTGGTTCCCTGTGAAATATTAGCATGTACTTGGCTTTTGATGAGCAAGTTTAACAGAAATTGTCACAAATTCGTAATGTTTATATTAGTTCCACTAGGATACACTAGAAGCGTGCTGACAGAAGGTTCTGCAAGGCTGCCTGGCACATTTTTGAAAACAGTTTTAAGGCTTACAGCCTTATTTTGAGCACTGACCAAGGCACAGCTTGCTTGAAATATGTACTATGGAAAGTAGTTTAAGAAAACGTTAAGGGCTTCTGTGGGTTTAGATGGATTTTAATCTTTGAATCAGTAGCAAAAAAATTAAAAGAACAACCTAACATTTTTGCCTCTGAGGGTTTTTTTACTGGCTAATGAATAACAGCCATCTCCAGCTTTCACTGAAACAGGAAAGAGCAATACCCCTTTGTGGACGCCGAAACCTCTGTGTTAGGCGGGGGAAGGGGCAGGGCCGCAGAGCAAAGCCAAGCCGAAGGCATGCCATTGGCTGCAGCTGCACCCATGTCAGGCATGAGTGGGTGTTAGTTTTCTCTTAGTTTTAAGTGTTTGAACACAAGTTTGTTCAAAGCTGTTGTAATTTGAACACAGGCACTGGGACTATAGCATTTCTTTCTCTATGGGTCAGGCAATTCTTCTCCTACTTTTATTAAAATACTTATTTCAGGTAAGAGAAATATTCTGTTTTTGGCAGGTGGATAGCTAACTAATTGAATGTTGCAAATTCATGGTTTGTGATCTGGACTGCTTTCTTGTTGCTCTGACAGTTGTGGGGAGCTCTTGTTTATCGCTGCTGAACATTCCCAGCCTTCTCTCTTCTCTCTAAACTGTTCGAGTTCTCGAGAGCATTCATCTGCTCTGTTGCCTGCTGCTTCTGATTAGTGCTGCTCCCCTGAAGAAGGAACAGCTCCCAGTATCTTTAACTCCTTAATTAGCTCCTATTGCTTGGTAACCCTTTGTGTCTGTGGAGGAATGCACTGTGATCATTCTGGTACCCAGGTTTGCTCAGCATACTGCTTTAGGAAGTGTTAATGCAAGAACTACATATATAAGAACCACATTGCTCTCTTACGTCTTAATTTTCTAGTACACTTTGAAGTAATTTGGTCCATATTTATCTGTATTTTGATATTGCATATGCAGTTCTGAATTTTCTTTTAGCTTTCTGTGTTTTGTGACAAGAGTGATGCCAACATCCTGTCAGTTCCTTGTACAAATACTTTTCCGCTCCTGCAGAGAAGAGAACTGTGTGTTTGGGGTGGTGAGCAGCCTCCGGGTGCATTCCTTTAGCACACACAGGTGGTGTCCAGTTGTGCTGGCCAGGTTTGAGCTCAACAAGAGGTGGTTTTGGGGACTGTCTGAAGTTGCAGTCAGTGATATGCAGCAAGTGGAGATATGTACTGCAGGGCAGCTGAGAGTACCATCAAAACTTCAGCTAGTTCAGTACCAAACCTGCAGCAGTGATGGAAAGCAGATCCTAGGGGATGACTGTAAGAGCAGCATAGAACATGAGAACTGTCAAAAGGAAGTTAGTTTCCCACCATTTGCAGCTTAAGGGCTTCTTGAGATGGATGTAGTTTGAGTGCATTTGGTGAGCTTTAGTCTAACTCTCTTCCATCAGCTAGTCCAGCCTCCTCTGAAGCTTTCAATACCTGTTGTAAACTTTGGCAAGGAGTCCTGCACATCAGTCATCCTGTGCATTGCCTCTTGCTCAGTTGAACCTGAGCCCTACCAGCTGTGTTTTTTCCATCACAGTACTGGTGCTGAGAGAGACAAGGAAAGAGCAATGTTTGCTCACTTATGGCAACTTAAGATTTTATAGACTTCTGGTTTTTTTTCCCCTTTTCACTCTTTTTCAGATTTAAAAGCTTACGTTTGTCATTTCTAAAGAAGTAGTCTACAGAAGTCAATAAATACATGCTTAGAAAGGCACCTTTTTAGTTAGCATGCTGCTAGCCTAAACATACATTTCAACCTTAGCTCTTTGTGGCCCATTTAAATGCTTTTTAACAATTTCTTTGGATAGGATCTTAAAATGTACTGGCAAGGTGTAGTAAAAAAAAAAGGGGGACATTCTTAAGCTGCCTCATCAAATTCATGGTAACATTAAATACACTTGCAATTTCTTTTATTAGTTACAGGTCCAGCAGTATGTATGTATAGTAAAAATAACATACAGTATTTCTGAGAGTGGAAAACTATTAAAAGAGCTAAGTCACTTACTGGCAATTATATGTTGGTTTTATATCTTTAAAAGAAAAATTTCCTACCCTTCAGACTGCATTGACTTGTATTTTAGTGGTATATTGGTTCAATTCATGTTTTTTTTTTTTTTTTTTTTTTGCATGAGAGGAGGGGGAAGGGAAGAGTGTATGTTGGGTTTTTTGCTAAATTATGGCATTTATTTGTCATCTTAATTCATAAAGAAAATGAAAATGGAACTTAAAACACAGAAAGAACTGTGATGTTTAAATAATTATGTGATAGGGATCGACATCACATGCCCAAATTTCCTTAATTTTAGAAATTCGGTTCAGAAGTTTGTAGTGCTGTGTCTAAATTGGTTAGGTAGGGAGGTATAAAATGAATGACTTCTCTATCCCCTTAATGTTGCTTTTGCTTATTCTGTGATATACAGCAGTTGTGAGTGGGGTATCACTAAACTAAGTTCTTGACCGTGGACTGCAGGAGCAGGCAGAGCAGAGGCCTCCCACTCCTGAATGACTGTTGACTGTGACTGCAGCTTGCACATTGAAAGTGAGCTCTCCTTGTTCCTGAAGTGATGGTGTAATGGCAGCTCTGAGAGTAATGCCTCCTATTTGATTATGTTGGCCCGTGACATCAGAGGCGGATGTTGGTGGTATGGCAGTAGAAGTCAAACCTTCCCGTCAGTATTCAATTGTATTTTGTTGCCATGTGAGAGATGGCAGCAAAGGGGCAGTCTGACAGAATGGTGTCTGACATGGAAGTGTTTATGAAGCAAAGGTGTGTCGCTGAATTCCTCCATGCAGAAAAAATTACATCCATTGACATTCATCAACACTTGCTAAACATTTATGGAGACCAAGAAGTGAATGTGACCACAGTGAAGCAGTGGGTGGTGCCTTTCAGCAGTGACGCTTGAGACAGTGGGTCACCTCCACTGGTGGGGATTTTTATGAGTGGAGCATGCAGGCTCTTGTTCATTGCTGACAAAAATGTATAGCTAGTAGGGGTGACTGTGTTGAAAAAGAATCTTTTGTAGCTGAGAATTTGCCCTATCAAATAGTGTTGTTGTGCTCTTTGTAGCTGTTGTACTTTCCATGGAAATAAATAGGAGGCACTACTTTCAGACCAGCCTATGAAGATCTTTCTTTCTAGTAGGGCATGCTTGATTCTCAGCTGACATGGTTTGGCCACCTCTGAAGGGAGAAAAAAAAAAATAGCACCTGTACCTGCCAAACTTGTAAAAATTATGAAGACTCTGTGTGTTGAACAGTAGGGCTGATAATATTGCTCCATATAAAAACTAATAGTAGCTGACAAGTTTACCTAAAAGTAGTTAATACAGAGATTTTAATTAAGTAACTGAACATACCTTTTCTGCATGTTCTTTTAAGTTGCATTAATGTCTGTTTCTGTTACAGGGCTCAGTGTGCCTAGACTGTGACCGAGTGAGAAAGCCTTCTAGAGCAGTTTTGTTGGAGTGGACTGAATTTCCCAAAGGAGAACATGCAGAATATTATATTGTAACCTACCAGCTCACAGATGCTTTCAGTCAAAAAGTAAATTTCATCTAAGCAGGAGGCAGTTGCAAGTATATTTAAGCTGTACTGCATTTTTTTTTAAACCAATTAACTGCATTTTTTTTTAAGATTAATGTAAAAAAACAAATAAAGAGAAACTTTGCAGAAATTATACTGAATTCTGGAATTCATGCCTCACAGAGTCCATTTGAAACCAGTAGTACTGAATAAGAACAGATAGACGTATGTTCAAAGTTAGAATATGTTAGTTCTTCAGTGTTCTGTGGTTGGAAGGAGGAGTCCAGCTTCTCCAGGAGAGGCGTAAACACTGCCTCCAGATCTTTGCTGCAGGCCATTGTTCTTTTTTTGAGCACAGGATGTCCTGGAACTTAAAAAAGATATGGGGATTTTAATATCAAGGTGGTAATAGCTGGAATGATCAAAACAGATTTTGCTATACATGCATTGAGTATTTTGCAGTTAACTGGCCTTAAGTTGCACATACTGCAATGTTTGATGAAAATTTAGACATTATAGACGATTTATTAATTGTATTTTTCTTACTTTCACTGTATTTCAACATTCTTTTAAATTGCAGAATATAAGAAACGTTTCTGAAGTTGAGCAAAAACCTATCAGTACTACAGTTCTGCTGGAGGAAAATAAGAATTACGACATTACAATAGAATCCCTAAAAAATGGACAAATTCTAAGTGTAAAGTCATTTAAGACACGTAAGTAGTGTAGCACTAAATATTTTTTGTATTATTATAGTAAGACTATTTTAGAAGAAGATTAGAGGAAAACAAATTGAAATCCTGAGAGTATTTAAGTATTTAGAAAATTTGCATCAAGGTATGTTTTCAAATAAGAAGAGTAGAAGAAATAATTTTATTATAACTTGTTTGGTTAGTGTAACAGTTCTGTAATAGGGGACTAATGTAAACGTTTGGGAGATTTCTAGATGTTACAGGCATTGTTACACTGCAGTAATTCTGGGAGAAATGTATAAAAGACAGCCATCAGGGAGGTTACTAACAGCCTGGGAATTTCATGCCTGCTCAAGCTTTTGATTGCTTGTCTTACTTATAAATTTAAATATGTTAATTCAATATTTAATATTTTTGTTTCTGTTTTCCTTCTTTAAAAAGTGTTACCAAGTAGCTTGAAGCTTGCTATAGTGACTGACTGGGGCAAACGTTTAGTATAAGAATTTGTGTGTCTAGCTACTGTACTTAAACACATCATTTATATCTGTAGATCTGTTTATGATCACAGGTCTTGATGATAACTAGAATTGAAAGGGCTTTCTGATCTTAATGTTATCAATTGCTGTAAAATAATAGGATTATGCTAGTACACATTAGAGATTTGTATTAGCTCGTGTTCAGAAAATTGGGAAAAAATTGTTATAAGTTGAGAACTCTGCAGCACCCACAGACTATGCTGACATCCAGCAGTCTAGAGGAAACTGTTTGTGCTGCTGTTCTTGATCAACGTCTATTAATAAATATTCTAGTTAAAGTGTGTACTTTTGTACTTAAACGCACCTTAATCTGTGCACTTTTATTTATGATTGCTTAAGACATATTACACAGACATGATAGTGATGCAGTAAAGATTTGAGTCTATTATTCTGCTGTGGTAAAGTCCTTTTCTTTTTTTTTTGGACTGCTAGGTGGAATTTCAGAAAATGACATCAAAATACTTGCGACAGCCACTACTGTGTCTTTTAATTTGAGTGCAGTGACCAAAGAATTTTCAGTTTCAGTTTCACTAAATGATACTTCTCAGATTATACAAAAGAACGGTGGATCCTTTGTCTGGAACGATTTGACACCTGGCACCTTATATACATTTGAGTTTATATTTAACCAATTACATCTTGAATTTATAAATGTGTCTCAGTCACTGGAAGTTCAAGCTGAAACAGGTATTTATTACTTTGCTGTAGTTACAGTGAATGCAAGGAAGTGTTGCCTGCTTTTTAGAATAATTAAGAGTAAATTGCAAAGAGTCTGTATAGCATTATGGAATTTTTTATTAGTTGTATATTGTTTCGTTTCTAGAAAGAAAGAAATTGAATGTTAATATCACAAATGGTCCTTTTTTTTTCAGGAGCAAGAATTTGAATTTGTGCAAATATTTCAAGCTAATTATATGTTTTGTAGTTTAAAATAGACTCAAGTGGATTTTTGTCCAAGAGGATAAGAGGGAGTGGCCTCAAGTTGCACCAGGGGAAGTTCAGATTGGCTATTAGGAAGACTTTTCTCTCAGAAAAAAATGATTAGACATAGGAACAGGCTGCTCAGGGAGGGGGTGGAGTCACTGTCCTTGGAGGTGTTTAAGGAAAGGGCAGAGATTCTACTTAGGGACGTGGTTTAGTGGGCAACATTGGTGGTAGGTGGATGGTTGGACTAGATGATCTTAGAGGTCTTTTCCAACTTTGGTGGTTCTATGATTCTGGATTAGATGAAATTGCACTTTAAACACAAAAAGTTTGAGATTGTAATTTTTTGAGGATATGGATTGAGTGTTATATAGTTTCAATGAAAAGCAGGGAAAAGTCTGAATTTTGTAAGGGTTTGGAACACTTTGAAAAGAAGTGTTTTGGAGACAGCAATCATTTTGCACCGTTGAGTGGCAAACTTAGCTGTGCTATTTTGTAAGAAATGCTTTGAATGAGTAACATTTCTGAGGATACTTGACTGTGTAATTTCACTGCTTTCAAAGCAATAATGCTTTGATAATGCTACTTTAAAATATTTCATATTAGGAACACAAAAGAAAGGATGATATAATTTCAAATTCAGGGAAATAATCATTTACCTAAACTCTGGAATTTTATAAATGATTCGTTAACTACAAATTTTAAAAGAGTTTGGAGACATTTGAATGTCTCCAAGGACGGGGCATCTACCACCTCTCTCTGGGCAACCTGTTCCTGTGCCTCACTACCCTTATTTTAAAAAGCTTCTTCCTTATATCCAGCCCAAATCTGCCCTCTTTTAGTTTGAAACCATTTCCCCTTGTCCTGTCACAACAGACCCTGCTAAAGGGTCTGTCCCCTTCTCTCTTACAGCCTCCCCTTTAGATACTGAAAGGCCACTGTCCGGTCTCCCCAGAGCCTTCTCTTCTCCAGGCTGAACAGCTCCAGCTCTCTCAGACTGTCATCATAGGGGAGGTGTTCCATCCCTTGGATCATTTTTGTGACCCTGCTCTGAACATGAGTAGTATAAAAAATGTTTTTCTTGTTGCTTTAGTGGATTGTAGCTGATATTCTTTTAATTTAATCAGTCAGAATTCTTAAGACACTCAACATTTTGAGTGAGGGATGTCTCATTATTAAAGATTTTTTTTCTGGTTTGCAATCATGATTTAATCAAATTCTGTCATCTTCTGACTGTATGTAGATTTTTATAAAATCTGAAACTGTAATGCTACCATAAATGATACAGAATGTGTTTAAAATACTGTCCTTGTTCACCTGCAGGCACCTGTTCCAAAGGGTGGCTGGCATTCCAAAGCAGCTGCTATAGAATAAGTAAGGAGAGCAAGCCATGGAAGATGGCGCAACAAATATGTGAAAAGTCTTCACAAGAGGCTCATCTTCTTGACATAGGAAGTGAAGAAGAACGTGGTTTTATTTTATCTTATCTCCAGACAGTTAGTCACATAGTCATGCTATGGACAGGTCTTAATGACTTGAAGGTCAGTTTTTTTTATCTTTTTTGTTATTACATGTATGGAAAAAGGAGATTTGTAATGTGTTGAACCCAATTCATTAAAATAAAAAATACTGTGCTCTAAACTGATTGTTTGAATAGTTGTCATAGAAGTAGTATTAGTATTGGTATTAGTATATTGGCAGTTGCAAGAGGAATCATTATTTATGAGTATTTAGAAATACTGAAATAATTTAGCATGGCATTGCAGGGGAAGAATAATTTTTCATGACCTGTTTTTTTTTTTTTTTTTTTTTTTTTTTGTGTGTGAATACATCATAAGAATGTCCTTTTGCCTGTAGATGGTGCTATTTTACCATTTAAAAAAAAAAAGTCTCATTTTGTACATTGTCCATTACTTTCTTGGGTGCCAAACTCTAGGGCTGTCTTTCATTGTTTTGACGCAGGTCTGAGATACTGATTGGCCCTGGCTTAGCAAGGTCCATTCAGTATGGATGCTGGATAGGCCAGTGGAGGAAGGAATTGGAAGAAAGTATTTCATATGAAAAGTTTCCTGTCTCCGTATCTGTGATAGGAGGGTTCTTAATGGCAGCTCTGTGACCCACTGTGGCCACTGTGATGGAGTGTGTGATTTGGGAAGAGCTACAGTGGTAAATGAAAGTATTGGGAAAACTCTGAGAAATTATTTGATTAATAGTGATTTTTAAAGGGTTGTCTGTAATGATCAATCTCTCTGCTTTAACTCTTTGTGGCTTTTATTAAAATATTATATTGTTATAATAGAAGGGGTAGAATTTTTCACTGAAATATTTTTCATTCAAAACATTCCCATATAATGAATTTTAGAAGTAAAATGCCTAAATTTTGGATGTACAGGAGACATACTTCAGTGAGAAAAGCTTTAGTAATTCATTAACATAATGTAAAAATACATGCATGTGTTTGTTTTTCCTTCATTTTTTAACTAGGAGGAAGGTCAGCTCTCGTGGACGGATGGATCTCCTTATTCCCTAAAGGCTAACGCCTTGTCTTTGTCAATGCTGCCAGCAAAGGAAACCGATTGCTATGCCCTTCAGAGAGATCCCACTGGTCCAGACTATTTCTTCACGGGATTTTTCTGCTTTATACAGCTACCATATATTTGTGAATATGAATGTAACTATATTTCTTCCAATCTTCTGCATTAATTTTAAACTCCCACCCCTTCATCTTCAAAAAATACAAATATGAAGAAAGAAATGGTTTTTTAATGACTTTTTTTTTTTTTAATGTTCTTTTTCAGTACCTCTGGTACCAGAAAACTTCACATTCACTGTGCTTGACATCAAAACAACTGAAGCTGTATTTATATGGAGTGATATGGATATCTGGCTTAAGTCAGGCTTTGCGCTCATAATTAAGTACTATTTTGATCACTTGAAACCACGCATTCTGAGCTTGCCTGTGTTAACAACTGAAGCAAAAATTGTGCAGTTGAGTCCTGGACTTTGCTATAGGTTTTTACTAGTGGCGAGGAACTCAGAAGGGGCACAGACTGTCTTAAGTCCAATTCTGAAAGTAGAAACAAGTAAGTTACAAAAATGAATAGCAATAATAACCACATAATATACACTTTTCATATTGTTCCTTTGGTGATGTTATTATTTGTGTTGATAATTAGTCTGAAATTAGAAATAAATCTGGACATGAATTCTGAACCTAGAATTCACCTACTTGTAGAGTGGGTTCCAAAGTCTTTATTTTTCTTTTGTACTAAAGTGCTTATCTTGAGCTGCATCTAAAGAGAGGAGACCAGCAGGGTGAGGGAGGTGATTGTCACAGAAACACAGAATCACAGAATTGTAGGAGTTGGACTGGCGACTGAACTGTTGGAAGAGATGTAGGAAACATATGATGAGCTGTTTTAAAATGCTTGATAAAAAGAGTGTGCATTGAACAGTTTCTGAAATTCTGTAGATTTGTGCCATTCATCTCATTAGGATTGGGTTTTAACATCTTAGGTAACTCATACCATTTGTCTGCAGTAATGCTTCTGATCTAAGTACAAGAGAAAGGACCTAACTGAGTAGACTGAGTTCTACATAAGAGTTGGGCGATTCATAAAACCTAAATTAGACAGTGACAGTATTCCTCTGCAAATCAATGTTAGTTAAACTGTCAGCATTGCTTTCTTTGATTTGCTTTAAGACTATTTTAAGTCCATATTGTTAGCTTTTCAAGCTGTTTAAGAAAAAAAAGTCTTTAAAAAAAAAAGAAAAAAGTCTGTAAAACACATCAGAATCTCTTACGCTATTTGCTATTTCTAATCTTATTCATTAGGGCCATTGCACTCCCAGAAGTTAGAGACTACGTATGTTTCATCTGCAGAAATACATTTAAAGTGGAAGCCTCCACAGCATTCCTCCTGTGCTCATTTTCATTATTACCTTATTAATATTTTGGATACTGAAACCAATGCCTGGGAACAGTTGCCAGTTGAAAAAAGCAAGACTTCAACAGTAATAGGAAATATAAAACCTTATCATCAGTACCAGATATATTTGCAGAATGTTGCAGAGAAAGGAAGTCTAAGCTGCCATGAAAAGCCTATATTAATCACAACAGGTGATGTATCAATTTTCTGTTTGGTTGGTTGGTTTTCATTCTTCCCCTTAGACAGTTTACACTGAGAATAGGAGGTGCTAATATATTTCTAAAGTTATGTGCAGATTGTGGTTTGTTGGTTTGTACTGGAGGAAAATTGGGGCAATTCTTTTCTATTTTTTCTGTTCACTAATTTTAATCTTCAGAACCTTTCAAAAAAGTGAATTCTTCACTTTTTTGTCATGTCTTTTTTACTTGGTAGCTTAAACTACACTACCATGTTCTAAAGAAGTGACATCATATTTGATATATACTGATTTATGGTTCAAATATGAATTTAATTTTAACAAAGTAGAAACATTTCCATGGTGTCTCACATGATGTAGCTGAAGACAGATTAAATCTTTCCTAATCATTGATACTGTGACTTAAATTGTGTCATCTTCTGTGTCTGTATATATTCAATGGAACAGAATATGCTTGTAAAATAAGGCACTGTTTTCATGAGAAAAAATTGAAGAATCTGCCTGTAACATGCAGGTGTCTAAAAACTGTCTACAAACCATTTAATAGATACATAAGTAGTGATTTTAAATCATAAAATATCTAGAAAAAAATCAAAAACCAATATTTTTGGGAAGAGTTTCTTAAGGGATGGAATGTTTGAGCTGTGGTTTTATAGTGAAATTCTTTTTCTTTGGTAAAGCTGTCAGTCCACCTACAGCTGTTTTTATTCAGCCTGAGGATGTGCAAGAAGAGAGTGTGATCCTTCACTGGAAGCTGGCACAAGAGGGTCAGGAATCGTACATTCAGGTGAAACCTAGTGCAGACATCGGTGAAACTATGAAGTTTTTAGTAAACAATACAGAAGAATTTAACATTGATCTTCTAATTCCTGGAATGACTTATGAAATAGCAGTGGCAAGTGTGTATAATGGAAATATGAGTGAACTCAAGACCATTCAATGCACTTTAAGTAAGACATTGTTAAACAGTGGTAATTACAGACTATAATACACTCATCATCACTCTTGTTATCATTACTAACAAATTACTAATACATTTGTCATGTCAAGTACACTGTCTTAATAGACAGGGATCAAAACTAGAAAATGAAATACATTGATTCGATTCTTATTGTTAAAGGCAAAGGAGATGTTAACTTTCAGAGAGATGCAGCCTTGGGAAACACATTGGTATTTTATTGAATGCAGTTTAACTGTGGTGAGGATCAGAGTATGGAATCTCATTCCCTCTGACTGAAGAAATTGAGTGAACTGTTGATTTGAAATAGGAAATTATAGGAATGGTTGAAACAGTATTTATTTTGGGAGAGATGAATTAGGCATCCTGTGAAATGTGAGAGAAATTACTGTAGGTGAGAGGGTGCTGGGGAAAGAATTTGAGTTAGAAGTAGCAGTAAGCTGAGAAGGAAAAAGCTCTAATTTTTTTTATCAAAGCGCCTTTCCTGTTAGTGCTTGTTTACTGACATGTTGAAATGCTTTTGGCACAGTATAATTTTTTTTTATTTTTTATTTTTTGAAAATATGAAAATGATGGTTGGGACTCATTCATGATATATATGTGATACGTAAAAGCTGCAGCTGTCAGATTATAGATACATGAAATGATGCCTTGTCGTTTTTTCTAAAAGGTTGCAGTATTTTTTTTTAATATTTTATATAGCATTACATTTAATATCTCATTCACAAAATAGATGATAGGATTTCCCATCTGTAAGAGCCAGTTATATGGGACGAACACTCAATATGTCAATCCATCAAACATGCCTCCTTCTCCATGCTCATCTCCATATCCAAACACGCACTTCTGTATATTGTTTCTGTTACCTTAACTACCTTCTTGGTGCAGTTGTGCATGATACCAGTGGAAGCCTGACTTGCATTGACTCTATCCTTTACCAAGTGCTTCAGGATTCTAGTAATGAACACCTAAAAAGATCAGGTTGTTTGTTCTCTCTGAGCAATTATCAGTTTTACTACGATAACAGTCTGCACCATGCAAGCATAGTCTCAGGGCAGTTGCTTCAGATTTGCTGTGTGGTTTTCATTATTTTCAGTTAATCTAACGTGGCTTTTTTTTTTTTTCATCCTTCAGAGCCCAAGCCTGTCCAAATTGTAATTCCTTATGTGCTTTATAGTAATGCTGTGGCATTATTTGTTCGCGTGCCTGATATTGGAGTATTTGATGGCATATATGTTACAACTAAGGGCGGACCTAATGCAACATTCAGTTTGAGAAGTGATGGCAAAATAACAGTTGAAAACCTTACTCCAGGAACAGAATATGATTTCTTTGTCTTCACAAAAAGCAGAAAAATGTTGAGCTCCTCTTACCATGTAACTGGTGTAAAAACATGTGAGTATTTTGATTCCTATAAAATCGCGTAATGTTAAATTCACATTTCTAACCTCTAACTTTAGTTTTATTTCAGTGCAGTAACAGATACAGATTATTTACAAATCATCCAGGTATATTTGTGTAAGCGATTAATAGTTATACTAACAACAGCTGTTCTTTAAACAAAACTGTAACTATCCCTTATCATTACTAACCTTTCTAAACTTTCTTTTTTTATATCAAGGCTATACAAATGTCTGGCAAGTATTTCAGGAATTTAGGCTGTATTAAACTGTTGTGGGGAAACAAGACATACTTTGATTATTTATTTTAGCCAAAGTGATTAGCATCAGTGGAATTGCTTCTGTGTCTTGAAAATTAGTATGTTTTTTTCCTCCCACTGCATCTTTAAACAAGTAAAAATAGCTTGAAGTTTCCAAATTTCAAGAAAATAAATTAAATAACAAAGACAGTAAGAAGTATTCCGGAAGGGGAACTCCTTTTCCAAGTTCTTTCAAAAAGAAATTTTATTAAGGACTTAAACAATTGTTTAAAATACCTACTGCAATTCTGTGTTTTGAATTTTCTATTCTTTATGATGAATGTACTTCATGCGTTTTATGATTTTTCTTTGAAATCCTTTTCTACTCTGTCTCCTCAGAGTGGAAATTTTATAAAAAGTACTACTGAGATTGGGTAAAAGCAAGCAAGGAGAAAAAGAAGAGCATGAGGGATGAAAAAAATATTCTCCAAATAGTGAAAACCTTGAAAGCTGATTTTTCTTAAAATATAGTTTTAATAAAAGTTGTGTTTTGATCACTCATAAGAGAACAGTTCTTCAGAAAACTTAATTTTGATCTGCTCCTACTGGGTCTCCAAAACCTTGGAAGAAAAAAAAAATCTGATTTTTTCTTAGAAAATACATAAATTTTCGTACATTCCAGGCAGAAGGATCTGGACTGGAATGAGAGAAATGCAGACAAAAATGCTCTGTAATGTAATCTTATGCAAGGCTATACTAATTAGGGATAAAGGGCATTTGCTGTGCCTGGTCTACCCAGTTTTGCTGATCTTTGATGTTTCCATGGGAGGCACAAAATTGTTGGATTGAGTAGTAATGGTTTTCATTTTTTCTATAGGTTTAGCAGCTCCACTCAATATACGAGAAGGTAATGTGACAGACACTTCAATACAGATTGCTTGGGACCGTGCTGAAGGAGATTTTCAGCAATATGAAGTCACATGCGCAGACTGTGCAAGTGCTTTTAGGGTATGCTTTTTAAAAGACTCTGTTCAGTCAATGCAGCTATTTTTTTTTAAATCTTATATTAAGCATTCAGAGATTAAATTAAAAGCTATGGATCCTACTAAAATAGACGGAGGGGTCACTAATGTAACAGAAGCAAATTTTGCAAACAGTTCTTTTTTTTTTTAGGTCCAGAAAGTCAAGCAAGAAACAGCAACATTTTCCAACCTTATTCCTGGTAAGCTGTACAGCTTTACAGTTCGAACAGAAAAGGAAGGTTTCAGAGACAGTGTATTTGTTGCAAAGGAGATACAGACAGGTGAGACCTCGCTGTCACTATATTCATGACTTATTTTGTTCTTCTCATATCTCTTGTTTTCTCCTACATTTACTTGAACTTTATTTTTGTTTAAAATAGAAAAAAATGAATTCTATCACTCTCATTATTTTCTCCTTATTCTCTTTCATTGGTATTTTTTTTATTCTTCAACTGTATCCTTTCAAGTAAATGCACTTGAATCTGGTTGTAGTAAACAATTAATACTTGTTATTAGCATCATAATGACTCAAGCAGTTTTACACTACAGGTGTACAACTGGTTCTTGCAGACTGGTTACTAGCACTAGAAAAAGCGAAGTCTTTTTTCTTAAACTTCTGTTTTTAATCCAGTACTGAGTTTGAACACGGTTACGTGTAGAGAACTAAATTAGTTTTCTGATGTTCTCTCATTGGCCTCTTATATCAGCAGTAAATACAGTGTTTTCTACATTTAGTTTTAATTTAGGTTAGGACATTTGATTCTCAGAAGCACAGTTCTGTGTTAGTTCTCAAATGTTAATAATCAATCCCACTGTCCTTCTAGCTGCTAGAGTATTCTTTCAGTTATATATCTATCTTAAGAGTATGATATGTAGCTCTGTGAAAAAATCAGAATGTAGCTCAGCAGCAAAGTATCCAAGATGTTAAGGAATTATAAGACAAAACAGAAAACATCACTGTGTTGTCCATCAAAATCCAGGTACTCTTGCCTCTTGAACATGGCACTGTTCTATTCCTGTTAGGGCATGTGATAAAAGCTCTTCTGCACACCCTCAAAGGAGCTGAAACAGCAGCAAAAAAGGCAACCCAAATAATTGCTGCTGGGTTACTCCCAGGCCCATCCAGGAGTCATCAGCCCATCAAAGACTCATCTCCACAACTCAAGGAATACACAGCCAGGTGGAAACCCAGATTAAGGATTCCTGGGGTCAGACCCCCAGTCTGATATGCCAGCGGCTGGTGTGAGATTGTGTGTGTGAGTGCCTGACTGCAAGGGTGGCAGAATAAGGCAGGAAGTAGGTGAAGTGCCTGGGAGCAAGCATGTGGGTGAACAGCTCTCTGATAGCCAGCTCTGGCTGTGAGAGCACCTGTGTATCTCCAAGGGTGGTCAGTTTATGCAAGCATCAGGGGAGCAGTATGAGGCCATAAGTGCTGGCTCGGTTAATGTGAGTGCTCTGATTGTGATCTGTGTGCCAGGCTGTATATATGCGTGCGTATATGCATGCTCTGTATGCACGTGCCTTCTGGGAATACATCTTCAGCCTGGTTGCCCTGGGAACATGAAGCAACAGCAGCCTCACCTCTCTCAGGTTGACGGATCCCAAATTATGTAATTTCTTCTAACAGGTCCCTCATGTGGAAAAGTATAGGTCAAAATAAGGATCACAGCAAGCATGTTCAAAGGTATATAATGTTTTGCATTCAAGGAACCACTGACTAAAGCTGACGCAGAAGTGGTAGATGTCTGTAAAATTTTTGTGAGAGGGTAAGTCATGGGGAAGTAATTATGGAGCAAGTAAGAAGAAATACATGGATATTCTCTTTGCAAGAACTAAGGACTTGAAGTGAAACAGAAGAGAGCAAGCAGAAAACAAGCAAACGGAAATAGATGTTAAATAAATTTGTAGATAAGATGCAGAACTCCTGGCCACAGGATATTTTGGGTTATGGTTGTGGTTTGGCTCAAGAAATCCATGGGCTGCACACTAGGAGATAACCTGGGAAGTTACTGAAGAGGATTATCACTACATGCAAGTCTTGTTTTCTGTAGACATCTGCTTTTAGCCCCCACTGAATACAAGATATTTTGCTAGCAGGAATTTTGGTCTTGGCCAAGCAAGTTAGATTTTATGTTTGCATTTCTTTTCCTGAGAAATTGTCAGTGTTTGAGGAACTACACATCAGAGATGTCAAAACGACATTAACTAGCATTACAGAGTAATGGCTTTCGGTCTGGTGGGTAAGGAAAGACCCTACACTCTTTACTGCAATGGAATTATTCTGTCTGTCCTTGAGAGAAGCAAGGACATACCGTTTTTCTGGAGTTTTCATCAAATTCTGTTGAAATAAGTCCTGTCATAGAATATTGTGTTTGAAATATATTTAAAAAATAATGTTACTTCTTATTGTCACACAGTACCAAGTGCAGTTAAGTATCTGAACTATAGCAGAGATGCTGAATCAATAACTGTTACCTGGCCACCAGCCCAAAATAAATTTGACGGATATGTTCTTTCTATAAAGAGCAAGATCTTCAACAAAGAGAACAGGTTATCTTCTGGTGTAAGGTATGAGAATTATGTTTTAATATTCAACTATTTAAAAAATAACTAACATGAACTGAAAGCAGATACTTCATGCTATGTTTAAAATAAGTAGTCTGCAGTATTATTTATATGGGATATATATTTGATAATTTCACTTGATATACACTACTGTACCTATGTGAAAAAAGAACATTTAAGAATTCTATTTTTTAATAAAATACATCTCGAATCATATAAAGAAATAACATCCATAATGATGTAAATAATTAAAATTATTAAGATACACGTATTTTAAAATCCTAAAGAAAACAATCTCTTTTTTTTTTATGTTTGTAGAATTTACAAACTTGAGAATCTTCTGCCAGGCACTGATTTTTTAATTAGTATTGTGACAACCAATGGACTAAAAAGAAGTCACCCCACCATTCTCAAGATTAGCACCTGTAGGTTCACAATTCATTCTTACATTTTAATGTTTTGTCTAAAAAATGTAATCTGTTATTAAATCAACGCGTGGATTTATTTAAATCAATTAAATCAGTGACTGGATTAATGTAGAGGTGTCTTTCTTTTCAAGTTAAGCATCCTTAAAAGTTATCAAATAAATGAAAGATTTTCCAATACAGATAAGTTTCCTATGTAGTTAATGGGATTATGCTGATAATTGAATCAGCATGTTGTTAGGTTGATGGAACTTCTCTATATGAATTTACAAACATTGCTTGTATTTCTGGATCTGTTGCTGATACATGGAGGCGAACTGAGTTTTTGTTATTTCTCTTCATTACAATATGAAATCTGTAACTACGCTGAACTATGAAATAATGAATTACAGCAGTATTTTCTTCAATATAAAATATTTTGATCTTAAATTTTTCATCCTCTCCTACCTTTACCTCAGGTCCTGATCCACCATCAGACTTACAGGTGCTTGGGCAGGAAGAAAATACAGTGTATCTGTCTTGGAAGCTACCAAGAGGAGGATTTGATAAGTTTCAGGTGAGATAAGAATGGGAAGAAAACAATGCAATCTTATAATTTTCTCAATGAAATTATCACCCCGCATGTATAATAATATGCATACATACAAGTATATGTATAATAATGCATATCTACGACAGTAATTATTTTTCTTTATAAACCATGTAATTATGGGAGATAAATACTGTTTCTAGGGATGATCAGGTAAATATATGGAAACTGAGTTGTAATATTTCATGGTTAGTATTACCAAGTGGCTTGTCATCATTAGTATTTTGAAGCATGTCCTTTGCAACACTTAGCACAAAACATAAGAGTTCATTCTTTTCTTCCAGTTCTCTGGTCAGAAACAATTGTCTGTGAATTCTAAACACTTGGTTTCTGGATCATGTTTCACTGGGACATTTCAACCAGTCTCTTTTGTATCCTGTCTTTTGCAGCCTATCTTGTATTATCCTTTGCCTTTTGGAGTCACTGTATAATCATGGTCATACAGTCAACTCTTCAGTGATAAACTGCCTAGTAGTAAACTTGTCATTTGAATCAATGATGATTTCAAGGTGCCTTTAACTGACTGACTAGGATATTCTTTATTATGTAGCAAAACCATGAAACAAAGTACCTTGCTCTAATTGCCTTACATAGTTTGTACCCTAATATTAAAGTGTCCAGTTCTGCTCCCCACCCTATGACTAGAACGTGAAGTCTTGGTATTCTAAAGTGTAGTTTCTTAGCACTTCTTCTCTCTTCATTAGTGTACAGGTGCATTGATCTGAATGAATAAGACCAGCCAGTTCACCTACCCAGCACCATTTGCTTATGTAATTTGGAGTATTTTTACCAATTTCAAAATTTAATTTGATTCTCTTGTTCATGTTCTGAAGCAGCTCAGATACACTTTTGTATGCAGTCAGGTTATTTTTATCATTGCATGGAAAGTAATTGTCATCTGTAATACTGATCTTTATGGCACTGTGCTATTGCTTGGTATTGGTATCTCATACAGTAGGCAGCCACATTAGACAGTGCTTTATCAGAATAAATGAGGTTGTCTATAAATCTTTAATAGGAAAGGCTTCAGTAGACTGGTTGCTTAGTGAAGTGCACCTGCATGAAAGGGATCACTTTACTAATCATTTAAAATTAATTGCCCCAGCTTACCAACTTTCTATGCAATATACACAAAAAAAGAGTACACAAAAGAAACTTTCCTAACTTGTTTATGCTAGATGTAAATTTTTAATCTATAGCTTTGCTGGTATGATTTTGCAGTGCTGTAATTCTAATGAATTGATGACAGTCTCCAAGATTTAGTATGTATTAAGAGGTGTTGTGTCAGTAGAATAAGTAGATGCCTAAGGAAACTACGCTATTCCTTCCACAGCAGCTGAATCAAAGTTCTTTCAGATCACCACTATGACCCCTCCGCTCTAGAGGGGAAATAACTGGTGAGCAGACAGTACACACTGACATAGACAGCTGCAAACCATCTTGATCTATTAGTACTGCCACACCCGAGAAACCCATGCAGGTATGCATGCTGGGGATGTTTGTCTAGAGCCCTCCTCTGCAGGGCAGACACAGTGTGCATCTTGCTTTTCACTAGTGCGGATGAGAAACAGTCTGCAGCAATAGTGTCCTGTGTCCACAGAAAGGACTATTGGAGGAATTTATTCCTTCACCTCAAGAGTTGTCTGGGAAGTCAAAATGAATTCTCACCGCCTCTAGGAAATAAGGGGCCAAATTAAAACTGGTGTCTGCAGCACTTTTATTCTCTTCAGTGGCTCAAAGCAGTGAATTTTCAAGGTATCCTAGTGAGCTGAGTTGAGTGACTGATTCCTTGGGGCTCTTTCTTTTTTTCATTCTTTCTTTCTATCTTGTAGTTAACTGCACAGCTTATTGGTACAGCTGTGTGACTGAGCAGTCAGAGTACACTCTGTTCTCCCTCCAAGAGTAAAGACTTCACCTCCTCCATCTATTTTTAAAGATTAAAAAAGATTGCACCACTATTAAGAAATATTAGAGTAAGTAGTGGATCAGCCTTGTGGAACGTAAAACTTCAGACCTCTTCCTTATTTTGTCGCTGAAATGTGGGGAATATTGTAAATATTTGTATATAAACAAGTAGTTGGAATCTTTGAACATAAGTTTTGTGAAGTGAAATAATCTGTGACATAAGAAACTATCATCAACTATTTTTGTATTATTATATTAACACTTTAGTCTAATAATATATATTTTTATTTATAACTTCTTTTATAACATAAATTATACATAATTTATAATCGCTTATGTAATAATATAAATATGTAAATAGAATAACATATACTTAATTATATTGGATATAAGTAATTACTCTTCTTCCATAGCTTTCGTATCGTCTGATGAATAATGGAAAGCCACTTACCAGAACTGTTTATGATAGCAGAACTGTAGTGAAAAATCTGGCTCCTGGGATGGAATATACATTTCAGTTAAGGACAGTTAAAGGCTGGGATTCCTCTGTGGCTGTGGAGAAAAATGTCATCACAAGTAAGGAAGCACCTCATAATTTGTATACTTTTGAATAAAAGTAAATGTGGATACAGAGACATTTAAGTCATTGCATGCAAGTGGTGCAAAAGGATCGCAGTGTTAAAGTTTAGGGGAAAAATTCTGCTCACTCTTGTCGTAGTTGCTTAAACAGGATCCTTGATGAAGTTGAGGAGTCTAAATGTGGTTGTAGATACCCATTTGAAAAAAGAAGTGGACTCTCAAAATTCTTCCAGCTCTAGTACAAGCAAGATGCTGCCAGAATTACTTTGCCTTTTGTTTATAATTGTTTCTGCACCTTTTAAATTCTTGCAAAGCCGTGGTGTGAGATTTGAGGATTGCTCCAATACAAGGCCACAGAAAGCTTTAAAATGTGGGAAGAAAAATCGTGTTTCCAATTATATAAGGAGATCCAGAATACTGAGCCTTGCACTCACTCTGTGAGCAAATGTGTTTTCTAGTGCTTCTATGATACTGCATAGAAAGAGAAGAGCTTGTAGAAGAAATTTGAAGGAATGGATTTGTATTGGCTTGTGGCTTGACAAAGTAGATGGAGCAGATAAGTGTAATCAAAATATAAATCAGCTCCTTGTTTTATACACCTGCATATCTTAGACCTCCTCCATTTGATGGGTTTTCTGTGGTGTCTTAGGGCTGTAATTCCTTAATTAGCCAGGAGACTCTGCAGTTTGTTTTTCAAAGACAAGTGAATCTCTCAAAAAACAGAACTAGATCTCAGAATTTTCTCAATAGAAAATAAAAAAGAATAATCATCATCTTGGTCCTGAAAGTGCTCCTTTTCAGGCAAATATTTTCATGACTGCTGGGCATGAGTCCAGTGTATGGTCAGAATATGGAGAAATTACTCTCATCATTTTAATGACAAGCCTTTAGGATTCTTTTCATATTGAATAATCCAGTCTTTATTGGGATTATGCTTTTTTAAAAATTAAAGAAAGTTACAAGTAATCACCTTGGAACATTCATCTTTTTTTGGAGAACTGCAAACATTTTAATTTTCTAACAGTAGGTATACATTACATATTAATGGAGATGTTATTTGTGAATAAATACCTACACTTTTAGAATTCTGAATATAACCAAGAGGAATAAAGAGTTCATCACTGTGACTATGCAACTTATTGTTTCCCTTTCTAAGATGAACAATTTTCTAAAATCATATGTCCTATGAAGCATTTTAGGAAATGTCTAATTGAATAAAATCACCACAAAATCTTCTTTTCACTCTGATTCTCTGGTGAGCAATGCTACTGTTCTAGTAAAAGATTTGATTAGTCTGGAATTCTCTTCCGTAAATTACTTAGTGCACAGAAGTGTTACATTGCCGGGTTTTACTCTGGGTCACATAATGGTACTGGTTACTACACATCCATAGAAACATATTTCTAAAATTTGCGTTAGTATTTCATTAAGCTGTGAACCCCAAAATTGTTTAAATAAAAACCATTTATTTTCAAAAGCTAAGATTTTTGTGGTATTTTAAGAACTATGTATTAAAATTTTCTTTATTAATCTTAATGACTTTACTATAGAACCAGCTGGGATCTGCAGTTTGTTATTGAAAATGGTAAATACTTCCTCTGCAACTTTAATGTGGAATCCAACCAAGACTAACTTCACATCTTATAAAGCATCTTTATCAAACAGCACCTTTATAAGGAAGTTTATGATTCCAGGAGCAGTATCTAACTTCAGTGTTACAAATCTGACTGCGGGGGGCATTTATAATTTCACACTGCAAAGACTGCAAGGCAATATTGAAGGAGCTCTCGCTTTCATTGAAATTGTAGCAGGTCTGTATGGATTCCTACTTTTTCTACTTGCTGACAAATGGTAGCTCTCAATAACATAGACATTTAGCCTTGTGTGTATCACTTTGTTGAATAACATGGGAATTTCAAGAGAGGTTACATTTAATAGTTTACTGTGGTTGTGGACGTGCATTATCTATAATGTATGCAACTTACTTCTAATGATTCACTACCAAAAACAATATTATTTATCTGTGCAGCGTGTCTTTTGACCATGTTTAGTATCTTCACTATTTTTCAGGTCTTCATCCTGCAAAGAGTTATGCACTGTCTGAACTTAACCTTAAATGTTTGCAGAGTTAAGGATTTAGATGGTAAACTGTTCCATTCAAGGACTGTTTCCTATTAGATTTGTACTTAATGGGGTAAAATCTCAATCTTGATGTTTGTCTGCAGTTTACTGTAATGTAATAATATAAAATACAGATTAAATTTAAAAGGCAAAAAGATGCACCAGAACTACCTTAATCGATTTCTATTACTGATTTTTTATACTACTACTAAAAGTTTTACTTGTGGCAATGACACAGTGGTATGAGAGAGACCTGAGAAGAGTTTGAAGTTCTCACTGACATGTTGTGAGACATGTCATGACATTTGCGTGTGTACTTCTGGGATCGTGTGCTTCAGCGGTAGTCAGGGGGCCAGAAGCAAGAGGTCGAAAAGAGTCATTAAAATGCAGTGACGTAGAGGTGGAAATCCTTACATTTACTTTGAAGTACTTGTCTTGAGAGAAAAACTATGAAGAAAAATCTTGCGCATCTTTTGCAGGTTGAACTAAGACCACAGTATTGTAACACTTAATCGTTACTAATATTTTTTCTAATTCAGGGAAGATTTAAGTCAGTTTGGTTGACCAATTTGTGATTGCTTTTGCTTAAATGTGTTCAGATTACATCAGAATGCTGAACCTGCTTGTTTATAACAGTTAATTTTTGGAAAAATTAACACGTTGGGTTTTGCACTCCATGCTCTGTGATGTATCTACTCAATTGCAACAAATTATTTCAGTGAAATGTACAGGAAGTTGTTTTATTACACAAATATACTGGCCACTGCTGGTAAGAAGTGAGTGTTAACACATACGTGAAATAGGAGTATGGTAGAAGAGCAGGTGCAATGAGGCTTAAATGAACCGCCTTCTTGTATGCATTGGTGGTATGGTTAAAACTGCAAGAGAGTAGAAGTGAAACTTTTTTTCAGCATCAGTGGAAATGGTAGTTCTCAATCACAGGGTAATAGTAGGACTAGTATTTGCTTCATGGCACTAAATTTCCCTTTCCATGAGGACCCTTCTAGGCTGTCTTCCGCTGCTTGGCCAGAAATAATGCAACTGAGGTAGACGACTTCAAGTACTACGGTAACTGTACACTCGGTTCAATCATGGGTTTGTATAAAAGACCTGTACAAGCATAAAAAAGTAATAAAAAGAAACGAACAGTCATATATGTGAGAATTATATAGATTGAATATAAAAATCTGGTGGTAATATTTGGATACATGAATATTTCAGGTAGCATATTTGGTGGCAAAGCAGCAGTGATCTGTTTGAAACTGCAGGGTAAAGAGTTCTGGAAGGATGTATAATCTAAATAGATTTACAGTAAATTAAAATGAATGGAGCTCTTTTGGGATAGAAGTGATATTTAGGCTGAAAAGAACGTTAGTATACAAACAGTACAGAGGATTTAGTTTGAATTCTGAAGAAAAAGATGTTAGTAAGGGAGTCAGAGGGCACAGTGCAAGGTAGTGGCACATCTGGAATGTGACAAAGAGCATCTCTGACTGGGCTCGCTGTGGGAGGTATGCACAGGAACTCTTGTTAGCTATCTGCACTATGGCTCTATGCATGTGGATAAATAATATGATATTAAATATACATAATGTTTTAATGAGCTACTGATGAAGCTATAATCTGATTCATTGGTAGGCCTTGAGTGAATGATACAGATTTAAAAGTGCCTGAAAAGGCAGAAGAATAAGAAAGTGAGATGATACTTCAGGAATATGTGAAAGCTTGGCTTTAATAAAAGGAGTGCAAAGTAAAAATTTTGGAGACTTAACTAATTAGATTTCCTAGAATTACTAGGATTTCAGATATACAAAAAGTATTGAAAAAAATTAACTGTTCTGTAACAAGCAAAAGAACAGAAAATCTGTAGTAGCATTAGTTGATACAGCAGTAGTGCTAACTTTAAGGTTGAGTACAGCAGAAACACCAAGACTGTGCTGAGATTCTTGGTTAACCGAACACTGGACTGAGATACCTGAGCATATCTCCACAACATCTACACAGCATAGTTCAGAGATTATCAGCCATATCTCTGAGGTAGTGCAGCAACTGTATTGTAAAATGCTGCTGTATATGGGCTAATTAGCAGTTATCCTTCTTGTAGCGAGTAAGCTGTTCCTGGATGCTTTTATATTCAGTTGTAACTACTGATATATTTGTCAAGAGTGTATTTAGTTTAACATCGTATATTTCACAATTCTCTTTTAGAACCTGCGAAACCAGAAGGACTTAAATTCTTCAATGTTTCGTCGTCATCTTTTTCCCTGTACTGGAGACTACCATATGGACATGTAGACAGATTTCATGTGGATCTTATTCCTGACCATGGATCTGTTGTTATCTTAGATCTTGGAGTTAGAGAGTATCAAGTATGTGGGGACTTGCACGGACAGCTTTTCCTTATGCAGTGTGCTGATGAGGAAGGCAGGGTTGCTTCCTTAGGTATTTAATGCAAATATGAACAGGAAAGTATTAATATAAAATTACTGAAAGCAAATTTCAGCATCCAGAGTTTGGTACCTTAAAGCAGATAGCAAGTCTCTCTCTCTTTTTTTTTTTCAAGTCTGCTATAAGGATACAGCTGGACATCCAAGGGTTCATGAATAGTTTAACAAAGAAAGGGCAGAGCTATTGAGTAATACGGACTCATTAATTGTGTACTTGCCAGGAAGATCCGTGCTTAAATCATTAATGCAGGCAACATTTCGCTGCTGAGGCATCAAAAAGAAATAGGAGGACTTTTTGATTCTACTGTCTGGAAAATATAAGAATATTAACAGAAATAATGGCTGTTCTGGTTGGTTTGCTTTTGTTTTTTATTGGAACTGCAAAGATACAGGTATTTTGTATTAATGACTGTTTAAAAGTTTTTAATTATGCTTATTTCAAAAGATGGGCTTACTTAACCTTCAGAAACCTGGAAAATTTTCAGACTAGCTTTGAGTTTATTCTTTCAAAAGTTGATTTTATAATGCTAAATATATACTTGGATAATGAGGATGTTGCAGAAACACCTGTATAGATACACTGATAGGTGATTCTGTGATAAAATTAATAGTTAATTTGTTAATATTGTAAGTTATACAGATCATATGGAGGGTAGCTAAATAAGACAAAACGCTGTGCTGTAGCTAACGAATATGAACTGCTCTTCTTATTGTTGCAAATGCTGCTGTATTTCTAAAAGCTTGTTACCATTCTTTTCGGTAATTACTTTCAGTAGTAAAGTGCTTAAAATTTCAGGGTTGGGGCTTCTATTGTTGTTGCTGGAGTTTTTGAGGGGAGGGAGCATTCATTTTCATGATGATTCTTGACAAACCTATGTCGTATTTTAGGCTGACTTTTCTAACACTACACCTGGAACAACATACAATGTTACAGTTTCTACAGTTTCTTCTTCCACCTACAGTTCACCTGCCAGCAGAACAGTGACAACAAATGTCACAAGTAAGTTAATACTGCCTGCTTACATTTTATTGCTTAACTATTTTTTTTAATGTATTTACTATTACGCGTAGTAGTATGGCTGAAATGCTAATTATTTTTTAAGTCATCACAATTTTTAATCTTCTTTAAATGTAAAAAAATATACTGAATCAGAGGTGTTCTATGAAAGCATGAGAATTTATCAGATATTTCAGAAGAAACCCCGGTTGTGAGTGGTGGTTATGTTCACCCATTAGCTTGGCTATTTAAAATTTTAAAAGAGTGAAAAAAAAAAGCAACAAAACACAAAGGAGAGCAATTGATAAACTTTTGAAAATTTTTTAGTGTCATATAATAATATCTATGCATGTAACAGTAGACTTCTGAGATTTTTCAGAAAAATGTAGCCATATCAGACGTATTTTAAGAGTGTCATTTGTTTTTTTAATGAAAGGAACTGAAATTAAGCATGCTAGAATGTCTCAGATATTAAGTTGGCATTATGCGCTGTTTTGTCCATGAAGATGTGGAGTGTTTCATCTTTTGCATTCTTAGAAAAGAATATTCCTGGAGTTCCAAATTTCATTTAATTGTTTTTGTAACAGTATTGTAGCCAGAAAAAAAAAGAAAAAAAACCCAACTGAATGGAAAACAAACAAACAAATCTTATTAAACAGTACTTTTGCCTTCAGTTTTTTTTTTTTTTTTTTTTTTTTTTGCTAGTAGATGATTTATTTTCTTTAGAGTAACTATGAGGGTGTCTCCATTGTCTGGAAACTGTCTGGAAAAGACTGTTTTTTATATATTATTTATTTATTTATTTTTAGATCCTGGGCCCCCTGCATTTCTTGCAGGTGAAAGAGTTGGCTCTGCTGGAATTTTGCTGTCATGGAATACTCCACGGCATCCAAATGGGAGAATTCTGTCCTACATTGTTAAATATAAAGAGGTCTGCCCGTGGATGCAAACAGCTTATACACAGGTCACAACAAAGCCAGATAGTCTGGAGGTTCTTCTTACCAATCTTAACCCTGGAACAACTTATGAAATTAAGGTAAAAGCTTTATGAATCCCTTTTAGTTTGAACTCTCCCTTGCTGTACATTGTATGAAGCTATGTTAAGTGCAGTGATTTCTGATGCACCTTGCTAATAACTTCTGCTGTATAGCCAAATAGATGTAGCAGGTATTTTTTTACTTCAGTGGTTTTTAAGTATACTTAAAATAATTTCTAACCAAAATTGTTCTAAAACATAGTTTCTTCTATTAATATTCTTACTTATTTATAATATGTGGTGGAGAGTAAAGAGCAAACATTAGAATCCTTAATCTTCACTGAGATTTAGTTTTTCAGATCACTAGTGCACTTTGGATATTACACATAGATTTCTAAATCACCTCAGCCAAATCCATAAAAGCATGTATATGTGTAATTCTTTATTTGATTTTAAACTTAATTAGTTGAAGAAGGTATTTTCTTGCCTGAATTATCATCTGTTTTCATCTGAAGTCTTGTTCACTTTATGATCAATAACTGTTTTTCTAGTACTGAAATGAAAGGCAGGCTTCTTCCTATATTGCAAATACACATGTTCTCACACCAGCTATGTACTTGTGTTTGGGAATGCCAACAACTTCTCTGACTGACCACAAAGAAACAGATACACACACAGCTACACACTTAATGAAAAAGTTCCTTGTTATTTAATTGTCTTTGTATTGTCCCTTGTGCTTGTGTGTGGCCTGTAAACACCTTAGCCTGGTTTCCCTAAGCCTGAATGTTTTACCTGTTTTTTCCTGAAATGAAAAATGTTGTACTTTTCTATGTCCTTTCCACTGATTTTATTGCTTAGATATTCGCAGGAGGTATCTAGTATCAAAATCAGCACATGTGTTTTCATGAGTTCCATATGCAGAATTTGGTTACATTGAGATTAGGCACTCCTGATCCATCCCTGAACTCTTCAAGTGCAAATAACTGCAAACGGACAGAAATGCATTATTGTTCTCTTGGCAACGTTTGCCATTAAATTCTCTGCCACTTTCACAAGAACCTTGGATAGCACTTCTTTTTAGTGTCAAGAATAAAATGAAATAATATGTTTAGTTTGCTTCATTCCATATAATGTGAATTCATACCATGGAAAGATAGTAGATTTGTCAGTCAAGGAATAGAGCTGTGCAGTAATCCTTTGTAATCATGATGTGCATATGTAAGAAAGTAGAAATCTAATTATGGCTTGCTATTGTGGGGAAATTGCTTGCTGTGAATCTTGTAGTGATGACCTTGCTGGTGAAAAGCAGAAATGCTTGGCCTTTGCTCTGCCTCCAATCATCTGTTGAGAAAGAAATTAAATAATCAGCTCCTATTAGAAAAAAAATAGTATCATTTAGACTAAGCTCATTAATCTGTTCTGATAGATAAAGTTATTAAGATAGTTCACTTTATTTGTGTGAGATTCACTATTAAAGGTTTTGCAAATTCTCTTCTTTGCTCTTCCTTGGGAAAACTGTAGGACATTTAAATTATGTTTTACTGTGCAGTGATTTGCCTTTGGTTGATATCTTTGAGAGGCTTTTCTTCTCATGACTGGTGTTTTAGCCATTGATCTTAGAGCAGAGTTTGACTCATGAAAGTGACTTTAGACCCAACAACACTTGGCTAGCAGGGACCACGTGGCGTTTGTCGTGAGTGACTAAAAGTCTGTTGGCCAGCGGAGGGTTGTTACCTTATCTGCTGCTTTGGCGGGCTGCCCCACTAGCTTACCAACTAGCAATCTCACAGAGTCAGTCCACCCAGGTGGAAACATGCATGGCCAAAAAGAAACATTAAATATTTTCCTTGTCTTGAGTAATTCAGTTCTTTACTGGTATTTTTTGTCTTTTCTGGGGAGGAGGCGATGAGTGTTTTTTAAGGGGGGAGTTTACTGTGTCAGTTAAAAGCTCTTCATTTTTGCATGGATGAAAATTTGTTACTGTTTTTACCTGGCTTGATCTTGCTAAATTCTTTCTGGTATATACCGCGACAGTACTGTTCAAAATAGCATCTTATAAGCTTTCAATAAGGACTTCAAATCTATTTCTGACAGCCTAGTCTTGATTTTGTTTCTTTACATCTGATGAAGAAACGTTTGTAAAGAAAAAGTAGTTACAAGTGATTATTTATTGTATGTTTGGGGATTATTTGGATGTTTGCAAAATTTTGGGCACTTGATCATTGATAAATTTGTAAAAATAATCAATCAAGTAAGGTTTCTCCTAAACTTTAGATAATTAGTGTCAACACTTTACTTCAAAGCACAAACATGAATACTCCTTCCAAATTTGAATTACAACCGCTTGAACTGTGTGAACTTTTGTTATCCACAAAGTAAGTTTGTTTTTTTTTTTACATGCTTCCAAACTTTTTGCATTAATGTCACCATGTGTGTAGCATGATCACCTAGTGATCTCTAGAAGCTAATGATACATTTCACAAGCTTTTATTTTATCTTCAAATCCGGTCAGTGTGTATAGCTGACATGTTAACCGTGCAAAATTTTGTATACTTCTGTCATATTACCCTGAATTTCTCTTAAAACTGCACATTTCAAATGGAAGACTTTCAATGTATCACTTAGTTTTCTGGACTCTTTCTACAATATCTGTTTTGTTCATTTGTATGCTTATGGTTTAATAGCTGGAAGGTGAATCTCTGCTTCTCCTTAAAATATTCATAGTCCCTGTATGTCCGATAGGTCCTCTAATTCAACTTCTTTTTTCTTTAGGTTGCTGCTGAGAACAGTGCTGGTGTTGGAATATTTAGTGCTCCTTTTCTTTTCCAGACAGCAGAAAGTGGTAATTTTAATAAAGCTGCATATTAAGTAGAGCTGCTCTAATTTGCTCAAGTACAGTATCTCTGACACTTCATATTTTACATTTGAACAAATTCTGATACATTTAGAAGAAAGTCCTTATTCTTTCTGTATTTTCTCACTCAATGGAAAATGGTGTTCTTTGTCCTGTTTGCTAGTAACGGGATGTAGGGTGTGCACATGTGGAGGTTCTCATATGAAAACTCTGTTTCTCTTAGTGTTTTTCTATACAAGTTTCTAGGTAGGCTGCTTCACAAAAGTAGAGTCACAGGAGAGCAGAACTATCTATGAATTACATCCACCAGCTAATGCTTGCAGCAGTGCTAGGAGACTGGGAGTACTAGGATCAGTTCTTGAATTGCCTCCTTGTGTCAAGCTATATTTGTTCAGTGCCTAAGTCGAGTACCTTCTCTAAAAAGCCCAGCACATAATATGTTTTACTAAGTTTTTCTTCTTAATTCTAAAGTAAAAAGGACAGAAAAAGGCACAGCTGATCTGAAAATACGACTTGATGAATTTGAAAATTAAAAAAAAATTAATACATTTTTGTACTAAATTTCCATAATCTTTACAAATTTATTATTTTTAGCTTTGCTTTTCCAGGTGCTCTAGGAACAGCTGAATCTTGGCCAAAGAGCTGGCATGAGGCCAGTTATGTTGAGGTGTACAAGTCTAACTGGAATGTAGAAATTGTGCTGCCGTGGTGGTGACTGTCCCTCTGTGTTTGGGACTCTAGGCTGATTTCTCTAGCAGGACAAACCGTAATGTCAAATGTAATGTCAGTTAAAGGCAGGAAATCATTCTGCATGAGATTTCTGAAATAACAATGAATTATGAAACCAAATATGAGAAGGTGTAGCAAACTTGCTTGGAGGAGTTATGCAAATCATTATTCTTCACTATTGTTGTACCTAATTGCTCACAGAAAACCACACTTCAGTGGGCTCTATTTACTCATAGTTGGCAGAGGGCAATACTAGCATTTTTCCATATGGGAACTTCAGCTTTTTACTTTTTGATACTTCCTGTTCACATTTGTATTTAAGGTAAAAACCTTATTATTAATGTAATTGGAAGATCTGTTAAAATTGGAGTTGAGAGTTGTATGTCACTCAGACCCTATTCTTTTTCTTTTAAACTATTGCCGTGATGGTTAAAGAGATGCCAACAACTTGATCAAAATGAGGTCCAGTTTAAAATAGTAAAGTTAACTAGTAGAAGTTAACTAGAGTGGGTAGTTGAGTGGATAGTATGTTTTTCAACATACAAAGGGCTTTTTGAACTGGTCTAACTAAAATGGTTATTTTCAATTTAAGATCACCGAATACAGGAGGGCAGAAATATTGTAAATGTGGTAGGTTCTTTGGGTACTGTAGTCCTAAATGATAATGAAAATCATTTTAGGTCATGGTAGATGTGATTCTGAAGTACGTATTTACTGAGAAGAAAAGTATGTCTCACTGCTTTTGTTTGTTTTGTTTTTAAGCTCCAGGTAAAGTAGTGAATCTCACAGTTGAAGCCTTAAATTATTCAGCTGTAAATCTGATCTGGTTTCTCCCTCGACAACCAAATGGAAAGATAACTAGTTTCAAGATTAGTGTGAAACATGCAAGAAGTGGAATTGTAGTGAAAGATGTCTTGGTTAAAGTTGAGGACCTTCTGTCTGGGAGGTTACCAGAGTGTAATGTAAGTGCTATAAACCTTTTAAATTAGAAATAGACTGAAGCTACAGAATATAATCAAATTTGAATTTTGGGACCATTTTGAGGCTTTCTTTTCAGAACAATCCCCAATATTTTACAAAGTCAGGCCCAAGGCAGGATACATTGTTTGAAGAAAAAACTTTCTGTCCAAAGTAGGTTAAGGAGGGTATTTTACCTTGAAAAGCTGTTTAATCTGAGTAAAAATGTTAAGAGAGTGTCAATTAACTGATATATTTTCAACAGAAAAAGGTGGAATAAATAAATTTGATGTTTCAGTTTTCATTTTTTATTTTTACAGTGTTCACTTTTGAAGGGCAAGGATGGGTTGTTTCTGTCACTGTAGAGGCACATACTGTTAATATTTCATTTTGTGTAAAGTTTTATAATGCTTTGTATATTTTAAGTTGTGCTATACTCTGCATATCACATTTCAACATTAGTTTAATACTTTTCAAAGCAATATAAAAAGAAATGGCAGAATGATATTCAAAAATTGTTTGTAGACAGAGATGTTCAGAAACTGTGAATATTTAAGAATTTTGTCTATCCATTGGTTTTCAACCTGAAGCCAGTGTATAACTTTCAGAATTTCGTGAAGAATATTCTTCTTTTTGACCTTTATTCTCCTTTTTCCTTTATTCTGAGCCATGTGTTATGACTATTAGGATATCAAGTTGCCTAAACGTTTTTTTCAGGATGGTAGATTTAGTAATTAATTGAAAAGTGCAGTTTTAAATGATAAAAAAAGATCAGGAATTTGGTTTCAGATTTTACTTTCATGATAATCTTAAGCATTTTGAGGACTCTCAACATCAGGCTGATTTAATTTAGCACTGAGAAGAGAGCCTGCCACCTATGAATCATAATGCATCAATGACTGTAGAGCTTAGCAGTTTTTCAGAGTTGTCTCCTGACAGTATGGATCAGAAATCCCCTGTCTGGTACCTGCTATTTATGTATATATCTGTCTGTCTCTTTCCGTATATATTTGTATGTATACATGCATGCATACATACAATATACATATGTTGAAGAAAGACCTCCCGAGGGATTTTTTTTTTGTGGAGAGGGAGTCTGAATGCTAAAACTTGAATCTGGGAATAGCTAAACAGAGCCTAAAAAGCTCCTTCTGTTCAATTATGTTTGAAATCTTTTTCAATAACAGCAAACATTATAATACTGTCACTAACAAGATGTGCTAGCACTTCAACTAATGAAGTGATAAACTAATTTGATATTGAAGCATGAATATTAAGAAAAAAGAACCAGGTCCAGGTGATTTTGTTTCAAAGGGTGTCTGCCTTTTTTGATCTCTATATATTAACAGTTATATGGCATGGTTTCTGTTTACAATATTTTCTATTTGTTTTACTAGGATAACAGTGAATCATTTTTGTGGAGTACTACCACTCCTTCAACTACTTTTGGCAAATCCACAATTCCTTCAAGTACTGCAGTTACAGCAAGTACAGAAACATCTAGTCAGATGAGCTCTGTTTGGAATGAACCAATTAGTTTTGTTATAACTAACCTGAGGGCATATACCACCTATCTTTTTGAAGTCTCTGCAGTTAACACTGAAGCAGGTTACATTGACAGCACGATTGTCCGAACGCCGGAATCAGGTATGTACTACCTTCAAAAGTAAATAAAGTTCCCAAATATATAGAAAAACAAAGGAAATATTGTCATGAAGTTATGTTGCAGGATACTTTAGTCTCTTTAATTTCGTGAAAAGCAAAGGATGATTCAAGAACTCCAATTAATAGTGCAATGGAATGAAAAACTAGGAGGGAAAGGGTGTCAGTCATAGAATTAAAAAGGTGTATATATTGTATACACAGCAATAAGCTTAAAGCTTCTTTGCATTTGAGGAGGAAAAAAAAAGCAGTATAAAGAAAACTCATTTCCCATGGTTCCTCAATCTGGAGCTATTGCAGAATTTTGATCAGCGCTGAAGAAATCTCTAGGCACTGGAAAAATTGGTTTTAAATAAATAAGAAGTTAGAATTGACCGAAGTTTATCCAGGAGTGGAAGTTACTGAGGTAATGGGCAACAGTGTTAATACAGCCATACTGGAAAGCTGTGTTTCCGGAGGAATGTTATTCTGGCTTTTTGTTTGCTAGAACATTCTTCTTTTGTCTGACACAGTTGGGCTGCTCTTTCATTCATCAGTTATAGCACTGTTCAAATGAAAATAACTGTAATTCTCTTCTAGCACTGTTTATCTGAATGATTTTGCTAATATTAAAACATCCTTAGTTTGCAGTTCTGTCTAGTGCAGTTTAAGTAAGTTTATTTGGGTATTTTTGAAAATCAGTTTTTTCTAACTCTGTATGGTTGAAACTGACTTGTGCAAGTATTCTTTAGAAAAGGAAGGTATGCTTCAGAAAGGGATCAGCTTCTGTAGTTGCTTTAATTTATGTGAATAGCTCCATGAAAGTAGAAGGTGCATTGTTTTTTGCAGTCATAATTGTATCTGGTTTTGCAGTTTTGGATAATAATGTATATCATCAGTGCTCTCAGAAATCAACTATATGACATAATCTATATGAAAAAAACTGTTCAAGAAAGAAAATCTTACTCCATCTGAGCTCTATATTGCTGAGCATCACAGTAGTATTTGAACATCTTCTGTATGTAATCTGTATGTAATAAGTCTATACTAAACTTGAAAGAATCTGACACCTTTATGTTTTAAGGATTATTTGTATACTTCCAGTTCTTTTGATACCTTATAGAAGAATGATGTTTTAAAAAAAAAAAAAGGAATAAAATTAAGACATTTTAATGAGCTATGCTTCAGCACATTTAATGTTTATATTTAAAGTGAATTGTGTGGTATGTGATTCTTGGAAATTCTAGATATAAACTATTTTATATTCAAAGACATTTTTTCAATATTAAGTTCCAGAAGATCCACCACAAAATTTTGCCAAGATCAACATTACAGCAAAGTCTTTCTCAGTGATGTGGGACCCACCTACCATAGTAACGGGGAAATTTAGTTACAGAGTTGAGCTGTACGGGCCATCTGGTAAGTCTAATTTGATTTTTTAAGTTTATTTTTTGTTGTTGTGTCCTTACACTTGCATTCTTAGTGTCAATACCAGTGGAGAAAGAAAATCTGAAAGCACTGCTGTGTATCCTTTTCAGTATTAGAATTGTTAGCACTTGTTAGATAACTTTTAAACCTGCCCATTATAGGGCTTCGTACAGAATGAAATTCACGTTAGGTATCCTTAACAGTAGAGGAAACCAGCTCCCCTCACTCTTTCAGACAAATGGCAAGGTAACCTCACAGCTTGCATATACATTCAAATAATTCTGTATCTTACATTTATTCTTTTTCCGTTAAATATTTCTGGAAGATTTTAATCTCTGTGCAGTTTGAGTCTCATTTGGGGTTTTTGTATTTGTTTTTTAACTCAGGCATGGTTAGAGATGTTGTATAACTACATGCTGTTAAAGAAGTGAACAAGCTGTCTACTGAATGTTTTTATGGAATAATATAGGATAAGCAAGAGAAATTAACTTATAGACAGCAACAATAATTAAAGACATAGATACATAATCTCCTTCTCTTAAAAGCCTTACCTTCTTGAAATGATATTTTAGGTTTCTTTGTTTTGTTATTCTTGTTTGTTTTGTTTTTAAAGGCATTTAATATTATCTATGAGGAAATGCCGAATTATTGTTTTCAGAAACAAATTTGGCATTTCATCATCTTTAAAAGTAGCTTTGTTCAGTATAAGTGAATGGTGGACTGTTTTATTTCTGAGCTACAATCTCTTTGTTTTCATTCCAGGACATATTCTGGATAACAGCACAAAAGATCATAAGTTCATATTTCATAACCTTGTGCCATTTACAATGTATGATGTGTATGTCGGTGCAGAGACAAGTGCTGGTGTGGGACCAAAGACAAACCTTACAGTTTTCACTCCTGCAGATGGTAAGTAAGCGTACAGAAATGAAGTAAATAGGCTGTACATAGTAACTGATGTCAGTTTTTCCTTCAGAGACATTTAGTTACCTTGCAACAGAAGGAATGGAGGTGTTGTACAATTCTTTAAAGAGAGGTCTAACAAACTAATGAGAGAAATGAGCTGAAAATCTATTGTGTTGACTTATTTTTCCAATTTTATTTTGGAGTTCATACACCGTCACTAAATTTACTTGCTAATAGAAGCCTTCAGAGGCTGTGAAAGAAAAGTATCTTCTGCCTGAATGAAAGTAGTATTTTAGATATGGTAATTAAGTTGCAGATCACCCTTCTAGTCGTTAGATGGCAGCAAGTGGTAGAGAAATAACATTGGAGGGCTCCACTAGGATCGCTTTGTTCAACCCTGAAATCTCCTTCGACTGACTTTCTCCAAATCCAGGATCTCCCAGCAGTCTCTAAGAGAGCCACCTTTATAAGAGACCATAGCTCTGACGGAAACACTGAGATTTTGTCCTAAGGCAAAGCATTTATTAGTTATGCTTCAGAGTCTCCTGTGCTATGATTTGGGATTTCGGGCTCCCAATAGTTCACTCCTCAGGGGCCAGTCCTTTGCTTGGTAGAAACACAATTTTATTTTTGTATGTATGTGAGATTGTACAGAATTATTGGTCTGCAGCTGAGAGTTCAACCAGAAAAACTTGAGAATAGCTATGTCATAGAGAGGCAGTTTCAACATTGTTATTTTTATTATTTTTGTGTTACACAGCACGTATTTAGAAAAAGTCTCAATCGCTGGTTTCGGCAAAGCTTGCTATTAAGGTGTAACAGCAGGAGGAACACCTTAATAGCAAGCTTTGCCGAAACCAGCGATTGAGACTTTTCCTATAGTTCTTATTTGTTCCTACACTATCTGATTTTTTCAGATCTCAGTGGCAATTTCCTGAGATGACCCACCTCAACAGAACCATTTTTATCTCCTGTCTAAACTCAGTCAGAAGCCAAATCCTTTTTGATTTTGTTTAAAATGATGTGGAATGTCTAATTTTAACATCATATATGCCAACTTTCATTACGCAAGGAATTTCAAGTTTGTCTTTTTCTGCAATAAATGATGCACAAATGATTTTTCATACCAAATCTGAATGTTATTTTTCTGAAAACAAACTCTTTTGGTCTCTGACAGTCCTATGTAAAGTACAGCATCATTATTATCGCATAGTTGAAGGAGAATTTAAATTGAAATTCGCTGTAAAACTGAAATGAACAAGATGTATCACATTCATTGTATTTTCTTTCAGCTTTTCATTTCATTCTTGTATGACATTGATGAATCAAGAATTATGTTTTCATTTTCAGTGTACTTGAGAGTCCATGCTCAGAAATAAGGCCTACTTGCAGTGTATTGACTTAAGTAGAGCTATCCTAATTTACATCATCTGACCATAGTAATATGTATGTCACATATGTGGGAAAAAAGCAGTGTGAATATTTTTTGGAATGTAATTTGTTTGCTGAAACAAACACATGAAGTAACTTCCTACCTGTGTAGGTACAACTCAGAAGATAAGAACATGAAATTTTTTAAAATGCCTATTGTACTTTGCTTGCAGAGTTGAAAAAACTTGTAGTAATTGGATATTTCTAATTAAATCAACTTTCTTCTTAAATATTTAGTCCCAGGTGCTGTATCAGATTTACATCTAGTAGAAGTGGAAGCCACGTATATAAAAATTGTTTGGAGAAAGCCACAACAACCAAATGGAATTATTACACAGTACAGAGTTAAAGTGCATGTGCAAGAAAAAGAAGTTACTCTGGAAAACATTATTCTCAGTGGAAAAAATAAGGTATTTAGCTTTTTTTTGGTACAGATTTCTTTGCTAGATAAAATCCAGTTCTCTACCTTGCTCAGTAGGTACGGTATCTGAAAATAGCCACCTCAGATGAGTTGTTAATTTTTTTAAATGCCAGCTTCCCCATGCCACCTTCTTTCTCTGGCTGTGTTTGGAAGAGATTCCAAGGCTGCTATCTGTACTACATGAAAATCGTAAATAATTTTGAAGAAATCCAGATCCTGAATTTCTTAGCTACTAAAGGCAGGACTCCATCGCAAACCAACAATATTATTTTCACTATTTAGTTCTTTTCAGCATAACAGCTCTCAGCATACCTAACAGAAGAGTATAGGTGCCTAGATCAGTAAATAGTCACTCAGGAAAACCTCCAGATATGTATGTGAATCCTAAGGAGAAGTGAATTCTACATATGTCTCCTAGTGCTGTTCAAGTGCTTTGCTTCCAAGGCAGGCACCCCTGGTCTTCCACCCCCATCTGCATCCTTGAATTCAAGTGTCTGACACTACATGCTCATCTTCATGCTATGGATGTAAGGATATCTGCACACACCTTAGAAATACAATCTTTTATGGGACTTACAGTGACAGCTTCTATAGCTTTTGTAGTTTGTTCACTGATGTGCTCTGCATACTTTGACATGGGCCATTTTGAGCATGCTGCACAGAACTGTAGATCCTTAGCAAGCATTCAGCTCAAGACAGTTATTTCCAAGTTAAGGCTTTTTATTTTTATCTTACTGTTGAGCATAGCTGCCTAAACATTGCATAATTCCTTTTTTAGAAAGTGTTTGTCTTTGAATCTGACACAGAATCTATGTCTTTGATACAGAGTTCAGTGAAGGAGTTTGCTTTCAAGTTGCATGTTATACATTAAATAGAGCCCTGGAGCCAAGTGTTTAAAAAGGAGCAGGGGAAAAAGATGAGGACAAGGATCCATTCATTAAACCAGACTGAGATCCTTGGAAAGTGAAATTGTATAACTCCATAATTAAAGATTATATCATAGTACAGTCAGAAAAGATGAAAATTATCTACACAGACATATTTTAATGCTGGGATTTCCTAATTTGTGAATTCTTAATTTAGAATCACTGATGCTTTCTAAAGCTTATTGAATTTAATCTTCCAATGAAAGAACAAGACAAATCATAACAAACATTGTCTTAAAGCCTCAGAGACAGAAGTTATTTCCATGTGAGTTACTGCTTTGCTGTAAGAAGTTGGTGAAAATGAGGCATATATGTCTTTTACCTGGTACTTAGGTGAGATTGGTGCAGAACATCTGGCTGTGGTTAATCTAACTTAGTTAAAATTGTAAAAAAGAATCACAGAATGACTTAGATTGAAAGGAACCTTAAAGAACTCTTTAAAGATCACCTGTTCTATCTCTCCTGCTGATCAGGCTGCTTAAGGCCCCATCTAGCCTGGCTTTGAAAACCTCCAGGAATGGGGCATCCACAGCTTCTCTGGACAATCTCTTCCAGTGACTCACCACCCTCCAAGTAAACAACTTCTTCCTAACATCTAATCTAAATTTCTCCTCTTTTAGTTAAAAGCTATTCTCCCTTGTCCTAGCACTATTAGACCATATAAAAAGTCAGTCCCCCTCCTGTTTATATGCTCTCTTCAAGTACTGAAAGGCTGCAATGAGGTCTCCTCAGAGCCTTCTCTTCTCCAAGCTAAACAAGCCCAGCTCCCTCAAACTTAGCGTATAAGAGAGGTGCTTCGGCCCTTTGATTATTTTTGTGGCCCTCCTCTGCACCTGCTCTGACAGCTCTACATCTTTCTTGTGATAGGGGCCCCAGGCATGGATGCAGTAGTCTGGATGGTGGCCTTGCAAGGGCAGAGTAGAGGGGGACAATCGCCTCCCTCTCCCTGCTGGTCATCCCTCTTCTGATGCATCCCAGGATACTGTTGGCCTTCCTGTCTGCAAGTGCACACTGCTGGCTCATGCCCAATTTTTCATCCACCAAGACCAGCAAGTTCTTCTTGGCACAGCTCCTCTCCATGAGCTCTTCTCTCAGTCTGTACTTGCACTTGGCCTTGTTAAACCTCATTAGGTTCACATGGGCCCACTATTCAAGCATGTCCAGGTCCCTCTTAACGGTATCCCATCCCTCTGTGGTGTCAAATGCACCACTCAGCTTGGTGTCATCTGCAGACTTGATGAGGGTACACTCAATCTCACTGTCTGTATAGTTGATAAAAATAAAAAAGGCTATTGATAAAAAAAGGCTGCTTTGTCTCCTTTCTCCACCTGAGGTCTGTAAGGAGAGAGCTACTGGTTATTAATTGCATCACTATAAACGCATCTCTTTCTGACAGTGAAGCTTGCCATATGTGTGAGTGGGGAGTGTTCACAGATGGCAAGATAACAATTTAGAGACACTGTAGCCCTGGATTTGGTCCCACATTCTGAAGGGCCATAATGATCTAGTGCTTACACACCATTTAACGCTTATTCTCTAGCCTCTCTCTTTTCAGCTTTCCTTGGTAGGAAAATGGTAGGTTCTCATGGTAGTCGTTTCTCCCCTTAAGTCTACTTGCATCTCTTTCCAAATTTGTCTTTTGCTCCTGCTGTCTTACTGACCTCTGCATCACTTGCTCACTTGACTCCCTTTCATTCTTCTTTTCCACATATTTACTCCCGTGTTTTAACTAATCTTTTTATTTCATTAGCTTCTGTTTTTCTCCCTCATCTATTCCTTACTCAAAGGTCACAGACATCTTTTTTCCCTCTCATCAACCTGATCAACCTGTTGTTCTTCCTCAGGGCCTAGTGGGGGCATCTGAAGCCCTCTTCTTGTCAGCACCTTCAAGCCTACTGGAAAATACTGAGAACAAGTGGAGCCTCCCAAGATCAAATGTGCCTTTTCAATATAGCTACAAGCATAATAACATTAAATGTAAAGGCCTTGCACTAAAATATGAGAGCATTATGGTTTTACTGTAAAATCCATATTTTAAGAAATTTTAAGAAATTTTAAAAATGTATGTGGTGTTTATTTTTAAAATGAACAAGTTGCAGGCTACAAGCAGCTGAGCTTTTGCATAAAAATATTGTTTTGCAAGGTTAATTATATATCACATGAATATTATTGTAATGTTAGCAATACATAATTTATATCGTATATATAAATTGAATTAAAGAATATAATGATGACAAAGATTATGACTTTATTTTTCTAATTTTTAGTATTTGATTAATTCTTTGGAGCCATACATGATAAATGAAAACATCAAACCTTCTCCCACCTGGAATTCAATAGAAACAGCCAATGAATTGTATGAAGGTTCAGGTGAAATGTTTTCTAGTATTCAGACTGCTTCCCCAGTAATATTTACACGTGTGTCTGATGCTCATTTGCCTGCTATAAATGGAGCTGCAGAATTACATTCTACTTTGGGTAAGATAATTTAATGTTATTTTTTCTACCTGTTCCTTTGCTCCCAAGGACCACCATCACTGTCCCAACTACAATCTTCAGCACATGGTTTAGGCAGATTATGAATGGGTCATTTGCTGGAGTTGGATTTTTTTACTACCAAATAACCTTCTGAAGCAAATGGGAATGCCACACAGGCAGGAACTAGCCCCTTGTCACCCAGCTGACCTTCCTAGTGAAAGGAGCACCCGAAAGCCATCAGCCAAGCTGCATAGACAATCAGTTATTACAGTTGCCAAAGCAGGTGTGATTGTCAGGGATTAACATATCTCCAAGCCCTTCAGAGACCTTGATTTCTCTAAGCCTTTTGACTAATAGGTTTTCAAATGTCAGTGAAGGTAAATAGGTCAAAAAGTTACAACTTTGCTGTATGGGTTACAAACAGGTGGAGATGACCCCATGACATGGTGATGTCATTAGTGTGTACACTTGTTCTGTATTATCAATGGAACAGTGTTTCTTTGCTAAGTATGAAAATTTACAAATCATTAAGCAGGCCATAGCTGACAGGTGAGGACTTAAAATACCGCTCTGAATTTTTACAATGAGAGTTTTGAGCAGTAGAGAGAAAATCAAATTTTTAAAAGAGCTGTTGAAATCACTGGATGCCTCTGTCTACACCAGTGATTACGACGAGAATTTAATCCATTAAATTCTGCAGTATTCAGTGGATCTTTTCTATAGTAATCCTATGAGATCTTCTCTGTCATACAGAGAAAACATACAGTGCTTTAAAAGTGAGTTTTCTTTTTACTGCCTCATTCAGCTTCAGTTAGTGAGTTGCTAAAACGTCTGCATTGATGAAAAATTAATTTCAAACATCATCTGTTGAAATATAGCACACAAGTATTATAGTAGTTATTAGTTTTCAGTGGAGCTTGCTGATACTTGGATGCTAATCTTTGGGCCTGATACTTAGATATGTAAAGCTGGGAGGGCAGGGAAGAAAGAATCTATTTCCTAATTTAAACAAATAAAGCAAATAAACAAATAAACAAGCCCCCTAAAAACAAACAAACGAAATTAGAAACCTCAATAACCTAGGAGCTACAGTTCTGTAATCACAGGGAAAAATAGACCATCTACAAGTATGCTTTTTCCTAGTTCTCTCCATTTTAAATTTTATTTTTATTTTGACATAGCTGTCAGTTTTGGTTTGGTTTTAGTTTGCTCCCATGCATTATTTCACCTAGACTTTCTATTTTTCTTCCTACTGTCTGAATGTCATACTTTATAGAAGGCCTCTGAAAAGCAAAGAGGATTGTATGCTTGAAGGTTGACTTAGTAACTCCTTGGTGATGAGACGCTTTGCAACATCTTCTTTATATTTTTGTGATTGCCATGAAAAGTATTTCTTTTTGCAGAAGAATTGTTGTAGGTTACTGTGTCAGAGTTTAGAATGAAAAAGAAAAACAAAGAGTTTACAAATAAGTGACTATTTCTCTCAATTTAATCACAGATGATCAGTATGCCACTGACATTCTGGGTGAAGAACTGTCATACGTTATAAAGGGCCTTGTACCTTTCACAGACTACACAATCAGTGTGTCTGCTTTCACTGCTATTGGAGAAGGGCCACCATCTGTTCTCACAGCCAGGACACGCGAGCAAGGTAGAATGTAGCTCAGAACTAAGTTAACATCCGTAAGTTCTTTCAGGAAATTTTAATTTGTTAAAAATAATTTCTTTTGCTTACTGTTACATTTTTTTGTTTGTTTTCATTTAAGTTCCAAGCTCAGTGCAAAGTATATCTTATAAGAATATTAGTTCCTCCTCTGTTTTGCTGTATTGGGATCCTCCAGCAAATCCCAATGGGAAAATCATTCATTATACTGTTTATGCGATGGAACTGGATACAAAAAGAGCATTCCACACAACAACTTCAAACAACAGCTTACTTATGACAGGTACTGTGTCATGTGCTAAAAAATAATTGCAAATATATTTTTCAAAATTATTTATTCCAGCTTTATGTAATGTAGCCACTGTAAGGTAGGTAGATCAAGTGTGCCCCATGCACACAGTGCAGATGGGAAACTAGTGCCAGACTTGTCTGCTGTGGAGAGGTATGTAGGGAATGTGAGAGTGGCGGAGAGGACTACATATGGCAAGTAATGTAGTGAGTAGTAATTTGTCATGTGGATTTCTCCTTACCAATTTTTCCTCATTCTTTTCATGAAGGAAAATGTTTCTGAATTGTTAATTCATTTTTAGACTTGATTTCTTTTCCATACAGTATTTGTCTAATGTTAATAATAATTTTCTTATTTTAAGGTGACAATATTTATGCTTATTGAAAAAAAAAAGGTGTTATTTATGCAGTTTCAGACACTTATTTGAGCTAGATAGAGTAATGCATGTGCAATAAAACATGTTTGTGTGTAGACGTACACGTTCCTTGTTTTCACAATCAAAGCAATTTACAGGGTTGAAGCTAGTTTAAGTATTTCAAAATCTGTTGATTTGTCTGTGTGTTTATTTGACACTCCCCAGATAAATGGTATTGTACAAATTCTATCATTTAGGTGGAAAACGTGTATCAAAAACTCTTAGAATTCTTTAATAGTTTCATAAGAAAGCTACAATAAATGGTATTGTACAAATTCTATCATTTAGGTGGAAAACGTGTATCAAAAACTCTTAGAATTCTTTAATAGTTTCATAAGAAAGCTACAATACGTTCAAGGAAGATCATCAACAATCATTTTTTTTTTTTACTTAATCTTTTTAGGTTTAAAAAAATACACCAACTATAAAATGAGAGTTGCAGCATCTACTGTAATTGGAGAAAGTGCTTTGTCTGAAGAGAATGATGTTTTTGTGAGAACCCCTGAAGATGGTAAATATATTGTTTGCAATGATTATTTGATTTCTGTATTGAAGAAGTCTGAGAACATACCTAAGGATGGGAAGAAAGCTTATAAATAAAATCAATGTTTGTTGAAATTATTAGTTTTCTATCAGTCAGTGACTGAATTGCCATTGGCCTGTGCAAAGAGAAGCATGGGGATTTGATTTACATAGCAGGGATATATACTTAATCATTCCTCATTTATACCAGGTTTTTATTTTCACTTGTTTCAAATTATTTCTAGTTTTTATCAAAACAGTAAAGAAAGCAATAGTCTAATTGTCATTTATCTCTCACAGCTGTCAAATGCGCTACAATACAGGAGGAATAATTAAGTGGGAAAAAAGAGAGCAAATGATTGAAAGATTAAAAATTATGGGGATTTATGAAGTTTAGATAACTAGAGTAACCAACCAACCAAAATATCAAATTAAACAGTGAAAATTAAAGTGTTTATCATATATTTTTAAAGCTTTTGTGCTTCTACACTATTAGTTTTTGCAGAGGAAAGGCATATCACATGAATGGGAAATTGCCTACCTAAGTATCTGTTTCCCTGAAGCAAATTTTATGTTTTAAGTGCCCTACCTCTGAACATGACAGAAATTTGTTCAGAGTTGGGTTTCAGGCCAATAATTAATTCACTAGTAAGAGATATATGCAAGCCCAGGGCAAACAATTGAGAGAGAATCAGTGATAATTAATTCCTGCCTTTTTACAAAGCTATGTGTAATTATTCTCACCTCTATTCTTCTCTTTCTTTAGTTCTCCTGATGCATTTCAGGTTGAGGTTTATGTATCCTTACTATAGCCAACCTAGAAATGACAACTTGCCTGAGTTCTGCTGAGCTGAAAAGAGAGAGGTACCTCCAAATAGCAAAGACACCACATCTAACTTAGGCAGCATGTTAGCATGGAAGATACCAGGCCATAGCGTTCAAATATTTTTTTTCCATGCCAGATAAATTGAAAAATGCATTTCAATTGAAAATTAAGCTTCTTCACATGGGAATTATCCATGTGGGCTGTTCTGCCTTCCAAAGAGTAGTGACTTATTACAGTGAACATTTTTTCGTTCGCAGGCTCAGAAATCAGGAATGAAAGTTGTTCCATGACACCTTTACATCAAAAAGCTTCAAGATAAATTCTAAAATGTGTGTATATATGTATTTGTACACAAACTGAATAGCATAATCCAGGATTCTTATTACTTTTTTTTCCTTTAGTTTTATAGATAGGTTATTTCAGGAATGAAGTGATGAGGCCTTCAGAGGAATCAGGGTTGGCGCTCAGAGCTGACCTTGTGAATAAAGTCCACTCACTCCTTCAGCTCTTCAGTGGGTTATGAGCTCACTAGAGTCACATCAAATCATACATTGCCAGTAGATTCAGCCAACACACTACCCTAGAGCTGGACTTGTTTTCTGCTTCACCTTATGCAAGGTTTACACTGGGATCTTCAATGGTTATCATTTAGCAACTATATCAGTAAACTAAAGGGAATTCAGTTACGCTGCAAAGGGTCCCTTCCCTGGTTCAGTTGGTGTTTGAATGAAATAAGGCAGGTCGTTTTTAAGAAGAAGACAGAAAAATGACATTCAAACAAAATTAAATTAGTGGAAGTCAATGAGAGGATTTGAAGAATCAGTCTGAATGAAAGCAATAGACAGAGGAAGTTGAATTTCGGGGGGAGGGGATTTTGGTTTTTACTTTGCTTTTTTGTTTTATTAGCTGCAGTGTTGGATAAATTTGAAAGTGAAGGAAAGAAAAAAAATCCAAAAAAGCCGAAGTGTTTGGGATACAAAAAGATGTCTACTTTTTTTAGTGAAAAGTTAAGAATACAGAAATTTACTAAAACTTTGAGAAGGAGAGTAAGTTAATCATTGCTTTTTTGCTACAGTTAGCTTTGCATATTGCTACAGGACCATTCAGGATATCTAAATGTTACAATCCAATACGTTTTTCAGATCAGTCCTATATTCAATTAACTGAATGTCTCAGACTTTTTTGTTCTTTAATTTTTGTACTGCAGAACCAGACTCCCCTCCCCAAAATGTAGAGATAATAAATATAACTGCAACAGAGATAAACCTGAAATGGTCACCACCTGAGCAGCCTAATGGTCTCATAACTCACTATGAAGTTCTATACAGTGATTCCAGTGATTTATTTGTGAGAAACACATCATCTACAAATATATCACTTACTGAAATGATGCCATATACTCTCTACAACATCTCTGTAAGGGCATTCACTAGACTTGGTCATGGCAATCAGTCATCTTTCCCACTTCTGGTGAGAACTTCTGAAACTGGTGAGTATACAGTTTTTTGGAAAACAGGGTTTTTTTTTTCTGACAAGTGCTTTCTGGTGGCATTTGATGCTTGGAAGTCCACATTAATTTATTTTAAAACTAGGTTATTGCTTTGCAAAGCAGGAACTTTGAATCCTCTTTTTTCTCTTCTATGTACGAAACAAACATAAGGAAATAGTACAGATGGTTAAGAAGTAAAGAGAACAATTGGAATATGTATGTCTGATAGACTTCATATATTTTACTTTTTGTCCTCAAAGTATTTCTTGTATCTTGCAGGAAAATAATGTTTTATAGGAAAGTAGGGTTTCAAAATGTGAGGTTGACTTGGAATTCAATTTATCAACTAAGATTTTGTAAGAAATCAATTCTAATGGTTAAAGAAATACATCAGGATTAACTGATAAGGTGCTATTTTGTAGTAGTTGAATTTGTTTGTTGCTGGAAATATTTTCGATAATGCAGAAGTAAAATAGCAGAAGATTAAAGCAGATTACGTTTAAGAAAATGCTTAAGAAATCAATGAAACTGGCTGGAATCTTTTACAAGTCTAATTTTCATCTTCTAGTTCCCAATTCTGCACCAGAAAACATAACGTATCGGAACATCTCATCCACGGAAATTGAATTGTCATTTTTTCCACCATCCATTCCCAATGGAATCATACAGACCTACACAATATATCTCAAGAGGACTAATGGAACCAAGGAAAGAGTTATAAACACCACTCATCTGGTACTACATATTACAGGCTAGTACATGATGACATGAGTCTTAAGACAACTGTGAATTGTTCTGAGAAGTGCTCAACAGACTGACTGATGCAGAACAATTGATTCACTGAATGGACAAGATCATTCTTGTCCTTATAGAGTTAGGTGCTGCTTGTCCTGAGAAGCCGCCAGTTGTGCTCTGTAGTACTGTTGTGGAATGGACTATGCTTGGTATACAGTGTAACATGTCTCTTACTGTGTTTTAGACATTTAAATTACAAGGAAATCCAATAGATTTTTTTGCGTATTTATCATTGTAACAAAGTGATGTTGTGTTGAGAGAATGTGGTTTAGTGGGGTTATTGGTGGTAGTTGGATGGTTGGACTGGATGATCTTGTAGGTCTTTTCCAGTCTTGCTAATTCTATGATTCTAAGTAAGCACTGAGATCACCAATTTTATTGTGAATATAAATACTTCCCTTTTCACTCACCTTTCCATCTTCTGATTTGTTCAATCATTATTATGCATTAACTGCTCTATCATGGAGCAGCTAATGCTGGCCACTCAGTACCTTAAGTAGTAAATTTTCAAAGTTGTGCTAAGCACAAACTTCAAAGCATTCCAGAAATATGAAGTATAAAATGGTCTAGAGGGCAAAACATACGAGGTTTGTTCAGCCCAAAGAAAAGAAGGCTGAGGGGATGCCTGATGGCATCTTAGAGCTCCTCACGAGGAGAGCAGAGGGGCAGCACTGAGCTCTGCTGTCTGGTGGCAGCAAAAGAACCCAAGGGAACAACATGGAGCTGCATCAGGGGAGGGTCAGCTTGGGTGTTAGGAAAAAGTTCTTCACCAGAGGGTGGTGGGCAAAGCCCCAAGCTGCTGGAGTTCAAGGAGTGTTTGGACAGTGCTCTCATAGGGTTTGATTTTGGTTGATGCTGTGTGCAGCCAGTGGTTGGACTCAATGGTACCTGTGTGTCCCTTCCAACTCAGGATACGATTCTAAATTGGTAATTAGAGCTTTTCCCCTTCTATTGTTCATGCAGAATAGTTTGTGTTCAGATTTTCCTAATGCTCATTTTAATCTCTAAAGGCACAAATGATAAGCCTCTTCAGCACTTCAGAACTTCTCCTTATGATATACAATCTCAAGTTTTTTTCCATTGACAGAAGTTTCCCTCACTGAATGTTTGATTTGCTGAATTACTCTTCTTTATTTAGATTTGAAGAAATATACAGAATATACGATAGAAGTGTCTGCTAGTACCGTGATGGGGGAGGGCCTTCGTAGTGCACCTCTGCATATACTGACTGATGAGGATGGTAAGTCAGAATAGAAGTGTGATTTATCATTTTCTGCTTGTAGTCCTAACGTATTACACTTCATGTCATATATATGTAGGTTTTAGAAATGTTTTTGTTACTATAAGTCTATTAATATCCATCTATCTACACATTCAGCCGTACACATCTCTTTGTGTGTGTGTATGTCTGTGTTTATAAAGGCTATTTAATATGTTAACCAGTACAAGGTATGTGAAATTAAGGGATTGTTGTGCATGAACATTGGGTTTTGACAGTATCTTCTTCATTTGAAGAATCTTAATTTACTGGTATCATTTTAATCTGATACTTCATATGGTAGAATTAAATATGGGATTTTGTTCTGCAGACCTGTGAGAACTGTAGAAAAGGAAAACTACTGAAAAGAGCTTGTGTGGTACTGAGAAATTTATGTTGTTTTTTTCTTATCTGGAGAATTTGGGGATTCTTCTAAAAAGATGCACACAGATACATAGAAAATTATTAATATTATGAAAATACTCAAAGTCTATCTTCTGTAGTACTGGACTTCTAAATTGAGCAGTGGAGTGTTCTACATTGCAGGGTCAGGGTAGAACATAGTCATTGGTTTCCCTGATAATTAGTACATTAGGCCACAAATCAGCAGAAGAACCTTAAAATATTTGCACTTCCAGTAGCCAGTGTAGTTGTGTGAAGCTGTCATTAGTCCCTTCTGTAGGTACTGGAGAGGAACATAAGCAGAATCGTAGGGGCTGTGGCTTGCATTTTGGAGGAGCCTGGCTGTCTCTCTCCATTGCTTAGGGAGGAAGACACTAAGAACACAAATTAAAGCTGCATTGACATAAACATCCCACCAGGCATTCCCTAAATTAAGTCTCATTCCATGTTTTAGGGAGCAATGGGTTTTGATGATAATAGGTCTTTGCATATCTCCCAGATGCTGATGTCCTTACCTTCATGCCATCAGTAATAAATACTTGCTCGATAGTAACATTGCTGGAGTGCACTGCAAATAGCTGATTTGGATAAATCCATGTTTTACTAAAAGCATTTTTATTTACAGCAGTGCCAATTCTATTCTTCAGCAAAAAAAAATATCCCCTGAATAGGAACTTCCATATGAACTAGACAAAAAGATAGGACATTCACTATTTCATAGATCTTTTATTATACAGGCACTGATGGTAATACAAGTAAAACACTAAATACAGCTGTGGCCATTTTTTGCTACTAAATACAGACACTGACAGCCTTTGTTCATGAAAAATATTTTTTCTTAAATGTACAGAGATCTAAAACTTTTATGCCAACTTCTAAGATAATGAAAGAAGGAACGACAACTGAGAAACAGTATTTATAATACACCACATGTACTTTATTCACAGGAACATAGTGTTCCAAGTTTCAGACCAAATGTTTCATAGATGTGCTAATAACTATGCTCTTATTCTCAATTTCCATGCATGACTACAATTATGACCTGAATTTTTAGTACATGATGCTTTTTGGTTTAATTTGAGAAGAACAAAAGTCATTCTACATAATACTACTACTGTCTGTGAATCAAGGTTTACTTCTCAATAACATGCTACTGCAAAGTGTTATAACTAATGCATACGTAGGTATATTTTTCTTCGGCAATACTTATATGAACTTTAGAGTACTTCAATTGGACTGAAATTAAACATGATCTAACATTTTCACTTACTATTTTCCTTCAAAATTTTTACGTGGTGTCATGTAAAGTTCATCTTAAAATGAATTTTACTGGTCTCAGTCAATGCCCATCTTTATACTTGCCCTTGTGACATATAAAATGTATGAATGTGGTCCTTATTTGATGGAGTGAATAGATTTTACCACTGCCTAGTATCCCACATTTTATCAGCCCTCAGTGCCATGCTTATTGATTTTTCCACATTTCGGTGCTTCATGTAATTATTTCCAGCACTTCTTTTCCCTCAGGGGAACTATTTTGCTGTATTTTACACGTGTTCATACCTGTAAAGCTCTTGCTTTTATTAGAAGAAAAAACATGGCAGCAACGTACTCAGACAGTAGGTGAATCACTGTGACCTACCCGATACTCAGTTTTCTCATGAAGTACTTTTTCCATTGAATCACAGAAACAGATGTTCAAACACCACCATGCAAAATCTTCTTTTATCATCTCTCAGAAGAAGGAAAAGAAGCTGTGCTATAACATTAGTTGATGGATACTGTGCTGGTGTAGTACAAAGTTAATTTTCCATCACAAATAATTGCTATCCTATGTGAGGATGTTGCATATCCCATAGATCTTAGCTGTTTACCAAGATGTTGTGACCTGTTCTCTCATTTTATAGCTCCTAGTTCGCCTCCAGAATCCCTTTCAGTAAAACAGTTGTCGGGTGTCACTGTGAAGTTGTCATGGAAACCTCCACTGGAGCCAAATGGAATTATCCTCTATTACACAGTTTACGTCTGGTAAGATTTCCTGGAAATAGTTCTGAGGATAAATATTAATCTGTAACCTAGCAGGAATGTTGGGTTTTTCTTACACAATATGTGGATTACATGTTTTTGGCAAATACATATTCATCCAACACTTAAGAATATTAGCCTTTTGTGTTCACAAATTCAGATATAATGTGGCAGCTGAAAATTGGTACTGAATATTTTGCAAGCTTTTTCTATTTTTTTAATGACAAGTTTTTTTTTTTTTTTAATGTAAATGAAAATTTAATTTAGACTGTAGTGGCTTTCATTCTATATTGATCGGGCATGTTTTGAGGCAGGGCACTGGCTTACCCTAAAATGTAAAGATTTGAAATTTATGTAAAATAGATTTCTTTTGTAGAAAGTGCGTGAAAGCAATTTGAGAGCTCTTCTAGCAACCATCTAAATGACATAAAAAGAGTCACAATAATAGTCTGTATGTACTATCAGTTATACTTAATGTTGTATTTTGCATATATTATATTTATAGCAAAGTATTTTTAACATATCTTTTTCATTTACTATATTGTTTTCTCTTCTGTTGTTTCTGCTTCCTTGCATTTATTTTTCCTTGTCATTGCTCCTGGGATCTTTTTTAATCTTTCAGAAGAGATTTTAGTATTTTAAAACTTGCAGGTTCTGTGCTGCATAGCATAATTCAGTCTAGTGAATGTTTCATCTCTTCAAAGATCCATATATAACTTCTGGGATTAAGAAGATTTTGTTGTGTATCACTTTTAACAATTGCACTTACATTATACCATTCTGTTGCCACTGCAAAAGACACTGGAAGAAAATTCTAAAGAACTCCACCTTATGAGATGTGAACGATGTGTGCAAATTATCAGTCTTTTAAATGCAATATTATTGAGCTTTCACTTACTATTTTAATGTGACTACAGTTTTGGGGTAGAACTTGGCCTTGGTTTCTACTGATTTTTTTTTTTAATTATAACTTCTTGCTAAGTTAATTTTTCAAGTGAACAGGAGGGAGTTCTTTTTCCAGAAGAGTTAAATTTGGCTTGTCTTGTTACTTCTACTATGTTTGCAAGATCTTGTGCTCTTTTACCATAAAGAAAAATAAACTAATGACTATCTTACATCTAGGAAAGTGTTACTTTACAATATGGATTATCATTTTGATACAGGCTGTGTTCAAAAGTTTGAGGTTATAGCACTTCCTATCCTTATATTATCTTAAAGCTCACTACTTTTGTTGTGACAAGTTAGTAAGAATTGGTTATTAAAAACCATCATTCCACTGAACCACCTCTCCAAATATCTCATTTAAGCAACCACAAAACTTTTTGAAGTAATCCTTGTCCCTTTTCCCTCCATATTCTCCTTGCTGTATCTTATCGTCCTTACTGTGCCATATCTAAAATTAGACAGGCATTAGGTATCATCTTGAAGCAAGGATCCCTCACAACTTCTCACAGCTTCACTTCTTTTTTTTTTTCTTTTTCTTTTTTACATATTAAATATTTAATGGAATTGGCTATGTAATTTCATCCAATGCATTGCAGGGTGAGATTTGACAAGGCGAACTGCTGTGCCACAGTTGCTACTTTTGGGGGGCATCCGATGTTTTCCCTGGGAGATTATTATTCCCAGAGCTTCTTAATAAAGAAGAAAGAAGAAAGCTAATACAGATGCTAAATAAATGCTCTTTCTCTGAAATATATTGCAACGGTTACAGAAAAATTGGTAAATCTAAAGATTTGAGAAAAAGAATTTGCAAATACTAGAACATAAAGAGTAATGTTCTCATTTTTATTATCTTTCATGGATTTGTCTCAGGACAAGTTGGTTTTGAGTGCTAGCAAGTAGCAAAGCAATTTTCTAGGTACTTTGATCTACAAACTTCTACTCTTTGAGTCTACAGTTCTACAGTACCAAGGCATATTAACAAAATTGTTGAACTTGGCAAGAGCTATTGACATTTTTCTGTAGTTGTTTAGCAGCCAATACCTTTGTTCTTTCAAGAAAATATTTCAGAATCAAAAATTGTCATTCTCTTGCTCAGCAGTTTCTTGTGAGATAATTACTGACTAGATCTACTTAAAGAGTACAGCTTTTTAATGAAACTATGGTACCCATATTTTTCAAGTATGCAATTTCTTAGGACCTCTTTTGTCTCAGTTTGTCATTTAAAACTTAATATTCTTCATTAAAATTAGTTCTTGAAATTCCTCAGCTTAGTTTACCCTGCTAGACCTTTTTCTCATTGTCTGAGAAACCTGCATCCACTTTGCCAGTGTTTTCTTATTGTTTTGATTGGAGTCTCTGTTGCTTTCCAAATAGAAAATCAACTTTTCTTGAAATGCTCCAAGCTTTAGATCTTCTTCTTAGCCATGACCTAGTTGTGGAGATGTTATGAGAATGCAGTTACTCAGAGTGGAAGTGTTTGCAGCAGTAAGCTGTAAGTTTTCTTCTTACTTAAGTTATAACCAGCTACATTTTTCCACGCTAAGAATATAATGGGCAAAGATCCAAGAAAGTATGTCTTTTCTTCAGATAGAATCTGATAACTGTAATAGCAACCTTTTGTATCTCTGTATCTCTTTACAGACTACTCAAACTGTCAGAACTTTGAGAATAATGTAAATGTTAGTAACATTTTCTGTTATCAAGACTATTTCCGAAGAAAGGATGAGCCTTTCTTTTTTTTTTCTTTGAAGTTGTCAAATTGTAATTCCCCTATGAAATTCCATTAGAAGGCACAGTGCATCCACTCATTCAAAATTATTTGCAGGAATGGAACATTAGCTAGCCTCTTCTGTGCTAGCTTTTCATGAAATATAAAATAACAGAATTTTAAAATTCAAGTTAGTTGTTCCTGTATCTTATTTTACTTTCTGATAATCATTTCATACCTATGCTAATACCAGCGTTTTATTAATGTTACATCTTATAGTCATTCTAGGCTGGTTTTGACCTGACTAGAGTTCCATTCTGATCCCCTGCTACATTCCACCAGAATTAACTCAGCACCAGCTAATTCCTGTTCCATATCATCTTCTATTATTCCATTTATAACTTCAGCCTTCTGACCAATTTCACAGAGTCACAGTAGGGCATGCTCCCTGCTATAATCTTTTTATATTTCGCTATTTCTGTCTAGGGAGACAGTTTAGTTATGCCCTAGTGTGTCCTTCCCAAGGATACCACACTTGATAGCAATTACAAGATGGACATGCTCCTCCTTGATATTCCATATAGTAATCATTGCTGATGTAATTTACATACATGTTTCTGTTGTGTTTTGTTTTGTTTGTAAGTGAAATTAAGAGCTCCATTGAGATACAAAAACAGGAAAGTGATCTTTTCAAATATATATGGCAGAATTGATCAAGATCTTCCTTAAAGCCTACATTATATGTATTTACCACAAGATAGCATTTTTCTGTTCGATATCATATACCACAGTTGTATCCATGCATAAATAATTAATAAAATATTTTTTCTTTAGGAATAAAATGTCAAAAAGGAGTGTTAATGTAACAGAAACATCACTGGAGTTCACAGATCTGGAAAATAACTCTGAGTACAGTGCGTATGTAGCAGCAAGTACAAGATTTGGAGATGGCAACATAAAAAGTGATACTATAATATTCAGAACTTCTGAAGGAGGTAAGCTTATATATAGTATGAATATTTGATTTCATTCAGCCTTGAATTTCTGTCATTATAAAAATACTGTATTTTAATAGCTCTTTGCTCTACCTTACTCTGACATAACTTCTGATAGGAAAAATGCTCTTAAGAGTCTCTTTCATGATCCCAAAGAGGTTTGAATTAAAAAATTACATCTGTGCAATGATTTAATAGTTTGTTTTCTTTTAATGATTTTCAAAGTGGTAGATAACTTCTGTAGATGGTCATATTGTATACTGTGCTTTGAATTTTTTTAGTTTCATTAACGTTTCTTGTTTTCCCACCAAGCATATTGATACAATGTGTTCCTATAAGGACAGTACACAGGCATACTTCAGAACAGTCGTACATAGATAAATTTCTCAACAATCAGTAGCAGGATTAGTTTCTATCAGAGTCATATCTCAAAAGAGTTTTTTAAACATCAGCTTGTAGGCTTTTCCCAACCTTTGCTACTAATGGTGTTTTGGAAACATGAACTAACGTTTTAGGGCAGGAGTTTAAGGTATGGATCTTGGAGTTCCCCTTCCAATTAATGTTTTCATGTATTACACAAACTAGAAGAGCACAAAACAAAAGAGTTAAGATCACCTACAGTGTTCAGTGCTCTACTGCATTTGTGTAGAGCACTTTCATATATGGCCAGAAATGTAGATGTAAATTTTCTTAAGCTGATGTAAGGAATTGAGTTTGAGCCTCCTGCATCTCTGTGCTACTGAGAAGGACCATATTCCTTACAGGACAGGAAGAGATTCTAGTTGAAGAATATTTACACTTTCCTTCCTGCATATTCGATAGACTGAGGAAAGAGTTAAAAACAGAAATTATAATACTGTTCAAACTTAAGTGTCTGGTTAGTCTACAAGAATTGTGAGCCTAAATTCTGTTTATAATCATCAAAGAGAGAAAGAGGTTTTTAATTTAGGTTTTCTGAAATAAATCCTTTTTTTTCTGTTAACTACATTTGGAGCTTAGAGGCCTAACTTGGTCAACTTATATGTTTACAAATCAGACGTTGTCAAAATTCTGTTGCTTATTTGTTGTGCATACACAATGTAGACTTTCCATGTGTGCAAGCCAGTAAGTACAGGAAAATTCTATAACAAAAGAGTTTCTGTGTGTCACTGCACCTAAATAAAAACGTGTCTGAAAAAATAGGGTTTGAAAATTTTGTTTGCAGTTTCTATTTTATTTTATCATTTCCAGAAGCAGTTTTTGTAACGTATTCAGAAATGCATTTAATTTGACATAGGATGTTGTCAAATCTATAGTGGCTATTTCATGAGTACTATAATGTACAAAACCTTCTGTTAGGTATGCTAAAACTTAACATATTTCCAGCTCCGGGCGATCCACCAAAAGATATTGTGTACAGAAACCTTACTTCCACATCGATAATGCTATTCTGGTCTCCTCCTCAAAAGCCTAATGGAAATATACGGTACTATTCCGTTTATTTCAAAAATGATTCAGGAATATTTATACAGGTAAACTTCTTTTTATATTCAATTGTATAATTCAATAAAGTGTTCTAATGCTTATTTTCTTAAACATTATGTATATGAATTTTATAGTTACCAATATATTGTCTTTTCATATTTTCTTTACCACAAGACAGTTTATTAACTTTCAAAGACAGAAGCACAACTTGTAATCTTGTGCGTTGTGTTGTACATCTCATTGGGCATTCATATGTAACTCTTCTCATGCTTAATAATATGAAGCAAATAGGTCTCCTGTAATACTCTATGCTGATGTACAGATATATGCACACCCATGTGTAATACATATATAAACACAACACATATAGACAGAAGACCCATTGCACATCCTTGAGACTATTTTACTCTAATCTGTCAAATTGAATTAATTCCTGTAACAGCTCTGTTTTTACTTTTTAGTGCATATTTATACAGAACTGAAAATAAGAAGGTAATACTGACAAACTAGAGAATAGATTATTATCTCATATTTTTGTTGCTCTCAGAAGTAAGTTACTGTTTAGGATTCTAAATATCTTGTTTCAAGATACTAATGTAAAGCATAACAGATGAATTGTATGTGATTATTCTTTGGTGATCTGGACATTCCCTTCTAGTTCTTTTTGTTGTTGTTGTTAATACGTTCATCCTTAATTATACATCACATTTATTAATTTTACATACAGTTATTCTGCTCTCCTTTCTAAAAGTATGTTTTGATACAGAAGAAATAAGCTTCCTTTACAGGTTTTGCTTTACAAGCTTTATATATGGAGAAGAAAAAAAATTTATTGTCATGAGGAAATTAATGCCTGAAAAATTACCTGTCCTGCATAAATTTATTCTCAATATATGTCTACTGTGAGATATGCATGTGTTTGAGGTTAACTAGAAAAAAAATTTCACAGATTTTACAAACTCCTCTACTTGAATCATTGCTGATGTGCTTCAGTGTTCAGACATCTCCAACTTCCCTGAAACTGTGTGGTTGCTAGACTCTATCTGCATATTTTCTGATGCAAGCAAGACCATGCCATGAATTCATATTCTGATGAGATTCAAATTAGGCCTACAGTTCAGAGTGTCAGCTTCTTCTTGCACACAGTACTGGACCAGCAGCATTTTTCTTGGCCTAACGAAGTTCATTTGTTTGTTGCCTGAACAAACACATCCTCTGAAATTTGTCTAATTCTTGGACAACTAAAGGGACATTAGAGGAGGACTACAGACTATTCCTGTATTTAGGAAGGTGGGACTCTGAGATGAAACAATAAGGTGAAACTGATAAAACAAGACCTATTATCCTTCTGAATTTGCCGAGGACACTGGAAGTGAAGGAACAAGATAGGGAAGATGGAGCACAGTAGCTTTGGCCAAACAAGGTGAGGGTCTAGTTTTGTTGTTGCATAAAGTAGGTGCACAAGGGAAGAATGGTGGCATGGGTAGAAGGTACTGCTGCACTGTCATATTATGTGGTTGAGAGCAGAAAAATACTGACAGTAGCTGCACTTCTAGGTGTGGAAACGACCATTTTCACCCTTTCAGCTTTGCTTTTTAACTCATTCCACTGTGGAAAACTATCAGAAGATAAATTTCAGATACTGTTGTATCTGTCTCTTACTGGCCATGGGAGGTCATCACTGATGTCTCAAATCATGATCCACTCCTTATCTGCCTGCTCCCCTTAACTCCTTCTGCCATTCACATCCCTCTCTGTTCACTATTTGGCATGGCAACCACCATACCTACTGCTATCCTGTTCTTTGGCATTTCCATAGATGTAAGACATTGCAAACAGGAGAAAATAAACAACTGTTGAAAATTCATCTCTGTCAGATACTTCATACTATGCTTTTACAACAGAGAAATGCACGTGTGAAAGCCAGCGTAACTGGTATATATATAAAAGTCCTCATACATTTTCAAACTCCTTGGAGAATAAAGCACTTATTATGAATAACATTGTTAAAAACATGGAAATTGTAGTTTCAGAGTAAAGCACTTCATTTAGGGAAAAAAAATCAAAAGACCTGAGATCAAGAGTGCAATTTACTTCTTGATGTGATACAGAAAGTCACAGGAAAAGAGCAGTTTCTTTTTCTAAAAAAGAAAAAATTACATAAGTTAACAGGGTAGAAAAATGATGTATAGTTCCTTTTCTTTACAGGTCTACATGAAAAATCACACTGTGGCTGTCCATTCAGAAGGGCTTCAATGCTCAGACCTGGAATTTAGACCAGAACAACAGAAGGAAAACTTAGCAATGGAGATTAGATTTGAGGACTTTGGTAGATGAGCAGGCTGTTTCTGTGGGATACTGACAGGATCTGAAAGAAAAAATTGTCAGAGAGGGAGGATTGACTGGTACCACATACACTGATCATTATCAAGTAAAGGTAATGATTTCCAGAAGTACAGTCAGGTGAAGTGATAGTCTGTGGTAATAACTTGAGTGCCTTCCAGGCAGCATTGCTAGCAGGTAAGAGAAGAAACCATCCCTTGCTCCAGGCTAGATTCAAGTTCAGCTGTATCTTTCAGATTCTGCTGTCATTAGTCTAGGCAAATTACTACTTCTTGTTTTCTGTTCCTAACTCTGCACCGGTTCAGTAAAGAGATGACACATTCTGACCAAGAGCAGCTCCTGCACTGTAGCTCTTGCCACTACTATGTCATGCTGCTGGATTCCTGCAGTGGTTCCTTGTGTGATGCTTCAAGCAGTCATACTACCCACATTCTCAGTCTTACTGTCTTAATAAGTGAAAGAATCTATGAAAGCAATTGTCTTGTTGCTAAATTATGATCCATAAGCAACATTTTTGACTTGAACAAACTATTTTATTCAATCACTCTACACTTGTGCTTTAATTGGAAAGGAAGTGGGAAAGGTGCTAATTACAAATATAAATTTGTGCTTGGACACATGACAACTGTCCTGCTCCAGATTGGGCAGGAGAACCAGGAGCTAAGCAGAGAGAAAAAGCATGCTGTCCTTCTAGAAACTGAATGTAAGAACCCACATCATCCAACTCCGCCATCTGAAGATGGAGTAAGTGAATGTAACTGGATGCAGTTCAGAGTGGAATTTGCCTTGATTCATCTTGGAATGCAGACAAGGGTTGCAAGCAGTGTGCTATATTAACAAGCAAACCAGTATGACCAGTAGGGAAAAAAGGGAAACTCTACTCTCTAAACTACACCACAGATTTTCGAAAAGGTGGCATCAGAAAAGTACAGCCCACAAGAAGCAAGACAGAAAACAGTGTGTGTTACATTCCTTACGGGATGGCTTGGATTAGCCCTGAAAGTATCACTACTCACCTGATATCAGAGTCATGTGATATCCTAACTTAAAATAACAACATGGTACAGTGAACCTAACAAAAGAAACAATGGGAAAAGATCAAGAGTGAAGAAGAGCAGTGTTGCATTGTCTGAATAGAACTAATTACAGCTTTATGCCAATGGAAATTTTTGCTGCTTCCGAGGGTGAAGAAGGTACTACTTTCTGCTGACACTTTCATGGCCTGTATTGCTTACATGCTGCTTTTAATAATCTGATACTTCGCTATGTCAAAACTTCTTTCATGTATGGATGAAGAAGGGGATAGAAGGAAGAATTTCTTCAGCTGTAGCCAAAGATCCTAAGCTGTTTGCTTTCATCTGCAGCCACAGTTAATTGTAAAACTTCCTATAGTGTTCTGTCCCCAGGGTACAATTAGTACAAGTTTCATCTTTTCTCAGTTTGTACCCACGCAGCTCTTCCTGTTCACCTTTACACTTACTTGTGTATTCTTTTCCAATACTTTGTCATACTGGAAGTTTGAGGTATTCCCCAATTATTATTCCTGGGGCTCCTTGTATTAATGGGACTGTCTCTTCAAAAAGGTTTTTGTTGAGCCACCAAAACCCCTGTTGTTACAGCATTCATGTTAGTTCACCACATGCCAAACTGACAGGCGGCTGACTAAATTGTAAAGGTATGCCTTTTAAAATAAGAGTTGGATTTTCAGCTGTTCATACTAGTAAACTCCCTATAAATCTAAACTCAAAATTTGATGTGGTACCTTTGACATTTTTACCTTGAAACCGTGGAAATATTTTAAGTCCTTTTTTGATAATACTAGATGTTATTACTGTCAATTACTAAGTATTACTCATAATAAAAATATACAATAGTAGTAATAACAGGAGGATAGTAGGATGATGCATCTGGTTCCAAAGGCATTTTCTGTCATGCTGTGCTTGAGCATCAGATTGTTTAATTAAATCCCTTAGAATTTGATCCTTAGTTTCCTGCATCTTCCTCTGCCGAAGTGTAAAGAAAAGGTCTTCCCAATCTTTTTCAGTTATTTACAAGAAGACTGTGTTATCTTCCATCTACATTTAGATGAAAGTCATATGTAAAGGTAGAATTTCTTTGTATTTTGCCTGATGTTGACCTAACCTGATCTTTCATACAATCCTGTCCATGTGCTTTAACTCTGTCAGTAGGAGTGGATATAGAAATTTGTGCTGTCAATTCAGGCAGCTTCTGTTCTGTATTCATAGCAAATGCTTGCATTTTCAGCACTGAATGAACTGCTTACTCACTGTAGGTGAGTGCTAGTAACTGTTGGCAAAACTAGGTCTTCAGATACAGGTGTGAATATCTCAGGGAAATCACTAAGTATTACCTGTTTAGGTGTTTTTTTTTTTTCCTTCAGAAATAACATAATTTTGCCTGTACAAAATAATAGGTCATGTTATATTATATATAAATCAATAGAATTTGCAGGCAGGCAAAGAGATTATGTACCAAACAATCAGTTTTTACAGTATTGACTCAGCTATTTGGTAGAGTATATCATAGTGACTTCAATAGGAACTTTCCTCAAGAGAAATATAGCCTATTTTTTAGTACATGGTTTTAGAATGCCTTGTTTATACACAGTATTTCTGAATATACAAAGATAGTCATTTTCACTGTTGATGCCATCTGCTAAATGGGGCATTGTGGCTGCTTGAGAGGAATTCTACTGATACTTCAAAGCTGGAGCAAAACTTTGACTTCCTACCCCATTTGGGATCTGAGTAGCCTTCTGGCATCCATGACCTCTCTGCGGTTTTCAAATGCCAGGCCAAACCACTGTGGGCTCTCTGAGTGAGGTTCCTTTAAAACAATAAGATGTGACAGGCTTGCTATATGGTATAGGAGACCTTACATAAATGACATGAATTATTCTTTTCTTTCCAGTTTCCAAAATAGTTCATTCCAGAACAGCCTCCTCATAGTATCTGATCCGAAGCAGTAAACTATTACAGCAATCATAGTTTTGGTGAAATTTTGTATATAGTGTGGAAGAAAGAAAGTAGGATTTGGTCCTCATGCAGTTGTGTTTTGATAGCAAACAACTGCACGAGGAAAAGAATTCTGTTGGTCCCTTCAGTTCAACACAATCCACTGGAGATGATTGTTTGCATTAGAAATAATGACTTGTTATAAATGATAAGCATAACTAACTAAAGGAACCATTTATCAGGTGTTACAGTGAGATCTCTACTCCAGGAAACGTCTAGTTCAAAATTAAAAAGACAATTTTCTGTAAGATCAACTTACATTGGGAATAAAGTGAGGGAAGTGCTTTGGTTTACTTTATATAGATCAGACTAGACAATCACATGTGCTCATGTAATCTATAAACAATTATCAGACTTTTTTGTTGTTTACCCGTTGTAATATGAATTCACTTCAATATTAACAGACTTAATGTGATTACAAAAAAAAAAAAAAAAAAAAGTGGATTGATATTCAACAACTGCAAACAGCAGGATGACTCAGTTTGGTATCCTGTGGTGCTTACCAGGAGTAATACTTGATATCTTTGAATAAATAACTTGCGTATTTCCATAAAAAAATTGAAACTTACTTGTAGTCAAAGTATAGATTTATGTCTCCTGAATAGTATGGTGAATCATCTCTCTCAGTGGTGGTGATGGCTAAATGAGAAGCTAGAAAGAGAAATCAATGAATAAATAACATTAATTTTCAGTGACAACTCATTTCTTTTTCCTTCAGAATTTCACAAGTTATGATAATGACAGCAATGTCAATATGTCCCCATCTGCAGTTCTGGATGATTTGGCCAAATACAGCCATTACTCTATATGGTTAACTGCAAGTACAGCTTTTGGAGATGGAAACAAAACCAGTGAGATAATAGATGTGTATACAGATCAGGATAGTAAGTGAATAACTTTTTAATGTTACAGTGTATATAAATGCTTCTATTTATTAAATATTTATTCGTTTTAAAATGACTTTACCTTTATGATGGCAAAGTTAAAATAAAAACAATCCAGTAAATCACATCTTTAAATTTTCCTTTGCCTGGAAGACATTTTGATTTGAGTCTTTGCTTTGTAATACAGAGAATGTAGTTCATAAGCTCCTTCTTTGGATGCAAGCAATAAGAAAATGATCTTAAATCATCATTAAGGCTCTTTAATTAGCCAAATGTAACAGAGATGGTTATACATATATGCCGTGAAAATATTTTGCTTTTGATCGTAAAAAATAAATAATTTTAAGAATACAAAATGTACAAAATATTTAATGTTTTACAAATGAGGTTTACAAATAATCACACTTTGGGCATGTATTTCTGCTTTGGTTTTAGGTTGTTTATTGCTGCAGTCCACACATTTATTTTTTGTTTGTCTCTTCCAGTCCCAGATGGTCCTGTTGAAAATCTGGTCTATCAGAACATTTCCTCATCTTCTGTAAATGTAAGCTGGCTTCCACCATCCCAGCCAAACGGTTTAGTCTTCTTTCATGTTTCTCTAAGTTTATTACAGCTGGGAACCAATAAGATACTGTCTTTTCTTACTTACAATACAAGCATCATTTTTGACAATCTGGAGAAATATACCGATTACATTCTGAAAATCACACCAGCTACTGATAAAGGATCATCTGAACTGCATGCTCTAAGTCTGCATATAAGAACTGATGAAGATGGTAAGTTTAAGAATAGTTTTTATTAATTCCTAATGAAATGTAGAAAATAGTTTTCGAAAAGAAAAACAAAGTTTTTCTTTCTTTCTCATTTTATTTAAAACTTCATTTTGTGATAAAATAGCACAACCAACTGGTACACATTTCTGCGCTGAGGCCATGAAAGTGTACTTTACGCAGAACAAAACTTAATCTAAACTAGCTAATCTAGCTAAAACATGTTTTTTATATAATGCATATTTTTCTGAGGTTATCCTTTTTTATTCTCTTTTTCATTTCTTTGTGTAGTCCCAGAATCAGCACCTATAATCAAAACATTTTCAAATCTCTCAACTACCTCAGTTATGCTTTCATGGGATCCTCCTGTTAAGCCAAGTGGTATTATAATAAGTTATGATTTAAATTTGCTTGGGCCAGAAAATAATACTTCATTCTCTACCACCAATAATTTTATCATCTTGGAAGACCTTGTACCATCCACATTATACAGTATTTACACAGCTGCAAGAACTATAAAAGGATCTGGTCCGTCTTCTGTGCTTCATTTCTACACAGATGAGTCAGGTAAGCAAATGTGATTGTAACCGGCTTTGAAGTTTTGGCTGTATGTTCTTGCATCTGAGCTAAATCTGAACATCACACATTGAAAGAGTTGAGATGAAAGATTAATTTTCCAATGGTCTTGTGTGAAGAGCTCTCAGAAGAAAGAAACGCTACAAGAGAAATCTTTTCTGAGTTCTCCTCCTCCCACCACAGTGTGCCAGAGGAGGTCATATTCTGCATAGGATTACAAAAGTAACTTCAAGGAGGAACATCTTTTGCTTCCGGAATGTATCACAGTTGGCTGAGTGCCAAGGAACTTGAAGAAAGCAGCTATGCCTTCCTCTTCATCTCTCCTTTGTACATAATTGAAAAATTATAAAACATGGAAATATTTCTGACTTTCTTTTATGTCTCCTTTACATGGACCTCCTCTCACCTTTGTGGTAAATGATGCTATCTTGTAGGTATATATATATAAGCTGTAGGAAAACAAATATATTTTATTCCAAGAATAAATACTATGACTTGTTAAATGCCTTAGTTCTGACAATGGGCCTGTTGAAGTGATATATAGTTTTTTTAGATATCTGAGGAGATTCCTTGCTGACTAAACATATTCCTGGTTAATGGTCTTTGTATCAGGCCAAAAAGAAAGAAAAGTAAATAAACAGGAACGAAGTGCTGATCTGTTGAGTTAAAATACAAATGGTAACAAACATTCATATATTCTGCTGCTTCTCTGAAGTGTTTCGTTTTGCCTGGAATATTTGTAATTTGGAACTAAAGAGCATTTATCTTTTGCAGTGCCATTAGCCCCCCCCCAGAATTTGACCATTACCAACTACACTGCAGATTCAGTGTGGCTAAAATGGGATCCAAGTCCTCAGCCAAATGGTGTTATTACAAGATATAATTTAAAGATTTATCAAAACAACACTGAAAAAATATTTTATCAGGTATGTTTGTAATATTTGTTTTTAATTTCTTTGGCAGATAAATTCTTTTTCTCATCTTTTACAAACAAAATTTATGACAAATACTTTAGTTAGGAAACTTCTATAAATTCTTGTTAGTTAAGAGAGCTTACCTACCCTCCCACTGTGCATGTAACTCAGATTTTAAAATTTGATAGAAAAATGTAGTTAGATCTTAATTTGCTTTCAGCATCTAATATTTCACTAATTACAAGCTTTATTAATCTTTAGTTCATATTTCCTTGTAAGTTTGATGTTAGAAAATGACAGAAGTGACTTGTTTTGTGGCTGCCTATGTTCAGCCATTTTGTATCTGTGGGCTTCCAGCATTCAAAAAGAAGAAAAGAGATTTGTCATCATCTTAAAAAAAAAACAAACAGTTAAAACTTGTTTAGAGGTTTTCATTTGTTTATTTTTACAGAATAACAGAATAAAATGTAACTGACATAGATGCTATAAAATTAGGTATAGAAATTGATCAAGGCATTTATGTCTGGTTCCTTGAATGGTATAAAATAGGTGCCACGAACTGTAAGGGCAGCAAGCTAAGACCGGGATTGCGTCTCAGACTTAGAAACTGTACGGTGTCCACGAGAGACACAGGTAAAAGCCAGAGTGAAAAGGCGTTGCTGCAGTCAGCTATAAGTTTGAGACAGTGTAAGGTCTGCTGTGAGACGGTGAAGAGAAACTCCCTCAGCAATTCCAGAGACTTAGCATGCAAGAGAAGTGCTTGTGCTGTTAAACTTATGAGATGCAGAAATCATTCCCCATCTGCCTACTGTGCAGTCTTTTGCAGTCCCCATGGGAAATGAAGTTCTGGCATGACCCTAGATCCTTCCATGGTCCTTGGAGGAGCAGAGGCACCATGCAGATACAACAGATGCCTTTGGAAACACGTTCTCTGAGATCTCATGAAGTTCCCCAAAGGTTATTCTCCACTGTCTCTCTGAGGCAGACTCCAATCCAAATAAATTACAGAAACTGCATCAGTATTTGAATGCAAATACCATGCCCCACATTTCTTCATGTCCAAGAAACCAGATTTAGGTTGTGGCAACGAGAAAGACAGAAAGCAATTTGTTTAGAAATATTGTAGTTAGGCACCATAATTCTCTAATAACGTGAATCCTACAAAATTTTCCCAATTTTAGAATCATAGAATATCCTGAGTTGGAAGGGACCCTAAGGATCACGGAGTCCAACTCCTGACTCCACACAGGACCACTCAGAAATCAGATCGCATGTCTGAGAGTGTTGTCCGGATGTTTCTTGAACTCTGTCAGGCTCGGTGCCGTGACCCTGGGGAGGCTATTCCAGTGCCTGACCACCCTCTGGAGAGGAATTTTTTCCTGGTTTCCTACCTGTCCCTCCCTCTGACACAGCTCTATGCCATTCCCTCAGGCCCTGTTGCTGTCACCAGAGAGCAGACAGCACCTGCACCTCTGCTCCCCTTATGAGGAGCTGTAGACTGTGATGCGGTCTCCCTTCTGTCTCCTCCAGGCTGAACAAACTGAGGGACTTCAGCTGCTCCTCATACATCTTCCTTTCACCATCTTTGTAGCACTATTTTTTTTTTCCTTGCAGAAGTTCAGATCTCTACCTGCTTTTGGAGCCCTTTCAAAATATGCACAAAATATGACTTAAGGGCAGTGTGTCCCCCATAAGATCCTCATAGAGAAGCTGTCAGTGTAAGAGCTGGATGAGCAGACAGTGAATTGGATTGAAAATTGTCTGAATGGCTAGGCCCAGAACGACAGTAATCAGTAGTACAAAGTCTCAGAGGCGAGTAGCTAGCAAAGTATTCCAGGGGTCAGCACTGGGTCCAGTCCTTCTTAACATCTTCATTGATTATTGGGATGAGGGGTAGAGTGCAGCCCCAGTAGATTTGCAGATGACATGAAACTGGGGGAGTGGCTGACTCACAACAGGGCTGTGCTGCCATCCAGGGGGAGCTTGACAGGCTGGAAAGGTGGGCTGAGTCGAATCTCATGGAGTTCAACTAAGGAGAAGTGCAGAGTCCTGCACCTGGGGAGGAACAACTCCAGGCACTGGGGCATGCTGGGAGCCACCCTGCTGGAAAGCAGCTTTGCGGAAAAGGACCTTGGGTCCTGGTGGGCACAGAGTCGAACATGAGCCAGCAGCATGCCCTTGCTGCTAAGCAGGCTGATAGTATTCTTGGCTGCACTGGGAAAAGTGTCACCAGCAGGCCAAGGGAGGTGATCCTTCTACTCAGCTCAGTGCTGTTGAGGCTGTAGATGGAGCACTGTCACCAGTTCTGAGTCTGCCAGTACAAGAGACATGGATATTCTGGAAGGAGTAGAATGAAGGGCCACAAAGATGTTAAAGAGTTTGGAGCACTTCTCCTGTGAGGAGAGGCTGAGGCAGCTGGGATTATTCAGTCTAGAGAAGAGGCTCAGTGAGTATGTTATCGATGTGTATAAATACCTGAAGAGAGGATACAAAGAGAACAGAGACAGACTTTTTTCATTGGTACCCAGTGACAGAATAAGAGAAAATGGGTATGAACTAGTTCTGTCTAAATCTCAGGAAGCACTTCTGTGCCATACAGGTGACAGAACACTGGCACAGGCTGCACAGAGAGGCTGTGGGGTCTCCTTGTTGGAGATCTTCAAAAGCTGCCTGGGCATGGGCCTAGGCACCCTGCCCTGGGTTTCCATGCTTGAGCAGGGGTTGGAACAGATGGCTTTCAGAGATGTCTTCCAACCCTAAACATGCTATAACTCTAAAGAACTGCTATAAGCAAGTGAACTGTGTTTTTTAGTTCTTCATCAAACTCTGTGTGTGACTCAGATAAACTGAGGGAAATGTGAAGCTATGACCCATGACCTCTTTCACTGAAGACATGTAGTAAAGAAGTAGGAGTTTGATAGAGTTTCATAGAGAGAGGGTGGTGTAGAGGTAGCAAGAGTTCTCAGTATTGGGAAAAAAAGGCATATGTGGAGTTAATCTGTTCTAAAAATGCTATGGTAATTATGATACCATCCTTTGGCATATCTTCCTCACCAGCCACAGTGAAAGAGGGAGAGAAAGGAAAGGAAGAATTTGACCCTGCATTCCTTTTAGTTGAGCTCAGGAACTACTTTGTCTGACTGAAAGCTACTGAGAGAAGAGGCAAGACTATAGCTCTAAATCTTCTCTTATTTCAGTGAGTTCAAGGTGAGGCCCACAATGTTCACAAAGATTAATTGTGTACTAATAATTTTTCCTTTTTTAAGAATATTTCAGGTTCAAGCAATGAGGCAAACCTCGATGGATTAGAACCATTCAACACTTATTTTATCAGTGTCTCTGCATTTACCAAACTTGGGAATGGCAATCAGTTCAGTAATGCTGTCCAGTTTACAACAATGGAATCAGGTTAGACATGGCTTTTTGTAAGCTACCATTTTGTTTATGTAGATTTTCCTCGTGTCATTGAACAGGAGTCTTCCTCTTCTATCCAGAGAAAGTGCAACACACTATCTCATTATCTTCTGCTTCTGTAACACCAATTCACATTTCTATTGTACTGCATAGACAGGGTTTGAAGTCTGATGTCGGAAGTGTTGAATTAGAAATGTCCTCATTGAAGTGAGAAGCTTATATGGCTACTATAAATCTTTTAATACCATCACAGATAAAGGGAGGAAAATTAGATAGATATCAGACTTTGCAGATCAAAGCAATAATTCAGATCCTTGTGAAAATAACTGAATTTTTAACAGTATCAAAACTAACTGGACAAAAGATTGGCAAATGAACTGGAAATTCTATTAAGAAAATGTAATTTTTTAACATTTTTGATCATTTATTTTAGCAAAGGAAACCAGTTTTAAATTAAATATCATAATTTGTTAGCTCTTGTTCTTCCTGACATCTGGGGAGTTCTATGCAATATAACTGATTAAATTCATTAATTATCTATAGTTTTGACATGTGCCTTCTAGACATATTGAAGTTGCATGTTGTTTCAAAACAAAAAATTATATAATGTGGAAGTGAACATTCAACATTTGCTGAAGAGAAACCTGGAGCTCTGTGAATTTGTGAAGCTGACTTTTGGCCAAAATTGCAGCTCTTTGTTAGGTCAGAGCAATCCCCAGGCTGTTCTCCTCTACAAGGGATGTCCAGGGCACTAGCATGGATAGAAGTCCGTGTCTGAACTTCCAGGTTCCCTTACATGGAGAGCAGAAAGAGTAGAGGAAGTAACAAAAGATTCCATACACTGACTGAAGTTTTTCAAGATTATGCTTCCAGTGAAATATTCTTTCCAGAGCTGATATGACAGCAGTTCTGGAAAAAATTATGTGGTTTATTGTATCCAGTAGTTAGAACACCAAGAGAAATCTGGACCATCCATAAACTGGATCAGGTTGGATGTTGGATCCCTGCAGCTGGAGGCTGTCCTGCCAAAAATCCAGTCACCCTTCAGTTGACTCATTCTGTCATCAACAGTTCATTCTTGTAGTACTTTCTTCAGAAATGCTGGAGATACATTGCCAAAGGGGTGTAGTCTAGCCATTTTTCTAAAAAAGATTTATGCTCAAGTAGTTGTAGGATTGTTTTCTTTCCCTCCAGCTCAGGTTCTGGGCAGTTCTTTGTTCAGTTCTTCATTGAGTTCATCTAAGGGTGCATTCTCTAGTCTTTATTAAACGTGTCAGTAAATCTTTCTTCTTCAGATGTTGCTTTTTTTTTTTTAAAAGTGTTCTTTAGCCTCTGACAAGAAAATTAATCTTTTTAAAGAGATTCATCTACCTTTATGCAGTGATAGTTAACATGCTCCCCTCTATTTCTGGTTCCTCAGCAACAGTCCCTTGACTGTTACATGGATTCCTGGACATGTTTCAGCAGAGGAAGTAGGCTTATTATGTATTCACTTTCTTTTAGCTTGTATAGCCAGAAATTTAGCCTTTTCTGAGACACTTTCATTCTTTGTTTTATTTAATCAGTTGTTCACATCTAAGTGTTCTATTTTCAGCATGAGTATAGTATGTGCTACTTTTATTCAATTTTTATGAACATTTACAAATTTCTCCTGCTGGGACTTAGCAGGAGAAGGAACAATAGAGGAACAATGAGGCAACAGCATTGATAAGACAGCTCTGAAACCTGCCCATGACTTCTGTGCAAGTCATGGCTAAGCTGAAAGGAGAGATATGATACAGTGCCTAAAAAAAACAAAGCTGAGAGATAAATAAAAATTTTCTGCTGTTGATACTATTGTAGAGTATATGAGTTTTACACTACTGTGTACGTTCTACTACACTTTGATTACTAAAGCAGGGAAATATGAGAAGTGAAGATAAAACTGGAGCACACAACTAGGAAAGAGCCAGATAGGTGCCCTCTTCTATGTCAGGTACTAGCAGAGATTTTTTTGTTGCTCTCTCAACCTGTTTTTGTTATGGTATCTATTTATCTGTCACGGGAATATTTCACCTTCTCTCTGAATGTTATGTCTCTGCTTCTCCAACTATATTTCTCTGTGATTATGGTTTTAATTGTGTGCGAATGTTAATCTTTGGTGCATGTGTATCTTTGAAGTACCAGATGTTGTCCAGAATGTGCATTGTATTGCAACAAGTTGGGAATCGATCCTGGTGCAGTGGGACCCCCCTGCTTCATCCAATGGTGTGATTACTCATTACGTCATAACAGTTGAAGGAAGTTCTACAAATTTTTCATCTTCTGTTACACTGCATACTTTCCAAAATCTACTTTCAAATATTTCTCACCAGTTTAAAATAAAAGCTGCAACATCTGCTGGTGATGGTGAAGAACAGATATGCGATGCCAGTACACTCCCAGAAAAAGGTAACTAATTACTGAAGTTAATTATTTTCTTTAATTTAAATGATGACTATGAAACAAGCAGGCTTGAATTACTTGCTTCACTACAGGCAGCTGAATCCTTGTCCTTTTAAAATTTGCTTCTACTAGTGGATAAGAAAAAAACGGGGCTTCTTTCTCTTGTTTTAGAATAGGTCCCTTCCTTTCTAGCTTTTTGGTGATTTGTAAGTTTTACCTAGGTAATGCATCCTCTTGTTTGCTCAGGACCGTTTTGTCCATCAACAGGATTCAAAATCTGCTTTTGATAGAAGCATTTTTTTAATATTAGTGATAAGCATGCTCATATCTTACAGCATTGGCTGGAAAAACGCAATGATCTTAACTACTGTGTTCAGCGTGGATGCATGCAAGCATTCACCTAAAGTACCCTTTCTTTTAAATCAGAGCTGATGAAAAGCCAGACCTGACTCAGAGCTGACTCAGAGCTCCAGTAAGACTGAAATTGAGAATGGGTGTCCAGACTGGGAAGCTGATGCCTGATTAAAATTGGACTTGTCCAAATCCAGAAACTTTTGAAGACAGATTTATAAGAGGCATGTTACCCTCTGGTACAGAGGAGAACATGAAGCTTTCTGGGTTGCCTGCTTCCTTGAAGGTGGAGAAGTGTTGCTGGTAACCTTGAAGAAGCCTGCCACTTGGAAAAGTTAGTGGTTGGGATTTTTGAAGAATTTGGTGTTGGCTACTAGTTTTTGAGGAAATCTTGGAGAATCTGTACATGTAGTAGCCTTTGGCTTGAAAGACAGGCTACTAGCCTGTTGTCTATGTTTTTACAGAGTACTAGTAGGAGAAAAAAAATAAGACTATTTTCTAACAACACATGGTTTACGTATCTTATCACTAAGTTTGCCTGAGTGAAGGGTTGTACTACAATATTCTTTTTAATTTTTTTTGCTACATACACTGATTAGACTCTTTCTTGCTGTTTTAGCATTTGTCTTGCAGGTTGTTGCTTAGTCATATTTGCAGCAAACTAGATATTATTAGGACATTTCCTTAACTGTGTGTTTGTATGAATTGTTTTCTGGTGACTGGCTACTAGGAATTGGAGATTCACGGTTGGGAATGGAAACAGTTTTATAGCTGTTGTCAGCTTCTTATTTATGGTGGTCTAAGATTAGTCACAGAACATGTAGCCAGCACTGAGTCACTGACAATGCATTTATTTCTGACATAAAGTGAAACTGAATTTGGCTCCGTGTCTTACTGCATAATGTTTGACCTTTACATTTCTACCTAGTTCATTTGCCTCTTTTTTTTTTTTTATTTAGGTAAACTTGCTCATATCTGGGTAAAATAAAACATGAATCATGAAAATTAGATTTATGAGGAGATTAGTAGATTTTTTTGTCTAATATTGCTCCATTGTCATGGTAAACCACTTTTGCCAGGCTACAGTGTGTTACAAAAACTATCGACTTTGTAGTGGTAATATTACTTTGTGTTTAAATACATTATGCAGTATATGAAAGATAATATAGCAAGTACACATGCATAAGTGATTTGGGATTTTATGACTAAATAGCTGTCCTTGGATTATTTTCAAGAAAATGCACACATTAAAATGAAATTTTATTAGGGTTGAATGAGTTTTTAGAAGGGAAAAAGAGCCATAAATTGGTAGAATAGTTCTCAGAAAGGCGTACTAAAACTATGCAGCTTCAGTTAGCTCAGAAGTCTGGGGATAGTCTAAGAGTCATTCGGTTAAGAATAAAAATAAAAGAATTAAAAAGCCATTTGGGGCATTTGCTGTTCTCTGAAAATCTATTTATTGTAGTATTAAGACATGCAGTGTAATTTTTCTCTCCTTGCTACTAGTCCTATTTAATATTATAAATGAACGTAAAGCCTTGTAACAAGTTGAGGGCCATGTTGTACTATGGTGACAGTACTTACTATTTGTTTTCTACTAAACACAGATTTGTAACTTCAATTTAACTTAAATATTGCTAAGAATTTGTCAAAGAAATATTTTCTAGTTTAACCTTTTCTTAATTTTTCTGGCCTATACTAACTTGCAGCTATGTACAGAAGTATGCTTTATGGATGAAAAAAAGGAGTGCCTGAAAGGATTAATAATAGAAAAGTTTCTTAGGTCTTCTAGTGTAGAGCTGGCAAATTATCATCATATGTTATTCCTTGGACATAATACAACATTGTTCTCTGAACAAGTGAAGCTTTAAAAAGGATTCTGGTTTTGTATCTCCAAAATGAAGTTGCCCACTGGAAAATATGGTCAGTTTCATCCAGGCCTTTGAGGCACCCAGAATGGAATTAAAACCTTCTACATCTCCAAGAAAATGGTCCCTGTCCTCCACTATATGTCTTTTTGTAGCACACGGCATCTCATGACAGTCCTGTAAGTTGGGGTAATATGAATTTCTTCATTACCTTTTAATGAGAACTACAGATGACCATAATGAACTGCAAGAATCCTTTAAATGGAAGAATATCATGACCAAGAATCTTTCAGGTTTTTTTTTTCCAAGACTACTCTCAGTGCTTTTTTTCCTGCAGACTTCTATTTTCTTAATGTAGTGTAGATCTTTTTTTAGATTTTCTAATTAGTTGGTATGTCTAAATATAAGTTGGTGGCTTTGATGTTGATGGTAAATCTTCACTAGACTAATGCAGTGATCAGGTGGTGGCTGCCCATTAAATTGCATTGATGTTATTTTTGTAAGCAGGTAGATAAAAATAGAGGAATCATATAGTGTAGGATGATTTTTTTTTTTTTAATAAGGAGCAGGTCAACTCTGAACATAAAAGAAATAGTGGTAAGAGATACGTACAAAGCTGGCACTATTTTTACTGACATTTACTGGTCAAATATATTGCTTACTGAAAAATAGATAGTGCTCCAGTTTGCCAGTAAGTTGAGCATTCTTGACTGAATTTAAGACTAAAGCATACTGACAGTTGTCACTATGTTTCTAAGCTTTATTTAAGGTGTGCATTTCTCCTTGGATACATAGGATTTGATATTTCAGTCCTTAGATCCTACAGTTAGGTACCAAATTTCCTGATGTCAGAGACCTAAACTAAAGATGTTTTTTTTAAGACGTTCTCAGCTGTGCAATTTCCTTTAGAGCATGTCTGATAGTATCAGTCCCAAGTCATGGGAAAAACGGTCTATGTTTTTTTTTTTCACTTTTCTGTTAGTGAAATCATTTGGGACCTATTTATGATGTTCTTGTTCATACCAAGCAAGACCTTATATCACAGTGAGTCCCACTGAAGTTAGCAGTCCATACTAGAGTAGTATTTAGTATCACCAGGGATATCAGCTTAACCCAGGAAACTCCTTTGGGTAACAAAACTTTGAAAAATTAATGGAGATAATCAATACAGAATATTTATTTACTTTGCCTATACCTCAGTTTTCTGAAGATCATTTTGTTGCGTGCCCACTGCTATCTGTTCTACTTTGTTCTTCACTTTCTTCCTCTTGATGTTCTTAATACCACCCAACAGACTTCTAGACTGCCGCTGTTCTTTTAATCCAAACTCCAGCTACAAGCAGCTGTTCTGTAGGCAGACTTTTTTTTTATTAACTTCGTTAGGAACTATGCCATATCAGATTACTGGCTTCTGTTCCCCGGCCTCTGCAGCTGTAGTCGTTCCTTTCCACAGAAGTCTTTACAGAAAGCTGTAACTTCTCTCTTTTCTCAGTAGATCTTTTTATGAACGTGTCCTTTGCTGCCCTTAAGGTAATCTTTGGATTGCAAATAAGATTTTTCCTACCAAATATTTCTGTTGCTTTAAACCAGTTCCACGGACACATTTCAGCTTGATCTGAGTCTTTGTACAGTCAGGTGCCTTTTCTACAAGGAATTTCCTTTCATTTGGTTTCTTAAATAAAATGCTAATCTCAGAGCAGTCCGCCAGCTTTGGAAGGGCTGATTAGCATTGCAGCCAGACGAGCATAGGGAACTGGGGCCAAGATCTGTGAAAAGTCACTTCTATTTAGGTGCTTAACTTCCTGTCAACTTCAGTAGGAGTTCAGGCATGTAAATAGGTTTTAGGAGCTTAAGATCGCATGTGGATCTGGCTTCAGGCACTTTTCCGTGGAGTTTGGCCATCATGGGAACAATGGTGGATGAACCTGAAAATACCTCATTACTTCTCCAGTCCAGAAACTGAATTACCAGCATTTCACAGCTAGCCACTCTGCCAGCATCCCACCTGGCTTTCAGAAGCTGAATTAAAAGAGATTAAATTGAAACTATAGAGTACATTGCACCAAAGTTTACAGAGTTTGAAAACCTTACTCCCAAAGCTAGATGAATTATAGCAAATGCAATATAGTTGAATAGGGAAAGACTGCAGGGTATAGAGCGATGAACTTAAGGGGTACTGCCCATGATTTGTGGAAAATTTAAATATGTGATTAGCAGTAGAATTCCAATATCAGGACTCAGTCCAAGACAATTAGTGTCCTAGATCGCCCCAAGCACACCCTTTTTCAAGTTTTTTCTTCAAATACATCCTTCTAGAATTTAGGAAGAATAATAAAGTGCCTTTTAAGCTTGTATTAAAGCAGGAGTGTAAAAGAGCAGATAGATCAGTCTTTGTTATAGTTCCAGTTTAGTCTAAAAGAATAATTCACAAAGATGCAATTTTTGGCTTTAGTTGCTTTTAGTGTGAACAGTGATCACTTCATCATAGTTGAGTCATGTTTGGAAAATTTAAACAAGCTGCATGATTACTCTAGGAAGCATGGAATGGTTTGTTCAAATCAGTACCATCTGTGGAGAGAAAAAGTTGGGGGAATTTTAGTCATTCTTGAGGAATGGAAATCTGATTCTCCATGCTGGAGTAATTGTAATCCTCTTTGTATCTGTAACCCAATAGTGTAGTTGTCTTGAAATTGTGTCATTGAACAGTCATCAAGTGCAGGAGTGCCACTGGGTGTCACTGCTTCTTGCTGCAGCCCTTGGAACACCTGTGCAATGGACTCTGGGGTCAGATCATGGTTTTTCATTCTAATGACAGACTATGTTTATAATTGATTTTTCTATAGAAGAAATAACATAAGATGAACTAGATTTTAAACTGAGTAATGTTTAATTCTCTGATTCTATTTTAAAGATCCAGCTAGGCACTGGCACAAAAATCATTCTTATGCCTTCTGCCGAGTGGCCATTTTTTTGTAGGTTAGAAACATTTTATATGCATAGGTCTTAGAAAACTGGGAAAAAAAAAAACAGTGATATAAAATAGAAATAAATGCTTTTTGTATGAAAGAAGTCTTTGTCAAATGTCTGTTGCCTTTATACATGCAATCATAACTACCAAAATGGTAGTTTTTATGTACTGTTACTCACTGGGATTATCAGACTATCTTCAGCCTTGTAAGAGTAATTTTTATGGGCTCCCTCTGCAGTTAGGGGGAAAAAGGACCCTTATCAAGGTGACAGAAACAGTTTCTCTGCCCTTCCTTCTTCCACTTCCTCTTTGGGAGTTTGTCTCAGTACCAGGAGAGCTCGAAGAGACCGGCTGTATTCAGCTGTAGGTGGTGTGTGTCAGAGTCCACAAATCACAGACACTGATATTTTTCCGTAAACAATTTGTAGTTTTCTCAAAGTGTCAGGCATCTTTTCTGTCTTTCGTACAGAATTGTGAACTCTCATGTTGAAACTAGGGGACTAGGACACTCTTCTTGAATAGGAAAGTCTTCTGTGTGGCTAGAACATGAGCAACACTCTGCCAGCCTCTTCAACCCGCCTAGTTTTAAATGCACAAGACTGCAGTTGTCCCACCCGTAGCTCTACCAGCTGTGTATTTGGAATGGGTATATATTTCCACCTTCCTTTTGGCACCCAGCAATCAACTGGTTACCATCTGCATTAACTTGTTTCTATATTTTTCCATTATTATATGCAGACAGACACTTGTGGTTCTGCTTTTCTGTCAGGAACCTTGATTATGGTAAGATCTATGGATAAAAGATGCTTTTAAAGGCCTGCTTTCCATCAAAATGTATTGAATCATTTTTCCTATGCTCAGGCAGAAGGCTTTAAGCTTTATGCGAGATGTTTTATTGGTATTTAATCCAATCTATTGTTTAAATGGAAGTATAGTACAATAATCAGTTTTCAGCTGTTGGACATTTGTGATGGCAGGCTAAGAGTCATTAGGGTCAGTTGTTTCAATCTCTGTGTTGCCTAATTTAAAATTTTTATTCCAAGCCATCCAATGCTGGGTGTTCCTATCGCAGCAGATGCTCTTGGTCACATGCCTAGGATAGTGAGGTCATATTCCTTATCAAAAAAGAGTAATCCTCCTCTTGTTGAGGAGGAGGATGAAATTTCCTTAAATTACCTTAATTTTGATCTGATCTGATGTCTTTGGAATTGCTGACTCTTAACTTTTAAATTCCTGAAATGTATAGCATTGAGTCTTAAAAAGATGTTGTTTTAATTCCAGTACAGGATGAGACTTGGTGATAATTTTTCCTTCACTCAAATGATTTTATCCATTTTATCTCAAGTTCTGTCATCATCAAATATGAGTCTGTAAGATTAATATTCTTTGCAGAACATTAACAGATAGCAGTAGCCTATATTCTAATAGAGATCAAGATTTTTAACGGATACAGAATTTTCCTAATAATCATTGAATGTTTCTCTGCCTTTCTTTTCCAGTAACTAATGGATAAAATATTCCCTTACCTATATTTTCCTAATAATGAAAATCGTTTTTTTTTTCCCCAAAGTGAACAATTTGAATATTACCTCTCTAAAATGATGAAGCAAGACAGTTTCGATCTGATTTGCTTTAATTTACTGTTTTCTGTACTTTGCTTCTCTTCGTTGTAGTAATAGTGCAAAACAACACTGATTTTGATGTTTTGCAGTATAATGATGAAAGTTAGCTCTGTCAAATACTTTTTTTTTTTACAGTTAGCTTTTGGTCTGTGTTTGCTTAGTGAGCATCAGGCTGGGAGTATGTGGGGCTACTGTATACTGTGGCAGAGGAAGTCCCTGTGACTTCTATGTCTGACCTCTGTCCCACAGGCTCTGTCTTCTTTGGGTTCATTTGAAGGGATTCAAATTTCTCAACCTTTTTATTGTTAGTACTTGTTTTGTTATGAATCAACATCTCTTTCTTGTTAAATATTCAGATTTAGTGGAGAGGCTTCAGCTTGTTCTGTTACGATGATGTTTTAGACAGAAATTTTTGCAGGTGAATGCTGAGATCAGACATTCCCAAAAGGCTGCAAAGAAGTATTGAAGGTTTCCTCTTTCTTCTGCAGTAACATTGGCCTGGGATCCTTTTATTCTTTATGTAAGCCTTTGGGCTTCTTCAATTTCAGTTTGGGATATATCATGTGTTTTCTTTTACCAGTGATACTTCTTCCCTCAAAGAGTCCAAAGCACTCTTTAAAGCTAAGTGCACAAAATGATTTCTGAGCTGATTTCTCTGCACAATTTTTTTGCCACAGAGTATTAGTATTATCTTACAGAGGGTCTTAGAGATAATATTAGCTTACTGTATGACTATTTGATATAGCACAAAACCATATGTTGCATCCAGTCTACAAGAGCTGAGAGTACAGTGTTGGCTTAATATAGATATGGATAAATGTGTGTGTATATGCGTGTGTATTTGCGTGTGTATGCACGTTGATATAAATCTGTGTATACATATGCATATATACATATTTAAATAACACAGTAGCAAACTTCATGGAAAGTTTCTTTTTCTGTCTTGTATGGCCATATTATTCATGTGCTACTATTTTCAGGTGTGGTTTTTTTAATTCGTTGTTTGCTGAACAGCTTGTAAAACAGCTGCGTTATGCAAAGATACAGAAACATGCTGCGTGTATTGATACCATTCAGAAGGTGAGACATGAGAGAGGGAGACAAGTATTTCTAAGTGAGAGGTGAGGAATCTCAGTCAGCAACAGCAGCAAGAGATGCTATGGATAGGCCAAAAATAACTGCTTGATACTCTCTCCCTGAGTTGAGACATAGCCCCAAATGTAGCAACAGCAATGTCACACCTCTCAAAGCTTGCCTTGCATGCTGCACCTAAAAGTATTTTTCTTTATTTCAAAAGCTATAGTAAATGTATGCCACCTATATACGTTTGGTGTAATTTACACCAATGCATTTATTCCTAATTAACCCTACGAAATTGACTCCTGTAGTTCAGACATGCTTAATAAAATATTTTGTAAACACTGGATAAAAGGGTTATAGCTGCAATCACTTTTCATTCTCTTACAAGAGCTTTCATTTGTAGTTCCTAGTGCTCCCAGGGATATTGTTTTTTCCAATGTGCAATCAACAAGTGTGACTTTGAATTGGAGATCACCGAAGTCTATCCTTGGCTACTTTCAAAACTACAAAATTACCATACAGCTACAGTCTGTCCACTGCACTGAGTGGGAAACTAAGGAGTGTATTGAAGATGAGATTCATCAATATTTATATGAAAATGCAGTCAATGACCAGATAGAAGAGACGGTGTATGGACTAAAAAAATACAGATGGTACAGATTTGCGGTTGCTGCCAGTACAAATGCCGGATATGGCAGTTCTTCTCCTTGGATTTCTACACAAACACTTCCTGGCTGTAAGTAAGGATGTTTGTTATATGTCATATTGCTGTAACAAAGGGTTGGTCACCTAAATAAGTAAGAACATGTAGTAGAAGTTATCTCTTCATAGGCCTATAGTGCTGGTGAATACAATAAGGATTTACTGCAATTCTTCAAGTTAGAAATATCATGATATAAATCGTTTGGTAGGTTTGCATACTTTACTTCAGATTTTGATGTCGTTTGGTTGTTCTACTATCCTATTTGCTCAAGAGAAATTTCATTCCTCAGCTCAACTCTGTATCTAGAATTGGTACATTTGAGTTTTATCTACTTTGGGTTGATATGTTGTGTTCAATTCATCTTCACGTGTGGGGTGTGTCAATGAAAAATAGTCCTTTTTTTATTCTTTGACTAAAAGCCTGTTCATTAATGTGAACACTTTCCTAAAATTCTGCTGTGCATTCCTGCCAGTAGAATATAAGCAATATTTTCAAAGGAATTATGATTTCTTTTCAATACCATTATCTACCTTAAGAAGTTGCAGAGCAGAGTAGCCATGTGTTGTCTACAAGGTTGTCATGACATATGCTAGGACTGCCATACCTCAGCTGAAGATTTCAGTTAACTGTCACAGATACGATGTCTGAGGAAAGAGGAATGAAACATAAATTATTTAGGTAGTTGATAAGGGGACATATAACCTTTCCTACCAGTCTGCAGCCGGCCTAGGTCAGAGCATGTTTGAGATCTGGCCTTTGGTCTGTGTGGAGCAGAAGAGAACCACCATAAGTGGCCTGTCTAAATCACAGCTCTTTCACTCCATTCCTCTTCCACAGTAATCTTAATAGACCAAGGACCTAAGTAGCTGTGTAACAACGATTATTCAGTGGTCCACATACTTACTTTGTTCCAATCATGTTTTTACAATTATGTGATTTGAATTTAGGAGGCTTTTGTATTTGTTCTTTATAGTATCTGTACACGCTCTATGCAGTAATACATCCTTCTGTCCATGAATACATCACAGTCTTTCTGCCAGGAAAGGAAATGTCATCTTCATTTGCAGATGAGAAACTACAATAGAAAAATTCTAAGCCCCCAAGTGAAGAGATTTAGGCACCGTGATAGTGAACTTCACAACAACTCATTTTTTCATGTAAAGCACAGAAGCTGTTCTTTGGACTGTAAAGTACTGGAATCAGCTACAGAGTCATTCTCACGTGCACTTTCTTTGTCCAGACCTTGTGCAGATGCTATGCCTGTAAATTAATGCAATATTTAAAAGGAAAGTAAAATAAAATAAAATGATATGACCCCAGACAGAGCACAAAATAGCTAACAGAAGCTGTGCAGCTTGCAAGCCAGCAACCAGAAGCTCTGGGAGATTTCGTACTATTAGATACATCTCAGCTGCTGAGATATGCAAATACCTGGATAAAATGTTGCTGAGTTTAAGAAAATTAGATATTTAAACTGAAGAGGGAGGCAGATAACCAAAACACATATAATCACATCAAGTATTGTCTTTAAGATTTCCTCTCCAGACCGTGTCAGTTTGGTTTAAGAGAGAACTAGTTTCCGACCTGTCCTACTGAGGAGACAGAAGTTAAAGCAGAAAAGCTTCACTGGACTGCACGAACACTTCCCATGCCCTGTGTCTGTGGTGGGGGAACAGCGCGGCAACAAATTTCCTGTGATCTAAGATGACATGTAGAGAGATCAGCTGCCTATAAAACACGCTACTCCAGAATCAAAGAGCATGGGCAGTATTCCAGATATCGTGGCTGGGTGCTGGCCTTTATCCTGGGGGTAATGGCAATCAGCTGAAGAGGAAAATGAGAAACAGGACATGTCACAGCTGGGTGGCCAGCTGGCAGCTTCAGGAGCACCGAGAACCTCCCTGAGTAGTGTTTGGGCCTTGGCAAAGGCAAGTCTCCAGCTACCTGACCTGATACATCCCACAGACCAGTCTGTAAAAATATTGTTAAATACAGACTATTGTTAATGGTTCCTCTTTTGCAAAGTTTACTTCCTGTAGTGGAGAAGAGAAATTTGGGGGCACTCTGAGAGGTCCTGCAGAGTGCATCCACTGAACAGGTGCAGTTTCCCCTCCTCTCTCCCATGTGGACTGGGCCAAGCACCCTCTGGATTAGCCTGCTGGTACCCAGCCAATATACATGGTCTGCTAGGGCTTAAGGGTGCTTAGCTGCTATGTAAAATAGCCTGAGTACTTAGCCCATAAAATAATGAGAGTTGTGTTTGCAGGTTTGAGGGCAGAAGTTAGCCACTGTTTCTGATTTTTTAGAAATGCCTCTGCAAGACATTGTCTGCCAAAAAATATTGCCTTAGTTGTGGAAGTAATGCTCAAAGTATTTTACTTCAGAAATAACTGAGTACTCCAAAGTTTTTGTTTCTCTCAAGCCTGTGTTTATTATGCTCATATTCAGGAAGTTACAGCATTTAAGCAAAAAATTGTTAACTTGGTTTCAAGAGCAAAAAGAGATGAAACCTCATCAACAACAACAAAAGATACATAACAGAAGCTCAAGATAATCTTTACATTTTCAAATGCTGCATATTACACTTGTAGTACAGCAGCAAAAGCTAATAATTCTGAATATCCAGTGACTAAGATGAGGATCTCTGTTTATTTCAGTTGAAGCTAACCTTAAGGCCAAAGGAATTTTTACGATTCAACTCAGTTGCTTGGATATGTTCTGTCCTGAAATAAGCTACAGTTTTACTGTGTGGAAAATGTTACAGGTTATGCAGTAAGGTCCAGTTCTCTGAACCAGATAAACTATTCAACCTTCTGTCTTGGAGATTATTCTCAGAGTCTCATAAAGCATATAAAGTCTACTGTCTCATGAAGTATTTCGATAGCACTGTTATAGCTTAGCTGATTGATTACCCAAGAGCCAAATCTACTTTGCAAGATGAAATATTTTCAACATAGATTTATGTAGTTACCAGTACAGAAGATCACAGTGCTGTGTCACAGTAAGGGAAAGGGCAACAAATGTTTTCCACAGTTCAGGAAATTTTGTTCCCTCACACCTGCACTTAGCCTGAGCTTCACCTTTGCATTTATAATGAGAATAAGACTGGCTAATTTCATTCTTTCTAAGGGAAAAATCACTCCAAAGGGTCAGCATTAGCTGGAAAATTGAAGGGCAGTGAAATCATTGAGCTGATTTTCGATCTCATAGATGGTGGAATGCTTTTTGGTAAACTGCCAGGTCTCCTAATGCCAGGACATACTGAGATACAAAGGAAAATTCCAGATGTTAGAATGCCCCATGAAGGATAGGACAGAGATGCATGGAGAAGAAAGTTATGCTTCTCTTTTCAGCACCTTCTTTCCCAATCCCTGTTGATATTCAGTTGCTTGGTATACTTACAGAAATTTTTCCGTATGGTGAGAAGGTTTTGTTGTATATGTCTTTTGTTGTATACGGGTAGATTTTGCCTCAGAGAACTTGGTTTTCTATGTTCCTTTCCTTCTCTCTGAACTAAATATTGGAGAGTAAGTATGGCCTAGTATAAGCTATAAACGTTTAAATATAGGTAACATAGGTAATTATAAAATGAAGTAACTGAATGTCACACTTAAATTTTGGAGGGAAAAAGAAAAAAGATTGGGCTTAGCCAAACTGGCAAGCATGAATTTCTGTTAGGAGACTTGACGATTCCTTCTTATTTTTGAGGATTATCCTAAATGATGGGCTATCCAGACTTATCTTCAAGCTAACACACTTAACTGTTGCCTTAGCATCAGGACACAGATGGATGGGAAAGATGACCCTGACCTCCATAAGACTCACATTCCTCTGCAAGGATAGAAGCATGATAATCAGGAAATGATGGTTATTAGTTACAGAAAATGCATTATTGTGAAAACCAGGAGAAAAGTGCTTATGAGAGGAAGTGATTGGATTATAGGGGAATGAGAGAATAAGACTAGGTCATTTCTACTGAGTAAATTGCTGTGATTTATAAGAGAAAGGGTATAGTGATATCATGGCCTCGTATTGACTAGATTAATTTCACAAACAAACCTAAATCAGAGCATGGCAGTTACCCACTGAAGTCAACAGTTTTTAAAAAGACTTTTTTTATAAGACATGAGAAATTTTAGACATCTTTAATTTTCTAGTTCCCTTTCTACTTTCAGAAAACATTCCTAAATTTTGGTATACTTCAGTTCTGTCTGATATTGGACTTCTCATGATGAAAGTAAACCGGGTATTAAAATGTTGATGTATTTTGAATAAGTATCTTAAATACAATATATTCAATTAGAATTTTCTTAGATCTAAAAATGTATCAGAACATGCATTCAGGAATAAAATAACTGCAGATTGGATCATTTGTAGATAAGGTTAGGCGTAAGATTATCTCTACAATCATTTTCTAGTGTAAATTTACTTCTGAAAAAAAAAAAGACTAAATACTTCATTGATGTTGTAAAAGAGTAATGGAAAATTGTCTTTGGAAGCTTGTTTGGTTTGGAAGGAAACAAAGGCTTGGGAGGCTATATATGCCATTTTATAATATTTTTGAGAAATTTCAGTTGGAGTTAAGGTAGGACCACTGCCATAGTAACTGAAAGTCGCTGTTTGAGCATGAAAAATAAGCTTGCTCTAATTTGAATTTGTAGGGGAAAATACTTGCCCTTCTCTTTCACCACCCCTCACGTGCTTTCATAGTTCATTCAGTTAGTCTTCATTCAGTTGTTCCACCCTATTCAGTATTTTTGAGGACTGCTTCCAGTGGCTGAATTTGATCCTCCCTACAAAGTATATTGTATTCCTGCTAATCACAGCACACCAGTCTACACCCTGTATCCAATATCATAAACTCTTCACAGCACCTTCTCAGCTCCCATTTTTTCCTATTTTATTCTGCTTCCACAGTGCAAAATGTACACCTTCATGGTGCAAAATCTCTTCTCATGAGGCATGGCACCTAATTTCAATAGTTACATTCCTCCTTCCATGCTATTTTTCATTTTCCTAATATATTTTCTACCTAACAAGCTAAGTAGCCTTGTATACACTCCAGCTTTCCTCATAAAGTTATCTGACAGGAAATTCACTGATATTTGTTAATCATAGTCACAAGTTTTTGTAGATTAAAAAAAAGGCACTATGAAGTCAAGGAATTATGTATGAATGTGTTGAGGCTTCTGTAACCGGGTATTCACTGAGTTGTGTCACAGTTGTCTTTTTTTGTTGTAGTAGAGGAAAAAAAAAAAAGGCACCACTGAGCAAAGTTCTGCCATAATCTACAAATCTGTTGTCACTTCTATTCTAAAATTTAGCTTCCCCAAATTTACCACAGACATTAAGAAAAAGTAATACTACTTACTGACACTTGCTCTGTTCTTAAATGATTTCATGAATTTCTTATTTACAAACAATAAATAACTAGGTTAATTCACATACTATCTTGAAAAAAGGAAAATATAAGAAACTCTATTTCTTAATGTGATTGTTCTTACCTGCTTACAATTCCTATTACTTTTCAATCTGTGTTTTCTAGAGATTCTTCATATGTTAAGAGTAAATGAAAATGAAATCTAGAAAACTTCTGCTTTTCTGTAAAACATTATTTGTACTGGTACTGTCCAACATTTTTGGAATCTTTTGCAGAAGACTTGGTGTTTTTGTAATTTCTCATTCTTTGTGTAGTTAGTTTGACATCAGCTCTCATATATTAGGCATGCCTATTTGTGTAAAGAGCTATATATATATTTTGCTTGTTTCCTTCAAAACACATGTAATTAACCTGTAATAAAATAAATTAATAAATAAATGATGGCTATAATTTCTAGTAATGAAGAAATTAGACACATTTAATACTCTGTAAATGCAGTGGTACTTGCAACAAAAGCTGTGTTTCTAAATCCCAGTGTATGCTTTATCAAATGAGAATGAAAAATGTTATAATCATTTAAGTGATGTATAATAGCAAATGTGTGAAAAATTTATTTTCAAATTGGAGAATAATCTGTTAAAATTAATGGGCTATTTGTTGTGCACTTCTTTAACTTCTTTAACACCTACATATTCTTTTCCATAGCTCCAGATGGTCCTCCAGAAAATGTGACAGTGTTAGCTACATCTCCTCACAGTATCAATATCAGCTGGAGTGAACCTGTTGTCATTACTGGCCCAACGTGCTATCTCATAGACATTACCTCAGTAAGATAACTTTTATTTTCGATAGTAATACGGATGTTTGGTGATGTAAGAACTCACAGTAGAAGCTTTTTATAGAAGTTAAAGGACACACAAATTGGAATGAAAAATGGTATGACTGAAATGTTCATTTTCACCCGAATTCCACATACGATTTAATTGCACATTCATATATTTCTTAATGGGAAATAGGTTATTGGGTTAATTGGTATGAAAGAATGTGTGCTAATAAGAGGTCTTGCAGAAAAAAAGGTTTAGCAATAAATGTATACAGCAAAACGGTAGCTGAGCTTTGCAGAGGTGTACCTTCTTCAAATAATAATGATGCTGTTTACCACTAAAAATGATAATGGCTTTTTTCTCTCTAAAGTAAAAAGTCTTTGTCCTAATTTTACAGAAGAGTGGAGAGCCTAGCAACAGGATGTGACTTGTACAAAGTTACTCAGTGCATCAGAGGGCAAATTTTAAAGCCAAACTAGATTTTAAACTCATCAGATTAGCTATATTTTGGTAGCACAGTAATAACACTTCTTTCACCTTGATCTTTATAAGCAAAAAAAAATCTGACATAAAAGAAAAGCTCTGGTGGCCTTTCTCTTTTCATCCTGTACTACTCTTAAAACAACCATTAATAAACCTCAAGTCATTTCCTGCCCTGTGGCAAGATATGGAACTTTATAAGTATGTGCATATGAGAAGTTTTAAGTGGGATATAGGTTCCCTGATAGTTCAGAAATTATAGAGATAAGGCTATCAGTGTAAATGGAAGCAGTTCACTAGACTTCACCCAGGAAAACTTGCTGTTTGCAAGTTCAAAAATTCTGCATAAGCCTACTAGACAGCAGGAAAAAATTCAAAGAGTATTTCAGACTATTTGAAGGCTATGAATAGAAAGTTATTTCAATTTTCTGGGATAAGAGTAACATTATCTATATATTTTCAGTTTTTCTAGATGAGTCGTAAGGATTGTGGATATGCTAAAATATTAATGATGAGATTTTTGTGCAATTAAAACTTCTAAAAAGATCGGTACAAAATACTGAATATTTTTATACTCCTAAGTAAAGTTTCACTATAGAGTAATGTGTACTCTAAATTCATTCTGCATTATTTACAGTGCAGTCTATTCAATTCTGAGCACACTTACCTCAGCAGTAGGAGGAAGGACAGGCAATAACAAGGGAATAACTAACTGACAGGGAAGGAACAGTGCCTTGGCCTGCTGGGTACGTCACAAGAAACTACGTTACGATCTGTATTCCTCTTTTACTATAGTTAGAGAAGTTTTTTTCCTTGTGAAAATTTCCTGACACTTTTTGACTGAGTATAATTATAGTGGATCAATAGAAAGACTTCTTGTGATGGTTTTAATAAAACCTTCAAATTCAATTTTGAATGCTTGATGTTTTGTGCACATTATTTAATCAATTTATATTTAAACAATTCCTCCTCGATCTAATAATCTTACATTGTAAACAGGGTGTTATCAGATTCTGCACTATGAATATGTTATTAATATGTGAACAATGCAAGTTGCAGTAAATTTTTTGTTAAGATAAACTATACATCTACCAGAATTCAGAATAAACTTAAAAACAGGTTTTGATATGTTCAGTTTGGTGGACTTTTTGTGTTTGCTCTTACAAGGTCTTATTTTTTTTCCAAATACATTTCAGGTATCTCTCTTTCTATTCAGAAATTACTTGTTATCTGTTGATTTTCTAACGATCAGTAACTACGGGTGTCAGTAGTTCTGTAGATAATTGTTTTAATACACAAATTTATTCCTTTCCAAAGGCCAATATAACTGTCACAATCTTTTTGTGATGAACATTTGAGTATGTATTTTATTGTCCCAGTGCTAATTTTTTGTGAAAACTCAAAATTCTACAAACATTCTGTATGTACAACTTGCTCGTTTTATTTATCAACTGAGTATCTTTAAAGATTTATAAAAGTTGGCTCAGAGAATAGAATAGTTTTAGATTTCTGCTCAATGTCATCTTTATTCCTAAAAGTTGGTAGTTTGTATTCATTAGTGAATATATTCAGACTGTTTTTAAATTACTAGAATGTTTCTTGCCCTGACTTAGATCAGAAAACTGACCTATGTATATTTTATCAACGTCATTTTAGTTTGTCATGCTGCCTGTTGTAATTAGAATTAGTCATGAATAAAATTTCATTGAAAACGAGTAAGGAAGATACAAGGATACAACCAAACCATACAACTTTTGGAAAAATATAAATATAATGATGCAGTGTTGTGATTGTATTTTAGCTCTTGTGTAAATATTTATATGCCAGATTTTTGATAGTCAGATAGGAAAAAGTATTTCAACTCTTGATGGCCGTCCCAGGAAATGAATGTCTGTTTAGTCCATCAAAAAGTTTAGTTCACATTAATTCTCAGTGGGGATAGATGAGTATCTGTCAAATAAAAGGTATGATAGAACTGTTCTAATGTTTTAGCAGCTGTGTTTAATACAGATTGCATCCAGTGGGAAAACTACTGTACAGCTACCTAATCCTCTTTTCAAATTACATACTGAAGAAACAATAATGAAAACATCATTAACTGAAGCAGCGGGAAAAGACATAAAAAGAATTTAGAAAATGACACTTGACATATGCTAGAAAAGCCCCCATTTTCCCTTTTTCTCCTTTTTTTAAGCTAAGATTAGAAGTGATTTGTTGGATATAAAGCCAAGAGATTTATAGATTTTGTAGATATTTTTCTGCAGAACTGCAGATTACTTGAGACATTCAGATCTCAAGAAGTACTCTGGTCCATATCGTTGCTCTAACACAGGAACAAGAGTGCCTGGAATCCTCCTGGCAGGTGATTCATTATCCCACTCTTAAAAGTGAGGAAACTGTTTAGCAAGCTTCTGCAGATTGTTCCAACTAGCCTTACAGTTTCAGTTTTAGATATATATTTATGTAAATTGTTGCAACTTTTTGTAATGTTTAATCCTGATCTTTTTTTTTATTGCAAAGATAATTTCTGTTTGTATTTCCAATATATTATCTTCAATTTAGTAACATCCTTTTTTATGTTTTGAAGTTACTACTGTCCTCTGCTATTCTCTCTTTTCTAGATTAAATTCCAATTATTTCTACTTTCCAGTTCTAGTAACAGAATCACTCCCTTTTCACTGTTTTAGAAATAATTCTGCTACTATATTTTGCTATTAAATATCCCAAGAGGAATTTCTCTCTCTGTGATGATATTAACATTGTAAATTGCTACCCAATTTTCTTACTTTTCTTTTTTCTTTTTGTATTCCAAACAATTTTCACCTATATAATTACTCATTTTCTTTATCTCTGCCTAGTTTGATTCCCGTTTCAGATCACTACTTCTCCCATGACCTTATTTTCTGTAAATTGTTTTATGTTTGTTCAGTGGAAGAGAGCACAAAGTCTCTTCAACTGAAAGCAAACAAACAGCCCATTTCCTAGTCCTGTACTACATTAAGTGCTAAGGAAACAACAAGTGGGTGGGAAAAACGTATTCTCCCTGTGCAACTTTCTAGTCTTTTTAGCTGAAGACTTCTTGTAAACTCTTTTGTGTAAGTGATTAGAAAAGGAGGAAGATAAAAGTTAAATATGGTGTTCAAATATCCTGCTGTTGATTGTTTGAAGTCTTGCTTTTTTAAAATTTTATTTTACAGGTAGATAATGAAAATTATAAAGCCCAGTTTTTGAGGACGAAGGATGAGGGTAAAATCTTAGAAATTTCTGATTTAAAAGCATTTACAAGGTATTCTGTAGTAATCACTGCCTTTACGGGGGATGTTAATGCTGCAGCCATGGAAGGCAAAGCTAGTTCTCCAGTAATTGTCTCCACTTTTGAAGCAGGTTTGTATTTTTCTCTACTTTACATGAATCAATGTTTGCAATTTTTCCTTCATCTGATAAGTGACAGTTTTAAACACATGGTGCACTTCTAATACACATTTGTTCTCACAGTAATTTTTGCTTTAATATTTAGAAGGTGGCAAGAAAGTAATGGTGATAATAAATACTAAGCTCTACCTTTATGTGAAGTGAATCCTTATATATGGCACCTATTCTTATCTGAGTACATAATTTGTGTATTGTAGATGGACAGAGGTTGCTAGCGAAGGCCTACAAGGATCCGTACTAGAATCAGATCTTCCACACATTCAAAACAGTTTGGGGAAGGAGGTGGATATTAAGGAAGAAGAAAATTGCTGATACTATTGAATTATCCAGAAAAATAAAGTGGAGAGATGAGTGTGAGGAAACTATATGAGGAGTCACGACACCAAAGTTTACATTACAATAAAGTAGACAACGCTTGCTTAGGAAAATAAAGACTGATGTACATGGGGAAGATACGATCCTAACGTAACATGCAGTTTCTGATTGTGCTCCATCTGATATCTTTACTGGTATTGAGTTGCTTCTCCTGTGGAAAAATGAATGAAGATTAAATTAATTGGTAGCTTAGACTGTCTTGTGTGCTATCTTTATTTATTAGCACTTTCTTTCATGTTGAAGTGTGATACATTAGAACGTGTAGTAACCTTGCTGAAGAACAGTTACTTTTTCCATCATCTCATCTCATCTGGTTTGTACAGTCTAGTGGAAAGCTGAGTATCTAAAGAAGTTACACAGACTTACTGTGGAGATGCCTGAGTTAGTATTTGTTGTAAAGGGTTAAAAAAAAAAACCTGGAAAATTTAACAACTGTATCTAAATCCTTGGCTGAGGGAATGTGTTTACCTTCAGTTACTTGATTTCACTATATAGAGGTCGTACTACAGATTTGTCTGCTCAGGTAGAGCTGTAAATATTCAGCTGCTGGGAAAGAATGTTACAGCCTTTTCTTTCAGACAGGGACATAGGGAAAATGATTTATATTTCCACTGACTTGACAATATACTACGGGAATAAAAGTTTGATGAATAACTGTCTTTGGCAAAAGGGCATGTTGTGTTTGTGTAGTTGTTGGCTTCTGGTACCTTTCTGGATAAAAGCTGAAACACTTGTTTGACCTACTGTGATTCTCTTCTAGTGTCCGGGCATCAGATAGTGGAAAGGTTTTTTGTTAGAGAGTTAGCTATGGTAAGCAGAGACTCTTAGGAACGTTGTGGCTTGTTTATATGTCAAGAGGGAGCAAGCTGTTGACAGGGCTTTCAGGAAAGGCTACTTTAAACTAACACTTGCGTCTTGCTTGTCAGCCCATGCGAGGATTTGTTTATCTTTGTTTATTTTAAGGTGCAATGAATGATTCCTTCATGCTTTCTGAGTAGAAAATTAGAAGGAACTTGCCCAAGTAGAAACTACTGAGGATTATCTAGCAATTATTTTTAATATTTGTAGCATTAAATGCTATCATCGAGAATAATATTTCACTACATATTTAACTTTTTATTGTCTTTATAAGTATTTACATATATAGTTAAAATGTTGTGATGTTTTTACTGGAAACAGAAAACACCAATGAAATAATACAGATGGGCAAAAGTATAATTTGTAATTTTTCAAGTTTTACTCTAATAATCAGAGTAGTGAACTGATTTAAGTAGATGATTGAAATGTCTGTTTCAGTACCTGAAGACCCACCTAACAACATAACATTTCAGAAGATACCTGATGAGGTAACAAAGTTCCAAGTGACATTTGTGCCGCCATCCGAACCAAATGGGAATATTCAGGTTTATCAAGCTATGGTGTACAATGAAGATGATCCTGCTGCTATCCGGATCCACAACCTTAGTGTCATTGATAAAACAGATCAGTCAGTCACTGCCATGATAGAAGGACTGAAAGGAGGACATACTTATAATGTCAGCGTAAGAATTAATACTTTTTCTTTGGATTTTTCCCTTTCTATGAGTGAGAAATTAGGCAACACAGAGCTAAGCCAAATACAAGATTTTAATACGGAATATGTAGGGGTCCGAAGAGTATGAAATCAGAGGAAAGAGAGGAGTAATGAAGAGAGTGGAGAGAGTGGGAGCAGGAGATGTCACTAATGATGGTTTTGCTCAGGGGCTCATAGATTCATATCCTAGTCAAGCATGAAATAAGACTAAATTTCACACTTAATTCCAGCACTTGCGTTCCTCGTTTGGTTCAGATGAAAAGTCTTGTTATGCAAGGGGAGCTTACTAGGAGTATGTCCTGTAGAAGTAGTAGAACTACAGAATGGTTTAGATTGGAAGAGACCTTAAAGATCATCCAGTTCCAAATCCTCTACCGTGGGCAGGGTTGCACCCACCAGATCAAGCTGCCCAGAACCCCATCCAACATGGCCTTGGATGCCTCCAATGATGGGGCATCCACAGCTTCTCTGGACAACCTGTTCCAGTGCCTCACCACCTTCACAGTAAAGAATTGCCTTCTGATACAAATCTAAATCTACCATCTTTTAGTTTAAAGCCATTACACTTTGTCCTATCACTAAACTCCCTGAAAAAGAGTCTCTCTCTATATGAAGGATTTCCCTCATATAATCATAGAGTAATACATGAGAGGTGGTGACATACCTGTTTAAGTGGGTTTGTTTTTCTCCTTTTGTAGGATCTACATTACATATGACAAAGGATTACTGTACTTAGGATTGTAAAGAAATGAGAAGTTCTAGCAAACTGTGAATGACATAAAATAAGTGTTTCAGTGTTCATTGTTGCTTCAGATACATACAGATTTGACAGATTTGAAGCTATTGCAAATACTCATTAAAACACTTCTTTTTTTAAGGTGTATGCAATTAATGGTGCTGGTGCAGGGCCAAAAATTCAACTGAAAATAACCATGGATATCAAAGGTATGTCTCATAAATTGTCCTTCACCTGAAATCTCTATAAATGCTTAAGATATTTCTGTTTTACCTGTGACTACACAGCTGTGTGCCTTCAGCTATTTCTAGAGGCCTCATGAAGTAGGAACAGGAACACATAGCTGTTAGGCTTGAATTGCAGTGCTCATTTTTGCTGTGTATCGCTGATCATCTGCTGAACCACATGTAATCTCATAATAAGTGTATTCTCATCTGTATTTTAGCTGTGATCAGCAAACAGCTTAGAAGAACATCACAGAAGTGTGGCTATGTATCATGTTCATGGAAAGAAATACAATAGTTGACTGAAATTCCTCCAAAAAACTAAGACTCAAACTTTTTATTGTTTTTTTTTTTTTTTAAGTAACAACTGATATGCAGGGCATTTATGAGAACACATTTTTTAGAGGCTTAAATCACAATTAGGACATTAAATTGTCCCTGAAAATACGGTGATTATTTGTTTTCCATAACACAGCTACATGCCTGAACAAAATACTTGTAGTGAAAAGAACTAAAAACTCTTTGGTATATCTTTGTTTAAAACCAGAACCACCACGGCCTAAAAAGAAACCAGCGCCTGTTTATGATACCAATGGGGCCTTACTTGTCACAGCCACAACAATTACGATCAGAATGCCAATATGTTATTACAGCGATGATCATGGACCTATCAAGAAGATACAAGTTCTTGTTGTGGAAGCTGGAGGTAGAATCCTGAAAGTTGATTTCAGGATTTTAAAATTTCTTTCTTTTCAGCTTGTTTGTTTTTTTCTTTTTATTTCTTTTTTCCTGGAGTGGAGGAAGGGATTGTCAGAAACTTCATGTTAGAGTAGCTAACAAAATTATTTTAGCTATGGAAACATTATTATGAGCAAAATATCTTCCACAATGTCTGTAGGCTGGATTTTGAGAACACTTGCCAATGAAGAGTCATCCATGTCGCTTGAGGTCACCCATATTACTAGCCCTACCGTTACCATTATATTTTCTTTATTTCCAATTTCTTTGAATAAATAAATACATTTGGCTTTTGTGAAAACTGAATAAATATGAAAGGGTGGGGTTTTTTTGCAAGTTTTTCTTCTGTTGCTATCAGTGTTGCTTGTCAAAGAATGCAGTCATGTGCAGTTGATATTTCTATTTCATAACGGGGGCAGAGGGATTTATATAAATCCCTTTTGTAGACTGTGGGTTAGAATGTGTATTCCCTTGTATGGACTGATGAACATTTACTCATGTGAACAGTCTCGTGATACTCTTGAGTAATTGCCTACCAATGTGTGTGGGAGTTTCATGGTTGGACATCATATGGTCAGGCTTACTTTTCCTAGGAAGAACAAGGGGTATTTAAACCCCTTGTTTTGCCTGCCTTAAAAGCATGGCAGCAAAGCATTTGTATTAAGTGGTACAGTCTCTCACCTTTTCCAGAGTGATGTATTTTAGCACTAACCTGAGAGACATTTAATTCATAGCTACTGCTCTGAAGGTTCTCTTGTATTTGCATATTTATCAGCACAATGTTAAGCAGTGTTTTGAAGATTTTTCTCCTGAGTTGCTGGGTACTGACTATAGAAAACTAGTTATTTCATTTATGAAACAGTTTCTACTGTACTTAAACACTTTTTCTTTCTTTGCTAATCAGGCCCAGTTTCAATGTCAAATGTCTTGTGCAAGTGATATCTTCTACAGGCAGAGCTCGTGTGTGAGACTGCCCCTGAAATTTTCTAGCTGTGATTCAGCTGACTTACTTTGAAATAGCAAAATATAGGTGATGTGGGTAAAAAGGATGTTTGGGTTGAAGTACAAACATGGTTATAGTTTTAGTTGTATAAATGTCACTGATAGCTTACTAAGCTCTTAAAAATAACCTGTTTAACTTCGTTACGATCTAGTTAGAATGTAAATTATTTCTGATTTCTTTTATTGATAATAGCTCAGCATGATGGAAATGTTACTAAGTGGCATGATGCCTACTTCAACAGACCAAGGCCATATTTTACAAATGAAGGCTTTCCAAACCCACCATGTATGGAAGGAAAGGAAGATCTGGGTGGTAAAGAAGAAATATATGTTATAGGTGCTGATACTACATGTATGATACCAGGCAGTCAAGACAAAATATGTAATGGCCCACTGAAACCAAGAAAGCAGTACCTGTAAGTACAATTGTACATTGTCCAAGAGGAAGATTTAAGTGAAACATGCATTTGTAGAAACATACAAAACATATAGTTCAGTTATGAAATGATGGAACTTGAAATGATTGTTGTGACTCTTAGTTTTATATTTTTTGTCTGAAGAGTAAGTATGGAAGGCAATTAAAAAAAAACAATGTTTCAGGTAACAAAAGATGGATATCAAGTTCCTAAATTAAGACCAAATTCAAGATAAGTAACCTACTTCCTATGATTTGTTTATGTTTTACACATTGACACTGAGTCATTGACATGTGTCATAATGTCACTTTTGCAGGAAGATAAGGACATCAGAGTATATTATACTAAAACTTAAAAATAGTGTTCAGTTTCTAAATTAAATAATTTTTAAGGAAAGAAACACAAATTTTAATTAGCTTTCTTTGTTTTATTTACAGATTCAAGTTCAGAGCAACTAATGTTAAAGGACAGTTTACAGATTCTGACTATTCTGACCCTGTCAAAACTTTAGGTAAGGAGAGTGTCACTTAATATTTTCTCTGTTTCCAAAGAATCAGACAATTCCATGCTCCTTTTCAGTAGACTGGATTCCCTGTAGTAAATTGTGTTTATTTTTGTTGGAGCTAGCTTAACCAGAATGGTTGTTGCCTGGTGAGGAAATGCATCCATTCCCTTTTATGTCCTTTTCAGGATGCCAAGAGGCCTTACTTCAGCCTGGACCGTTAAATGAAAAAGAAATACTGACAAAGTTCATTAGTAGAGATTCAGTCACACCAATGAAAATACCATTTTGCCGGAATAGCTCATCATGATTGGGTGAACTCTCAAAAGCTATATTGTTTGTGCCGTGTCCGTCTTTGTTGCATGTACTGGTACAGCTATTCCAGTGAACCTGGTGTAGGAAACCTCTCCAGCCACTGATCATTATTCTACTGGCAGCTCATTTGAGGACATGACCCTGGAGCTCTTCATCTCTTAGATGGAGACAGAGCTCTGAATTAATTAATAAATTAATGTTGTCTAATAGAAACCATCTAGTTCTGATGTCACTGGCCAATAGGGCAGCTGCTATGGAGTCTCAAACCCAGCTTAAACTCTTCCATGACAATGTTGATCACCAACCAAAACTGGGAATGAAAATTTTCTTAGCAGATTGCAGTAAGATCTGTAAGTTCTTTTACTTAGCTAAGCTTTAGCCCTAACATTCTGAAAAGGGATCCCAAGACAACTGGATGAGTACCCAGAAGAATTTTAGTGGGCACATATTTTTCATTTGGCATTCATCTTCTATGATACGAGCTCTCTTATCCATCTGATCCGTGTTAGAAATTTGTTATGTGATCTGAAGTGCTAATTCACTACCTGAATAATTCTGAAATGATCTGGCACTGTTTCTCCAGCCCTAAATGTTTTGGAAAATACAACACAAAAGTTGTTTCATTAGCCAATGAAGTTCAAAGCCAATGATGCGAACAGCTTGACCAGAGAAGGAAAGGCTTGATGTCCGATCAGAGAAAACAAGTCTGCTGGAAATGAGTTTGATTGTATCCCAGAAGATACGCATACATGGGCACCCTTCTAACAGGAAACTGAAATCATCATGACAAAAAGAGAAATTATGCTTTAGTGTCAGGAAGATAGTATAATTCACACACTTCATTATTGTTACTGTGACACTGTGAAACTTGTTACACTGTATTCTGTGGTATAAATCATAAAGAAGCAAGTTCTGTTTGTATACCATGCAACAGGATAAAATATCGTGGGATAAAAAAATAGCCCTGATAAATTTCTCAAATGTCTATGGCTCCTAACACCTGTATTCCAGAGTCTTCTGTGCTAATATTTAACATTAAATACTGTTTTTAAAATGGGTACTACAGCAAACTCATATCTGTCCTTAACGTCTGCATTTCAAAGCATATCCAACAAGACTTAAGTGGAATAGGTAATTAAAAGTTCCTTCTACTCTTTCTTACAAAGTTGCTGTGAAATCAATACTGTAGTTGATTCAATCAGTGCCTTGAAGACACAGCACTAGCACTGCTATTACCAACACTAGCACTTCCATTACTGCAAGTTAAGTGAATAAAGGAAGTTAGATTTTTTCAAATATGTTTTCTCTTGAGAATTTGAGGAAACTTGCCTGTGTGTTTCTTTATAGAACATGCTTTGGTAATAAGAACTTCAGACTTGCTCTAGAAGCATAATCCAGAAAGCAAGCTGGTAAAATCAGGAGCTGTTAGGTATCTCTGTGCAAATGACCTCTATTCCACTTGTAACGATAGTATCTCATCAGAAGAAATTTATGCTGCCTGCAATCAGAAATGCAGTTCTATTTTGAATCAATGATTATATTTTGCAGTAATCACTGAAATTTTTGTTTTGCCAGCATGACACTTTTGTTTTAGCAGATAAAACCATAACTTGAATTTTGGCAGAATTGTTTACGGCAACTTTCCATATTATTTTGTTTTCTAAGTCTACTTATGTAGTAAGTAGTTCTTTGATCTGGAAACCAGAAAGTTAACCTTGTGTCTGTGCAATTTAAATATGTCTGAAGCAGAAAAAATACGGAGCTTTTTGAGACAGATCTCTATGACAGGTATCTGATGCTCTCATTAAGCAATAAGAATTTTGGTAGAGAGGAACAATGAAGCAGAAACTATTGTGATATACAGCTGTAATAATGATTTTTTAAATTATGATAAAGACTACATTTAAATGTGGCCTTCCTATTCAGCCATACTTCAGGTACCACAAGTCACTTCTTGAGCTGGAGGTTTTCTTCCTTGTGACTCATGACTGACCTTTATGATAACTCTTGACCAGTGATTTAGTGGTTGTTCTGACAATATCACCAATTCCCACATGAATAAAGTGCAAGAGTTAATGGTCGGTGTAGCAGATTAATGCAGACAGTTCAGATCCTGTTAATAGGTGGGTTCCTACAGCACTCTGAGGGGGGAATCTCTGAAAAGCATCTTCTATTCCTGCCTATGAGTGATGGCTACAAACCTTGTAGTTTTAGACTTGTGGCTCTTCCTTTTCCACTTTTGGAGCTTGATCATTCCTAGCTGTTAGAGTAGTGTGTCTGTCCGTGGCTGCACTGAGCCGAAAGCAGGAGCTCAGATCGGGCTAGATCTGAGATCAGACATGCGCCAATTATGTTAGTGTGGTGTAGACCTACCTTAACCTGCTCAGCAGGTAAAGCTGAAAAGCACCGTGGGTGGTTACGCAGAAATGTACTATTAGTGTATGTATTACGTAGACCAGCCATGATTAGGAACCTTAAAATAGGTTTCTCTTGTTTTTCTCATGTTTTTTCTTTTTTGAGCAGCTCTGCAACTGACACAAAACAGATGCAGTTGTTTTGAGAGGAAAGATTCTGTCACTCATCTCTACCTGATTCTCTCCCGTTAGAAATGTAAAAATGATGCATCTATTAAATATTAGATTTCCTTTTTCTGTTGCAGGCGAAGGGCTGTCAGGAAGATCTGTGGAAGTTATCCTTGCAGTTACTTTGTGTATACTTTCAGTTGTTCTTCTGGTGGCTGCAGTCTATGCTTTTGCAAGGTGAGATTTATTGTTTGTAAACACTCAGTATTGTTTTAGTGGAGAGATGAAAGGATCCTTTCAGTGGAATTGATCTGTCATCTCAAAATGTATTGCATTTTCTCTCTCTTTTTTTTTTCTTTTATGTCAAAACTTGGGGAGGGATTCACAGAATTTAACTTTAGTCTAGCAGGGCTAATCTCCATAGGTGAAGAAGGAAAACAAGTTTCCCCAGAGAGTAAATCAGAGCAGAAGCCTATCTTACTCTTTTAGAGTCACTACTCCATTGAAATGAAGAATGAGGACAAAGATCAGAATGTAAGCTGAGAGAAGTTACCATGATGGCTAACCCTATTTACTGTCAGCTCTATGGAGAAGCAGTCAGCTTGATATGAAGTAAATACTGTAAACACTGTTTGCTGTCTTACTAATAAATTTGGCAATTAAACACTTTAAAGTCTCGCATGTGAAAGAGAAGCTAGCTTCTAATTTGAATTGTGCAAAAATGCCCAAGTAAAGAAGCAGGCTGGGTACTGCATAAATTATGTTAGCTTGCACATTTCCCACGAGTTCTGCTCTTGCTCAGCTGCACCATTCAGGCATTGCAGAATAATTTATGTTGTATACCTAACAGATTAAGCAAGCTAGATTCTTTCCACATAAGTTTTAGACAATGTAACTGCTGGATTTCACTAAATTGGAAGTGAGAGCAGAATAAAGGCAAGGAAGGATTTTGGGCAGCCATTTTTAAGTTTTAGCCAGTCTAATCAATGTATTGGTATATGTTTGTCCTTAAGTCATTTGCATATTTGTTATTCACTATTATTTTCTGTTTAGAATTCGGCAAAAGCAAAAAGAGGGAGGGACATACTCCCCACGAGACGCTGAAATTATTGACACTAAGTTCAAACTGGATCAGTTGATTACAGTGGCAGACCTGGAGCTGAAGGATGAGAGATTTACACGGTAAGCATGCTCTCTAGGCAAAACAGTAGTTAGTCCAAAGGGGCTGTAGCCATGACCCCTTTCTGACCTTTGCTTGTTTGGAAGTGTTTGTGGTGTTCTTATTTACACAGGTCACTGAGATCCTTTTTCAAAGAATGACCTCCATCCTCAAGACACTTCTCACTAGCTTTTAGAAAATCACTTAATCTTCGGCTCTTTTTACAACAAGATAAAGATCTAAGTGCAAATCACTGTTTAATTATGTTGGCAAAAAAAAAAAAATAGGACGATATATTTTTAAAGATACGGAATTGCTGAGTATTTTTAATGACCCAGTGTTTCGTGTAGATTACAAAACTTAGTAAGCATTTTGAAATAGTCAAACCCTTCAGAAGTCCTGGTTCACTAATTCAAGAACAAATCTGTCATTGTTTAATTGCCATTTAGAAAACCTCTTTTCACAAAGTGTTTTGCATAGCATCTGGATTTCTGTGGTGTTCAGCATACTGGCTATGCAGCAAGTCCAGGCTACTAATATTTTCTGTCCAACAGAGAATCTTGTCATGCTTATGTATCAGAAGGAAAACAGATTGCACTTTCTGACTGTCAGAAATATGGGTATTATTTACCACTTAAATATCACAATGATTCTCAACAATCAGTGACATCCAACTGAGTTAGAAATGTTTGGTGAACATTCTTTACCTACCTGCATTTTCCCTGCTGTGTCACAGATGAAACACTGTGGTAGGCAGTCTCCTTAAAGATGAGAAGCCTAAAATAGTCTTGCCCTAGCAGTCAGGCATCCTACTGTTGCTGACTAGGAATAGCTGGAAGATGAAAGGTTGTAGCTGTTGACCTGTTTTGTTTGACTGTACATGTCTATGTGTGTGGTACAGAGTAAGCTGATTGCATGAGCAAACCTGTTCAAAATAGTGCACACAGGCATGGCTGGTTGTAACAGATGAGAAAACATACTATGAACTGTCTGGAAATCATCAGTATAATGGATGTGGTATGTTCTGTGTGGGGCAGATGTCATTCAGATAGCATTGTTTGTACCTGCTAATAACAGTGGATTACATTCTCTGGAGACAGAGTCATTATCAATGCAGCACATTAACTGTAACTTGTGTAAATGATCTTCAAAATGGCATTGTTTCCAAGCTGTTAGCTGAAAAAGAATAGTAATAATTTTGTTTAAATACTAAAGTGTTGATGGGTTTTACTTCCAGATACTCTTCATTTTTCTTTAGACGCAAGGAGATATTTGTCATCCAGTAAGTTATTGTATTATTAAAGCAACATGGTGTGTTTTCCATTCTGTTCTCTTAACCTGTGTGCTGCCATACTGTATTGAATGATACCATTAATCAAAAAGAAATGTCAGTCTTTGCAGCTATCATAATGACAGACAGTGATATTTGCCATTATGATATCCTGGTTATTTTCAGTCCCTAGTGTTAATGAATCATATCTATTTTGAAATAATTCAGGGCGATTTTTACATTGAGTTACAAATTATATTAATATTAACACTGACGTATACAATTTATCCTTGAAATAAATGTAATGCAAATGTGGTATAAGAAACATATTGTTTCTTTCCTCTGGTAGTTAAGGTCTGTATTTAAGATAAGATTTTTTTCTCAACTGCATTTTTTATTCATTTATACTGGAGATGTTTTCTAACCATGTGATTACAATCATGGCAGCATATCTATGTGGCCAAATCCTTTATCAGTTTGAGGAGTGCCTTTGCACCGCTTTTCAGTCTGAATTACCTGAAGTTTGGATTTGTACAGTCTCAAACTCTACAGGGTAATTGCAAACTATAATATTTCACACTTCATTATGTGATTTATGCACAGCAAGGCCTTTACTGTGCAGTGCTTCAGCAGTTCAATTACATCAACATTTATTTTAATGAGTCAGTTTCACATTTTGCATTGGAGTTTGTTATTTCGTTCAAACTCTATTCTACTCTTCCTTCCTTCCCCGCACCACTAATGGCCTAAAGCAAAGACTCTGCTCCTAGGCCATTTTGTAAGCTACAGGATGCAGCTCTTAAATTTTGAATTTTTGTTTTTCAAACAGTAGCTCTGCTGGAGCTACAGTAGGCTCCTTGTCCAGGCTCTTTGTTGAACACTGACAAATTGTGGAAGTTTGAAGTGCAGGTATTAACTGTGAGCTCCCCAGGACAGTATTCATGACTTCTTTTCAACTAGCAGTCTGAAAACATACTGTATTACGTATAGTCATGAAGGGAGAGGATATCGTTGAACTTTTGAGTTAATTATGGACATTTTTAAGATTTAAAGAATGTTTCTGTATGTGTTAAGATTCTGCTCTGGTAATGTCAGTGGCCAAAAGAGATTTTAGTTATCTCTCTTAGGCTATCTTTCACATAGATAAATCCTTCCCAGTAGTGATGAGTTATTTCAAGAAGCTGGCAGAAGCAAACAATGTGCACCAGGTAGACTTGCTGCAAAACCCAGTGTTTAAACTGTTTTTGCTACATGTTTTCAGACTTCCACAGTACACCTCTAAAGAATTTTTGTACCTGTTGCACTCAGAGAATAACCATGTAGAAGTCAATCACAGTTTCAGTTCATGTGTTCTTTATCATTCTCATGATGTGTGGTTAAAGCAGTTCCATGTCAGCATGATGAATTATTCTATTACATGCTGATGACTGCAGCATAACCTTCTCTAATTTCCCATGCATTTGGAATGGAACTGTACATTACTACATATGCATAAGCACATACTGGCTATGTTTAGGCAGCTATCTCGGCTGTTTGAAAAGCTTGCTGTGTTGTAAAATGTCAGCTTCAATTCATGGCATCTTTTACGTTTATAAGGAAAACACAGATGAACAGATTTATTTTTCAGGCTGGCTTGTTTGTCTTTTTTTTAACTGTAATAAGTCACCTGACATCTAGGTTTAATTGTCCAAATTTATTTTCTACCCTGAAGAGGTGATGGAGAGTTTTTGTAGAAATCTTAGATGATAGAAGAGCAGCATAGACTTTTTATGTACCTATTAATCATCCCTTTCAGGGCTTATTTGAAGGAGATGCTTTGGACACTAAGTGTTTTGTCATTTCTCAACTAGTACAATATACTTCATGTCAAATCAGTAAAGGCATAAACTGATGGCTGACAGTTCATTCACAGAATCAAGACACTCCAGCCTGTTCTATGAGAACATGCATTGTCTCTTCAGACATTTTCTGCTATTTATTTCAGTTACCTTGGCCTATTGTGATATTCTGATCATCAGAAAAAAAATACTTAAAAATTTTCATTGTCTGAAAATGACTGATAGGGGCTGATATACACCATCTTCTCAGGAAGTCTGTTAGGCAATTCATTAATGATTTGTAGCTTCAGAGTGCCTTCAGGGAATTATGTTCTACCAAGTTCAGTGGAAAATGAGATCCACTTTATGAACCCAAATTGTTGACTTTGGATGTTTGGGAAATACATTGATCTCAGTGACGGTGGCAATAGCAGAAAAAAAAAATCTAACTCTTCTTCAAAGAATATATAGCCAATTTAGGCTAGATTAAACATGGATTCATTAAGTGTACTAAATATTTATATGCTGGGTCCTCTGTTACTGTTTGTACCTTGTCCATAATTTTTGCCAGTTCATTTTTCAAAGCAGATACTTGCATGCTGCAAATGGATTCTGTCAACAAATTTTCTGGGCCTACCAGACCTGGCTAGAGACAAATAACTCTTCCCTGTTCAAGGTGCTCGCCTGGGAGAGAACTTATCTAGCACCCTATTTTCACACTGGTTTCTGCAGCAGGGGTAAAGCCACAGATATCCCTGTTTCTTAAAATCTTTCCATGAGAAGTTACACCTTGTGGTGAATACTTTTGATATGTGAGACAGCTTGTCAAGCAGATGGGCACAGATTTAGAAGAAATATTTCTGAATTACAGACACTGTAACACTTGCAAATAAATACTTTTGTAGAAAAGTACTGTGCATAAAATTCTTTCCTGGTCTCCCCTTTCCTGTATATTTTGCATTCAGTAGATGTCTGTATTCAAAGTAGCACTTACACACATACATTTCTTTCTCCAGACCAGCATGTTTCTTCTTTCTTTGAGTGGAGACAGGCATGGCTCCTGCCTTAACTTTTCCTTCAACAAATTTCCCTTTAGTAATCAGCTATCACTCATAAGCTTCCTGAGCTTTGTATCCCAGGAGAACAAGGTTTATGACTGTGTGTCCTGGTACAATGGAAGAAATGACCATGTGTTCTCTTTCCCGAGGCCTTTAACATTCAGGAAGGGTTAAGCTCAATATTGCTTTCAATTAACTTGCTAAAAATTAGTTCGTCTGTAGTTCCTAGGAAGTGTCAGTGGTGCTTACGACTTAAGCCTTTTGCCCACTTACTCATTTCTGTTGTTTTCCATTTGGACAAAGTTTTAATTCTCTGTGGATTTCAGATGATTGACCCAGAAAGAAAGCTGAGTCTGTGTGACAATATGGTCTTCAGTTACCACTGCCAACACAAATAAATGGCTTCTTTCTAGCTCTATCATAAGTAATCTGAGTGGGATTCAGATTTTTGATAGACTTCAAAAAAATCCCACACATGAAACAATACACTGTTTTAAAAGAAAATCAGATTTAAGGCAATAAAGCATTCTTTATCTTAGAGAATGTTTTTCTTCCCTGGTTTCAAAGTCAGACAAATGGGAATCTGGAATTGTACAGATGAAATAGTTTGATTCTGAATTTTCTCATCAAGATCTAGTGATATCAAAATTTTTATGCTTTATACAAAAAAAAAAAAAAAAAAGGAAATGTAGAGAATGAGGTTACAGGTAGATGAGTATTTGTTCATTGATGAAATACCGTAAGATTATTGCTACATATTTCATTCTCAAGAGGATGGAATGAATGGAAGAGAATGGAAAAAAATGTTGGTTTTGAATCCTGAGGATGCTGAAGCTGAGCATAGCCGTCTTTTTTAAATCTGTAGTTGGGATACAAAGTTCATTCCTTCTGAAGATTCTTGACCAAAAAAGCCAACATCTTTGCTATAGTCTTATTTTCTGAGCTGCTAAGCCACTGCAATATGCACTTGCTTCCAACAGAAGTGTGAGAATTCAGTTATCCTTACAACCAAATTCTTCACTTAAATATTCCAAGGCAAGTGTAAAAGTGTAGGTGCTTTACTTCTGTAAATTGTTTAGTGCTTCTTAAAGTTAATATGACTACACCTATAAAACTATCATCTGTTAGTAATATTAAAAAATGAATAGACAGTATCATACGTAGTCCTGTTTAATTCATTCTCTGTGCTTTTTCAGTGCTTTACTTCTCTGTTTTGAGTGAGAGTAAGGGAGGGAAGTATTGAATATGATTGGGTTAATGGTGCTGCTTGTTCCTGTGCTCTTTGCTGTTGGATCCAGGTACTTTCAGCACTGAAGCACTGTATTCAGGTTGCTTATGAGCAGCATTGATGTAATTTTTATTATCTAATGACCAAACTACAGTGCAGTAAGCCACTATTTGCTATCAGTTTGAGAGAAGGAATCAGATGACTCTTACCTTTATTCTCTGAAATGGTCCTCAGAAGAATGGCATTGAGCACATGGTGCAAAATGAAGTCTGTCAATGTATATGAAGTGGTATGCTGGAGGTACGGATTTCCCAGGCCCATATGAGCCCAGAATATTGTAAAATGATCTGAACAGAATGATAGAAACTTAACTTCCATATTTGACAATACTTGAGATAAAAACTAAGCAAGACATTCACCCCAGATATCTGACGTTTGAATCCACGAGAGAAATAAATAGGGTTCTTTACTAACTTGGATAGTTCATCTAAAACCTATAAACATGTACAATATCAGTTAACTCACACCTTGCCACATTTAACAAAAATCTCTGTTGCAGGTTACTTAGTTATAGAAAATCCATCAAGTAAGTAGATTAAAGTTTTTTATGTAGTAATACTTGGTGAGTCTCAATGTGTGGTTCCTTCTTCTATGTTTATTAGAAAAAAACCTCCAAGCTGCGTATAAATCATAAAAGCATGACTAATTGCATGGTAACTGGAGAAATGCTTTCTCTCTCTCTGGGGTGAAGCCTGCATGTCTGTGTTTTAGCTTGGGAAGTAATACAGGGATATTTAAACTCCTCAGGGTTTAAAAACCATGTCATTATGAGAATGAGGTCACTGCAATATTTTATATGTCTAAAACCTTGCAATGTATAAAATGTTTTCGGTGCGACAAAGAAGTATTATGTACTTTAGAGTGCAGTGGTTACTTTACAAACTTCCATTAATGTCAAAACCTTGCCTTGGAATGCTGTTACCTATAAAAAACAATCCTACCCAGCAGTACTGTTAACATTTGCAACTGAAAGATTTGGTGAGGGGAAACAATGGAAGGGAAAAAAAAATGCTTCTATTTGTTTTCAGCAACTGAAAACAAACCAAATAAGTGAGCTGTAAACAGTTTATCATTTTCTTCATGTAAAGATCAGTTGCTGCTGAACTGGAAAAACTTACTAATAAAGCTGCAGTAAAATAAGAATTAAAAGAATGATAAAGAAACCACCTGTAGGTCTCTAATTCTTCTGTCATTACTTTCAGGCCAATAAGCAAGAAATCCTTCCTACAACATGTTGAAGAGCTTTGTACAAACAACAACCTAAAGTTTCAAGAAGAATTTTCGGTATGTTGCTAGCAGTTGTCACAACATCGCAAGACCTTCAGTTGTTTCATGTGTCACATTTCATGTCCATTTTAAGCAGGCAAGGCCGTGAAGTACTCTGGCCTTGATAATCAATACCCAATTACCAGGTGATTGTTTAAAAAGTAATATTACCTGATTTGGATTCTGCAGCCTACACTGCAACCTTATCAGAATTATTCACCAAAGTGTCAGCCATGAATGATCTTCTTTAGATTTCAGTCTTTGCAAGAACACAGTATTTAGGTTTCTGCAGATGTAATGATGCATATATATCTTAATTGAGAATGGTTTATTTAAGAGGTTTCTACATACATACAGGTATACTGCTTTAAAGACATTCATTTTCCTGAACGATGATGACCCCAAAAACACAGCTGGCATTTATTTTGTAAAATGTTCAGAGCCCAGTTACACTGCCACGGAATTCAGAAATATTTTTCTTTCATAGGTTTCAGAGCAGACAGTTAAAATTTTGTGCACAGTAGTTTTGCTTTATGCTCCTTTACAACTAATAGGACATATACGTCATACTTTTGAGAATAGCCTCTATGCAAACAATCTCCATCTTTTTATCTCAGTATTTGAACCCAGGAAGCTTGTGTTCCCTTCTGAAAAGAGACTAGCTTTCAAAATATACATCACATATATACGATGTACATATACTTTCAAATGTAAGCCTCAGGAGTTTTCACCGTTTTCATGAACTAACATTTTTACAGCTATCAGAATTTTTTTCTCAACAATATCTTCTCTCCTTGTTATTTCAGAATCCTTATCATCATCAACATCATTTGTAACACATACAGTCATTTGCACTCACAAAAATCATTTGTCAGTCTCCGGTAACTTTATTGTTTTGGATTTGTAGATTTGCCATGCATTTCTTACCATTTGGATTAACAAAAAGCCAATCAACAATTGGCTTTTCTTCTGCCAGATTATAACATTTCAGTCTCTGAGGGAAAACCAACAAAAGTGTGAAAAGATTAATGGTATTTCCTACAGCTTTTTTTGTTATGCTCCTTAGGTAAAATTGGTCTGGATTTAATAATAAAAAGCACCATAAAATTCTCTGAGCAATAAAGTAAGGAGGACTTTTCTTCCAAGAGTGGAACTGTTATTTCACTTGAACAAGAGTGATTATAGTTACATTATGCATGACTGAACAGATGAAAAGTTTTAGTAGCAATAACATTTTCACATATTCATCACTGGAAAGCTTCCAATATTACTTCTTTTAGGTGTGACCCAGATTGGGGTAACCCTTACAGTATTGCAGTGCCTTAAAACTTAAAATGGACAAGTGTTCTATCAAGTAGAAATGTAGGCAATCCATTTGAAGTCATCAAATACAAGTAGCTGAAGCTTTATATAACTAAACTATGTAGTCAACTTATAATCAACAGTTTTATTTGACATTTGGACTTCCATTTTATTTCTCTCTGAACTTCAACTACCATGTTTCAGAGTGTAGTGATGCCTTCCCAGATGGCTGGTTGAAGGGTAAGCAAAACTGCAGCTTCTGACTGATTATATCTAAAGTATCTGCAGCAACTATCCTATCAGATTAATAGTAGGATTGACAATGCACTTGAAACGACATCAGAAATGGCAATGCAAAGAAGCAAACAGACAATGCACACAGCAAGTAAACAGACCCCGTGGCCTGCATTGTTTTCCATCCAAAGGCAAGGCTTTAGTTTGGCATAAATGACTCAAGGCTTCTACAATGTGTGTAGGAGAGCAGAGCTCAGGCTCTAAACCCATGGACTATTATATTTAAAGCACATAGCCTGGTGCTGAGCTTGCTTGGGTTCTCTGGCTGTCTACTAGTAAATTCAAGCATATGAGGAACTGGATGTGATCATATGATAATTTACTCTAATAAACCATTAGTATATTCTCTGCCTTAAATTTGGAATGTTTCAAAAAGCAGTCATCCTGGACAATTCTAAGGTATGTTTTGGTTGGTAATGTAGTCTAGAGATCATTTCCAATAGGCAGCTGATAGACAGCAAACCTATTTTAGAGTTTTGCTAGTGTAAAGTAGCTCTCTTCCTTTCACTTAGTCTTGGAATCCTGGGTCATTCTTGGGCTCATCTAATTTACTTAAACTAGATGCTGTACCTAGAGATCTCTGGGGTTCAGTCTTGGACCACATATGAACATGGCCTATGTGTAACGTGATGATTAAGAATCTGGACCTGAGAATGGATCTAGATCCATGTCTTATCAGGAAAGGCAAGTTTAAAGAAATCATATGGAGCCACAGTAGCTGGTGGCACCACCTGGCTAATATTCAAACTTCAGCTTTCCAGAGGATTCATGTATCTCTTATTATCTTTGGAAAATCACATTTTTCTAGCAACTGGCAAATTACTGAGACAGAAATTCTTCTAAAACTGTTTTATCATAAAGTCCCTTCACAAATGAAAAGGTAAAATACCTTTGAATGTCACCACGAAAGTACCATAAAAGTACTACAGTAAACAAAGGTTATATAAATTATGTAAAAGCTTTACGAGTCCACAGAGACATATGGTTTCTCTGACAAACTATTACTGCACCTGGGAATCCTAACAGTCTTTCCCCAGTTCTGAAAAAAAATCGTAGACTGAAGTCCACACTGATGCAGAAAATTGGTAGAAGGCTTTTAAGCACTTATTCAGATGTGGAAGCATCTTTACAAAAGCCGTATACTCTGATTCTGTATTTCCTCTTTGCAACAGAGTGCAGTGCAGCAGTACTACTTCTGTACTAGTCACCTAGCAAGCTAAGACTGGGGGAAGTGAGGCAGATGAGGCAGGTAACAGTTCACATGATGTGCACATGGTGTGGAATCCCCCAGCCCTTAACACCTGCAAAATACCATAGACATTTAATCTATTCTCCTCTTTAATGCAGAATTCAAGGACAAAAATTCCAGGAGAGAGTTTCAACTTTCTGAATGAGGAATTTTGACAGCTCCATCCGTAGGATTGTTTTACTGTTCTTATCAAATCCTGATAGAAATTCACAGGAGTCGCTCTTCTCTGAGAATAGGGATCTTTCTCTAGGTTTAGTCATAGGATTGGGGATTTAGTTCTTTAAGGGATTATTGAGACGAATGGCAGAGGCAGCTCAAAGATAGAAGAAATTTGCTTTGAGTGTGGCAGAGGTTGATTGATTTTAAGAGGCTGACAAGATTTTAAAGCAGTGAGTGCTTTAAAGCAATGAGGAATATATTTTTCTATAGTATATTAAAAACCTTCATTTAATTTTGTATTTATTTTAAGTCTGTTAACCATGTCATTTAGTTATTTAACGTAAGAATATAAATTTAATATAATCCATGCTTAATAAGGAGATTTTAAGTCCACAACTTTCCTTTACGGGCAAATGGGCAAGATCATAGACTTTTTTTCATTGGCAAGCTCAGAAAGTGCTGACTGCATGAATGGATGGCGAGGTGGATTGAGAACTGACTGAATTATAAGTCTCAGAGGGTTGTGACCAGTGCCACAGAGTCTAGCTCAAGGGTGTTAATAGCGATATTACTCCGGGGTCAGTACCGTTTAACTTCTTATTCATCAATGACTTGGTGAGGTGTGGCTGACAGCCCAGAGTACTGTGCTGCCATTCAGAAGGATCTCAACAGGCTGGAGAGATGTGCAGAGAGGAACATCTTGAAATTCATCAAAGGCTCATGCAGGGTCCTACACCTGGGGAGGAATAACTGCACGCACCATACAGGTTAGGGGCTGATCTGCTGGAAAGCAATTCTGTGGAGAAGGACATGGGGGTCCTGGTGGGCAACAAGTTGGCCATGAGTCAGCAGTGTGCCCTTGTGGCCAAGAAGGCATCCTGTGGTGCATTAGGAATAACATTGCCAGCAGGCTGAAAGAGGTGAGCATTCCCTTCTACTCAGCCCTGGTGAGGGCAAATACTCTGTATTTGACAGAGTACTCTGTGCAATTCTGGGCTCATTGGCAGGAAAGGAACATGGAGCTCCTGGAGCAAGTGCAGTGAAGAACTACTAAAATGATGAAGGGACTGAATCTTTTCTCATATGAGGAAGAGCTGAGGGAGCTGGACCTGTTCAACTTCAAGATGAGAAGGCTCAGGGAGATCTGATCAATGTAAGTATCTGAGGGAAGGATGTCCAGAGGACAGGGCCAGGCTCTTCTCAGCGATGCCTAGGGCCAGGACAGGAGGCAACAGGCACAAACTGAAACACAGGAAGCCCCATCTGAACGTGAGAAAAGACTTCTTTACTGAGCACTGGAACAGGTTGCCCAGAGATATTGTGGAGTCTCCTTCCCTGGAGATACTAAAAAGCTATCTGGACACAATCCATGGTAACGTGCTCTAGGGGAGCATTGTGAGAGCAGGGACACTGGACTAGATGATCTCCAGAAGTTCTTTCCAATCTCAAGCATTCTGTGATTCTGTGAAAACATAGGTAGAAAGACTTTGAAGGACATGTTTGGGATCTTGTCCCTTGTAAGTTTTCAAAGGGAAATGAGCATCTAGTTACTCTCTGCAATTCTTCCCCTAATTCTTTCCCCATGGAAATGAGTCAGGAAGAGAAGTCAGGTCTCGTGTCTGAAAGTACTTTGCTTTCATCATAGAACTTACCCTCCGTGTTTAGAAGTACTTGCAGTTATATCATTGAGGATATAATTACAGAAGTGAAATAGTCCTCATGCTTCAGGGCATAGGCTTTTTTTTCAACTAGCAAAAGAAACAAGTTTCTCATGGGATAATATTGCTCATAATACCGTTCAAGGGTTTTTGAGCTCACTTTTATTTCAGGCGTTATCCATTGTAAGAAATAAGATACCAAATTTTATTAATTATTAATTTGGTTCATTCTGTCTATTTTTAAATTATTCAATTTTGATAATGCTTATATTAACTTATTCTTAATATCTAATGAAATTGAATAAGACTGATGAAATATTTGAATTAGCAATGAAAGAAGGAATCACAGAATAAAAAAAATTTGCTTTTTCCATTTGTCATTACTTATTTATTTGCCAAGAGCTGCCCATTAATTTTGTTTATAAAATACAAACTGTCTCAAGTACTTGGTGAAAGAGCACTTTAAAATAATCAACGTGGAATCTTGTTATTTGTCCCAGTAGAGAGCAATTGTTAATATAAAAAGAGGAGGATGAATTACTCAGCACATGAGCAGTATTTTGTATAGTACACATTTAAACAATACATAAATCTCATTTGTATCTTAGCTCAGACATTGAAATAGACTTGCATATAACATTTCTCAAACAAAAGGAAAGTCTCTTAAAGTTAATGTAATTAATTTAGAAATACACATTAAATAAATAGTCTAAATTCTGATCTTTCTAGGTGTACCCTATTCTCTCATCATCACTGTCAGATCATCATGATAATATACGAGGCCGCAAAAGTAATGCCTCCTATTTTATTGTGTTGGCCCACAGTGTCAGAGGCAGATGGTGGTGGTGTGGCAGTAGAGGTGGAACCTTCCCACCAATATTCCATTACATTTTGTTTCCATGTGACAGATGGCAGCAGAGGCGCAATCTGACATGGAAGTGCATGTGAAGCAATGGGGTGTCATTAAATTCCTCCATATGAAAAAAAATGGCACCCACTGACATTCAGTGATGCTTGCTGAATGTTTATGGAGACCAACCAGTGGATGTGAGCACAGTGAGGTGGTGGGTGGTGCATTTCAGCAGTGGCGACAGCCACAGTGGGGCACCTCTGCTGATGCAGATTTTTACAAGCGCAGCATGCAGGCTCCTGTTCATTGCTGTGGAAAATGTAGAGCTAATGGCAGTGACTACGTTCAGAAATAGTGTTTTGTAGCTGACAGTTTGCTCTTTCAAGTAGTGTTGTTGTCCTCTTTGTAGTTTCCATGGAAATAAGTAGGAGGTATTACTTTTGGAGTGACCTACATATTTTCTGTATTAACAAGTCATGAGATTGTTGCTCCTCTCTTTTATTCAGCTTTGGAAATTGGACCTATCTGTGTACAGAAACACCCTCATCAAATAAGTTCCTCAGTGTGAACGATTTATTCATCTCTGCCCTTCAGTAGCAAAACTAATGACCACTTATGAAACTGTGATACAACCAGAAATAACTCTTCCCACCCTTTTCACAATCAGGGCTGTGAATAATCACTGATTGCCAGTTGTCTCAACTTAATTAAATCCTCATCAGTTCTCATTCTGTGGCAAAAGCTCTCCCATGCTGCAGGAGTCAGGAAGAGACATTCAAAAATAAGGCTGAGTCAGTAAGGCATGGTTACCACGTATGTGAGTTCATGAAGAGACAGAAAAGAAGAACAAAAGGTGATAAGCTGACTTTATCCAGACTTGTTAAGGTGAATGTTCACGTAAGCTTTGATTGTTCAACTTGACAGCATTTCTTGCAGTGCTTCATCTATCGTGGCTGGCGTAACTGGTGTTGACAGTGAAGTAGGATGCTCTGTAATGTTTCCAGCTGCTCTGAGAAATTCAACATGTTACAGAATTAAGGAATTCTCTCTCTTACTGGAGTGGTTGTTTTGGGAGAAAATGCTATTAATCCATTCCTTATATTTACTTCAGGCAAAAGTCAAAGGTGCATTAACAGACATTTCTTTCCTTTATAGGAACTTCCTAAGTTTCTTGAAGACCTTGCTTCAACTGACGCTGATCTGCCTTGGAACAGGTCTAAGAATCGTTTCCCAAACATTAAGCCATGTATGTGTGTTTACTAACCAGCTCCTCCATTTTGTTCTCTGCCTTTGATAGTGCAGCAAATATTTTGACTGCAACTGTGTTTTTGTTTGACCATACAATCGTATCTACGTTATGAAGTAATTTTGTCAAGTCAGTCTTTCTGTTTTTTTTTTTTGTTTTTTTTTTTAAAGACAGGTTTATTTGCAAGTAGCTTTCAACTTGCTCTCGCAAGCTTTAATATGCAGGTGCAAGAAACTGTAGCCTCAGTAGTTTCTTAGCTTTGTAATTCAACCCATGTAGCAAACTCTTTAACATTCTTCCTGTTTTTTTCCCTTTAGTGAGAAGTTATTTTTTTAAACATATAAAATCCACATGTTTGTGCATTCAGCTACCACAGGAGCCTGGGTTTGCTTTCTTGTGGATATGTGTAAATGTGCTGCAAAGGTCTGGTAGAAGATCAGAGTGACTGTAGGATAACTTATAAGCCAAGGCTAGATTTTATCACAAGAGACAGGAGTCTGTCTCTCTGTACTCAACACTGCTTCATTTTTCAGTTAATAAGACAAGAAATGTCATTATTATTTTAAGCATTAGTTGTGATGTGAGATGGGGAGCATGGCATTCCTTGGTTAATAATGCTACATTCTCTGCTATTAACTTTTCACAACAGCTGTTACTCCTATCCACTGCCTTATTCAAGATGAGTTCTAAATTGCAGTCACTGAAGATTGATATTCATGACACAATAAAATATAAACTGATGAAATTCATATATTTTTTTAACTTTGTATTCTAATTTTTAATAAGATATGGACCAAGCTTCAAAATTTGGAATGTTTCAACAGTTACTTATTCACATATGACATTTTCCTTTTTTCATCATTTCTGAATACACACTGCAGGCCCAAATCAGAAACTCTCCATCACTTGTTGTTTAGTCTTCTTTGAAACAAACTTTTCTGTAATGATGAGCTTGCTTTATGTAAAAGAAGCTTTGAAATTGCCAGGGTCTGGCTTAAATCTTTCACATGATGGAAACACTGGCAGTCCCCTGATTCTTCTGTCTGACTTGTATGGAGGATGCCTGTGCTAGAACAGCATCGCTTAAAGAGCATGGGCTACTTTTAGGTAGAGGATCCTCCCATACACACATCACATTTTAGGTTTTGGATTATTCACTATTTTAATAAATATATATATGTATACCTATTAAAATTTTTCTGGAACCAGGACAACTATACAATAATGGAAATTGTTTAAATCGCCATTGTAATGAGTGTTCTACTGTATCAAGTATTGTTAATAATAATTTTGTTTTTTAATTCATTAGTAATCCTTGGACATTTGTTACCTAAATCAATGTTTTCTTAATAAAACTTATAGTTAACTAGACTTTATTTCCATCATAGATAATAACAACAGAGTAAAGCTGATGCCTGATGCTGGTATTCCTGGATCTGACTACATTAATGCCAGCTATGTATCTGTAAGTTGAAAGTCTCTCACATTTTCACTATTATTATTTTCTTGTACAAGAGTCAAAAAATAACTTGCAAAAAGAACAGTATTCTAAGTGTTCTTTCATTCACTACAGCTACTGTTTCTATGGTGTTGTACAAGTGACTCCTGTGGCTCTGAACCTGACTAGTTAAAATATATTTCTTATCATCAACTTTCTTCCTATACCTCACATTTTCTAGTTGTATTCTCAGTAAATTCTTTATCTATACTTTTCTGTCTCCAGTCTCGTCTAACTCATTTTTATTCTATTCAAGCTCAAAGAGTAACTCATGATTGTGCATTTATTTTGTTGTAGCACTGGATGGTGATCTCAAGTGATGTCAAGACTTGATTTGCACTAAGTGCTATTCAAACATGTAGCAAGACATGCGGATGGTAGTCTAAACAGATGACACAACAGCAAGTAGAAATAGTTATTTCCAGGTGACTAAGAGATGTTCAGAGGAATCAGCTATAGAGCTGCAAATGGATGTCTTATCTCAACAGCATCCTCCTTTCTCATTAGAAAAAGTATGGAATTTCCTGATTCTGACAAGTAGCAGAACGAAAGATCCATGACACCTTGTTACTTGGGTACTTGGCTGTGGAACACACAACCACTGAAGAGACCAGATGGAGCCCAGTCTAGTCCTTAGCTTTCTTGTCATAAACACGCCACGGAATAGGCAAGGAACGCCTTCCAAAAAGCAGAAGCCAGCTGCAGAAAGTATACCCTGCTGAGATTTTGTGTCTTTACTGCATGTAAGCATCTCACTTTAGATCAATGTTCATCAGTGAATAGACCCATTTCTCAGGGGATCAACAGATCAATGAGACACATGCTTGGCTCAGCATTTACACAGATTTTTTCAACTTCCTTTCCCCAACTTTGTCCTCAGTTTGTCAGTGAACTAAACAGCAGAAGCCAACACTGAAAAAATAGCCTCTAGAGATGATTTCTTGAAGACCTTTATCTGAGATCATTTTTATGAATAAGCTCCAACTCCAATTTGGAGCAGATCGTGGCTGGATGTCCAGGCCCAAAGGACTGTTTTAAATTGAGTTAAATCCAAATTGCAGCCAGTCACAAGTGTTACTCCCCAGGGCTCGGTATGGGGAACAATTTTGTTTAATATATTTACCAATGATATTGATGAGGAGTTGAGGGCACCCTCAGCATATCTGCAGATGACACCATGTTGGTTGGACATGTTGATCTGTTTGAGGGTAGGAAGGCTCTGCAGAGAAATTGGGATAGACATATCCAATCACATGCCATTCTACAAATTTCAGTGCTAGGTGCTGCACTTGGGTCTTAACAACCCCATGCAGAAGTATAGGCTTGAGAAAGAGTGGCTGGAAAGTTGCCCAGGGGAAAAGGACCGGTGAGTGCTGATCAACATGCTGCTGAACATGAGCCAGCAGTGTGCCCAGGTGGCCAGGAAGGCCAGTGGCATCCTGGCCTGCATCAGAAATAGCATAGCCAGCAGGACTAGGGATCTGATTGTCCTTCTGTGCTTGGCACTGGTGGGAATGCACCTAGAGTACTGTGTTCAGTTTTGGGCCCCTCACTACAAGAAGAACATGGAGTTGATCAGATGTGTGCAGAGAAGAGCAATGAACCTAGTGAAAGGACTAGAAAACAAGACATCTGAGGAGCAGATGAGAGAACTAAGGCTGTTCAGTCTGGAGTAAAGAAGGCTGTTGCTGTCTGCAACTACCTGAAAGGGAGGTGCAGCAAAGGTGGATGTCTTTTCTCAGGTGACAAATGATAGGACATGAGGAAATGACCTCAACATGGCACTTATGTTTAGCCTGTAATATTAGGTGGATGGTTTAACTTAATGATCTTAAAAGTATTTTCCAATCTAAGTTATTTTAGGATTCTATTCTGTGATTCTTGAGGATCACTGGAAGGACAATGTCATCAGTGTTGCTTGTAGCTTGCACTAGCTCTCACACTGCTTCTCAGATGTTTCTTTTGCTCTGCTTCTCCTTAGCGCTATTTTAATTATTCTTTGCTGGCCTTCTCCTGATAAATTTCTTTGTGAGTGGATCTGCGGTAAGACTAATATGAGGACTTACATAGTTATGAATGAGAACCCCTGACCTGATGTCCCTTCAATTTCTCTGCTAAAAGAATTTCTATTAGGATTGTATTTTCCAAACTTTATTGGAACATTGGTTCATAACTGATCTACATGGTGGAAAAAATGCTTTACATCCTTAGGTTTCCATGGCCATCTGCCAGACCTACACCAATTAGTCAGTACATCTGACAAGGTTCTAGCCTTAGGCTTCATAATTAGAGTCGTGTCACATGCAAACTCTCTTTTTCCTTGCCACTCATTATGTATTAAATATTTTCTTTTTATTAGGGCTACTTATGTCCAAATGAATTTATTGCAACTCAGGGACCATTACCAGGAACAGTCGGTGATTTCTGGAGAATGGTGTGGGAGACTAGAGCAAAAACTCTAGTGATGCTTACACAGTGTTTTGAAAAAGGACGAGTAAGTTATTTGCATACAGCATTTTATATAGCAGAAAACTCTATATGTAGTTTCTGTAAAAATTATAGCATAATAATTGTTAATTAGTAATCATCTCCCTGCAGATAAGATGCCATCAGTACTGGCCAGAAGATAATAAACCAGTGACTGTGTTTGGGGATATAGTAATTACTAAATTGATGGAAGATATTCAAATAGACTGGACCATCAGAGATCTAAAAATTGAAAGGGTAAGTCACACTTGGAAACTGATTGAATAAAATGTACCCAACAATTCAACATCATATGTACTCCAACCTGACACCCAGCTACCCCTCACTGTTCTTTTAATCTTTTAATGATTATGTACTATACTGGCTGGTTTTCCTGAGCATTTTGTTTTCACACCCGTTTTTTTCTTCTGAGAATTTTCTACAGGTTCTACCACAAAAGAACTCAGATTACGTGGCCAATATACTACGAAGGGTCTATCGAGGTTACTGAACCTCTGGTCTTGTGGGAGGTGCAATTTCTATTTGGACACCTCACTTGCCTCTTCTAGAAAGGAGTAATCCTAACCATTCTGTTATCAGACAAATCCCTTTGTATGTGTCCCTCTCAGATTAAAGGGCAGTATTCTCGGCTGTAGCGCAGCTGTTTTGCATTGTACCACCAGCCATATTGGCCTCCACCCCCAGGAAATTCACCCCATATAAATGAGAATCATCAGTATTACTCCCACTCTTTGTGCAGGGAATGGAGGTGGCGGGGTACAGCTTAGATGCTCATCTTTGTCATGACCCACAATTATAGTTTCCACGCTTTGGAAAAACCAGCACCCGGCATTAAGTCAGCCCAGCAGGTAGACTTGGAAAGGAACCTGAATATAATGACCCAAGATGAAGTCAGCCTTCTTTCGCAGAACACTGATGTGTTGTATGTAGTGCAGTCACATCCTAGGACCCAAATTCAGCTATTAGCATCCTGTTGCTTGTGCATGTGACAAAAGAAACACAGCAGTTAGGGGACTGTTTCAGTTGTCAGCCGTGTAAGGTTGTGCACAAAGTTCAAGACAACTGACAGCTTTAAAATGACTGAAGAGAGATGATGGGTTTTATTTTTTTCCCAGCTAAAATAAGACACAGGGTAAGCACGATTAGAAAGGGAGTATTTTGAGTAAAAATGTATGCCAGCAAAATGCAAAGTCACATATTAGCGAGGGTGAGTCTGAAAAGAAAACACAACAATGTAAGCTGAATTGACAAAGTACTCTGCTTACAATAGCTGAAATATCCCCCATGAGAGCATGCCATTAAATGTACTGTATTTCTGTCTTTAAGATTGCACTTCACCTACCATCCAAATGGATGGATTCTTAATGATTTTCCAGTGCAGGTAAAAGGCATATATACACCAAATCATTCGTATTTATTGCCATGTTGCATGCAAAAACATTTACATTTTGTTTTTATATTGATAATAATACGGCAAATTAGTGGCTACGTGTAATTATTCATAGTAGTTCAGTGTTTCTTGCAATATGTAAAGATAAAGCGGTTGGTTCAAAACAGAACAGAAATGAGCTAGTTCATTACAAAAGAGTTGATTAAACTGAAACTGCAAACTGTTTCTGCAATGTTTTCAGCATTCTGTGCATGCTGGAAACTGAAAGAACTTCAAAAAATCTGGAGTAAGTAACTTGCAAACTACTAGGAATGGAAAGGATATACTGTGGAGCTATAGATGCATTGTTGTCTTGTATTATTTCCACTAAGATTTTCCTTCAGTCCTGCTGGAAACGCAATAGTGGGTTAGACAGGGTTTGGCCTGATCCAGTGCTTTTACTGTTATGTCCTCCAAGGTTAATTTAGATACCAGATCATAACCAGCTGTTTTTGTTGAGTTACTATTGCTGTTCCTCTGATTGAAAGGGTACCAAATACTTAGAAAATACATTTGTGTTTACCAGTGTATTTGTTTGCCTTGACTATGACAGATCAATATTAGAATAGTTGCTTTCCCCTAAATAAATTTGGCAGCCCAGTTCAGTAAACTTCTAGACAAGCTCTAGACATGTCAAAATGTAAGCAACAAATTATACGACTGAAGTCAAATAGAGAGTGACTGCTGAAATCCTTAATCCTTCTTGAAAGATGAATTTGATGCCATCTTTCTCAAAAAACTTGCCATAAAATATGTGCACAAGAAATTACCCCTATTTACAAGAACCATCTTCGAGTTGATATGGTATTCTGACTTTCTTCGTTAAGTGAAGTTGCTGAGAAGTGTACATGTGGCTTACTTTCTATCATATTTCTTCTGCAAAAAAACCTGCCTTATTTTATATTTTACAGCATGGAGACTGCATGATGGTGCGGCAGTGTAACTTTACTTCGTGGCCAGAACATGGAGTCCCTGAAACTACTGCACCAATTATCCACTTCATAAAACTTATCCGGGCAAGTCGAGCACATGATAATACGCCAATGGTGGTTCACTGCAGGTAAGTATATTTATCAAATCATCGCTCAGAATCTTGTCATTCTGAGCATATATTAAATCTCAGGGAAACTGCATGAAATCTGAGTGCCTGAGTATGGCTCTAGTATGGATAGTAGTGAAGTCTTCTCCAGTAGGGCTCCTTATGCCTTAATTGGAGGTAAAATACCCAAGTAGGCCTGTTCTTCCATTCTTGGAAATCCCATTGAGATGACATCAGTGAAAGAGAGATTTCAAAATTACCATAAGGTACAGCTAGCTTTGTCTCAAGTTTCTTCTTTGTCTTAAGAAGATGAATAGCAGCAACTGACATGCTTTTAGTGACTTCTTATGGGCAGCCTAATCCAGTGAGTGAAAATCCTGCCTATGGCAGGGGTGTTGGAACTAGATGACCTTTAAGGTCCCTTCCAAACCAAGCCATTCGGTAATTCTATGTTTATAGCTCTTAAAAATTAATTTCTAAAAATTGTATTTAACATCTACATATCATTATCATGAGGAAGAAACTATTTGGGAGACACAGAGAATGACAAATACATATAGAGGATTGCATATGCTACATTTCAAACTTGGATGCCCGGAAACATATAAAATCTATATTTAGGCTCTTAAATTAAAGTGCTGGTGGTTAGAGGTGTTCAGCTCTGAACTGAGAGGTCTAGGCTTGATTCTTTGCCTCATTCTCAGCGAGAGTAAGGAAATGTGTGGACAGAAAAGCTAGGCCTGTTGCCACAAACCCTGTCTTTGTCCAGTGAGTTTATTATGAACTAGAGCACTTATTTGTCCTCAGTGTCCTACAGATGCCTTCCACAAGAGATGGTAAAATTGATTTTTTTTATTTGACATCATTGCCCTTGACAATTTGGCATTTTCCTCTACTGCAGGGGACTGTTACAGGAGAGAACTTACATGCTGAGGTCACTTACATGCTTTGAGCCCTTTTGCAATGAATCCTGTCCCCTTTTCTCAGTGTAGAATCATGAAGGGGCCAGCATGGGCAAGTTTACTCTGCCCATGCTCCCGGTGATTATGAAGCAGCAGCATGTTTTCTCATATCCAGAAAACTCATTCATTATATTCTGCTTTTAGATCCTGCAGGTTTGATACACTTCTGCCATACATTACCTGATTACCTCCCTAATATACTCTGTATTTAATAATTAGTTGCAGAAAAGGCTGATAGTGATTTTAAGGAAATCCTATTCATTCTCAAGCCCTTAAATAAAACAGCACTAGCTATCACTGTGTGCTGTGCATTTACCCTCATTTTTAAATAATTTTCTTTTAAATGTTTTGCTAGATCTTGTGATGGTTTTCCCTCAAATAGAAAAAGCATCACAGAATCCAGATGTGATTCCAAACAATCTTGTGATTTCTTTTTTTTTTTTTTAATCAGTGAAATCTAGAAAATTCAAAGAAAAGTTGTAGGGTTGTGTTTCCTCCACTATGGGTTTCATTTAGTTAAATCCCACTTGTCCTATATAACCCCTTGTAAAGTCAAAATCAGAACCTGGCTCAAATCCAGATTTCACTTTATCTCCTTCACTTTATGTAAGGAGACATACACACAAAACTAGTGCAAAATATTTCATTTTTTCCAAAGCTTTCTTCTCATCATCAGTGTACTTTGATAACCAAGATTTTCTGAGGAAATATTTTGTACTAAAAAAATGAATAAAAGCTAATTTTATCTTCTGCATTATGTTTGCAGTGCTGGTGTTGGAAGAACAGGTGTTTATATTGCACTTGACCATTTAACACAACATATAAATGACCATGATTTTGTGGATATCTATGGCCTCGTAGCTGAGTTAAGAAGTGAAAGAATGTGCATGGTGCAGAATCTGGTAAGATGTAACAGTGGATTCGAATTCTGTTTTCCCGCTCTTAAAAATTAAGTTGTTGATCATCTGATCTCCTAAAAAACTAGACTAGAAAGCAAATACACTTCAGGTACCTGATATATTTTCTGTTAATTCCTGCTTCTATTTGGATTGCAAGAATCTTGCAAATGTATGTTTTTGTATCTTTTTAACTAGATTTTGGCCAGCAACATCTTGCCTAGTGCAGAAACGAGTGCTGAGATACTCAGATTTTACAACCTAAATCATAATTCCTCAGACTCTCAGAAGGTTCAAGTTTTGAGTGAAGTACAGGTGTTAAATAAAACATGGCTTCGCTATACTGCTTAATTTGACCTTATTTACTACCTGTTTTTTGCATATATATATGTAGCATAGTTTTCCAGACTTTTAAATATGCATTTACCTTTGACCTCACCAGGGATCCTTTGAGTCTTTATAAATTGCTTCCAATAAAATAACACATTTGGACAGAATTCAGCACAGACTTAGTTTGTAAAATTAAGGCAATGGTGTTTGTTGGATCTTAAAAATAATAAAAAGAATGCCAAGAATCTATGTAAGTATGGAGGACCTGCTAGTAAGGAAGACTTCTGTACTTGGATGTTTGGGTATTTGTAAAGGAATAATAGCAGAATTTAAAGATGTTCTTAAATGGTCAGTGGAATGGCAATCCAACTGCATTTGTGTGAGTATTTTTGCATAAGCCTACTGCAGGCCATTTCTAACTCAAGGCTGCTGCCTGAAATCTTTGACTCTACAGCATGACTTTCCAGTATACCATGATTTTCTATATAGTAGCTTCAAAATCCTAAGACAGCTTGCTCTCCGTCCAGGTCATTTCTAACTTGTGTTTGCAGGCTACAAAATGCAGATCAGCAGTAAAACTTGCTGGAGGAGAACTGAACCTTGTAAAGTTTTATGGCAGATTCAGTAGTCAGGCTATTCTGACAGCTCTGTTACAAAACACTGTTTAGTAGTTTATAATTCAGATTTTATGTGATCAGCATAGAGGATGTGAAGAGAGAAGCCTCTGGAACTTCTTTCCAGAACTCAGTTTAGAGATCCCTTAATGAAACTGTCTGTAGGATCTATGAGTAAAATAAAAAATCAGTTGCTGTCACACCGATTTTTCCCTTGATTATAACTTAAAAATATTTTCCCCTTGCCAACAATCATTGTCTAGGCACAGAATGGCTTATATTTGTGCAAATAAACATCTCTGCAGTTACCACACTCACCACAAAAGCTGCATGCAAGTCTTCTATAAGGAATGATCTGAAACACGCTGGGAATTATTTAGGATAGTGCTGGTTGGTGTGGATCAAAACTGTGCAAGAGACTGTTCAAACATTTTGAGGATGATCAACTTCCACCACCTGGCAGTGTACCCACTGTTTAATTCACTACTATTGAGATATAATCTCAGTCTCAATACCTGTCTGCTTTTATTCATTTATTTCATTATTTATTTAATCCTGACATTGCCTTCTTTTATTTTCTCTTTTCTGCAGTTATTACCCAGAGTTCCCTTATGTCCCTGGCAGTGTCCAAGTAACTTTAGTTGCCCACCCTTCGCCATAACAGACTATTAAAAATGATGCTACAGTACAAGAAGTATCACTGAAAACAGTGTGGGTTTTTCACTCATTGCAATCGTGCATCCTCCTAGAACATGTAGATTTACTTGAACTTTTGCATTTGAGTGCACCCTGCTGGTTCTCTCTGTGTTATAAAGAGGGAAATTCTTTGTTCAGCTTCTTCAGCCTGACTAGTGACAAAAAGTAATCAAACACATTTTCATAGATCACACCTTTACAGAAAAATATGGCACAGCCTATTCTTCTCTGAGATTATTAGTATAATTTCATTTTTTTACTAGCCATAAGAATTAACATTTTTTGACAAATTGTAGCACCTTATACCTTGTGAAGAATGAAATCAGGTCAGACAAATATGATCTCAAAGTATTGAGATGACAGTTAGCTACAATTACTTTCATGACATCTGAGCGTTATATTAAAAAAATCTGTAAGTATTTTTGTTTCATAAGTACTTTTCTAATGAAACATCTTTAAATTCACATCTTTACAGGCACAGTATATCTTTTTACATCAGTGTGTCTTGGATCTGCTGACAAGCAGGGGAAGTAGCCAACCAATATGTTTTGTAAATTATTCAGCACTTCAAAAGATGGACTCTCTGGATGCCATGGAAGGTAAGCAGATACAAACTGTCTCAAAATTATTTTCTCATAGAAGATGCATTGACTTGTCCAGTCTAAGAAGCATAAACAAACTCTGACAAGCATTTTTTGGCTTCAGAAGAATGAAGTTCTAACATTTTGCTCTCCTTTAGCCTCCTTCACGGTAACAGCCATTGCTCAAGCTTTTCACCCTTTTCCCCATGAGATCTTTTAACTTCAGCCAAAGCAGTTATCTGCCATTAGGTACTATTTGCTTACAAAGCATGTTAAAGTAATGTATTTGTTTCTTTTGTAGGTGATGTGGAGCTTGAATGGGAGGAAACTACCATGTAAATACTACAACTAAATATTAAAGATGAGATTTTGAAAGTCAAAGTCATATTTTTCTAAGCAAAAGGGCCAAAGTACACTCCCCTATTTTGATGATTAAAACAGACACAAATGATTGAAACAGCTTTTCTTCTATCGATGTGCCTTCATAAATATGTTAAAGTGTTTTATTCAGATCACTGAGCAATCATGCTATGAAGTGCTTTTTCACAGACTGCATTTCTGCTGTTACACGAGTACTGCATTCAGTATGTATTTAAATACAAATGGAAAAAAGGAATATGATCAAACACTTGATCTTCATAAATGAGGAGAAATAAGCCAAATAAGATGTCAAAAAAATTGTTTCCCCAATGAATTTATTTTTGTGTGAATTTGCTGTGTTCCTTCTGTTTTGGTTTTAAGTAAAAGCTACAGTTCCTTGAATCATCCTTGCTAGATTGGTTTTAATGTTGCTGTCAGTTCTTGCAGATTAATTCCATTACCACCACAGTGATCTTTACCTAAATGTATATTCTTCTGTTTTGAATCTTTTTTTTGACTGGTAACATATCAGCTGATCATCCTGAACAGCTGAAGAATCACCTTCTGACATGTGGAGGATTATTCAGCTTTTACACAGCACACAGTAGTTCTTCATGGACACCTGGGGCTATTTAAGACAACCTATAATCAGTGGATTGTTTTTTTTTAAATATACAGCGGGGATTGCAAAGTTCAGTGCAGAAGGAAGGATTTTACATTCCTCCTACTCTTAGAAGCAGATATAATTTAAAAAACTAAACAACTAAAAATCTATTACCTATTGCAGTGCATATTAGATTAAGTAAATGAATGTTTATAATCCATTCACATGTCTTTAGTGTTCAGTACTTTAAATGGAAAGTCAAAATTTAGTATTTTTTCTAACACAGCACCGTCAAGTAAAAAAAAATGCTTACTCCCTTTTCAGGTTTGGTGAATCACTAGAGATGAAAAAATACAGGAAGTAATATCAGGGGATTTAATGAAAGGAAACATCTTCCACTGATTATTGTTATCAGAAATAGATCTGAAACAGGAATGAGAGATGCAGGAAGCACTTACGTGAGAAGCAAACCAAAAACCGTAGAGTGCAAAGACTACAGAGAGAATTAAACTGTGCACCTTCGTTTACAGGGAAGTGTTCAGTTGATATTATTAGGTGGGGAGGCTGATATCTCATTTTCTTCTGTGTAAATAAATGTATAATTCAGAGTAATACTAAGGCTGTGACCTTAATCTAAGATGGAAAACATAATAGCAAAGAGACTTTGGAGTTTCCATTGTATATTCTGTTAGACAGATAAAATCCATAGCCTTGTGGAGGCATCAAACTCAGGAAAATTAGACAAACCTCTTTAGAGACTAGAAAGGTGTGCGTATCTTTGTGCACACAACTGTAAATGAAAGCTTTCCATATCTTTGACTGTACCTAGCAGACAGAAAGTACTGTACGGCATGTAACTTGATATTTACTCACAAGTGAACAGCAGAAGGTGTTTGATGTCTTTTTAGAATCTGGCAAGGATGGTGCAGATTATAAATCAGTGAGGACCCTTTGAGCAGAAAGTGCCAAATATCTTAAAGGAAAATCTAGAGGCAGTATTTGAGAAGATGAAAATGGTCTACGAAGATATTTTGGGCAATCTGTCTTTGATGAAGACTGACAGTATTGCAAACATCACCTGTCAAGCTAAAAGGAAAACAATGCCTTTTAAAGCTGAGTAGAGGGGGAGAGAGGTGATGTCCACAGCTGTTCAAGTCTCTGGCAAAGCATTCGGTACAGCTCTAGTTACATTTGGTTCATATGAAACACGTGTTCTTCATTTATTATACATGTACTTTAAAGTATTCTGACAAATTACTTATAGGGGCTTACAGATGTTTTTCATGAATTGTATTTGTACTTGGTAGCAGTACATGTAGCACTGTGATAAATTGACATTATGAAGTCATAATCTTGTATAATCTTCTGTCCACAATGGTGGAATATACATATGTGCGTCATTACTTTGTTGTTGTTGTTGGGAAAGGCTAAGAAGCCTTTTGCAACTTCCAGTAGAACTCCACAAGTTCCAAACATGCTTAAACGTTTTCTGTTTCATTGAATATTTATCACAAAGACTCTTGCATCTTCCTGTAGGGGACCTGCCTGTAGTCAAACTCAATTCATTAGCATATTTGCTTGACATCTCAGGAAGATGTTAGAATATGCATCTCTCTGTCCTGTAGGTCAAATTAAAAGAACTGAAATGTAATTCAAATAGTTTATTACAAATAGCAGTAATCTGATACATGCTATCTTGACACATTTTGCACTGTATTTAGGATAAAAGCCAAAATTCAGTATAAAATGGCTACAATTCCCAGGACACATGGTGGGGGAAAAAAAAAAAAAAAAAAAAAAAAAGAATCTCCAAACTATTCTCTTCAAGAGCCATTTTTCAGTATAAATAGAGCAGCAGTTCACTGACCCCCTCACGTGCCCACCAATGATTTACAAGGACAGGGGAGCCTCCCTCAGACCTCTATCCAGTCTGAAGAAAAGAATCCCATAGTCTCTTGTCTTCCAGCCCTTCTTTTCTTTTACACTGGCTTCTTGTTGGTCCTACTGGCGGAACCAGAGAGTTGGATGTGGGCAGAATTTGTCCAATTGCTATTTTACGTATGTATGTATATAAAATTTATCACTCAACTTTCTGCAGATACATGGCACAGCTAGTGTAGCAAGAATACAGTGTATCAAAAGCAGAAAGTGAATGAAGAATGAATAAGAACTGGGGAATACCCAAATTTTACAGCAAGATTACAATTACACTTAAATTAGACCATACTTTATTAAATTATTTGGTGTATTTCTATAGAAATTGGCATGCCTACATACACAGAAGCCTCTCTGTATGTATCTATAGCTAACTCTGTTGGACATCTTCAGAAGAGACTACTGTCAGTGCCCTTAACTGATCTGTTCACAAAATTAATAGAAAGAGCAGCAGCATGTTACACTCATGTTAAATTTGAAGCATTTTTCATACTGTTATGAGACCTGATAAAAAATAATCAACTTGCCCCTTTAGTGCATATCAGAAGCTATTCAGCAATTTAATTTCATAACATTGCATGAAAGTTCACTCTTGTTTGCCATCTGTGTATTACTGTAATAGAGAGTATGCTCATATGCAGTTATTAAGAAAAAAGCAAAGAGTAATGAATTAATTGTATTTCACACTAAGGTCACACATAACAATGAGCTACCCTGGTTACGTACAAAAATGTAAGTCTCCTAGATTTGGAAATGACAGTTCAGTTTGTCAGAGAAGGAAACAAAGCTTTGCAAACACAATGTTTTTTCCATTTCAAAAATCACACTGCACGATTAGTGTCTGCTTCACCAAGGTTAACCTTACAAGTGCCTTAATGCATATTACTTAATATTTGCAAAGTGCACTCAGAACCAAGCCTGGAAATACGGTGATGGAATTGAAGACAAAAAGTGACAGAAGAGTGCTGATCAATCTAAAAGCATACCTGGTAAAGTCATAACTACCCAATAGAACCATCTTCCAACAAAAGAGATGTGTGAATGGAGTGAAAGAAATATTTATCCAGTTACCTAAAAAAAAAAAAGTCCACGGTATCTATCTATCTCTAATTTTAAGATTGATAGAAAATCAGATTAAAACCTATGCTTATGTAAATCCAAGTCAAAATAACCCATTGATTTCATGGAGCCCCAATTTTAACAACTGCAGATTTCCAGCACAAAATGGTCTTTATGGTTGTTTCCAAGTGAGTTTTCATGGTATCCAAGAAGCACAGAGCAAACACCAGTCATCTGCTGATCTGTGCTACTTGTTTTATTTTGAAATGTTAAAATTCCTAGTATAATAGGTGGAATAACATCTTGCTGCCTCTTCCAAATCAGGAACATTTCCAATACTTTATCTTCATAAATAGATTGGCTATTGACCATTCCTGTAATTTAGATATGAAGTGGTTTTTAATTGGGAACCATTCAACTTCTAGCAGAGTAATTCTGCTACCTGTTTATCACTGTGTATGGAAGCTTGTGCTGACATGTGGTGTGTTTCTAAAACTGGTACGTCATAACTGGTGCTGGAAAATACAGTTGTCAACAACTGAAATCTTGTTGATTTCCCATTTTGCAATGTTTAAAACCATTAAGACTGAAGCTAGGTAGTGTCTGCTGCAGGCTCCAAGATCCAGGTTTTACGTACAGCTCTTACTCAGCTAGGACAAAACCTGCAAGAGATTCAAGACCCAGTGCCCTGTAAGGTTGGTGGGCAGAAGAGATTTTTCTCTGAAAACTTTTTGACAACAAGTTAAAATAAAGTTGGAATAATACCTGTCACAGAGTATGCGTTAGATGCATACTAGGCACTGAACATACATCATCATCCATCCATGGAAATAAGTGATAGAAATGAATTCAAATTGATTTACTGTTTTAAGATCTATGAAAAGAATCCAATTAGCTCTCTGTTTTAGGGGATTATGTATGTTAATAATGAATTCAGGATGTGTATAATTAAAACACGTGTGCATTCAGTGCTGCAAAACCTTCAGTGCATTGAGTGTGGTGGACTGCAGCTGGAAGCCATTGACACATCGTTTTGGACACATATTTGCCATTTTTAATTTTAAGGAACTGACTCAAAGAAAATATAGTGGAACTGGTCCACTGCTTCACCACTTCTGCATGACTGTTGTGTCACCATTCTAAGTAGGATGCTAAAAAGACAAGACCTCCCAATATTGTTCTTCATGTTTTGTTCTGTTTTCTAATGCTGTGTTGCTTGTCTATATGTGACTATGGCCAAAGGAACTGTAAACAGAGATGTGGTTCATCTGATGTCAGGTGCTACAGGCATGATCTATAGCCATACATCATTCCCAGGTAAGCTGTGTAGTGGTCTTACTTCAATTCCCTGCCCTCTAAGTTGATGTGCAGTTGACATCATGGAACCTCAGCTGCATTTTTGCACTGACCCTTCCCCAGAATACATTTTCTTCCCTATCCTTTTGTGGTGACAGTTACGAGCTATGAGACAAGTGCAAATGCACTGTAGTGCTATCTCAGAGCTGAACGATGGTATCAATTGCACATCTTCACAGCACAGGCACAGTGTGCAATTGTAAGGATAAACTAAATTACTGGCTTCCTATCCAGTAGTTCCCCCTACTGCTATTACAAAGCTGGTATAAATTTTAGTGCTGTTCATTATTCAGTGTCAGTCAGCTGAAGTCAGCAAGATGGATCCCATATTTGATATTTTGCATGGCAATTCTCTTTTCCCAAATGATGCTGAACTAATTACTTACTTTAATTACTTTCTCCCCCAGCTCCTTTATTCTGTAGGGCCTTTCTCAGATTCAACTGTGTAAAGAAAACTTAAGATCAATGGCTTTTCTGCAATGAATAACAATGTCTATGGTACGTTTCACAGATCCCACTTCCCCAGGCTGTCTGGGATGAAGTTGTGCCTCTGTATTTCAGAGGAAAGACAACATTTCGAAGGTTTTTGTTATATTTGGATCATCTTACTCTGCTTGTTGATTGGTGTTACCAGGGCGATCTTTTTGTAGGATGACAGCTGCACACAGCTATCCACTGTAATCATGAACAAACCATTCCAGTGCTCTTCACAGTCAGTAATGAGCTGAAGGAAGTTTTACAAGGATATTTCTAAAATGTTTTGCAGGAGATGGAGTTGTGGATGATAGGAAAAGAATATTCGGATACTGGAAACCTAATATGCAAGTAAAGCTTTACTATTCACTGTTACATCCATGAAGCCTGCTTGAGCAGGCAGCATTCTAAAACAGAATATTTGGGACAAAACAGTACAACCTTTGAGCTGAGTACTGCAAGATACTGAACACTCTTGCCAATCATACAGGACTGCACTTAAATAAGCTTTACTGTAAAGTTTCCTAGCTCATTTGAAAAGCACAAGTACAGAAAACTCTGATAGCAACCTCCATGATTCAAGTTAGTGTTGGGAACCAAAGGACTCTATTCAGACAATGCTTTCACTAATCTTAAATATAAAAACAAATATTTTGACAATACAAGTGCAGAACAGGGCAAATAGAATACAGACAGAGGAAAGGGTTTTATTCCACTAGTGAAGGCATAAGCAAATAAGTAATTAAGCCAGAATTCTTTAATGAGCTGCAACAACACTAGGCACGGGCAAGGAACTGACTTGTGGAAACTGGCTCCTGAGCATGTAACCTTACTCCCTTTTGAGATCAAGATAGCTATCTGACAACACAGCACTGTGTCAGCCAAGGAGCCCAAAAAACATTCCCAGAGCTGACTGACATTTGTATGTGGGATTTTAGTCTGAATGTCTCTCTGCTAAAGAAGAAAATCCAGACCTAGTGTTGTCATTAAAGCATACCATTCAGCAGCTCACTAAAATCCTACACATCAGTGCCATAAGGCAAACAGATAAATTTTCCAACCTGGACATTATACTTTGAATGCTAAGGATCACTGACTACCTGTGATTTATCTTATGGGGTTTTTTTTTGTGTAATACCTTGATAAGCCTAAGTCAGCACTCTAATTCTCCTCTGTGTTAAAGCTGAATTAATTTTGCCTATTTTTAGCCATACAATAGTTACAGTTTAAGCTGACCATCTCCTATTGTCAGTGGAAAAACACGGGCATACACACAGAGCAGTTCATGCCAAATTTAGAATGGATGTCTAAGAGAGACACACCTGAACAGAAGTGAATTTCTCTTCTCTCTCACCTTTGGCTATATAGCTTAGCCAGTTTCTCTCTCTACCAAGCACTGTATTTCAGCAGAGGAGAGCTTCTAAACAAACTGTACCCTTTGACCAACTGTACAGGTTGTTGGTTTTTGTTTTTTTTTTTTATCTTTAGATAGGTCTTGAGTAGGAAGTGGAGCATGTATGCAAATACACCACGTTATTCCATGTCCAAAGCTCTGTGCAGAGAAGATGAAGACCCAGGAACTCATCTTCATGACAGGGAGCAGCAAAACCTCTCATTTCATTGGTATTAACAGTGCCTTAAACTTGCAAAGGCATACTGTCTTATTCATGGTTCACATTCAAACTTTTGACATATTTCTTTCATTTTTGTCTTTTTTTTTTCCTCTTATAGGATGGAAATTTGGATATAATGACTTTGGAATAGTTATGAGTTGTCTTGGGAATTTATTGAGCTGTCCTGATAAATCAGCCTTAAGGAGGATGCTTTAGAAAAGATGTTCTGTAATTCCATATTGCCGCAATTCCTTAAAAATACACCTACTTCCTGTGGGGTGACTGTTATTGCAGGGACATTACAAAGACTGTGACTGCATGCTGAAGACAGCAGATACATTGATCACTTCTTCATTTTCCCTTCTTTTACCCTTCCATTTTTTCTTATCCTTTTTGGCACTCCTAAGCAGGTTACAGAAACACACCAGGTTGCTAGTTAATGGAGATCAATTGTGCAAGCTACACTATGTACAAAACTTAATGAGACAAACATTCCTCTCCTGTATGTCGATGTGCTCTTTGAAACACGAAGGGATCCCTGATATCACTAATGTTATCCCAATACAAACAAAGGACCTGGAGACTGTCAAGAGACACTATGGACAGCATCACTGCCACAGAGTGCTCATGCTTTGCTTTGCCTTCACCATCCCACCAGTTCTCACATCTTGGTTGTACAGAACTAGTAGTAAGCAGCGGCTTTGGCTAAGGCAGAATTTGCAGAGAGCTTCATTTACTGTTCTAGAAAGGTACCCAACAAGGACCCCTGGTGTACAGCAGGCTACTTGACACAAGAGCACCTCATTTCTTATTCAGTCTTTAGAAGAAAGTCTCTTAGCTGCGTTTAGAATAATAGCAAAAGAATTAACTTATTTAAGACACCAGCTTTTTTTATAACTTGTGATTGCTGTTATGATATACCAAATCCACACGTACTTCAGCACAGATAAGCACATACTCAGGCTCTTAAAGTGACATATAAATTAGTCAGATGTAACTAGCCTGCTCCAGATTAACAAAGGGAAGCACAACATGGATTCATAGTTGTCATGACCAGTAGGACCTTTTCTAAAGTAATCAATTTTTAAAAACTTTTTTAAAAAGGAGTTGTAATGCTATAATGTGATGGAAAGCACAGCAATAATAGTAGAGTGGCACAATCCCAGACTACAACAAATGAGAACAAACCCAAATGCAACAGCCATAGGCACAGAAACAAAGGCAGAAAAACTGCTTACCTTTGGAAGGCCTCAGCTAGGCAGGGATCTCCAGAGAGATGCCCCCATCTCCACTGCCAACTCTTCAATGAGGTCTGGGAAGAGGTCGATCCTGGCTGCACCCCTTCCAGTTACTCAGGTGCACCTGAGCTTCCCCGGGGTTGGCCCTGCCTTCCCACCAGGAGCTCAGTCACTGGATCAGGCCGTGACTTAGCATTTCTGCTACAGGAGTTAAACTGAAGCTTCATTTTTTTGAATGGGCACTGGAACAAGTTGCTCTTTCGGAGCTTTGAAATACTTTGTGCCACCATATTATATGGTTCTCCAAAAACAAGAAAGATGTCTTGCAAAGAGACATTGTAAAAAATGAAATTGCTACAACAGCTGAGAGACAGAGAATGGTTCCATTGAGAGAAAACTAACGAACAAGTGTCAGAGTGGACAGTTGGTGTCAGTTCCAGAAGGATTTAAAATTTGACAAAAGCTTGAAGAAATTACGTTAACAGAGCCAATGTCTTTATGAAAAGAATATTGTACTTGACAAAAATCCATTGTAAACAACATTTGACAGAGCCTTTATTAAAGTGTTCCAGAGAAAAGAACGATGCATTAATGAAATATATAAATACTTTATTCCACTCATACTTAACATCATATAGTGTGTTTTCATTTTTTCCTGAATAAGAAATGCCAAACTAAGTCAGAGCTCAGTACATTGATAAACTTTGGTTAAAAGTTCATCTTTCCAGGGAGGCAAAACTGTGAGAAAGACCTTCTTCAATTATCATGAGGTTACAAACCAAATGAAACAAGGTTTTCTATTACCGCTTTAAAACAACTCCTTACGGTCTATATAGAAAGTTGTCAATCATATTTAGGACATCTACTGTATATTCTATAGAAGAAATATTTATAGTTTTTCTCAGAGGAGGACTGCAAAGATAACTTGAGGCTTTTGATTTCAGCAGGGGCTATAACCTTTTGGTGCACGTGGCTTACGCACAATACAAAAAAAATGTCCATGCCAAAGATGTATCACATGACTGGCAATGAAGGTCTGCTGGCATGGCTGGGTAACCTAAAACCCCGGCTCTGGGAGGAAGTGAGCCAGTGGAAGCTGTCAGCAAAACAGCCAGGACGCTCTGCCCAGTCCTTTTTCACACAGGAGCTGTGAGATCGCAGGGCAATCACTGCCATCTCCTGCATGCAGGCCTTTCCAAATGTGCCCTCTTCTCTGGCTTGTCTGTGTACTGGAAGTCCTTGTGACTCTTGGGCACTCAAGTTCTCAGTATTACAGACCACAATGATGACCACTCCATGTTCCAGGAAGCTGTTCTGCATGTGAAATTCTGTTCATTCGTTTGGTGGTGATTGATTGTTTTTGGTTTCCTGAAGGTCAGAGAGAAAAGTACTGAGAAAGGACTAATGATACAGAATAGGCACTGTCTTGTGCTAGAACATCCCAATAACATTTAACTGTTTCAGTACCTAACTCTTGGATGTCCTGGTGCTCAGTAGAATCCTCAGCAGACAAGCGCCCAAACTGAGAGCATACCACAAAACAGCCACTAATGAAAGGCACTCTCAGAAATCCTGAGTGGAATTCAGGAGACAGCAAGCACTGATGATGCAGATAAAAAGCTGCAGAGTGTATGAATGTGCCCATGCACCTCCAGCTGCGGCACCCTCTTGCTTGGGAATTGTCATCTCATTATCATTATTGTCAAATAGATAGGGAATTGACAATTTTGATTCCCCTCTCTAAAAATAATCCAGGAGTAAATCTCTAGGATTGTATTTTAAGCACTCAAATAAAGCCCAGGAGACACTGATTTATTTTCATCCTCTGCTCGATTCGGAGCAGGGATCTGTTTATCCATGTTTATCACATCTCAGGCAAATCTTGCTGATCCCTGGGCTAAGGCTGCTGAGCAGTCACATGTCTGCTATCCGTCATATTCCACTAGTGCCACTTGGAAGAATATTTGAGTATTCATTCAGGAATGATGTAGGCTGCTACATCTGGCTCTCCCTAAAATGAACGGATTATTTGTCACTCGGAGGTTGCAGCATACATAGGGTCTGCTTGTTGCTCACGGTGCACAATTCATTTTGTCTGTTCTATCTCTTTTGTGGTTATGATAGTAATCAATAATACTACAAAGTAATAATTATAATGCCTGGCACTCTGAGCCAAACATTTATATTACCCTGCTATAATACATAAATGTTGTTTGTGTATTCACAGGCCAGCAGATTCTGCTGTAAGCCAGCTGTTTCACACCTCACAAGAAAAATATCTTCTCACTATTTTCTCTACATTTAAACATAGTTAGGTGTAACCTGGATGCCAGGTCAGAATACAGATCTAGGATTGCTCTTCCAGGGGTTCTCTAATCAAAATACACTCTTATGGTATTCCTTTCTTCTAAAATTTTCCTCAATGTAATTATCATTTTCCAAAAAACCCCACACCATAGTATGTACACTTTCTCCAAGAATCCAAAAACTCCTATCAATTCAGTTGTAGCCATATTTGTGATGATTTTTTCAGGCAGAGAGGGGAATTGGCAATCTTTTAGTCTATGCAGTTATCTGAAATGAAATACAGGCTTTTTTTTTTTATGTGGTTGTGTAAAATCTGACTGGAGAAGGGTAAGAGCCATGTTGTCATGAAGAATATCAGAATACTATTCCCTTTTCATTTCTTTCCTGCACATCAAATGAACTGCCTTGGGAAGAAGGAATGTTGACTCAGACCAGCGTCTTTCCAGATTCTGAGAAGTTTCATGCTTTTCTTTAGGAGACTCATCTGTACTTTCATAGCAATACAAAGGTGAGGTAGATAAGATAGAACAGATCTAGCAACCAGAGATGCTTACTTATTTCAAAAGCCTCACAAGATGTATTTGCAGATTTTCTTCACACCACACATCCCCAGTATTTTCAAGAGACCATGCCGCAACCTCTAGATCCTGCTGTATCTCAAAGAATACATTTCTGAGCCTTACGAAATCTCAAAGCCAGAAGTTATGATGTGAAATGAACAGAACAGGCAGGTAGAGGAGTGCTAGATAGACTGTATTTCTTGCACTGACAGATCACAGGTAGCCTTATTCACACAGCACGTACCTTAAGTGACACAGAGTCACCTTCACAGCCTTGAACAGTTTTGCAGCTGTGCAACAGGTACTGATAGCAACATGGTAAGTATATGTGGGATTCAAGGTCTTTATCACTATTTAATATAGAGCAAATTTATTTTCAGAAGCCTTTCTCTCAATGGCTTCCATTTTCCAAAAGCAGCAGATATTTTTTCTTTTGAAAGCCCACATAAGCTTTATGAAAGCCATGGAGATTCTGCATCAGCATTTTCTCAAGTCTCAGCTATAATACAGAATGTATTTCTTAACTCTGCAAGAGTTTCAATCTACCATGTTTGAGTATGCACAGCACTGTAACAACAAGGATTAGCAGAAAACTTCGCTGCTGCAACCTCTCAAAGCCTCTGGTACCTTCAGCTGAAGCATGTGAAACACATCTTTGTCAGAAAATACAGATGACTGATCTGGTGGACAGCAGTGTCACAGACCAGTAATTTCTGGCAATCTGAACACTTCATCCCAATATTTTCCAGGTAGACAGCCGACTAGGTCATAAGGAATGGACATGTATCTGTCTTTTACTGAGTAAAAGAAGCCAGCAGATGCAGGAGACTGGGAGTGACTCAAAAGGACATCAAAACACACCAGCTAGTGTAGTGGCTGCATCCTATCAGAGAGGATAAGACATTAGGATGAGTAAAGAAAATGTCTGAAGATCAGTGTATTATTCAGAGATCTTCAGAAGTAGATTCTGTGAAAACATTTTTCTTGCTATACTGCAGAAAAAAAAAAAGGAGAAAATGAGATAGTTTGTTAAAAATTAGTTTATTTCTTTTTATTATTATTTCTTGACTAAAGCCAAGTGAAGCCCAAGGTATTTGGATGCACAGCAAGCAGAAGACTTGTGAAAAGTTACAGAGAGAACAGAAGATGACTGACACTTGGAAAGGAAATGGTCACATGTCGGAGTACCCGAAGTACAAGCTGTGAACATAACATTCAAATCAGTCAGCAACATATTTATGGAAATTCGGATGATAGCAGTAAGATGACAATAGCAGGAGTATATAAATAGCTAGCAACAAATACCAGTTAAAAAAGTATGGAATGTCTAGAATAAATCTTAAATAAGCAAAGATGTAAACTAAAACTTCATTTCTCTGAGGGTGGGAAAGAGCTCTTTATAGACACAAGAACAAATATCTACTGGAAAGGATTAAATATAACAATACCTGGGCCTTGGAACGGACTAGCTCACATTTAGAGGTAAAACTGAGATCACCTTGTGAACCGCAAAACCCAGCCCTGGAAAACATGCTTTGTATCTAAGCATACCTGTGCTCCAAAGCTGAGAATGACCCAGCAAAGCCAATTGTTGTACCTAAGAAAGAATTTGGAAGGGAATGCCTGGGAGTAGCAATGATGTCTGCAAGGCCAGAAACATGGCAGGACAGGAAAACATCATTCTATACTTACCAGACACTATCAGAAGACTGACGCATCCACCAAAGGAACTCCAGCAAGCAGTAATAATGTATGTGAGACAAACTTTATTTGTTCAGGTGACAGCAATGTGGGTAGAGGAAAGCAGAAGAAAATGGAGAGCAAAATCTCAAAAGACAAATAATGGAGAAATCAACACTTATGAGCTAAATTGTTTGTCTACAAAGACAGAACAATACTCAAAATATAATGAACAAAAATTTGAAATTACAGATGACAGAAAATGTATATTACTTCATGAGGAATGGAGAAATCTACAAGACAATCACAGGATTGCATTACTTCCAGTATTTTGTTTGCATTTTGGAAAGAGAACTATCTTAAGATATTCTCATTTCAGATGTTTATGCATTTTAATTCCACGTGTGCATGGAATAATTAAGGACTGCATTAATGCAGCACCAAGAATTAAGTCGGATCAAGCAATGCCTACATTTGACTACAGCTGATTAACTTTATATTAGTCATGTAATCAAATAGCTCATTAAATTGGCACATCCATATGTCAAAGAGTATCTGGCAATCAATAATGAAACAGCTTAATACAATTTCTGTATAAAATGGGCTAATTTCAACATAACCACCTCATGGTTTTGCGATGTGCTGTTTTAGCAATGCCTACGTTACTGCTGGGAAGGGAGCTTTACACATCCATAATCTTCACTGTATCTTCACAGTTTCCAAACTCCACTCCTCTGTCCCTCCAGTTTTCCATGAAGAGCCCTGGTTCTGCAAAAATTCCACATGAGCTCCAGAAAAGGAAGCTGCTGTTTTCCCACCACCTCAGCTCTCTTTTTGTCCATGAACAGCAGGGATATGATTAGCCTGAGTACTGGATGTACAAAAAGTCTTTGCTTTCTTTCACTTACAGAACTAAAATGTGTATTTATTTTAATTATTAGTACTGTGATTCAAGTATTGTCCTTTCTACTGAGATCAGGTTTAGATATCATTATGTTCTGAAACTATGGAGTGTGAAAATGCAATCTCTGCTTCCAACAGCCTATAGACTTAAGAAACAAATAAGTGTATGACTGTAAAATGATCTTTCATGCACTTACAAAATATCTGATGGCAAAAAAATATGACTATATAGCACATAATGTGTGCTGTATTACTCATCTCAAATTTCCTTTCCCCTTTTTCACCTAAACACAAGCAGAAGAGGTCTGTAATTACTACAGCTTCCCTTCCTGCAAAGAATGCCTGCTTGTGGACAGAACCATGGAAAATGCCTGTCCCAGACAGCAACAGCGTAATGGGCTTCTGGTTTCTGATTGGCACTCCCTCCTCCCCAGGAAAACGTCTTGTAGTAAAATAAATGTGTTTATGCAGTGGTGACTATTTGTCACTGTAGACCCTGACACAGGCATTAAAGCATCTGCCATTTAGAACTGTGTCTCATAACTGCCCAACATGAGAGCTGTAATGAAATCCTACCTTACCATCTTGAACTAGAGGAGTCTGTTTAGTTAGCAGAGTTGCACCTCTCAGATGATAACAGGGCTGTAACTGATATGAACACTAAAGTCCATATCCAATCAAAGGAAAACAGCAATGATTTGGAACAGCTATGGAACCAAGGTCTCTGTGAATAATATTTTCAGCTCTTCCCCTACAAAGACTGTATAATTATATGAAGGCATCTTTTTCGGATCTTGACCTTTCCGACTTTCTGTCTCCACAGAATGTATTACTATTCACTAATCCAGCTGCCAAACTTGCATCCTACAATCCAGTTGCTCCCTCTTGCTTACAAGTTCTCCGAAATGGCATGCACAGTACGCACACTTCCTCTACTCATTCCACAAACCTCCAGTGAGAGAGTAGGTGACTTAGTGGATATGAAAATAACATTTCTTCAGACAAGGTGAATTTGAACTAAGTCAAGTCAATAATAGAATCTAGGTAAGCAAAAGTCAGCTTGTGGACTAACAACATATATAAATGAAAATCAAGAATGTTCCATGTTTCCCCCCCCCAGACTACTGTGAAGTTCATGTATTTTAAGGCAGGAGGAGATAATCCAAACTCAGCAGTGCTACTACATACCACAGGCCACGGAGTTTAGTAATCTCCATTCCAGCAGCAGGAACGAACTACACTGAAGTTCTTTTGCTTAAATTTCCCATAAGCCATTGTCAGCATAAGCAAATCTGACTCCCCGTAGAGTCACTACTACCCAGACTTTCAAGAAAACTCAAAGGAAGTATCTAATCTCTGTTCACCCAATGTTTCTTTGACAAATTGTAGATTTGGGGTTAAACGTGTGTTCTTCAGCAGCTTACACATCTTTTGTGCACCAGTTTTCCCATTACAGCTTCCGCATCCTTCAGACATTTGAAACATCTCTAGAATGTGAAGATGTCTCAGTCCTCATCTGCTTAAAACTTCCTTCTCAAAGGAAAGGAGCAATGAAGTGTCTCATTCTTAGCTTTTTCAGTCCTTGGCATAATATACTATTTCCACAGTGAATTTTATAGTGCAGCAATACATTAAGGTTTTCTATAATTCTTATCAATTAACTGTGACTATTGATACATTAACAGATAGTTATGTTAGGATCAGGTACGTAGAAATTGGTTGTGCCAATAAACGTCACATTTCAGGGTGAGAAAACTCAGATGACACATTCCAAGAGAGCCCTGTAATGAGCATCAAAAGTGCAGTAAGTGGGGGCTATTCAGAGATTTGCTCCATAAGGATGTTCCTGACAACATAAAAGGAGAATGTAAACATCTTTATCAATGACATCTATGATGAAATTGAGTGCACCCCCAGCAAGTTTGCTGATGACACCAAGCTGAGTGGTGTGGTTGACACAATGGAAGGAAGGGATGCCATTCAGAGGGACCTCAACAGACTCGAAAGGTGGGTCCAGGTGAATCTAATGAGGTTCAACACAGCAGAGTGCAAGGTTTTGCACTTGGCTTGGAGGAATTCCAGGCATATATACAGACTGGGAGGAGCAATCCTTGAGAGCAGCCCTGCAGAGGAAGACCTGGGGGTCCTGGTGGACATGAACGTGAGCCAGCAGTGTGCTTTTGCAGTTTGGATAGCAGATAACTAACCTTCAAACTGCTTAAACTGGTGCTCTAGCTATACAACATACAGGTAACAAGTGAAAAAAAAAAACAAAGATGGATTTTAGCATATATCCCCAGATATGTCACCAAGCTTTACGTGAATACACTGCCAGACTCAAGTGGTAAGATCTTCTGTATGAATGGGAAATCACCGAGAACAGGACTGCAAAAAGAATGAAGAAGAAAAAGGGGATATTTGGAGTGTCATGCAGGGCCCTGTGGTCTAAGATAATGAAGTATTTCTCTGTAATTCTAGATTAGACTTCTGCTCAAGTCATAAGATGTCAAGAATAACATGGGCAGTTATCAGCTCATCGCAATGATATAAAAAAGTTTAGAATTCATTTGGAGGAAAGAGTGATTGAGGTCCTAGAGATCAGCTGTGACAGAAAATGCAATCTGTGTTTCTTGGATTTGGGGTCATCTTGACTTCATAAAATATTTCCTTGGTAGGATAACGAATCTTATAGATCAGCAAAATACAGTACATCTCATCTGTTTCTGTGTGTTTGCAAAAGTACTGAAAGTACCACAGTTTTCTGGTGGAAGGAGTAACAACTGAGTAACATACAATCTTCACAGACTGAGAGCAAGTTTTCCTGTGAAGAGCCACCCAGTTGACTAACTTACAGGTGGATTTCCTCAAAGATTGCCATTCCAATTCTATGCCCAGCTTTTCTTGTTCATATCTTTTACATCTTCTTACGTCTTTGTGCTTAGATCTAACATGATATAGATGCAAGGTGCGAAGAGAACAAAGACAAGTACCAATTTCTGACCCCTCCATTTGATCCACTTTTGTAACGGTGAAAGTTATTAAGGGTATTTTGTTCATATAAGCTGTGGTTGCTTTCTAGCTGTGCTATGTTGACCAAGGAGCTAGAATGGGAGATGCAATGTAATGGCTACAGCAAAATCAAAGTTGCTTACGTGATGGGGAAATGGCCAATTTCATTAAAACTAAAATTTACAAACTAATATTTATGAGAGTTTTGCTCAATAAAGGGCTAACTTTGTTCTTCCCACATTACTTTGAGGAACTAGGTCTGTTTACTCCAGCTCTTAATAAATGAATGCTGCAAAGAAAGAACTTTTTGTTTCCCACTTAAAGCAAAAAAATAAATCTGTTGACAGCTGAAGGAGCATCTGGCTCCTGAACTTCTACTTTCCCAACTCCTTTAGTCAAGTTAAAACTCTCAGAGAGGACGTTTCATGAATATTTCTCCCTTAAACTAAGTTTTCATTTGTGTACCTTACCAGTAAATTGATCTAATCTCCATCTCATTCCAAACACCTCCAGAGAAGCAGTGAAGAAACTAAAGAATAAAAGAAAAAAAGACAACAATAAAACCTTTTAAGTGATGAGCATGCATGATTATTTTTTTTTATTACTACTATAGTTAATGGTATGGGACAAACATTCCTGTAGCACTGAAAAGCACATAATGTCAAGGAGCAACTCTTCCCTGAATAGACAGCAACCTACAGGAGAAACACACGAGATGGGTACATGCTGACATTACATGCCTTTTTAAAGGTAGAAAATTAAATCACAGGGAAATTAAGTGACTGGTCAAAGGTCAAACAGAAAACTAATTACACAGCGTGGAAACTAGGAAACTGTGCCTTATGTTCAACTCCTTAATTGTAAGGCTACTCTGAAAAAATATATGTATACCTCAGTGCTGGAATATTAATATCTAAATTAGTTTCACAGGGAACAGGCTGCATTTCTGTGTCTCATCCAAAACTGGATATCGTTCTACCTAATTAAACCAGAAATTAGATCAATTTCAACAATATTAATTTAGTCAAAACAAAATCACAGCTACTCTCCACTATTTTTGTACTCCGAAAAATTGGTTTGCAATCAGTTCTGGAAAAAGTCAAGTCAATGACTGATTTCAATGTAGTATTTGAGAACTGAATGAAAATGCCACAGTTACTTCACAAAAAAAAAAAAAAAAAAAAAAAAAAGAAGTTAGAAACTAGCTGTGAGAGATACCACGGTATTTCAGGGACTCATCTTCCCTTCATGTATTATTGAGTTTACCTGAGCAAATATGCACACACACATGAAGAAATATACCTACTTATCCACACACATATATACACATAAATATGTGTGTGTCTGTGGATAGACATATGAACATGTATACGCATATTTATTTTTACGTAAGTAGTGAGAAATTAAATGTGGTTTAAGGAACTCAAGGCAGTCCAGGGCAAGAACCAAAACAGGACATTTTCCCATACTTTCTCTTTCTTGAGGTGAGAGGCCTAGACATATGATGTGACATTACAGTATATCCTAACAGAGGGTGATCACAAGCTCCGTTTCTGTCTCACGGGCCAGGAAGCTCTGTAAGACTTGCCAGGCCCAAGGGATTAAGCTGCAGTTACAACAGATGCCTGGGCCTTGATTGCCCTAGACACCGTCAAGGACAGGGACTGTCCAGAGAGCCCCATTAGACTGTAACCCAGTCACCTGAATTCACTTCTGTCATCTCCCAGGAAACATCAGAAAGATCAAAGGAAAACACTGCACCAGGGTGCGATAACCGCAGGTGCTTGCTTCAGCTCTGCAGCAAGGCTCTGCCTTGGCAACCTTCCCGTGTGTGGAGGAACAGTGAGATCGGCTCCTAACCTTGGGCTGGCCCTGGGCCACAGGAATGGCATGCTTCGAAGGGGCTGAGGGAATAGCAGGGGCTTCTGAAAATATTAACCCTTCTCTATGGAGAACCATGGCTGCCTTTGAAAGCCCTCCTTACAGACTTACACTTAGCACTGGGGTAGGAAGTGCGCGAGCGCATGTGTGTGTCCGTGTGTGTAGCGTGTGTAGCATATGCATGTATCTGTGTGTGTGTGTGGCTGCGAAGGGCTCAGTGGGCAGCCCCATGTCTGGGTCCCCCAGCCACACTCCCGCCAGCCCGCAGCCGAGCTGCCTGCTGTGCTTGGACACAGCTCCCCAAGCCCCCTCCTCACCTCCCTTCGCATATCCCAAGCTCACAGGCCTTTGGGGGGCATTTTTCTTTGTCGTCTGTTTTCCTTTTTTTTTTTTCCTGTGCCTCCCTCCCCTCGCGTCCCCTCCTTCCCAGCCTTCTAAATAGGAGATGTTCTCAGGACAGCGCCCAGGAGACTGGCTGGAATCAGTTTTGGAGGGTGATGCACCGCGACAGCTAAAAGTTGGATAGGGTTTCAGCAGCTCCTATATATAAAGCAGTGGGGACTTATGTCACTGCACTAATTAAATTCCATCTGGGTTGCTCCTCGGGGTGTTTTTGTGCCTGCCACCCCACTGGAGCAGGCAGAGGGGCCGAGGGACAGCATGATGATGGACCTTTTTGAAACCAGCTCCTATTTCTTCTACTTGGACGGAGAGAATGGGGCCCTGCAGCAGCTGGAGATGGCAGAGGGCTCCCCGCTGTACCCGGGCAGCGACGGCACCTTGTCCCCGTGTCAGGACCAACTGCCGCCGGAGGCCGGCAGCGACAGCAGCGGCGAGGAGCACGTGTTGGCCCCGCCGGGCTTGCAGCCCCCGCACTGCCCCGGCCAGTGCCTCATCTGGGCCTGTAAAACCTGCAAGAGAAAGTCGGCCCCCACTGACCGGCGGAAAGCGGCCACGCTGCGGGAGCGGAGGAGGCTGAAGAAGATCAACGAAGCCTTCGAGGCTCTGAAAAGGCGGACTGTGGCTAACCCCAACCAGCGGCTGCCCAAGGTGGAGATCCTGAGGAGCGCCATCAGCTACATCGAGAGGCTGCAGGACCTCCTGCACAGGCTGGATCAGCAGGAGAAAATGCAGGAGGTGGCGGCGGACCCCTTCAGCTTCAGCCCCAAGCAGGGAAACGTAAGCACGGCGGCCCGCTCCCTCCGGCACCCAGCTGCGGGCCGGCGCTCCCCTCCCTCCTTCCCCTCCTCCTCCCCCCGACAGAGGCTGACGGCGGCGGGGGCGGGGGGGGGATGTGGGGGATGCTGCGGGAACGTGTGCGCCCCGCCGCCGCCCGCCTCGCTAACGCACCGTCCCCTCTCCCCGCGCCCCGCCGCAGGTCCCCGGCTCCGACTTCCTGAGCACCTGCGGCTCCGACTGGCACAGCGCTTCCGAGCATTCCCGCGCGCTGGGGGGCAGCCCCAAAGCAGGTAACGGCCGCCGCGCCCGGCGCTCACTCGCAGCCCGGCACTCGCAGCCCGGCGCCCGCTCGGAGCCCGGCGCTCACGCCCCAGCGGCGAAGCCCCGAGGCCTCGGCGCCGGTCGTCTAACTCCTCTCTCCCGCCGAGCAGGGAGCTCCATGGTGGAGTCGTCGGCCTCCAGCAGCCTGCGCTGCCTCTCCTCCATCGTGGACAGCATTTCCTCCGACGAGCCCAAGCTGCCCGGCGCTGAGGAGGCGGTGGAGAAATGAGCGGTGCGGGTCGGGCCCGCTCCCTGCCCGCAGGGAACGAAGCGGTGCGGCCGCCTCGGGGCACGCTCCCCCCGGAACGGCCGTCAGAGACCCGAGCCGCACGGACTCTTCTCTCACCCTTCTCTGTATCTCCGGTTTTGTTTTCTTGAAGTTTTGTCGCATAGACCACCCCACATCCTTTCTTTTTTTTCTTTCTTTTTTTTTTTTTAATTGACGGTACTTAGCGGTGTACCGGCCGAGCAGTCCATTCCTGTCGGTGAAGCCGCCTGGCTGCGTTTCGTGTGCGTCGTGCTGAGAGCGTCCCCGCCTCGTTCCGCGTCTGTAAATAATTTCAGTACTGCCTTTTGTAAACATGACAAATCTGTATTTAAATGATGGACGTGATATTGTATATAAGAACGGGTTCCTTGGACTGTAAAATAAAGCTCTTTGTGTTACAGCGTTCCCCTCTTCGTCATTAAATCCGAGCCGGCTCCCGGAGGTGAGCCCCCGCAGCCCGTGGTGTTAGCCCCGCGGCGGGGCGGACGCCGGGACGGGCGGAGAGGCCGCTCCTCTCCGCTTTGAGCCGTTTTATGTTCCGGTTTGGAAAGGTCACGGCCGCGGTTCGGGAAGGTCTCGCGCTCCTCGGCCGGCACGGGAACCCACGAACTTCGGCGAAAGAGCGCGCTCGTTTCGTTTTGCTCCCGCAGCCAAGGGACTGATGGGCCGCAGCCCGTTTCGGCAGAACACTTCCGACGGGGCTCCCCGTGACCCCGCGGGCCACGCTTCCACCGCGACGGGAAAGTCCTCGGTGCGTTTGCCATTCAAGTGTTTGTGTTCGGTATTAATCACGGTAATCTGTACCCAAGACCGAAGCCAAAACAAACAGGGCCCTGAATCACATTATCAAAGGGGGATAACAACACGAGGTCTGTGGTTTAATCACGTCTGTTCTGCAGAGGGGCCGCGCACAAGGCGCACGCTAACGCAGGTGCCCCCCTCTCGCCCCAATGCCCCCGTTACGCACGGAGCGCGCCGCCTGGACGCAGCCCGGGCTGCCCGCTCGGGAGGGACGCGGCCGAGCGCTCACAGTTCGGGGCGGCGGCAGCTGTGCCGCGGGGAGAAGTCCGCTCGGGCTGGTGCTGCCGCCCGGGGAACGCGTACGGTTTTTGAAGCAAACGGGCCGGGGAATGGGAGCGGGGGCGGGGGGAGAGCAGGCAAATAACGGGGCCATGTGCTCGCCGGCAGCCCTCCGGCAGCGGGAACTGCGACTTTCCCAGTCCCGAGGCTGCTAAAAGCTCCCGCGCGTCCCTTTGATCTCTCCTGGGAGTCCCGGAGTGCCGGCAGAGGCCAATGCCTTCCTCAGCTGTCCCCACCCGACCCTCCCCCCCCCGGCAGGTACCGATGTGTTTACTTAGGTGCGCCGTTCCCAGCACGGGGACCAAACGCGTCTCGCTTGCCGGGAGCGGCCCGGGGGGCATCGCACGGACTCAGCTCTGCCCCAGCGGGGCGAGCCCACACCCCAAGCCCCCAAAGCCCGCGGTTTCCGTCGGATGCATTTTTTTGAAAAGGGCTGGAAGCCCCCTGCCCCTGCAGCAGCAGCCCAGCAGCAGCCGTGTAAGTCTGCGTCTGCGCTCCCCTCTCGTTAGTTCCAGTCGCCTGCCGCACTTCTGCGAGTTTGTTGTGAGATCACTTTACCAGAGGAGCTGGGCGCTCCCGAGGGACGCCGGTGCACGCTTTGTGCTGCACAGCTTCCCTTCTCCCCACCCCCAGATAGCCAAGCACAGCGGACAGGCTTTCCCAGCCCTGCGCTGACCGCGGTGCGCGCAGCCCCGGCCCCGCCGCACCGCACACACAGCGCCGGGCGGTGAGAGCGCGGCCGCCGGCCCGATAAGGACCGAGCGTGTTTGTACACAAAGCTGTACACAGCTCTAGTTTAGCCGGCGCGAACGTCGTACATCCAATTGGAGGGGATAGGGGGGTGTGAGCTGCAGCCCAGTGACGGGTTCACGTTACCGCGGAGCTGAGCCCTCCCGGCCGGCGGCTTAGGGCACGGCCGCGCTGCCCATGGCCCGGCACGGGCTCGGTGTGCCCGGCCTTGCCTCTCCGTAATTCAGTCCCTTTAGCAACTTTCTGCTTTTCCTGGAGTATTCCTTTCGGAGGGGGCTCACCCCTTTTATGGCCCAAAATAAACCACTGCAATGCAGATGCAGCCCTCCCAAAGCCCCTAGATCTTTCTTATGAAGAAGGGTGCATACACGCTTGCAGTTTGCTTTAGGAGACGTTTCAGCCTAAGGATGGAAATCTGTCTCTTTTTTGTTTTCCTTTTTTCTTTTTTTTTTTTTTTTGTTCCCTGGCAGGAGAGGGATGAGAGCGCAGGGCAGGGGTCCTGCCAGGGTAAGGGGGAGATCCCAGCCCCAGTCCCTGCTCACTGCCCAGGCAGGTGCAGAGGCTTTGGGTGGGTGCTGGTGTGAGGCACCTCTGAGACTGTTTCCCTCCAAAGGCTCCCGAAGACAGTGGGGTGGGAATGCCCCTTCCTTCCCCTTCCCACAGCCCTTGCCGCAACCCTGCGGCCCTCTACCCGGCACCACAACGCTCCATCCGAATCACTGCAGGCTACTTGCTCGCTGTCTGCGCTAGCCTAATCACCTAATATTATTCCCAGGTAGGGAAAGTTTTCTTTGCACTCTCCTAATATTTTCCCCAACTGCAAAAGCCACCTGGCTGAAACCAAAGGGTTCCCGCACATTAGCAGCTGCCTGTTAAATGGCTTCATTACCGCTCTAATGACCCCGGCGCAGCTCCGCTCACTACTGCTGCGGCTGGGCCTCCGCAGGGCTTTGTCCCTGCCCTGTGTAAAGTTACCGAGAGGTTTGGGGTTAGAAATTTTACACTTCCAGGAGGGGTTTGTTATGCCGGCAGCTGGGACGCATCTGTAACGGTGCGAGTTGGCCTGAAAGCAGAAAATCAGCAGGCCTGGGGCACTGCGCGGCTGTTGTGTCTCCGGCAGCATCAGGTCGCACGCAGAGGAGAAGCAGTGGGAAGGGGTTTGTCTGGCAGCAAACACACTTCGTGAGCGTTTCTCCGCGTGACCCAACCCAAGAGCACGAACATCTGTTTGCCCGCTCCTTGCTACTCGTAGCTGTCCTTGTTGTCCCCACTTGTGGGAACACAGCTTTAATTACAGGACGAAGTGCCTTCTGAGATCAACGGGTGAATGCGAGTGCTGAAAGAGGAGTAAATCATGTCGGGTTGGAGCTGGAGTGTGGGAATAGGGATAGGAGAGCAGGCACTGTGGGTGCAGCGGGATTCATTCCCCTTGGTGATGGCAAGCTGATGCGGGGGGTGACATGGGGAATGTCCATGGTCCACGCACTCACTACCCATCTTTTTCTTTCCCTCCCTAAGCTCCCCAGACTGGTGTAGGCTTTAGAGACCACTTGCTAGCTTGCCTGCTGCCCGAAGGCGGGTGAGGAGCAAATCAGCCCCTTGGGGGCCGGAGGGGGCCTGCCCAGCCGGGCAGGGGCTGCGGGGGATATGCTAATGGAGCTGGGCCGCTGCGGGCCAGCCTCCCACAATGCGCGTATATAGGGCCCCGCATCAGCCGGAGGCCACTTTGTCTCGGGTCGCTAATTGCGGAGGGAATCGCTTGCATTGCACTGCGAGCTGCCAGCCCACACTGCTGCCTTGGATGAAGAGATGGAGGTGATGGACAGCTGCCAGTTCTCCCCATCAGAGCTCTTTTATGACAGCTCCTGCCTGTCATCCCCTGAGGGTGAGTTCTCCGAGGATTTCGAGCCCAGGGAGCTGCCTCCCTTTGGAGCCCCTGCGCCCACTGAGCCCGCCTGCCCCGAGGAAGAGGAGCACGTCCGGGCCCCCAGTGGGCACCACCAGGCCGGCCACTGCCTCATGTGGGCTTGCAAAGCCTGCAAGAGGAAATCTACCACCATGGACCGGCGGAAGGCAGCCACCATGAGGGAGAGGAGGAGGCTGAAGAAAGTGAACCAAGCATTCGAGACCTTGAAGAGGTGCACCACAGCCAACCCCAACCAGAGACTCCCCAAAGTGGAGATCCTGAGGAACGCCATCAGGTACATCGAGAGCCTCCAAGAGCTCTTGAGGGAACAGGTGGAGAACTACTATCACCTGCCGGGACAGAGCTGCTCCGAGCCCACCAGCCCCAGCTCCAGCTGCTCCGACGGGATGGTAAGAGCCGGGCAGGGTGACGGGCAGCTCACGGCAGGCCTGAGCAGGGCCCCCCAGCAGCGGGACTTCAGGAAAAGGTGGATGGCTTGGGTTAAATCTTAAAAATGTTGGACGGTTTGAGTTCCCACCGGCCCTTTCTTAGAGCTGAGCTTGCACATGGGCTTTGGGGTCACCGTACCACTGCTTGGGGCACCCAGAAGGCACTCCAGCCCCTGGTAGTCTTTTATCCCCCCTGCTTGGGGCCGTGTGCGGGGAGGGAGGCACGACCCGGCTGGAGCGCGCTCTGCTGGGATGCTTCGGGGGGCTGCGGGGGCGGCCGGGCCGGCACTGGCCCCTCGCTGTCTTGCAGGCGGACTGCGGCAGCCCGGTCTGGCCGGCGAGAGGCAGCAGCTTCGAGGCGGGCTACTGCCCCGAGATGCCCCACGGTAAGGCCGGCGGCGGGCGGGGGTCCGGGGGCGGCCGGCGGGCGGGGGTCGCGGCTGGGCGGCCCGCGGTAACCGGCTCGTCCCGGTGCCAGGCTACGCGGCGGAGCAGAGCGGCGCGCTGTCCAGCCTGGACTGCCTCTCCAGCATCGTGGACCGCCTCTCTCCGGCGGAGGAGCCGGGGCTGCCCCTCCGCCACGCCGGCTCCCTCTCGCCAGGCGCAAGCATCGACTCGGGGCCCGGGACGCCCGGCTCGCCGCCGCCCCGACGAACCTACCAGGCGCTATGATGGCCAGGGGCCACCACCCGTTCCGGGGCTGACCCCGGCTGCCTCTCGTCCCGCCGCCCCGCGGGAGAGGCGGCCCCGGCTCCGCTGCCGTCGGTGCATGGGGCGATGCCGCCGCCCGGAGCAGCCCCCGGTGCTCGGGACGCGTGTGCTGTCCTGGAAACCCCGCTACAAATAAAGCGTGATACCACACAGCCGGCTCGCCTGGTGCTTCTTTAACCGCATCTCCTGGTACTCGCGGGGGCCCGGCTGCAGCGCCTGGCCCGGCTGGGAGCTCTCGGTTCCCTCACCCGCGCGGGTGCTGTTCTAGGGCTGCTCACGGAGGAGCAAAACCCTGCGGGGTCGTATTCTCCCTCCTGTTATGGGCAGTTTTCTTTATTTTCTGTGAGAGTGGCAATAATATTTATTATTCATCATCTATTTATTTTTTATTGGGAAGCCCTTGTTTCTTTCCATCTGCTCAAAGACCAAACGTGTCAGGACTTGGCTATAGGATTGCATGGTGACTTTGTTCTGCGAAAGACTGCATGACCCAGGTCTGATACCCTGTAGGGGAATTCTGATCCCAGTCACTCTCGGTGCTTTTGCAGAGACAAATTTAGCAGATTTGCTAAGAACAGACCACAAATATCTCTTTCACAACTCACAGGGTACATTTTGCAATATTTGGAAAGCAACATAGAAGTGTCTGTTCCTACTGCCCTTTGGTCCCACTAGTCAGGATGAAAATTCTTGACTTAGTATTTGCAGTTGGATCTAGAAACCGCCAGGTCAAAATTTCATAAGTTGCAGGGTTAACAACTATTTCCGTCCAGGCACGCTCTCTCTCTCTCTGCCATGAAATAATTCCAACCCTTTACACTTCTCTAGCTGCAATCCAAAACTTTTCTAAGCCTCACAAAAGAGACCTGTGAGGGAGAAATGTGCTCCTTCAGAGCACTCAGGAATGTCTTCTCTGGTAAGTACACCAAGTGGAAAGGGATATACATTTCACCAGTATGGGTTAGAGATGTCTTTGCCATTTGTGTTTGTGTTGCTAGCAATGGGTGGCCAAGGGGCCTGCAAGTGGTGATTCAACTCTGATAAATCTTTCACTTGAACCCAGCCCAGCTTAGTCATGTCACACAAAGTTGCCACCTGACTGCTTTTTGGCAGCATCTGCAAAATGAGGATAAGGGAGTAGCCTCGGGATGGCCCTGTCCTCGCAGCACGCAGGTCACTTGCCCCAGCAGGCTGTGGGAATGCAGTGTGCCCCCTCCTGCACGTGCCCCCCAAATGTCACCTTTTGCCCATGCTATGTGACTGCAAGGTGAGTGTTTTCTTCCCTGCAGAGTAATTCAGGAAGAGCTTTTTCCAGAATGGCCTTCCTGTCTTTATAGATAGATCCCAAATAATCAGCAAGCAGAAAAAGTGGTTGAAAAGCACTTAGCCTGTGTAGAGGTACAAACATTATGTCATTGCAGGTGCTCCAGGATGCAAGTGCCTAACTGAAACGCAATCCTTCTTGGCTATGGGCAATAACTTCCTGAGCCCTCTGTTTGTAGAAATCTTTATGTAAGATCTTGAGCTTTTATTCACAGTCTCTCACAAGTTGCTGCATTGGTGACTTGCTTGCTCCTCTTGAGCAAAATGCGGTCTCAAGGACACTGCTTATGGCCAGGAGATGGTGCAGAGCATTCTAAGTTATGGTTTACAATGAACGAAGTGGGGAACTTTCTGCATTTCGTTCTGCACTGTGTTGACCTTGGCAAGTGATCTCCCGTGAAGTATGCAGAGCAACACCAGCAAATCACATGCTGGTAATGGACACCTCTCTTTGGCTGGCAGACATTTTGAGCATTGCAAAAAGGTCAATACTTCTGAGACTGGATTTTCAGAGAGCTTTCAGAAGTACCAGCCTGTGGGATGTTTGTCCATAGCCTCCCCAACCCTACCAGGCCAGATTACAATCTCAGGCTTTTGTTATACACATCGAAAAAATCAACTCTTGATCACAGCACATCTATAAACGAAGCTGCTGTGAACATAAATGTGCTGTAATCTCAGGTCAAAAGGCTTGTTGTACATTATAAACCCAACATAGGAACCTGTCACAGATCTCAAATATAACATCAGGAAAAAATTCTGTTTGGGGAGTAAGAGATGTAAGGAGCAGTGAATCACCACATGAGAGGATAGTCCACTTCAAATGAAGATCTCCTCATATCAGGTTACAGGTAGCCATGTCCAAAAAGGAAACCTGTCACGGATTACCTTTCTAACATCAGAAAACCTGAGCTTTAGGCTTACTCATAAGAAGTGCTGCCTTGCGGGGCCTGTACTTCCAGGCCCTTTTCTCCCTCTTCAGTGTGTTTGCATGTTTCCAGAAGATTTTGTCTATATAATGTTGATGTGTTACTGGTGTGTGCTGGTAACGTCTGTGCTTTTCACACCTAAAGTGTTACAAGTGTGTTTGTGAATTGGTGGATATCAGATGTGCCTATGTGTGCTTCCTGGGATTTCTAGCTGTCGTCTGTGTAGATGTGTGCCTTGAAATCTTTTTTGCCTGATATATATTTGTTTATCTAAGAATTCTTTCCCATGTGAGGTGTGTGTCCATGCATTATTGAGAATCTGCTGTGAATTCATGTGTGCTGTAATGAGCTCTTGCAGGGCTTCTTACAGCAAAGGTTGAAAAATAAGCTTCATCACAATGTTTTTAGTCACATCTTTTTAAAAGGCACATCATTTGAGTATTTGAATTTGAGTCTGGGGGAATTCAGCATCCCCTTCTCTTCAGCTTGGCCTGCTTATCAGGAGCCTTGGTGGCAGCAGGCAACTCTTCCCTCCCACATCAAGACTATTCTCTCCCTCCCTTTCTCCTCTGCAGAACCCCTGGCTCGCTCATCACTTCTCTCTGCTCCTCTCAGCTGGGCCTTGGGGTCCCAGGAGGCCTGCAGCTGGCCTGCTGACCTTTGGCAGGCTCTGTTTGGGGCCCCACAGCTGGCCACAGCTGCCTCCCTGGCAACTCAAGGCCTACTGAGCATGGCCAGATGGAGCCTGGGCTGGGATCCTGCTTGCTAATCTGACACTGCGAGGAACGAAGAGTTCACCCAGAGTGTGGGGGCTGACCACTGCAAATTGGCACATGCTGCCCCAGGGTGCCAGGGCCAGGCTCCTCCTCAGGGCACCTGGATTAGGGGAATGAGTAAAAAAGAGACAGCAGAACTGTTTTTATTGTGCTGGATATTAGTTTAGGCTTCAGTAGTGGCCTTCTCCCTCACTTCTTCTTATGTTCTTCTCTCCATTCAGTCCAAGAGATACACCCATTTACCAGACCAGTACAAGACTGAAGGAATTATTGCCCTTCCCAGACACAGTGTGATACATTTTCTCTTTATTCAGCTGCTGTCCCACTCCCCTTCCTCCAGGAGCTCATGCATCTCAGATGCTCGTGGACCTCATGCCAAACCCACTGTGCCACTGAGGTCAGCTACTTTCTGAAAAGTCTCTTGCTTTCTGCTCCCCAGAGCAGCTGACAGGGGCCATCCAGTTCTGGAGCACTAGTAGCGTTTATGGGCTGCCTGGCAATCTGCTAGAAGATATTGGTGGCTATGATGTCAAAGGCATTGCTGGGCAGTGCTTGAAGAAGGCAATAGAGGGCATGATATATGAGTGTCAGCAAGCCCAGTGAGTGAGCATAAAGGTAGGTCAGTGTCTGTATTAAATCAAGTGCATTTAAATCTGAGACTCTCTGAGAGGCCTTCAAAGCTGGAGTAGCAGCAACGGAAGAAATGTGTGTTTTTTCTTTCTCTGAACTTCCTTTACTAATACAAGCTTTTTAACTGATATTATTTTCTGTTTTAAAAATCCATACAAAATGTATGCTAAGCAAAAACTAAAACCTAAAAAGGAAGCATTAAAAAATTTACCTCTGATTTTTTTTTAAAGTGCCATGGCCTACTGCTTGCAGCGGGACTCCGCCACCTAACAGGGACTCCAGTGCCCAGCAAAAGCTTGAGCTAGTGTGCCTATTACAGAGAGCGAAAATGTGGATGTAATCAAGTTTGAATTCAGTCTATTGCCTCGATATCACACAATTTATTAAATTAGTAAACAAATAATGGTTGTAACTTCAGCTACACCTGTGTGTGGCTCAGTGCAAAGACCTCATTAGCTGATGCATCACTGCTCCAGCAAGAGCTGAGTTTCAATTTTTGTAAATGAAAGTATTTGAATCTGCTGAAAACCTGTTCTGCTCCTTTCATTTCCACATTTTAACTAACTATATATTTAAGGTGTGTTGTTTTTTTTGTTTGTTTGTTTAAACTAGCATGAAAAAATACTGTTTGTTTTCCTTTCCAATTCATTATGCTTTGAGGAAATAGAAGACAAACAGTATTTAGGGTTTGAAAAGTATTCATTTCTACAATTGCTGTTTTGGAGCATCTTCAAATTGATCTGACAGTACAATTCTGAATATTGCTGTGTGCACTGAAAAGCAGAAGGGGAAATGTCACTGCTGAACATATATACAAAGTGTATATCTGAAATCTCTTTCACATATGTAAGGCTTACATATCTGGTTGTGGTAAACATCTTTATAGGCAACAGTGATCATAGCAAAAATTCTTTCTTAGATTTAGCTGCTATTTTACTAACTTGACACATCAGCTTTAAAAATACCACAGACCCATAGAGGTGGCTAGAGTGGAGCCAGTTGGGCAACTGGGAAGCGGGTGCTATTCATCTGATTCTCCCTATTTTGGATACTATTAGCTTGCTAGGAACAGACCACCAGACTTTCTTCTCCCTGTGTGAATTGTCTTTCTGGTACCATGACTCCTACATTTTATTAATGGTGTGTCTTAAATAAACAGCTAGGAGTTTTCCTGGCCTCTTTTTCCCAGGCCTGTGTAACAGTGTGAGCTCTCAAAGTTGAGGTGAATGGCTCAGCTGCAAAGCTTCTTCAAACAGGTGAGAACCATCCTCCTGGGCACCTGCAGGACCTCAGTGGTGAGCAGTTCCCAAGTACTAACACTTGAGTTCATAATGTCTGTGTGAAAAAAAAAAACTAAGGATCTTTTTGAGCTTTATCCCGAGTTTTAAGCATCTACTCTTGTCTTCCTTGCAAAACACCATGAGCCTGTCAGTGTGGTCACAGCATACTGCTGGGGCTTGTCCCTGCCAGGAGTGGCGAAGAAAGACAAAACTGGTGCAGGTGACTGGCATCTCATGCACTAGGAAAGGAGATGCCTTGTTAGTCTGAAGGTTTTTGTCTGTTGGAAATGTAGGTGGATTAACATCCCTTACTGTACCATAATTTGGGAATTCCTTCTGGAAGATGCACCTGGTGACAAGAAGGGCTCATGCAGAGATTATCACATGGCTAGATACATGTCTGTTCACAGGGAGCAAAGGAATTATAACTTCAGGCAACTAGGGAAAAGCTTAATAACTCTAAAATCCCCCATGCCAAGCATGAAGTAGAGGAGAAATCAAGTAAACAAGAGCAAGAGACAGCTGTATCCCTCCAGTGCCTGAAATGCACATTTTTCACAGGGTACAAATTTCTCACATGTTTATCGCCTGGGTGAAATACAAAAATGACTGAACTTTGAAATGCAGAACTTGTTATTTCTAAACTTCCTAATAAGTAGGGCAATGAAAATTTGTTTAAGGAAAGTAAACAAGAGCATGAAACGGGTCTTCTCAAGCAGAAGTGGCCCAAGTTCTGGCACACACCTCCTTTCCTGACCCCGATCTCTGCCTACCACAAGCAGTGCAAATCCTTCACCAACACAGCAGCATCTCCACCAGGCAGCAGTGGAGGCGGCTGCAGCCCTCAGCATGCCTGCATAGCTCCTTGCTCCCTAGGCACAGGTTTTGGAAGCCCAAAAGCAGAACCAACTTCTGTGGTAGCATTTCTGCAGCAAAACAGGAAGACCTGGGCATTTTGAGAGAGAAAATTCCAGAAGAAAAAAAATCCATGCACTCTCTCTTGCTTGAAATACATCCAAAGGTTGCAGATGCCTGTTCTGCAGTTTATAGCGCCAGCTTACAATGTTCCATTTACTATGGAATAATTATGAGAAAAAAATCCATGTATCTTGCTGTACAGTCTTGATTTAATGCATTGTTTGATCAATAACATACATCCTTACTTTTGTGTTTATAAAATAATTAGCCCTAATTATTGCTTTTTATTCTCATTTTTTTTTCATCCATAATATGTTTTACTGTTCATAAACAATTAACTTAGTTGCATGAATAAGTCGGAATGCTGTTTTGGTTTCCTATGCATGGAAATGAGATTTAACTTCATGGAAATTCTCATTTAATCAGAAATAGGGTATTACAAAGTACAGCTAGGCGATAAAGTTTATTCCTGACGCAACTCCCCTGAAGCCCCTGGAGTTTCACCAGGAACAGATTCGGGCCAGAAGGCCTTGAATATAGTTACACTAAATTCATTTTCTCATGCCTCAGAAATGGACTGTTTATATGCCAAGCTGTAAAGTGATATTCATGATGACTGAGGCCTGAACAACATTAAAATATCCAGATCCTCCTCTCCAAATCCTCTGGTATCTGAAACTGTTCCTTCCCTGTCAGGAGGAGGGGCGATGACTGCCGGGGGTAAGCAAGGGCAGAGTGCAGCCATGCTGGGCCTGTTTCTGGGCCTGCTGTTGAGCCTGGTGCTGGGCCTGCTGTTGAGCCTGGTGCTGGGCCTGCTGTTGAGCCTGCTGCTGGTTCTGGTGCCAGGCCTGTGGTGGAACAGGGCCACTCTGCCTTTCTGCACTCAACGGCTAAGCCCCTCTCTGCAGCCCCCAGGGGGCTTACCCCTGATAAAATGGATCTTTCTTGCAAGGATAAATGCTGTGGAAAATTGCTTTTTTTATTGCAATTATGGTGGGTATGGTGGTTCACACAGTATGCAGTGCACTTGAGAGCCAGTGCCTGCTCTCTGTTCACACTCGAATACTGTCACGTTTTCTGTTTCATTTGGCTGGGATTTCCACAAGTATGAACTTGAAATTATTCTCACAATAACTGCAGTGATTTTTAACAGTCGTGAATACCAAGCAGCTCTTACTGAGTACCTGGACAGGTAGCAAGTACAAAGAATTCTTGAAGATCCCTTATTTGGGAGCCTAGATGTTTTTGGAAAATTTTACCTCTCTGTGTAGTCAAGAATGGAGAGACAATCAGAATCAGAGAGAAAATGTTGCTAAACTTATGATAAAACCATTCACTTTTTAAAAAACATATTTTAAAATCATCAAAAAGAAATTAGCGTGTGTATTGTAGACCAAGATGTAAAAAAGCTCAATTTTCTACATCCTTTAGAACCAAGAGAAATACCTATGCACAGGTGGACTCTATATATGCAAGTTTTAGCAAGTTCAAGGCTTAAAAATAGAAGAGAGGAGGTCCTTCTTTATGATTGTAGTGATTTGGGGAAGGGAGAAAAGCAGTATTTATGTGTTACCAGATTATTTATGTAAATGACATAGGACAATGATTGACTGACTCTTTAATCCCCAATTCATTTTTATTGTAAATAATCTGGGCACAGGGGGGTGTAAATGTCCATAGCATCTCTGGCAAAACTTCTCCACAGCTGCAATGCTATCATATTGCTATAGACAACAATTTTGGAAAGCTCAGGAGTATTGCAAGGAGAAGCTCTGGGAGAAGCTGGAAGCTCGTGGCAGGCAGTACCAAGCTGGGAGGTGTTCTACATGTTTTAGTCACGTGAAGGACTCTGGTGAGTGCTTCCCTGGGGCAGGGATTTCAGACGCTCAGGCAATTCAGCCTGCTTAGATTCACCTATGTGGCCTTAACACACCCCAGGTTACTGGCAGCATTTACAGATTCTGCTGCTGCAGTCAGTGAGGTCTTGGTGTGGGTCCTGTGCTGAAGGTCTCTGCTCAGGAGGTTTTTCTGCCTGGATAACTCCAAGCTTTTTGGGACAAGCGTGTTTCAGTGGAAGGCAGGCAGATCCCATGTGGGTATCAGAGCTGCTCTGATAGCAAAACAGCAGAGCTGGGCTCTAACTCACAGCTGGAAGCGGGCAGAGGAACTTGGGGATTAGTTCTGACACTGTCATTCTCCCATTACAGTTAAATTAAATGAAGCGATTGGTGAGTGGTGGAAAAAAAGTCAAATCCCTATTGCAAGTGTATGTTCTATGTCCCAGCCAAATGTGACTCAAATATCTGTAGCCCGAAAATTGAAATTTAGAAGTATATCATCAATCCAGCAGAAAGTATAGTGTACCAATACTTAAAAAAATAGAAAGAATTCAGCAACACCTGGGCTTAAGAGGGCTATGATCTCTATAGATGTGCTCACCTTGAGGTGACACACTGCATATTTGAGGGTCTCACAGCTCCTGGATTCACCAGGGATGGCTACTGCAGCTGAAGCCCTTTGGGTACAGGAATCCAAAGCTGAAGAATTCTTTTTCCAGTGGGATTATTCGTTTTATAAAACTGCATATGTGTGCTAGAAAAGCAATTTATTTTGTCACTAACATAGGATAAAGCACCACTATGCCACTCAGCTGTCACTGGGGAGTGCCTGGAAATGGTAAATCTATTTTGGGCCCAGTAGCAACTCTAATCATGGCGAACATCCTTCCAGTCTGAAAAAAAAAAAATTAGGAAGTATAGGACAAAGTCTAATTTGTTCAAGAGTTCTGAAGTTTAAGGGATGGATTTTCTGAAGAATATAAGGTTACTTGAAAAATCCTGCTTTTCAAACTTTTGCAGTGGAGAGTTTTAAATGTGTATCTTAAAAAAAACCAAACCTTTATGCTATTTAAAGTCTTGAAATCTATAGGAGTTAGGCAATTTTCAATGTCTTACAGCAGGCAAAGGCTCAAACTCTCTAGTGGGGTTATGTTTTTAAATACATTTGAGAATGAAACTCTAGTTTCACAATGGGTATTTAGTGATCTCTGGTGCAGAGTGAGTTAACTTTACAGAACACTGTTAAGGGAAATGCACTGCGCACAGTGAGGCACCTGGGTTCCCAGCGTTGTTACTTCAGAATATGTTATGCAAATCAGGGCTCTGCCTGAATCAAAAAATGTGATGGAGAGCATGTCTTAACTTAAATGTTGTCTGACAGTGTCTTCCCCTAGTTAAGATTTGTATTTCTTTCATCTGCTTGAAACCTTCATGTCGTTATCTAAGCAGGAATTAATACTTCATTTAGACAGTAGGAGCATTTGTGAAGTTACTCCCCTTCTGTCACACAGGTTACCGCTTACAGCACTCACTCATAGTGCAGAAGGTGAATCACGGCCCTTTCCTGCTTGTATTGGAGGGAGTGCTTTGATTAGGAGGGTAGAGAGTGACAGCAGCTGGGACAATGAGATCCCAAACTACCACTGCCAGTGACTCTGCTCTTGTTTTCCAGAGGAGGTCTCCTTGCAAACCTGATTCTCATGGGGCAAGCTGGAGCTCTAGGATGATTGCAGCAATGCTCTTTATAAACACCATGTGCATACTGAAACAGAGATGCATGTTAACTAATTCTCTGTGTTTGCCTAGTATTGGAGGAGGCTTCTTTCCAATGCTGACCATGTACTTTAAATATATTTGAATGCAGTCATGCCTAAGAAGGAACAACATATTTGCTTATTACATGTAGTATCTGTCGCAGCAACTTAGACTGTTGACTGTGAGTTGAAGAAAAAGAAATCCGTGTCACCTAAAGATATTTTTACTGTTGTTGAATTGAGTGGTGACAATCTGAGAAGAAGACCGATGAACTGAGGGTAAAATGGCATCAGCAGTTAGCTTAGGCATACATGCTGGAAATTGGTCTGTTACGTCGCTGGCAGAGCTCAGTTGCAGGCTCCAGTGCAGCTGGGGCTTGCTGTAAGGTCTGGGCTGTGCCGTGTGGCCCTGCAGCAGAGCACAGCATGCCTTAGTCTTCTTCCAAAGTTTGAATTGCTTTGAATACCCTTAGTATGCATGGACAGCTGCTCACAGGGTAGGGCTGAAGGGAGGAGCAATGTCCAGGCAGAGGTTTTGTCCTCTCTTTACACCACAAAGTGTATAATTTGGCATGATTCCTCATGTGCCTGTATTTTCCTGGTTCCAGAAGTCACCACTTTTTAAAATTTGCCTGTATCCTTTAAAATCCTCTGATGAAATGATGAAGTAACTCAAAGCGGTGGCAGTCACCCATAGCAGATTGCTGGCATGCTTAAGGATACTAAAGCAGCAAGGTCTCACTTGCAGTACACAGGATGCTTCTAACGGCTTACACTGCTTCTACCTGCTTATCTCTTTCCCTGAGGGATGAACTGTTTGAAAAGTGTACACAGCCCTAATAAAACCATCCTCTATTACTAATGCCTGACAAAGAGCCAGGCTGCTGTTCATACTCTTCAGGGGCTGTTGTGATGCAGAGTGGCAGCAAAACACCCAAAACAATTTTCTGCTTGAGTCACTGGGGAAATAGTCTAATGAATGTGGATGCTGTCCTCACATGTTTAAACAGAACCCTTCTTTCTGTTGTGCTTAGTCCTCTCAATTACACATAATGCTGATACACCAGATGTTGCCATCTCTCCACAGTTCTGTTTTGAAATTTTAGACTTCATTGGATAGAAATGTTCTTTTATATCATTCTCACATTTTCCAGGACTTTGTTCTGCAAGCATTAGGAATTACGTTGGAGTAAAGAAGGGCAGAACCAAGCCTGTTACATGGCTCCATTCTTGCTAGGAAATGTCAGCATCTACAAGTAAGTTGCCAGTAAAAATCAACACCCCAGATGACAGGAATATTTGAAACAACAACATAGTAAAACAAACAAACAAACAACTGTCTGTTTAGAATCAGTCAATAAGGGATGCTTTTCAGGGAGCTAAAGAAAGGCAAAAAATCTTTTCAGAAACGGCAAATTAAAAGGCGTATGTTGTCCAATCCCATCCCCAGATTGTCTGACCGCTTGGCTTGCTGCAGTCTATTGCATTATAATCGAACAGTTTAAGAATTCATATATGTAATTCGATTCATTGCACTGGTAAATATGAAGTCAGTTCTCCTGACTTTGCACCTGAAGTTCCATAAATTTTCTTTTCCCATCCACTTTATATTCACTGATTTCATGCCAGGTTATTAAAAAATTATCTTTGTAACAAATAGAGCAGCTGTCCACAACAGCAGTATCTAAGTAGGATGATTAACTGTGCTGCCTTATAGTCATACAGGGTAAATCATGCCAAACCTTGCAGGTGACACTTGTCGCCCAAAGGGTAAAAGGGCCACACATGGTGGATATGAACATGGGGCTGAAGTGGCCACTTGCTTCCCTTGGAGATGTGGGCGATGGGGGAGCTTCTGTAGTTGGGAGTCAGGGTCACCAGGGATGGGGAAACAAGGCTGAGAAGAGAAATTATACTGTCAGATAGAGCAGGCTTCCAGAAATGTCCTTGTGGAAATGGAGACACTGGTAAATGCTAGTACCCTCAGGGTTATCGACATCTTAATTCTGAAAGATGCAATTTTTGGCCTCGGATGGGAAGAGTTTTCCTAGCTGCTGTAACACCCTTGGGACCTAGTCCTTGGATCTTGCCTCTCCTTATAGATAGATGAATGCCTTAGAAAATCTTTCAGTGAGACCTAAATTCAGTAGGATATTTCTATGCGTGGTCAGCTCATGATGGTATGTACTGTCGATGCTGAGGGCATGCATTATAAATCCAGGTGTGTAGTTGTATATTTTGGGCTATAGATGGCAGTCGTTTCTTCTAGTTTTCTTCTAGTACTGTATAATGCAATAAAGTTTTGATCTGTAATTGTGCCTTTAAGAGATAATCAGTACCTAATAAATAACAGCACTTTAAAAGTGCTAAAAAGCACAGTTAGTCATATGCTGGTTGCATAAGTGTAATTTTCTCACCTTTTTTTAGAGTGTCTTAAAATCTGTACACGAAGGATAATTTGCCATTGTATCTAGTTACATGCTGATAAACTTTCTGCACGATAATTTATGATACTATGTGCCATCTGCTATGAATTTTCATAAAATTAATTTATCCTGCCCTATTATGGCTCATGTCATCTGTATGAAGTCAATTTATGGAGTGCTTGCTTTTAGCAAGAGGCAGGGGGTGCTTCAGCCTCCCATGTAGTGGATTTCAGAAATTGATGCCTTCAGGGGATTTCAGGATATAGCTTCAAAACACAACACTGAGCTGCCATTTTGTGAGCAAATGATTCTCCAGGTGCTAATCCTGTTCATGTGTTTGTTATTTTCTTAGATGCATCACAAACTTTTCAGCTTAACAATACAAAGTATGGTGACTGCAGATCCCCTGCAAAGCAGGCAGAGCACTCTGCCTGTTGCGATGGCCTCAGGGTGAGTACACAGGATGGGAAGGAGTAGGCTGGCACTGTAACAGTACAGGGAGCACACGTGTATGTGTAGCTGGGAAGTATGTATGTGTGCACAGCAGGTAGAACATCTTTGGAGCAGCGCAGCTTGGAGGCTCCAGATTTCTGGGGGCAAGAGGTACGCTCAGGCCCACAGGTGACACAGGCCACAAAGAACTAACATGTGCAGCCCCGAGAGTCACAGGGCACAGCAACACATTGCTGCTGGTGCGTGTGTGTGGTCACACACTGTGCTTGTGGTGGCTGCTGGTTTTCAACATTCTTATCAGTTCTTTTCCAAGCAGTAGCTGGAAGGCACCAGGCAAGTGGTGAAAATAAATTGAATCTTTTTGGCAATATAAATGTTTGTTTTGCTCAAGTTTTAATGAAAGAGTTCCTTATTTCTTTTGGCCATATGTCTCCAGTTTCAGTCTGTTAGTAAGACTAAGCTCTGCTTGTTGTGTTTTTGTTGTTGTTGTCTCTTTGCAGATAACAAACAGAGGAAAATGCCCATTACAGAAAGCAAAACATATGTAAAATAGAGGGAGTTGTTTTGTTTACTACACAATATGCCTTTGTTTAACCAATCTTCCTTTCCATATTGCTGGGGAAGCCCAAAGGTAGCCCAGTGGCAGGCCAGCAGCCTTCCAAAGGAGGAGCATGTGCAACGAGCAACACGGCTCCCTGAGAAGGAATGGGAAAAACTTCTGCCTGGGAGGAGAGCAAAGGATGTGTTTTCCCAGCTTCTTCCAGAACAGAAAGAGGAAGACACAAAAGTAAACTGACATTAAGCAATAGGTATTTTATCTAGGAATAACTCTTGCAGAGAAGGATTTGGGATTATTGGTGTAAAAAACACTGAATTATGAGCCAGCAGCGTGTACCTGCAGCCCAGAAAGCCAGCTGTATCCTGGGCTGCACCAAAAGGAGCATGGTTGAGGGAGGTGATCTCTGCTCTGCTCTCATAAGGTTCCACCTGAAGTTCTGTTCCCAGGCCTGGGGCCCTGAGCACAACAAAGATATGGAGCTGTTGTTATGGGTCCAGAAAAGGGACACAAGGGAGCTGGAGCACCTCTCCTGTGAAGACAGGCTGAGGGAGCTGGGCTTGTTCAGCATGGAGAAGAGAAGGCTCCGGGGAGACCTTTCAATACTTGAAGGGGGCCTACAGGAAAGATGGGGAGGGAATCTGTATCAGGGAGTGTGTAGTGATAGGACAAGGGTTAATGGCTTTAAATTAAATGAGGGGAGATACAGATAAGATTTTAAGAATAATTTTTTCACTATGAAGGTGGCGAGGCCATGGAACAGGTTGCCCAGAGAAGCTCCATTGCTGGAGGCGTTCAAAGCAAGGTCGGATGGGGTTTTGGGTAACCTGGCCTAGTGGGAAGTGCCCTGCCCACAGCAGAGGGGGTGAAACTGGATAGTCTTTAAGGTTCATTCCAACCTAAACCGTTCTTTGATTCTGACTCTGGAGACTGAAGCCCAGCCTCCCATGTGAAGCAGAGCAAGATGAGAGTAAACAAGCTGGGAGGTGTCCTGCACATCTCCTGTGGTGTTCAGATCTTTGGCCAAGCCTCAGTGCCTCTGGAAGCTTCGTTAGTGAAGTTCTGCAGGAATCCACACCATATAACATATTCATAAGTGATCTGGAAATAGCCATAACTAGCTAGAAGACAATGTTTATTGATGTTAATAAATCAGAGTAATAAAAATAAGGACTAGCTAGAAGAACTGTAGAAAGATTTCATGATACTCAGTGGGTGAGTTTTAAAATGGCAGATGAAAGTCAGTTTTGATTAATGGAAAATGAGGCATATGGGGAAAAAACATCCCTAACTTCACACATTAAATCATGAGTTGTCTTACTGATTACCGCTCAGGGAAGAGATCTGAGAATTATAATCAATGGTTTTGCAAAAAGTTCAGCTTGATACTCAGAGTAGTCAGAAAAGCAAATTAGATTTTAGGTATTATAAAGTAAGAGATAATGAACAGCCAGAAAATATCATGATGCGATTATAAAAATTCCAGTGTGCCCTCAGACTGTACAGACATCACTAGTACTCCATCTGAAAATTTATGTAGCAGAATGGGAAAAACTCAAGGAAAGGCAACAGATGTGATCAAGGATTCCTGAATGGCTTCTCTACAACAAGCAATGTAGCTTGCAGAGTAACCTAGGACTTTTGTTTAATTTTTAATTCTTACCATGTATCTAACATCAGAAGAAGATGACTCAAGGAAGATGCAGTTCTATATTAAATGATCTAGATGAAAGATGAAGACATGATAGAAGCTCATGAATGGCATGGGTAGGCATAGAGGGAACGATCACTTCATGTAGGACAACAAGGGGATACTAAATTAATAATAATAAAATAAGTTCAAAACAAGCTTTTTAATCTTGATCAACCATTTCCTTTTGTTCTGAACTTACTGTGACACTGCTGCAGGACAGGGTGCTGAAAAGAACTGGCTTCAAAAAAACCCTAGAAGAATGCATGCAAGACGAATTCATCCAGGGCTACTAAATATAGTGGCACTCATTTTTGGTTCAAGAAGCTTCTGAGGAAGCTCCAAGTTGCTGCAAGTTGGTAGAGATCTGGGGGGGCCTCATTGCAATGCTTGCCCCATCTTCCACTCTGTGGAGGTGGATTTTGAGGCCCCCAGATCGCTGGCTTCATCCATTGTGCTCCATCTGTATCTTTTTATGTTCTGTTCTCTTGAAACCAACAAAAGACCTATCACCGGATGGTTTTATGTCCAGGTAGCATGTGATTTCCTAGAACTACATCCATAGTAGTTGATTCAGTAATGTCTCCATGCTACAGAAAATGTGCAGACATAGTTCTTTATCTCAGTTATTGCCCATTCACTTCTCACAGCCTATTGGTTTGCATGGATTCTGTGCGCTCCCTAATCCTTGGCAGTTACTGCTTCAGCAATAAACATTTTTGTGCTATTGTCGGCTAGATCGTTGCATTATGTAGCATCTAACATTCAGGCTTTTTATCTGACCTATTTGTCTAGGTTCCCTCTGCAGTGAATGAACAGAAATAGCCATTTACCATTAACAATTTTATTTTGAGGTGGGGGAGATGTAATGACCCAATATATTTTCTTCAGTGACAAGTTGGGAACAGGACATTCCTACAAGGAAAACAAGAAACCAATATTTTTTCCAGTGGGGAAGGTGAAAGGTTTTGTGCTGCTTCCATGGATCAAATAGAAAGCTGTAAAGCTGGGGTGGGAATAAAGCCTAGCAATACAGAGGGGGGAGGGGTGGAGGAGGATGATTAGAAAATTCTTGTAGTGTCTTCACTGGGGGAAAAAAAATATTGTACTGCATCAGTAGCCCTTACATAGATGAGCTGAATCACCCTTTGATGATAATTGTTCCCTCCATTAACTGCAAAGGTTCATACTTGGCTTAGACCAGAAACCTCCATTTCAGACAGCTAGTGTTACTGGGGTGAACCTCACCTTCCCTGGTTCGGAGACAACTACCCTCTGAAGACAAAAAGTCGTGTGTTCTAACTGACTCCTGAGTCACTCCAGACACTTCAATACCAATTTTTAGACACAAATCTGACAAATCTTCAGACAGCTCGACATTCAGAAGGGTTCTTTTTCCTCTTGTTTCTCCAGCTTTGAGGATCACCATTCTCCGAATCCTGGCTTGCAAAACAAATTTGTGTTAAGACTTCTTTTCTTGGTAAGACAGTGTTACTCCTGAGCAGCTCAGCTGAACAATTTACTAACAGCAAGATGAGGGCTTCAAAATCGTGCTTCTCAGGTGTGCTAATGTTCGTGCAGGTAGTTGCTAAACTTTCATTAGTTCAGCAAAAAATATGCTTGGAAGCTGTTTGGCATCTTATGAGAATCACTTGCTCTGTATTAGTGCCTATGGGTTATTTCTCACACTCTTTGCTCTATTCAGATTTATGCTGGTCATCCTAGACTTAGCTGGTGACATGGAGAAGGAAGCACACCAGCCTCGAGGAAGACCTCTTTACAAATGACAGGAGATTATTGCTTGAAGCTTGCAAGCAGTCAAATTACGTTTTGTCAGAATTTGGGTTTGGCCTTACTTAGCCTGTCCTTGACAGCAATTTTGGCCAACAGTCCTGTAATCACACTGAGCCAATTCCAGGATAAGATCTCATTTTACCCCTTTTTGTCCAGGATTGTGACTATTATCAGAGTGCGTGTTTTTCTAGCAGAACTGAAGAACTTGGTCTTCTGTTAAGTCTCATACACACACCATATACACTGAACAGAAGAACCGAACTCTGCCTCCAAGGAGCAGCCTTTGCACCTTACATTTCATGGAACAAATGTGAAGGTTGTTGGTGCCTGGACTTCTCCACTGGAGCTTGCAGAAGGTAGGACTGATTTATCCTGGCTGCCTTCCTCTGGGGATGCCTTTTTTTGTGTCTGCGTGTGTTTTTTTTTCTTTCATTTCCAACACTGCTGCCAACTATCTCAGGCTTCCATTTGGCAAGCTGGTGCTTCCATTGGTACTGTCTTCTCCCAGGTCTTCCAGGGAGACAGCTGCCTGAGAAGATGAACCATGGTGTGAGGAACCAAATTCGAGCTCCTAGATTGTTTTTCCTGCTTCAAAAAGGCAAAGCTTTCAAATAGTTGAGTGCATATGCTGAATATCAAAACCTTGGTAAGAGCTGGGTGCAGAGGATGGGGAAGAGGAAGAATTTGTTTGTCCAGAAACAGAGAAACAAAATGCCTCTAGAGCTAGGAGGTGTGGCTGCATCTGATGACTTGTGTCTGTTTGGGTGCCTCGCTGAGGACAGGAGCCGGCAGTGGTGCAGACTGCTAGCATCCTCGGGAAAACTGCAGCTACGGGAAAACCCAATTTGATGCCTATCTTTGGCAAGTTCTCCCCTGAAAGCAGAGCAGCTGCTGCAGGGTGAAAATCGTGACTTCCATCAAACGGTAACTGTGCCCGGTTCACACGGCTCCATTCAGCAAGGCACAAGGACTTGCGCTTAAGGTTTCATTTACTTTGATGAGTACGATTCACTCGCCTAGCGGTGCTTTGTGGAATTGTTCATCAGCACATCAAGACCATGAGGAGCAGCAGGTGTAGAGTCCACTCATTGTACTGAGCAGTACTTAACATTAATCACAGAATCCTTAACCAGGTATGAATACTGCTGCTATTACTGTCACTCTATTACTAAACACTTCTGAAGGCATGGAATATTTGCTCATGTGGAGTTTTGTTAAATGAAGCCTTTTTGAACTGTCCCGTCACTGTGAAACGTGGAGAAATATTCTGAAAGGAATGTTGCGTGGATCTGTGTGCATCTGCATTTGTAACGGCAGCAGAAAACGAGCACCAGCAGCAGCGGGGCAGCCAGGATGCTGTGAGCACCGGCAGGCGCCAGGCGGCTCCCTGGGAGCGTTCATCCCGCTCTGAGCTGCGGGAGAGCCGATTTGCAGCTCTGGGAACAGTCGCATACAGATAAGGCTTGCAAGGTATGTTTGTACAACAGACTCTGAACTTGCCATGGATACAGAGGAAACAACACTCTGGGACCGAGACAGCCGACTTTGGTGGCTACAGCAGAGCAGATGGGAAGTGTTGCATTTGCAGCAAGAGCCCCACAGGACGGGATCTGGAAAAGCTGCAGCTGGCTGGGGAGACTGGGGAGACTGTACTCTTCCCACAAGGTTTCTCTTTTTAGTGAGGCTTATTCTTACCCAAACCTAGAGAAGTGGCTTGTCCTCCCGACACAGGAAAGTAACTAGTTTAGAGAAAAAAAATACATTCCTGGAGATTTCCTGTGTTAAAAATCATAAATATGTTCTCATTTCAGTAGCACTGCACTGGCTACTCTCAGTTCTTCAAAAGTATTTTGTTGTTTGTTCTCTGCATTTCTTTCACTGCAACAGAAATGTTTGAAAAGTGACTCTTGGGATAAAGTTTTCTGTTGGATCGGTTTAAAAACTAATCCTAAAGAGAAGTGATCCTTCTCTATCAGCACGGGTGAGGCTGTACTTGGAGCACTGTGTCCAGTTCTGGCCCCTCAGGGACATGGACGTACTGAAAAGAGTCCAGTGATGGAGATACGGAAGGGACTGCAGCACCTCTCCTGTGTGGAAAGGCTGAGAGAGCTGGGACGGGTCAGCCTGGAGGAGGGTCGGGGGAGTCTCTTCAGTGTGTAGAAGTACCTAAAGATGCAGAGAGGCTTTTTCCAGTGGTGCCCAGTGCCAAGATGAGTGGCAATGGGCACAAACTGGAACACAAGAGGTTCCCTCTGAACACCAGGCAGTGTTTCTGTGCTGTGCAAGTGATGGAGCACTGGCTCAGGCTGCCCAGAGAGGCTGTGGTCTCCTCCTCGGAGACCTTCTATGATCTATGACCTTTAAAAGCCACATGGATACAGTCCTGGGCACGCTGCTCTGGGTGTCCCTGCTCGAGCAGGGGGTGGAGCAGATGGACCCAGATGGCCCCGCCAACCTCAGCCACCCTGGGATCCTGTGAACTGACTAATGAAGGAATTCTCTAGGAGTAGGATGTATTTGAGTGTTACCTTCTTGCACACAGAACTCGGCCTGATGCAAGCCTCACAGAAAGGATGGATGAAAGAAAAGAGGAGGTACTCATCTACCCCCTCAGTTCTTTACGGTTTTGAAAAAGTTAAGTGCAATTGCTGGACCATATGCTTCCCTTCTGGTCAGATGATTTGGTAACAATAAAGCTAACTTCAAGAAAATAAATTCAAAGTAGATGAAATTCCTATGGGAATTATTATTTTTTTTTCTGTTGGATTTTGGCTACTCCTTATAGACATCTTCTGCTTTTCTCATTTTTTTTAGTTAACCTTGGAGCGCTGCAGGTTTCTAAATTTCAGAACTGGTAAAAGTTTTGCCGTGGCTCTTGCTATCAGAAATTCCTACATTAGAGGTTTGATGGCTTTGAATTTTGTGCATCTCTGTCACCGAAAATCAAAAGCAACTGTTCATCTTTTGGGCTGCAGATAAGACGCAGATGACTAGCCCAGCGTTCCTGCTGGCAGCACAGACTTCTGTTATTTAATATTCATGGACTGAAGCTTGTTGTAGTCTGCTCCTGCATGTAACACAGAATTTGCTAAGGATACCTGCCTTGAGCTCTTAAATTTCTCTTAGAATTATTGTATATTGTTATGTTGGGAGTTAGATGAAACATTTCTGAATGTTTCAGAACAGACAGCTGTAGCAACAGGAACCTCCTTACAAAGGAGTGTGAGGCCTATTCACCATTTGAGCTATGTGGGTAGTGATCTCAGATTGGGGAATTCAAACACTGGCTGCTTATTTATTTACATATTTGGCTCTTTGCTGTTTTGGTTATCTATTTATTTGAAGCTGTGCATGAGGAAGCAGCAAAGAGAACAAAAGACACTGCTTCCTCCATACTGGGCATTTAGGCTCTGCTCAGCCAGCGGCTCTGCTTATGAACCCTTTTACAGGACACCTTACCCCATGTTAGAGAGATGTCAGAGACAGGTGGAATGAATCACATTCTAGGGATGCCTCTAGCTCACCTCTGACCATGGAAAACAGTCCGTTTAAGCTCCACAACTTGCTTTCAGATAGCTGAAGGTAGAGGCAGTGAATCCATCAAGCATGTATCTAAATCTTTTTCCTGCTTCACAGCACAAGATTGCATTTGCTTCCTGGAGAAGCAGAGTGAGCTTGGGTCGTCTGGCACGGCTGTTTGAACGCATCCCTAATTCATCTTGATCTTCTCATGAGTAAGTACAATGGATTGTATTTCTCACAAGACATAATGTAGCATGCAGCACATTCTTGCAAACTGTCCCAGAAGGCACTCTGGTTTTGAAACCTGAGTTTTGTTTCCTTGAATGCTGGACACTGATATGGTCTTACTAATGCTTATGCAGGGACAGTACTACTTCTAGACGATAATCCTCGCCTTATGTATGCAAGGATTCCCTTAGCTCTTGGTTCTGCATTAGGAGTGTCCTTCTTAAATCTCATACTTTTTAACATAATTGCTACTTTCTGAAAGTCATCTTGTAATGACTTACATCTTGTATGCACAGAATAACTATTTTTAATTCTGAATTTATGCTTAAAATCCTGTATTATTTCAAGTACAGGCAAAACCATCCTTCTTCTTGTATGGCATTTTTATTCTTGTTTGCTCGTGAGACCCTAGATTTCATACAGAACTCCCAAATCTCCAGAATTTGTGGCTGATAAAACAATTTCTTATTCAGCAAATGTGGCATGTATTTTTGAGCCTTCTGGAAGAGTTCCTAAAGGTCAGATTGGAAGCCTGGCTGAGATAAACATCTACAAAAGTATAATGTGTAGGACTAAGAGTTCTGCAGCATTATTCATCAAGGAACTGCAGGTATTTTTCTCATTGCTTCCACTCATGTGCATTCACTGACCTTTCATCTGCGACTTGTCACTGTAGGAGAAGAGGAAAATGCAACTTGGTGAGCTTTTCTCTTTATCGAGGGATATAAAATCCTTAAATCCCCTATAAAGTGCCATAGAAAAACTACGGCTACAACAGCAGATCCATCAACTACAGTTCTTACATCTGGATCTCTGGTACTGGCGAATATAATGCAAGAGCTTGTAAAAATCACATGACACCCCTTTGATCATTGTAATAAGGAGACAGAAAAGACTTCTTGAATCTCCTCCTTCGATTTGCTGCCAGTGCGGGGAAGCACATGAGGGAACCCCAAGGGTAAATGTGAGCAAAAAAACTCACTAAGTCGACTGAATGTCAATTCTGTGTAGTGAAACAGCAAATGCCAGGAGAGCAATCAGATAAAATATGATGCACGAGTACCTGCAGACCTGCATGCGTTACGTGATCTCCACACGCTTCTTTAGGTCCAAATTCAGCAGTCCATGTGTGGACTTACCACATTGGGACCAAGGGCATTTAAATCACAAATGAAAATACTGTCTGTAACTAAATGCAGATGATAGGTTTAGAGACACAGACTGCCCCGCGATGAAGTGGCTCTATGTTTTATTGATCAGTAGGGGGGCATGAAAAATGACCTTTAAGGAGACACTTCTCCCTGCTTCCATTTCAAATTTATTATCAGTTGTATTTTACTTGTATTTTTTCTTTCACCTTATTTTTAAATGTTGGCAAAGACGGGAGTGTTAATATTAGTGTGCATAAATAATTTATTGAATAATAATATATGAAAATGAATTTGATATGCTTCTCTATATGAATGACATTCTATTACTGAAATTTATTAATCAGCACATTCCACTCCATCAAATCTAAATTTTTTGAGGAAGAGGAGGGGAGGAGGTGGAGAGGCAGTTTGGAAAAATGCAGTACAGTGGGCTGACTAAATCTGAATAATAGTTGGTCTCTGGAAACGCACAGATATAAGTGTAACTCAAATCATACTGATGAGATACAGAACAGTTATATGCAGTCATAGTAACAATTTATGTACCGTTAATATTAATAGCAGTGTCTGTTTGAGAATACAGATTTAAAATAGGTACGTACAATTTTATTAAGTATAAAAAGATACCGTGCAGAGCACAATACAATACATTTCAGCTTGAATTCTGGTAGTGCTCAAGCTCCACTGTCTTAATTGATATTGTCACCAACAACCACTGGATAGATTTACTTCTCTGTATAAAATGAGCCTTTTCTGGATATATTCACAACGTTTGGTTTTAAAAATACAGTAATATCATTTCACTGGCTACTTACACTAATCAAACACTGACAAGACTGGTGGCCAGCCTGCATCTGGTTTTTAACATACGTACATTACTGACAATTTTCCCTGGTTTGTTTTGCCTCTCTCTTGAGAACAGATCCTTCAAAATATTAATTGTTGCTGACTTTTTTCCAAGTTCACAATCAGAACACTGCCTCACACTACTTCTACATTCCTCACATTGCTAAACTTCACTGACATCAGCTGAGTCTTCAATATGCAAGGACTGCAGGACTCTCCCCTAAGCTCCTTTCCCCCCAGTTAAGCTTTTTCTAATGTAGCACAGAAGGCATGCTTTAAATGATTATTTATTAGGATACAGGGATTCTATTTGCGGAATTTCTTTAAAGTGGATGACATTTATAGCCTTCCAACTTTGACTATTTTCTTTGGAAAAGCAGACATGTAAACTTAAGAAATTATGTATTTTGCTTGTACATTCCAATTTGGTTTGATTAAAAAAGAAAAGTCAGAACTCTTAACTTCAACTTGATTTAAATGATAACATGAGGGTCTTAAAAGAAATGACTTACACTTCCCCCTCTCTAAAATATGTTAACGTTAGACTCGAAAATAAATTAAATAATACAAAAATGCTGAGATTATGCTATCACAGGAATATCTGCCAAACAAAGCTTGGTCTTTTGCTAACATTAGCTTACTACATTTGCAATACATGCTAAGCAAAGACCCTACTTCTCTAACAGGTACATTCAGACAATATATATTTTATGGAATAAATATATAATATATCCAGTTATAGATTTCTGAATAGTAGCTATAATAGATACAAGCAATGCCTACATTTAAAAATACAGTTCTAGGATTCCCTAACTTTACCACTAATAAAATTAAAATTGACCTAAAACTTTCTCACTCTGTTGATGCATAATAAAATATATGGAAACACCAAGAGTAAAAAGCCAATTGCTTCTACAAATGGAATACTTTATAAATATAGTAAATTGCTATTTTCAGAGGGAAACTTGAAAATTATAAACAGGAAGTTAGGTTAAAACAGCTCTACAATATATAGTACAAAGTGGCTATGAAGCGCAATGTATGAGTTTGATGTCTGTGGCAAAATTCTGAACTGATGCAGTTGTTTATTTCTGGAGATAATTGTAAAGAAAGACTCCGTCCCCCAGAACAGCCAATCTTGATCTCCTTAAGCCAAAACTTTCACTGACTAGAGAAAGCCAACCGCCCACTCTGTGAGAGTAAGGAGTGCAAGATTAGATCAAACAATTATTTGGAAGCCCTGGACTTCTCTGTCTCATACTGTTTACTTACCATGCTGTTCTCATTAGGAATAGAGTCACAGAACTACTATGTACCTGTGACTGCCATGTTCTGAAAAGTCTAATAACGATAAGTGCCCTCTATATGGCAGTCTTAACTACATTATTCTTCTACTGAACATTCTCCAGATGAATTCTGTTTCGTGTTTCTGTAGTTGCTCCCTTTTGATGGAATACTGAAGTACAGCTCTGGTTGCTTGATTACTGCACTCTTGATCGAGGCTTTTTTTTCCTTGAGAATAACCTAGAATTAAAGAAACACATATCTCAGAGCAAGAACAAAGAACTGAGGAATTTAATTGCTGGCTGTCTCTGCCTGCCTTTTTTCCCCTTTCAGATTAGATAAAAATTTAAAATGAATAAAAATACCTTACTTGCTAAAAAAAAAAAAAAGAGTTTTAACTGGAAAAATGAAAAATAGTATGTGAGACTGTGCTGCTTGTACATTTAACTCCTGCATTGGCCCCACTTTATACAGAAACCCAAAACTTACTTACATCACAAAATATTACCATTTATTACTTCTGCCTGAGTTAGGGTCCTGAAGCAGGATTCGGATCCCACTCAGAATCTTCACAGACTTCAGTGTTGTCTGTATCAACAAAACTGGAATTCTGATGGCTACAGGATGTGTGTTCTACCAGGGTTTTTTTTTCCCCTAAGTATCAGCAGAGGTCAGTGTCAACATAAGTAACAATGACACTGTCACTCAGAGCTTCAGTTTCTCATCATTTGGGGACTTCATGAATCAACTGTAGAATATTACTTGTACAAATGCTGCATTTTGGGAACTGATAGTATAAAATCTGGAGGATCAAGCTTTAAGCTCTTGCTTTACCACATGCTTCCTATTTGATTTCATTTGGGCAAACTGAGTGTATTTATATACATATTCAAGTCACGAGCTGCCACTGATTTCAGAAAACATGCCACTAAGGAAAATCTGGGCTTTGATATCTCTGTACCTCACATGTCACCTGTTCTGACTGCACTGGAAAAAAACAAAAGCCTCTTGGAAGCTGTTGTAATACTGAATATCAGTAAGAAGTGAATGAAGCGCTTTCTACCGAACTGGACAGGAGAAGTAAGACTTGTGGCTTCCCTGCACAGGAACCACAGACTGAAGTGTGGGGTTCCTGTAACAGGACATGGACTAGAAAAACTTTTCTTCATGTACGAACAGCAAATATTAATGCTCTGTTGTACAGTAGTAAAGGTATGGTTGAAAATATATTAAACTACCTAAATTTGGTAGTAAATGCTTGTCACCGCTGTTTCCAGGCAATGCAGATTTCTTATGCAGTCTTGCTTACACATATGCCAGTGCTGCACAGTGGGCATTGATCTTTGGGTTATTAGAAACTGGCTCCAGAACTTGTTAAGGCCTTTCATTAATCTATTTACAAAATGCATTTTAACTGGGACAGATTGCATGGAAATGTACCAAAGGATGAGCTCTCCTAGTTCTCACTGCGCTTGCCAGGGCTCTCTCCCAGCCCACCCCAAGGGCTCCCCAACCTGCCCCAGGGCCAGGACCCAACATCACCCCTGGGGCCATCAGCCCCTGCCCCAGCCAAGCAACAGTGCCAGCTCCAGCTCCTCACAGCACTGCCCTTCCTGGCCTTGTGCCCCACTCAGCTGGGCCCTTCCGTCGGCCCCAGGCTGGGCCTGGCCTCGGCCTGGGCTGGTACTGCCCCGGTGCCCCTGCTGCCTCCTCCTGGCTGGGGTTGGATAGGCCCTGGTGCCAGGCCCTGCCCTGCCGAGGGCCTTAAGGAAGACAATGAATACTCTCACCTACGACATGTGATTTTGCTGTGTATTTTGCTGCTGTTGCTGCTGCTGAATGAGCAATTGCTGCTGTTGCCGGCGTCGTGCTGTTCTCAGTTTTTCGAAGCGAGCCTCCATCTCTTCCAGCACCTTGGGAGTGTAGCGTACCACCAGCTTGACGCTGTCCTTGGCCGCCTTCAGCAGCTCCACTGCCTTCTCATGGTGCTCCCCTTCAACACTCTGGAGGCAAGGAGCACAGACTTAATCGTAAAAATGCTGCTTTGACCTAGAGCTCTGTCCTCTTTTTTTGCACTTGCTGCCATGGAAAAGCTGTCAGGGTTTTCGGAAATTTCCAGGCTTTACAGTTTTCAAGGAACCATTACAGGAAAGTGTGGAGTTAAGTAAGACTTTTACACTATTGCAAATGTATTCATCTTCATATTTTAAATAACTCAAGTGTGTTTCAGGTTGCATTACAAACCTAACTTACGATCCATGTGAAGAGGAGGGGAAATGCTCTACATGCTTTATGCAAACACAAATAATGTAAAAAATCAAACGTCTCCTGCAGTACAAACCCAAACACTCTATTTGCAAGGTACAAAAATAAAGTGGAACAGAGCGAACATAAAATCTTATTTACACGCTGGTAAGAAATGAAGAAATTGCAAGTCTGAAATTGCAGTGCCTCTCTTATGCCACGGCCCTGCCAGGATCCTGCCGTGAGCGATGTGTGGTGATGGAGCAGTTGTGGAGATGCGGGAGGAGGAGTGCACCCACAGCTCTCACAGACAGCCTCTGCACTAAGGAGCTGATGGCACTGCTCACACACTGAATGTAGATATGGCACTGGTTCCATCAGAGTGAAACTGGTCTTTACCTGGTTAGTTGTATGTAATCGAACACTAACACCTGAAGCATTTCCAGTCCTTGCCTAACAAATGCATTTTCTCCCTCTTACTGGAAAATGTTTTATAGTAAGGTGATACCTGCTGTGTTGCAAATGCATACCGAAAGGGGATCAAGGTCTGATTTCTGTGCTAGCATTGCTTGAAACAGTACATTTCCAAAAGGGGGAAGTAATTTGGCTGTAAAAAGAATATTTAATTTCTATCATTAAATGGATTGACTGGAGTGCTTTTCATGCATGTAGATTGTTCCACTCCTTAGGAACAAGGGTGACATTTTCTAATGGTGCATGATTGCCCACGTGTTGTAGGATATATTCCAATAAACAAAAGTATCTCTGCACAGAAAAAAGCTTACACAACTGAGATCTTCGTATGGATTTTAGACCATTTAAAAATGTCAATTCTTCCCACATAAAATAAGAAAACAAGCTTTTACTACACACTGGTTTAAAACTTCAGTGCCTACCCTGCTATTTAAAATGAAACTATACCCATAGGCCTCCAGAGAGAAGCATCAGCATTAAAAACATTTGATGCTTTTTGAAGCTAAACGAATAATGTAGCATCGTTATAGCAACTGTCAGATGTTAGAAGATGTTAGAAATGCTGAGAAGCATTGTCCAAGAACGCAATGAATGAGAATTCCGCTGCGGCACACCATGAGCTAGCAATAATGATTTAGAAGTTTCAAAAACCAGACACAATGCTCTTCTACATAAATTATATACACAACACAATCCAAGCTTATCACCATGGTGTTTATCCTCCTGCCTCCTGGTAAATGTCCTTCAACATATTAATCCAGATGATTATTTCAGTAGTCTTGGTCAAATGAGACTAATGATTCTACAGAAATGTACAATGCTTCAAAAACAATGCAACTTAGAGAAATAATGGATGCCATTTCATGTGCTGAAATGATTACCAGAAAAAGAGTAAACCTTGAAAGAAACCCTGCCCAGAGAGGTTGTGGATGCCCCCTCCCTGGAGGTGTTCAAGGCCAGGCTGGATGGGGCTTTGAGCAACCTTGTCTAGAGGGAGGTGTCCCTGCCTATAGCAGGGGGGTTGGAACTAGGTGATCTTAAAGGTCCCTTCCAACCCACACCATTCTGTGATTCTAAATATTCAACTGATTGTTGAGAGAAATAAATGGCTTCATGTTTTGGAACTTCATGCTCATGAAATTCCTCCAGTAGGTTTCCTGTTCAAAGATCATCAAGAAAATTCATGACCTGTGATGACCAGATTTGTTAGAAACTGTGACTGGGATAAATCTGCTGAACAAACACTGCTACCCAGAAGCAATTTGGGGAAAAAAAAAGAGTTTAGTTAAAAATATTTGAAGAAAAAATTGTTGCTGCATAAGAAACAGTGAATGTAATGCTCCAAAAAGAGCTGAAATAGGAAGCTGTAGATGCACAGGGTGTTCTGTGAAATCACTTTTGGGAAAAAAAAGTCACAGATTCGAATTAAAACATCTTCCTCAGGTTGTAACTGACATCAGTAAGGAATTGTGATTGTATGTGTTCTTTAAAGCAATGACAAGATGGAGTACTTTAACACCTCATACATACTAGCAATCTGTATTTAATTCATGATTGCCTGTTTTCTTTCCCACTCGCCTCCAGCCTTGTTTTTCCGGTTTACAGCCAGCATTAGCTAATTGGAAATGTAGTGTTTGACTTTGTTGCTATCCAGGTCAATGGAAAACTCCCACTGACTTGAATAGTAATGATACAGAGCTCTGAGCCAAAGATGGGCTCACAGAGCTCTAACCAAAATGGGGAAAAAAACAAAGGCAGAATAAAAGATAGTTGTGCTAAAAACAAATCTTACTCTCCAAACTTACCCAGTTCAGGTCTTAACCAAAGGTTTCAGCTGCTTTTAAATCATTGCTATACTTGCCATTAACATCTTCACTGGTGCTTGCACTCATGTTTTGAAAGCCCAATAAATGCTTTACCTGCATAGCTGAAGCTGCACAACATAAATACGAGAACCCCTTCGAGTAGGGAAAAGAGGTTATACCAGCAAAGGAAGTTGTTTTGCAGATTGATTTCTCCCCTCTCTGCAAACCACTAAGGCTGTGCTGGCAAAAAGCTCCTGCTGCAATTAGTCATGCCTGCACAAGGGATTTCACTGCCTGGATTACACTGGCTGGGGACATGGGAAGGATCTGACACTTGTATTACTTGAGAATGGCCCACCAGACACGGGATTTAATATTTTTGTATTTTCATTTAATATTTAATTTTTGCCTATGTATACTTATATACATTCTTGTATTTTTTCCCTTATTGCATTAGCAGATTGTATTAACAAGGAAGATGAAATACTTCACAGACAGGAATAGCTGAAAGAACTGCATACATGGTACACGAAAACACCAATATTTACAGCATCCAGGCAAACAGACTTGTTGTAAATATAAACGAAACAAAAACCCAGTCCCTTGCAGACAAAAAAGACAATCTGGTTGTTACTCCACATGTTGAGAGACAGACTAGAATATTTCTACTAGGTATCTGTAAGCAAACACTTGGGTGAGAAATGAGCCTTTACAAATCTATTTTGCATCCCTGTCAGTATCCGACTCACACCAGGTATCTGATAAACACCGAATCTTTGCCAGGTATTAACAGCCACCAACAAGTGCCTATGCCAAGCCATCTGCGGGCTTGGTGCTTTCAATTTCCTTTACTTTTAGGGGGTGCGGGACAAAAGTATGTAAGTAAACACTCAGCATAAGGAGAAAGCAATTTCTTTAATGTCTGGTGAAACAGCTCAAGGAACAGTCATCCTGGTCATGCTGGGATAAGGAATCTGGATTCTGAACACTCAGCTCTAATTTTATGTTGATAATTATGAAGTTGGATAACCACCAACTTCTGGGCACAAACAAGTTACACTTACTTCATTTTCATTCCATGTTCCACTGCTGAGCCGTCTGTTGTATTGTACATACTGTATATTACTTGCTTTTCTTCAGTTAAATTCAGAGTTGCACAGAATGAACTAGTACCAGTGAACAATGTTAAATTTAGACCTTTTCATCCTGTCTCAAGCTGTCTGCAAACAAGTTGCCAGTTCTGTAATTTTTCTCTTTTAACAAATTATATTGTATGGCCTTGTTGAGCCCAAGATTGGTTTATGAGCAGTTGCTCATAGGCATTATTTCAAGTACGAAATTGCAATTCAAATTTCAAATTCTGTTATTTAGTCTCTGAACACACAAGCAGCTCTGATGTATCTCAGAATCAACTTTCTCATGTGCCTACATGCAGCTGGGAATTTTATACTGTGTTTTCTGCTACATTAGCTTAATATGCATTGTAGAGCACATTTGTGATTTTTTTTTGTAGATTATCATGAAATAGAGGTGACAACAGACTCAAAGTCAGTATATCTAGGTATGTGAAGGTTCACCACTTTCCTCTCTAGTATTTGCCTACACATTGTTGAAAGTGAAAGGATTTTTTGAGAAGCGCACATCAATTAGCGGATAAACTCTTCTCTCCTGAATATTTATTTACCTATGGAAAAGAGAACTGAACAATAACAAAATTATTCTATCTACTTCCAGTCAGTGACGTTCAGGCAATTTACTTATTAAACGTTCATTCAGTTTCTTTTTCCCTGAGACTAAATGATCTTTTTAGTGGTTTGTCTTTTGTTTCTTCATTTTTTATCTTTTTCTTCTTGCTGTGTACTGGGGCTAGGAAGCTTACAGAACGATTATTTCTCTTTTGAGAACAGGACTGTTGATAGAAGAAGTGGTGAAAAGCCTGTCTGAAGTGTTGCGCTGATACTCAAGACAAGGGGAATACCTATTGTTTGAGAGAAACGGATGACAACATGAAAGCATGTAGAATAGAGCACTTCCTTCATTCTTTACAGACTTGTAACAAGGAGAATATTTAAGCTGCAATGCCTGATATTTATGGCTGGATTCAGAAATTGCTCATGACTCCCTTTGGCATATTTAAATACAAGGTTTGGATGGAGGTTTTGCATTACAAATGATTATGTTTTCATTAAGAGAAGAGTGGGGTGATATGATTGCATAAGCTTACATTTTTAGGAGTTTATTTTACTTTCCCTTGTGAAAGGGAATAAAAGGCAAAATGAAAGGTAAGATTTGACCCATATTATTACAGGTGGAACCTGATTTTCCCTCTCTGTTCCAAAAGCCTTTTTATTGTTACCTTCATACTCACATTTATAGTGAAACTACAGCAAAGCACTCCATCTTGCAGTACTGACTTAAATGAAAAATGACTATGTAAAAATGTGCCTTTTTACTGACCATACCTGCTCCCTGTATGTGTTCATTTGCATAGCTCATTCTCTGATAAATACATCACAGGTGGATGAATGTCATTAAAAGAAATCTGGAAGGCATTTGCCATTGCAAATCAGTGGCAAATGTGTCTATCAAATTTCTTTTGTGTCGAAATGCTCTGAAGGTCACAAGACCACGTAAGTACCACTGAGGCATCACTATTTGGAAAGACCTGCACGCCTCAGAGGCTACGGAGTGGAAAAAAAAACAAAACCTGTTTTAATGCTTTTACTACAGAAGGAATTTGCTCAATTATCAATTAGAAAGACATAGCTTCCCTGTTAGTTCAGCATGTGGTGTGAATTTAAAATGAAGCTCTTCAAGCAACCTCCATTCCAACAGAAATTGTAGTGGCACTAAGTTGTTTGCCTCACCACACCATCAATGCATGCTGAAGGTGACTCACAGAGCTAATTCTTTACATTTCATGTGGCTGGACTTTAAATCATGGTATCAGAACAGCTGTGGAAAATGAAAATCCAGATGCAAATGAAAGGTCTATCGAATTTCCACATACCACTCCATTAACTGAGAGCAGCTGGTCGCCCCGTTTGAGCCCTCCATGCCTTTCCGCCACTCCTCCAGGAATTATGCGGGAAATGTAAATGGGTGAATTTTGTTCTTTTCCTCCCATCACGTTAAATCCCAGGCCTTCATCTGTCTTTGGCAGCTCCACCACTCGCGGGTGTGAATGGCCTTCGCTTGCAGCAAAAGCAGCAACTGTTGCCTGGAAGAAAAAACAGAGTGATTTGGCTATACAGGGAGAACACTGATACACTCTGTTGTTCATTCTGCAGGAAGAACTCATCTCTGGGAATACATTTCAGTATCTTATTCTGCCTTTTTTTCTGATTATCTGAAAGCACTTTGCAAAAATTAAGTTCCATGCCAACGCGTTTGAAGTAAAGGAATAAGCAGAAGAGTAGAGAATTTAGGGAACTTGTCAATGGTAACTCAGAAAGTTAGCAGCAGAGCCAGAAGGAGGTACCAGGAAGCCTGACTGTGCAGTGGTGAGCATTTCTGATCGCTACTGCCGTTCTTCTTTGCCTTTTCACAGGGAAAAAGTGCTGCTGTCAGATAGGATGATGTGAACTGTACCGTGCTCCTAGCTGAAATAAAGTGGATGCACTGAATTGTTAACTCTCTGCTTTGCTTTTGAACGTGCAGAATTGGTTATCTTATTCTTTGTGCACAGAAAATTTCCTGAAAGGATATTGTTTTAAAAAGTTTAATTCTAATCTTCATGAAATTTCACTAAGTAAGTAACTCCTGGAGCAGGAATATGTTCTTTTATGATATAATCAGGTCAAAACTTTTCCTGAAAAATTAAATTTTAAGACAGTGGATTTATAGATCAATTAAAAAAAATCCTAGATCTTCATTCATAATTTGGGAAAAAAAAACACACAACAAACTAGAACATGTGATATTTCATTTTTCACTGCAGGTGTTTTTTACTTTAATTACAGATCTCAGTAAATCACGAAATAAACAATACTTGCATCCTTTTCAAAGTATGTTTGTAGGCCAACCTGCTAGAACAATTCTGCATTACACTAATACTTTTTGAGCATCCTACCAATGCTTATGCTTAATAGAAGCTAGTAGATGACGTGACATAATGGATCATTCTTGGTTACGTGTTTTTGCACATGCAGACCTTGTCATCATGCACACATTTAATGTCAGACATGAATGCACTAGGAGAATGCAATGCAGACAGCCCAGAAATAACCAGGAAATATTGCGGTATCGAAACATTGCTCTGTAACCCTGCTGTTCTATATGAATAAGAAATGAGAATGGCAAACACTAATTGGATTTCTCCCCATTTATTATGCAACATAGCAGTAATTTCTATTTTAGTTGTAGCGTAGACAAAGTGGGATCTCATATACGCATTTCTCTATATTGCAGCACAGACCTTAAAAATTTACATTGTCCATTAAGTTTCTCTCAGCAGAAGGTTAAAATCAGAACAACCTACAGAAAAGTATGTTATACTTAGTAAGGAAAATATACCAAAGTTTTGTGTATAATAGGTTATTTGCTGGCTACTATTGGGCTTGCTTTTCTAAAACACAGCAGAAATCTTTTAATAACATACTCCCAACCATCATCTTTTGATTCAGCTTTATATGAAAATTCCTAACACAAATGCATAATGGTAAGATCTTAGTTCCATTAACATTTCTGGGAGTTCTGTCACTAACTTCCCAGGAGCGAGACCATAATGAAATACTTCTAAACTGGATTTATGGCTTTCGCAGGTTTACTTGTTCTCCACAGCACCTGCTTTACCATCCAGAAGATAGTCTTGAGTACAAAACAAAAATGGAAAAAATAAAGTCATGGTGAGTGAACGTCCCTCTTTGGAATCGTCTATCTTTGTGCATCTTATGAAAATACAGAGTATACAGCATGCCAGCACACAGAATATATTCCTCCAAGGTTGCGTGAACTTCCTTAGAAAATTACCATTTTACTAGTAGCAGTAATGTAGCTGTCACAGTCTAAGGATATGAGAGGAGAAGGTTCATATGAAGAGAGAGAAAAAATACTTCATTATAACAGGTAATGCATTAGAAAAAGTGGGCTCCTGATCCAGCCATTTGTGTCACTGCTCACCCTCACTACTTGCTCAGCACCTACAGCTCTCATTAACTGACGTGAAATTTTGACTGTGCAGTTGCTACCTCCTAAAACATTGTGTCCTCACTATACGAGATGTATACAAAAATAGTCCACTGAAATATAGATTGTAGCAGGCAGACTTCTATAGAATTAACCAGCAGATTTGCTTTTGCAAAGCAGCTTTTCAAAAAACATCAAATTTCACAAAATCATTCTCTTTTCTTAAGCTACAGAAGCAGCATAAAGGTTTAAATTTTCCATTATGATTGTTACCTGGGAAGTAGCACTGGTTCTAGACTCTGGGCTGCCACTGATGTCTAAATTTTCTTACAGTGTACACACGAATACCTGAAACACACACGCGCACAGTCAATTACTAGGTCACTTTGGTACCACGTACTTCAACAGTTGCACGTATCCTACCTTTGCAGTGGCCCTGGCTCGGAACTCGGGGCAGCCATTAACAGTTATGGTTTCATGCATGTATTGATACACCTAAAATGTTCACGAAAATAAAATGAAATTAATTAGAGAAGCAAAACAAGGACTTTATATTAACTGAGACAGGTCAGTCTCTTTCCCTCCTAAGATGATGTTTCATTAAGTCTGTATTCATGCAATCACGTAACTAAGCGTCTGCTAAACTTGTGCATGCTTAGGTTTACAGAAAACATCAGCCCGTGTTTCTCATGACACTTTGTAGTCTTAACTGTACATCTTCCGACACTGTTCCCTTCAAACCTTTAGCACAACACTTCCCAAAAATGGGACAGTTTGGTTGTGTGGTATCCAGACACTGGGGTCTCCCTGTGACTGATGTGAACTCAAATGATCTGAACTGATCTGAGTAGTGTCTTTGCCTCCACCAATGGCTTTTTCGTTCTCTGACCTTTCCAGCGAAGAAAAGATTTAAGAGGCTGATCTTAGATAAAAAGTAACTCGCTCAGCATACAGATTCTGAGGAATGGAATTGAAAATTAAATTTTGGAGAAAGGTCACTGCACCAGTTTTCATCAACCACAGCTAGGAATGGGGAAAAGGGCTGGCAGTCTGCTAAGTCAGACCTGGAAAATGGGTAATACATAGGTCACTCTGAAAGTAAAGTCTCCTATTTATTTCCATGGAAGCTACAAGAAGTACAAAGAGCACAATTTTTGATAGAGCAGATTCTCAGCTACAAAACATCAGTTTTCAACACAGTCACCACCATTAGCTACGCATTATTGCCAGCTATGAAAAAGAACTTGCATGCTGCACTTGTAAAAATCTGCACCAGCAGAGGTGACCCACAGTTTCACAGCTGCCATGACAGCATCGTTGCTGAAAGGCACCACCAACTGCCTCACTGTGCTCACATCCACTGGTTGGTCTCCATAAACATTCAGCAAGCATCAATGAATGTCAGTGAGTGCCATTTTTTTTCCGCGTGGAGGAATTCAGTGACACAGCTTTGCTTCATACGCATTTCCATGTCAGACGCCATTTTGTCAGACTGCCCCTCTGCTGCCATCTGTCACATGGCAACAACATGGAACGGAATATTGTCGGGAAGGTTCAACCTCTACTGCCATACCACCAACATCTGCCTCCCATGGGCCAACAGAATAAAATAGAAGACATCACTTTCGAAGCAGCCCTCATATAATTCTTTTGAACAGAACTGTACACTCAAATAAATGGCACAGAATTATCACTGTTACTATATACAACTTTCCCTCTGTTGTCTTTTCTGATACACACTCTTGGCCCCCTTTCTCTGGTTCTTAATTCTCCCTTTTAAACATTTCCAGTACAGAAGCTCCTCTCTCAGCAGGCAGGAACACGCTCTTTGCTCTTTGGGTTTTTCTCACTCTTGGATGAAAAATATTTTAAAAAAGCCTTGTCACTCTTCAGTTATTTTGAAACCAGCCCTAATAAATAAATATATATGCATAATATATAGACAATTTTTTGAAAAACAAATGTGAATGCATACAAACAACATTTCTTAATCTTCTTACAAAACCAGCAAATCTAAAAAATTTAAAATTTAAAAATTTAAAAATTTAAAAAATCTACATACCACTTTGGAGTTTTCTTGACCTACTTCATCAGGAATTTTGTCTTTTTGCTTATCTCAGGTTGCATTCCTGAGAGAGATCCTTTGCTGGTAAATTATATTCACTTTTACGGCAATTTTCCTGGGGTTCTTGAGGACTGCAGACTCAATTGTACTTTACACAGTATATTTACCTTTCACTGATTTGGCGATACTTTAGCAGGAATTCCTGAATATCTTTCTTTAGTAATGTCAATGTTACTTTGGCAGACAAGAAGTCAGGTCCTATAATTAACAGACCTGCGAACAACAACTTATCCCACTGATAGATAACACTTTCCGATTGCTCTGACTTGTTACACAGAATCATATTTATATATCTCTCTCCACTGAGCCAGTTATTATAATACCTACAGACTGATGAACATACTGCTACAAACTTCCAAATGGAATTAAGACATGTAGCTCACTTCAGATCTCAGCTAATGGACCTCGCTGTAGTTACTGAGTAGCAAAACCTTTGGGATGATTGATTCCCAAACATTTTTGAGGGATATCATACACAAGGGAAAGACAAAAAAAGTGAAGGAGATAACAAGAAATACAAGCATTTTAGAGATATAAAATATACTACCTGCTTTCAGAGCAAATCAAAAGATTATTTGTCTTGAATATCATCAGCACATAGGCCCATCTAAGACTTAATGCAGAAATACTGGGTCCACTGAACACATCTAAGGCAAAGGGAGCAGGCTGAAGTACTGCCCACTTTCTACATTTGAAATGAAATCTTTCTTCCATTAGTAGGATTGACACTGATTTCAGCAGAGGCTGTGGTTTTGCCCTTAGTTTAAAAAATATGGAAAGAAACATTTTACAGCCACTAAAAGATGTCTGGTTTGCTTTAGCTTTACACTGGACTATGCCTTCAACTAACAGACTGAGTCTACATTTTCAGCATGATCTTGCACGCATCAGTTCAACGTTTATTGTAATTATTATGGTGTAGGAGAATTCATTATATAAGAACAACTACTGTGTAACTGTAGTTATGAATAATTAAATACTTGTTACATCAAAACCCATACTGTACTGAATCACTGATAATGCTCTATTCTTGATACTTGTCAGTTCCCCTTTATCTTATACCATGAGAGGCAACAGTATATATCATTTATTCCTGCACAGGTATAAATGTTGTGGCTGGCTAGAATGTCTAAAAGCAAGTATTTTATTACTGAAGAATTATGACATTAAATTTCTTTGAAAACAAGTCACAACATTTCATATGTAGCAGCAGTTACTGTTAAGATATTCATTCCTAAGGTAGAATACCACAAAGGTGAGCTGATAATGATATTTCATATGATTATTAGCTAGGTCTGATGTCATATAACTCCACAACGTCTACATCCTACTAGTATGCAGCTGACACGCTTCATAGTATCCAATGTCCTGATAACTAATTTGTATACTGAGGAAAGAAAAAAAAATCATCAGCAAGTGATTAAATTAATACATTTTAAAAGAATCAACCAGCTCAAATAATCATGACAAATGTGATCAATAATGCTATCTAATCTTTGTGTTCATTGTAAATTATCAAAGGTGATAGACTTAGAATAATGTTCTACTACCAGTTACCAGCAATCATAACACCTACATCACAGTTCTTAGGAAAAGAAGTTTTTCATCTCAAATCTAATTCTTTATAAAACAATAAGTGCTACCAGACTTGAATATCTCCTTCAGGCTATTGTTAGTCTAATTCTCCTACGTAATGATTGTTACATAACATATAACGTAATTTGAGATAAAGAAGGATAAAACATACACCTAAATGACTTTCTTCTTATTAACTCAGTTTAACAACCAAATGCAGATTGGTTGTTCCACGAAGTTCATTAAACTCCTGCTAAGGTTCAGACTGCTCACTCCAGCAATGCACAAAAGCACAAGTCCACAAATATGTAAGTGAGGGGAGGGGAGGCCAAGGGGAGGGCAGTGGAGGGGCAGGGCAGGGCAGGGCAGGGCAGGGCAGGGGAGTGGAGGGGCAGGGCAGGGCAGGGAAGGGTTGGGTTCCTCACTATGAAGTGCGTTCCAGTATTTGACCACTCTCATGGTAAAGAAATTTTTCCTACTGTCCAGTCTGACCCTTCTCTGGTGCAACTTTGTGCAGTTCCCGTGCACTGTGCCAACAGTTCCCAAGAGCAGAGCACGGCACGTCCCTCTGCCTGCCCTCCTTGGGGAGCTGCAGAGAGCAGTGAGGTTGCCTTCTCTTCTCCCGATAAAACAACTCATGCCCTCAGCATCTTCTCACAGGACAGACCTTCCTGCCCTTTTACCAGCTGTGCTGCCCTCCTATGAATGCTTTCAAGGACCTTAACATGTTTCTTTTATATTGTGGAGCCCAGAACTGCAAGCAAGGTGAGGTCACACCAATGCTAAGTATAGTGGGAGAATCACCTCTTTCATTCAGCTGGCTACACTTTGTTTAATCCACCCCAAAATGCAGTTTGCCCTCCTGGCTGTTAGGGCACACTGCTGGCTCATGCTGAGCCTGCTGTCACCAGCACCCCCAGGTCCCTTTCTGCTGAGCTGCCCTCCACTCACTTGTACGTGTGTCTAGCTTTAATCTCAGATGCAGAACTTAGTGTTTTCCTTTCTTGAACTCCATGACGCTGATGACTGACCAATGCTCCAATCGGTCTATATCCCTCTGCAAGGCCTCTAGACAGTCAGCGGCACCTCCCAGTTTAGTATCATCAGCAAATTTGCTGAGGAAGCATTGCACATGTCCTGTGTCCAGATCACTGATAAAAATGTTGCACAGGACTCGTCCTACAGTTAGGCCCTGGGGAACGTGCTGATGACTGTCTGCCAGCCACATGTACCCCCCCATGCACTCCCATTCACTACAGCCCTTCAAGTTCTACCAACTACCTGCTGCCCTCTCTTCATCCATTCAGTCAGTGACCTTATCATAGAAGGAGATCACAGTACTAAGGAAGCACTTTCACTTGATGAACCCAATGTGACTATTCTTTCAATTTTCCCCAGGATAATCATCTCCATAACTCTTCCAAGGACAGAGGTCAAACAAATAGGCTTGCAGTTTCCTAAGTTTTCTCTCATGCCCGTCACTAATAACAGAGATGAAATTACAGGTGAAATCTCAGCATTTCAAGATGCGAAGCCACAACTGCAAGGTCAGTGTTTCCAGTAACTTTCCCCCACAGCCCTTTGTAGGCAGATGGTCAGCTTCCACATGCTGTACGTTCACCAGGTAAAAGCATGCCTCACACAGGGGTGTATTCATACAAATCTCATTTGTGCTGTGGAGACAGAAATGCTCATCTCCGTTTTCTCTTCCATGCAGCACAGAGATCACAACACTTACCAAGAAACACTGGAAGCACACATGGTGCTTTTTCGGTGGCTGCAGGAAATCTCCTCAGACATCATAATCTACAGTTATTCTCTGACAGTACTCAAAAAGTACAAGAGAGGTGAGGGAAGTAAATAAGAACTAGAAAATCTGAACTTGGAAGTGAATCCTTGTGCTGTGGTAGCCTGTGCTGGCACACAGAAGTGCACTTCGGGTTACATCTCCCAGTAGGTGCTGCAGTACATCAGATGTGGCGAGTTCTCATCTCTATGCATTCAGCTGGGAGGCAAAGCAGCTGGTTTAGCATCCTGAAGCATAGGGCTGCCTCACAGGTAATTCGGGGGCTGACTTCTTAGCAGAAATTACTCCGTACGGACTCATAACAAAACAGCATGTACCAAACTGGCCTATTTCTGTCGACATGAGTCTTCAGTAGGAGACTCAGGGGTAGCAGGGCACTTAGCAGCCTGTTTTATAAAGGTGGCTAGAGGAAGCATTCTGAAAAAAACCTGCAAGATACGGTGTATTTTCTGCTGAATTCCAGAAGTTATAATTTAATTAAAAGAATTCTGTTCCATTAACTTCTGTAAGAAGTATTCAATGCTTCCTCCCAAAACAATATTACGTAATTCTATGTTGCAACTGTACCCATAATAGTCGATGCTCAACAGATTTTACGACAACTTGTTCTAAACTGCAGGGAAGAAGCAAGAGGCAGAAACCATTCTGCAGCAATGAACAAGTATTCAAAAAAGATGCCAAATCAAAACAAACAAACAACCCAAGACTGAGTATATTGCAATTTACACCTATAAAGCAGCAGGCCCAGAAAATCTTTGTGGAGATTTTTAAGTGAGGAGGCAACTTGTAGGAGGTATGTAGGTCACTCCAAAAGTAATGCCTCCTTTTTATTTCCATTGAAATTTCAACAAAGAACACAATAACATTGCTTGATAGAGAAAATTCTCAGCTACAAAACACTATTTTTCAACATAGTCACCACCTTTAGCTATGCATTTTTGCCAGCAATGAACAAGAGCCTGCATGCCTTGCTCATAAAAATCTGCACCAGCGGAGGTCACTTATTGTTTATGTCTGCTACGCGTAACAGCATTGCTGCTAGGAAAATGTTGCCCATGCAGTCATCTTTCACCGGCCTGAACAGATGGAAGTCAGAAGGTGCAAAATCAGGTCTATACAGTGGGTCTGGTAGGACAGTCCAGTCAAGATTGGCAATGTGCTCCTCAGTCTTCAAGCTGGTATGGGGCCTGGTGTTTCCATGTTGCAAGAAAAAGGTTGTCTTCATCTCTGGCCTGACTCTGGAAGTTTGAACCTTCATCTCAGTCAGCATTATGATGTAGCAGTCAGAGTTGATGGTTTGTCCAGGTTCCAAGAAATCCAGAAGGATCACCCCTTTCCTACACAAAAAGACAGTGCACATCACTCTACCTGCAACGGGCTGCATCTTGAACTTTTTCTTCAGTGGGGAATTTACATCTCACCACTCCACAGACCGCCATTTTGACTCCAGCTTGTAATGGTGACACCATGTCTCGTCAGTATGCGATCCAGGAAACTGTGACCTTCAGCCTCAAACTGGTTCAGTAGGTCCTGAGAAACTTGCGTATGGTGTTCTTTCTATTCCTGTGTGAGCATTCAAGGGACACGCATGGCACAAACTCTGTGATACTCCAACACTGCCACCATCTTTTCCAATGCACTGAAGCCAATATTCAGCTCTGTACACAGTTCACTGGTCATAATCCGCCAATTTGCACAGATGAGCTGATTGAGATGCTCTTCATTTTGTGGTGTGACAGCTGTGCATGGCCATCTGGAACATGGCTTGCCTTTCACGTTGCTGTTGCCACTGCTGAAAGGCACCACCCACTGCCTCACTGCTCACCTCTACTGCTTGGCCTCCATAAACATTCAGCAGGTGTCAATGAATGTCAATGGGTGCCATTTTTTCCACATGGAGGAATTCAACAACACACCTTTGCTTCACACGCACTTCCATGTCAGATGGTCCCTATGCTGCCATCTGTCATATGGCAACAAAAAGTTAGGGAATACTGGTGGGAAGATTCAACCTCTACTGTCCTACCACTATCACCCACCTCTGATGTCATGGACCACTACAATAAAATAGGAGGCACTGCTTTTGGAGCAGTACCTGAATCATCAAATTATATAGAAAAGATGCTGAAGTCTTCCTTTAGGAAGTCACAAACTAATTAATTGCCACAGGCAAGTGGTTTTAATGGTGTAATGAAACAACCTACCAAGCGATTGGTGAGCTGTGTATAGCACATAGATTAGCATTGTATTGATTCAGTTTCTTTAGCTGGCCTGCCAAATTTTTTATTGCTTCAATGTAGAAGGGAATTTTATACCTTTTTTGGAAGAAGTCTTTCAAGGAAGGGAACACAGGAGCCTGTCAGAACGTATGGAGATGGGAGACAGCCTGAAAATAACCACTACAAGGAAGAATAATTGGTTTTACTGCATTTATGTAGTCATGTCAATGGAACAGTACACGTGTGCACCATTGCAGAACTGAGGGTAAGAGAAATTATTATTTACTTACATCTGAGTATGACACTTCCACTATCAACTACTCTGAATCCCTGTCTTCCTAATTACCTACACTTGACAGAAAGGATGAACTATAGTTTTCTGCCTTCTAAGGTGTCAATAATATCTTCATCAGCCTTCTCTTATTCTCCTGCGAAGAGCACGTCTGAGTGTATGTGCTTCATGCAGCACAGCTTGGCCTCTCCTTTTTTCATTCCTCTTCCCAAAATCTGCAGTTGATTCTCAGACCTTCTGCCTTTTTATGACATAACACTTAACATCTATATATCATCTTGTGGGGCTTCTTCCTGGGGTAGGAGGATGTCTGCTTTTGAGAAAGGGAGGAGTTGTGATGCAAAGCTGCACAGGGGAACTGCTGACTTGTGCTGCAGTGCCTGTGAATGCCATGCTTGTAATTGTAAACTTACATCTGCAGTCCTGTCTTTTTTCTCCTCTCCTTGGTTTTAATCATTTTCATCTCTTCACATTCTGTTCAGCATTTTTTTCCTTCCCCATAACCTCTTGTTTACATTTTCCATTCTTAACCCAATATATTTGTATGTCTGTGGAGAGGGATGCACTGGTTCTTCTGCCTGAATAGACTCCACCAGAGCTGTAGGGCAGCACCCAGTTCAGACAGTAAACCTACCACACCAGTGGATAAAGATGCTTTAAATACTACAAAGATTAGGGGGGACTCCTACCTGAACAGATAAACATACGAAATAAGTAAAAGGGAGAAAAACATGAAGAGTCAAACACAACCAGAAGAGTATGTAAGCAGAGTGGAGGTATGCAGCTAACCAGGCTACCTTTCCACTCTGTTAACTATTTTTTATTTCTGTAACCATACTCAAGCTCAAAACCAATGTAATGGAGAACTTCCTTTCAGCCATAAAACCATGACAGCTCAGTTGAAATAGAAAGTCTCTAATGATAGTACGAGTCCCTGACATTCTGTGATTCTGTGATTATCTCTGGTTTTATCCCTCTTCAGTATCATGTGGAATTTCTGGTTTCATGCCTGCGTTCTGCGTCTTTAAATTATCATGATGAGCATGTTCACAAAAGCATGAATACATCATAAAAGTGTATTTTCTCCAATAGAGCTACAGAATCTAGCTAAGATACTGTACTAAACAAAGTCACATACCACAGGAGAAGACAGCAGTTCCATGGGCAAGTTTAAAACAGACTTATTTTCCAGCTACCAAGCTGACTCAGAAACAAATTGGTTAACATTGTTTAATTAAAAAAAAAAAAAAAAACCACAAAAAAAACAAGGAAGGGAAAGTCCCGGATAATTGAAGAGAATTTGACAAAATATTTGCAATCTTACGGAATCACTGACTGTGGATGCCATGTACACAGATGACAATATTCAGATAATGATAAACTTAGATTATTCTTAAGCACAACTGTTTGAACAAATGAACCACAAATGTCCATTTTGTCACAGGCTTATGCCACATGTTTGATTAAACCTGACAGAAGCAGCATTAGACACTCAAACATGTATTCACACTGTACAGTGAACATAATCTTCATTCTGACAAAAGGTCTTCCTCATAATGAACAATAAATGGATGCTTCTGAGCACAGTGAGGTCAAAATGGTTGGAAAATACCTCTAAGAGGAAGACATGATACATTATAAGCCTTGCTGGGAGTACCAAAAAGTCTGTATTACATAACTTGTTTCCTGCAGCTACTGAATTTGGACAACTCATAGAAAAAAGCTGACTTGTGACAAGCAGTCTGTATTTATGAGCTATTTATATCTGACAGAGCGTGGTCATTCAAGGTTCCTGGCATTTTGAACATTTTTACATTACAAGCTTTCATTAGACTGTAAGCAGTTACATTCTAACATCAGGAAAACTGCTGGTGTTTATCTTCAAAATCTCACTCTGTATCACTTTCACAATTGTCGTAACAATCATTCTCCATGAAATAACACTGTGTGCTGTGTGTCACAGGCAGGAGGGAGGCTGAGCCATTAAAAAGCTCAAAATGAATTCAGTCTCATTTAACAACCTGAGGAGATGGGGCAGTTTTAATTTCAGAACGTGTAGAAGAAATATATTACAAATGTTGGCTTTCACATTTTCACAGAGGGTATTTTATTTAAAAGTTTCTTTGTGGGGCTGGGGTTATGGTGGAAACTAGGTCAGTTTTACTAAAGTGAGAAAAAAAAAATCCAAACCTTGATGCATTATTAAGCTTTCCTTAGGCAACAGGAAAAAAACTGAATCGCGCTGAAACACTGTTAAAAATAAATGAAGTATAATCACTGTAAGGCTGTAATATTTTAACTCAGAGTGGAACACAGTATGGATGCCTCAGTTAAAATGCCATAATATTGTCTGCTCCAGCATTTATTTTGTGTGTCTGTGTGCGTGTGGAAAGGAGCAGCGCTCACTCTGCTCTGACAGGGTCCCACTCCACTCTGTGCTGCAGCTTGAAAGCCAAACAAAGTTTTGGTGCATGAATCCTTGCCATACGAATGCTGCGTCTGTCCAAGAAACAACCCAACAGGGGCCAGAGGCTAGAGCCAGAATCCCTTTCCTCCCTTCTGTGCTAGCAGAAGAAGATAGCAGATGTACCAGGAAACACATGCTGTTACATCCTCTGCTCCAGTGGGAGCACTGTCACACTGCGGATGAGCCAGGTGACACACTCCCAGTGTTGCTGTTAGGACACACAAGACCTCTCCGTGCCCTTTCTCCTTCCCTCCAATGTTGATTCTTTTCGAAAATACTCCTCTGACACTGTAAGGTCAATATAAGTTACTTGGTATCCACTTAAGAATAATGAAAAATAGAACGATTTACAAGCAGAAAATGTTAGGAACAATATAAATATGATTGGGTCATTTAGTTTATTTCATGTTCCTTATACACTATTCCATACTGGCTTAAAGTCAACAACAACTCTGACCTGGCACCTCTGAAGACAAAACTATACGCATCTTAAAGATTGTAAGCTTTACAATCACTGAACATTACTGTCCTGACAGTCTTCTTTGCTGCTTCTGCTTCAATGTACTGGGATCAAAAGAAATAGTAGTATGTGTCATTAGATAATTCCCATAAAGCTACTTGGAATTGATAGGTCATAAAAACTCTTTTTTAGACCTCACTGACAGTTACTTTTGAGTTCAAAAATATGCCAAGCATCACTAAAAACTCATTTCCTCCAGTTTATCAGTAATTCTGCATATGCTGTTGAGGCTGCAGTCTGCAATAGCCATATTCCAAAAATTCAGAGCCTTTGCAATGCCTCGTCATTATCAGCACCTGGATAAAAGATGGCATAACCTGAGCAAGTCATGCAAGTTTATCTCAAATGTTCCTATTGAGCTGAGAAGGCAGGGAGAGTGAAGGAAAACTGCTGACCTTTCTTATTTTAAACACAAACAAAAATGTACCCAAAATGGACTTCTCAAATAGTTTTACAATTTATTTTCTTTTCTGAAGGCATACTAAAAAATGGAGGTGGAGGAGCTTTTCTCAGGAGTCTGATCAGCAACTACTGTTAAGGTGAAGCCGGTGGATACGGATGCTCCATCAAGGGAGAAATACAAGCTGATGCAGATGCTACAGGGGCTTCCAAGAGACTGTCAGCATAAATATTCCTCAGTAGTTCACCTAGCTGCTGGTTTCTCTCAAGAGAAAGAAGCAGGCTTGAGATGAATTGCAGCAGAGGATGTTCTGTTTATCTGAAAGAGCTTTATGTAATCAAATTCAATACTGCAGAAATAGACTAAAATGGTAACGTGAAGAAAACAAAAAAGATGCCAAGATACTCTGCCTCTGACCCATGAGAGTGACCTTCTGCAAGACAGAAGAGATACTCTATAGGTACAGAACTAAGAACATCACATTGGCACCACTCACCAAAGAGTTTTAGTACACATACACCAGCAATGCTGATAAACTGAAGCATGAACAAGATATGTCATTGCTTTGATTTTATATACTACAGGACTCTTACAGCACTGAAATATTTCTCTCTAGTGGAAAGCACAGCTACAAAAACAGAGCACAAATGCAAGTAGATATATAGCTATCAGCTGACTCTGAAAATTGATCTTTAATCAAAACCAATGGGAGAAAGCACTGATTAAAGATCAATGATATGGTATGGCCCCAGATTCTGGGGTACTACATCTGTGAAATCAATGTATTCAGCTCTAGGCAGCAGAAAAAAAGTGACAACAGCAGCTGTTTTAAATCTCCTGCAGCAAAGTCATGAAAGTCATAGGGACTAAGTAATTACACAGAGACTTAATAATGCCTTCTCTCAGATAAAGCTTGGACTGCCTGGTAAATTCATATAATTGCCATTAACAAAGGCCATCTGCTGAGTGACAAGGTTATCATTCCAAAAGTTCTCATTTGTGCCATCCAGGGCTCGTAAGCAACCAAGTAAAGCTCCAATCACTTACGGTAAAGTGGTAATTGCAACTTTATTGTTTCTCAAAATTTGTATAAGTTCTGGTTGCATTCAATGTTAAAAAAAAATAGCACATATTTGAACACAGTAGGGTAATTTTATATATTAATTTTTTTTTCTGTACTTACTGCTAACTTAAGCTTTTCAAAGTGCTGAACTTTCTAAATGCATAGTACAGCAGGAAGACCATTTTTTTGCAATAGGGTGTTATTCTTCTGCCCTAATATACATTCTGTACAAATCCATTCTTTAACTCACCATTATAGAGATAATACTTGTAACTAGGAGAGGGAAAGCAAAACTTAGTAAAATATGAAAGCACAAACATTCTGCCATAGCATCAGCTTTGAATGAAATTAAGTAATCTCCTTTCCAAACAGCAGTGGATGTACTGAAGTTATTTTCATCATTATTTTATGTGGCTTTTCATTGCTTGGATGCCAGTCATGGAAAAGAGACAGAAAGGTACAGCAGAAGATTCTTGCAAATGCTACCCAGTCCTAGAATTCAGGAAAACTGGACTGATTCAGATGACATTAGGTCTTACCTCAGTAACTAAAAAAGGAAAATGTTGAAACTTTATAATCAACATCCTGAAACGCTAATTTTAATAAAAAGTAAAAATCAGTGTACAAGCATGTGAGGATCTGAATGAATTTGATTAATTTGTATGAAAACATCTTTTCTACTGCATGAATGCTACAGCTAGACTAATGACGCAGTAATTCTAAATAAGCTGTCTGGAACACCAGAACAAGGTAGCAGATTAGTCTAAGAAGAATGTTACTTCCCAGTTAGTTTAATAGGGCACTGTTTGGATGTAACTGCTGCTATGACATGAGTTAGAAATCTGAGCTGAAAAACCTCATATACTTTACTCCAATGAGTTGTCCTTTTGGCCTTTTGCTTACTAATTGCCTTATTAGTAAGTCCAGTACACCACCATTTGCATGGGTAAATGGACAGCAGGGGACCTCAGATGCTGGGCTTCATACAGAGCCTATGTCACTGTTGTGTGCTATGAACTACACCATCTCTAGAGCTAAGTCTTCTAAATATATATATAGAAATTGCACTTTCTAGTTACGAATTTCATAAAGCTGGGCTTGCTCTGTGAAGATGAGATACTGTGGGAATTCTGTTCTTCTTCCTGTAACAAATAGTCATCACTCAATGAAAACAGAGAGTAAGAGACGGCAGAATTCCAAATTTGGAGCATTCCTCAATGCAAGCCAAGAGAGTTTGGCCTGAGGAACCTCTATTTTTACTGGGAATGGGATTTAACAGGCAGAAAACAATGGAACTGTTTCCAGAGGCTAAGCCTGAGAGGCAAAAGAACAGCATTACATTGTAAACTAAAGAAACCAGTCTTCAATATCAGAGAATCATAGAATGGTTTGGCTTGGGTGAGAGCTTGAAGATAATTTCAACCCAACTGCCATGGGCAGGGACAGCTTTCAGTAGACCAGGTTGCTCAAGCCCTGGCCTTGAACACTTCCTGGGATGGGGCAGTCACAACTTCTGGTAACCTGTTCTAGTACCTCACCACGCTCTTAATGAAGATTGTCTTCCCAATACCTAATCTAAACCTACCCTCTTTTAGTTTAAAACTGTTACCCATTGTCCTATCACTATGCTACCTTTCTTGTAGGCCTCCTTTAGGTACTGAATGACTGCCATTAGGTCTCCCTGGGGCATTCTCTTCTCCAGGTTGAAACACCCCAACTCTCTCAGCCTGTCATCACAGGAGAGGTTCTCAGTTTTTTGATCATCTTCATGCCCCCGACTCTGAACCCACTCCAACAGCTCCATGTTCTTCTTATGATGGAGGCCCCAGAGCTGAACACAATACTGCAGATGGGGCCTCACAAAAGTGGAGTAAAAGAGGAGAATCATCTCCCAAGACCTGCTGTACATGCTTCTTTTGATGCAGCTCAGGATAGCTGGTTTTCAGTGTTGAGGGCACACATTGCCAGCTCATGGTACATCAACCAACACCCTAAAAATCCTTCTCCTCAGGGCTGTTGTCAATGGATTCTCCACCAATTCTGTATTTGTGCCTGGGATTGCCTCAACTCAGGTGCAGGACCTTTCACTTGGCCTTGGTGAGCTTCATGAGGATTGCACAAACCCACCTCTCCAGGTCCCTCTGGGTGGCATTCCTTCCCTCCTGCATGTCGACCACACCACACAACTTGATATTGTCTGCAAACCATCTGAGGGTGTACTCAGTCTTGCTGTCCAGGTTACCAACAAGTCCCATGACTGACTCTTGAGAAACACCAGTATTGCCACCTATGTCCACCAGGACATTGGGTTGTTCACAGCAACTGAGTGCAACCATCCAGCCAATTCCTTATCTACTACCTGGTCCATCCATCAAATCCAATTCTCTCTATTTAGAGCCAAGGATGTTGTGCAGACAGTGTCAAATGCTTTGCACAATTCCAGGTAGATGTCATTAGTTGCTCTTCCCTTACCCAATAACGCTATTACCCCTCCACAGAAGGCCAGATTTCTCAGGCACTACTCGCCCTTGAAGCCACTTCAGCTGACACCAATCCCTCTGTTTTCCAGGTGCCTTAGCATAGTTTCCATCAGGATCTGCTCCAAGACCTTGCTGGGCACGGAGGTGAAAATGACTGGCCTGTAGTTTCTCAGGTCTTCCTTTTTTTCCCTATCTTCAAAGGCAACATGCCGTTCCACAAACTATTTTAATGCAAAACACACAACAGCACAGTATTCTGTGTTGACTGCTCCTCCTTCTATAGAAATGATTGTACTCGACTGAGTCCTGCAAAAGTGCTGTTGTGTGATGACCTGACATTTTGATAGAAGTCATAAGATAACAAAATAAAATAATGGCTGTTTTTGTCTTTCTGTCTGCCTCATAACATTTTTATAAAGACCATTTGATCTGATTACATTTGATAATGATAAATACTTTACTATCGGTATATTTTAGTCAGATTTATTTTAAAAAATATCCACAGAGAAAAACATTAGATTTAATTATGAAGATGGAAAAGAGAAGGAAGGAAAGGAGAAGAACAGGAAAGGCAGATATACTTGAATTTTATACTACTACTGAAGATACAGAAATAGCAACTTCAGAATCGACTTGGAAGAAAACTTCTGCTCATAAGGACATGCATGGGCTTATCAAGCTGTAACTCCACTTTCCTGGCGTTTCAGTACTGATCACCAAATGCTAATGGTAAATGAAATTCCCACAATCTCCTAAGGTATTTAGTGTGCTTTACTCAACTGTTTAACTTGTGTGCCTACAGCAATTTAAGGTTTATTGCCAGACCAGAAGTTTACAGTTCACCCAATTTCCTTTTCTCTGCCTTACAACAATTCAAGTCACTGCACCAATTCAGGTAGCTGGTTTTATGTTCTACATGAATATACCTTCTCAGCATTTCAATTATGCATTCAGTTTTCATGCCTTGCAGTTCATCTATTCTAGTAATCTCCCTGGAATCGGAAGACTCCAACACAGCAACAGCTTTGAATAAATAGCAAAAACACATGGAAGGAAGGAATTACTGGCACAATGGACAAGATTCATGCATCTTTTGCCAGGTGACAAAGCTACAGAAGCTTAACTAATTTTCATGCAGCTGGTGAGCTACTGAAACAAATAATTTTAAAATGCAATTATATTTTTTTTTCAAAATACAATTTTCCTGATACCAAACCTTGCCTTTTGGTCTAAATGGTACAGCTGGGGTCTTCAGAAGAAAATAAGATAGTGAGGCCAATACAAACTTTAGTTATTTCCAGAGCTGACACAAATTCCTTCCTAGTGCCAGACAGAATGTTTCAGTTCATGGTATTTATATTTAGTTAATTGAGAACCATTTCCTGACATAGCATTCTAGTCACTTTAAAAAGATTTTATTTCTATGGAATATTAGTTTGAGGATTTGAATTGGTGGCCTGATTTACTAAATATGTTCCCATAAATACAATTCATTACAGCCATTTAATAGGTTCCTACATATTAGATTGAAACGTACGTCATCTAATGAAGTATCTCATACTTTTAAAGGCTAATTGATCATAAAGGTGACCTACTGCTTCTGAAGTTAAATAATTCCTAGTTATAGAAGGGACAAGTCACAGTTGATCAAAACTGTGTGGACTAAAATTATCTTCAATCATTTCACCTGCATTCAGCCCAACATTAAGTTTCTCTGGGACATATTTTAACAGTCAAACTCACTGGATAGTTAAGTATTCATAATTTCTTAAACTGGAAAAGAAAACAAGTATTCTCCAAAGCTCTTCCACTGTGGAATTTATAGGACTACAGACATCTGCCTCAACCTGCTTTATTAAACTTTCTGATTAAAGAAAGTTAGGCTCAGATCTTGCATTATATAATGTACACATCACACTGCAAATCTGAATCTCAGCATACATTTAATAAGCAGCCTCTTCCTGAATTTGCATACTAATACAAAGTCTTCCACTGCTCCTCATCCCATTTCAATTACTCCTACCTACTGCTGACTCCCTATCTTCTTCATTGCTTTCCCCAGGAAAATTGCTCCACACAACTTTCCGCATTACTTCCAGCTGACTGTCATGTCTCCCCTTGTAAGGTCAGCAATTCTTTTCCTCTTCATTATGTAGGTGCTGAGAGGAAACAAAAAGCTAGACTCCACACTCTCATAGACTGTACTCAGGGTAAGAGAAGATAAACAACGGGAAGGAGCATTTGCAGGGAAATTTCTGTCTAGCCTCAGCTATTTCAGCCTTGAATATGCTCAGAAAAAGACTGCACTCTTCAGTAAAGTAACTACCAGTCTCTCAATAACTCCAGCGTATATGAAGGACATGCGAGAAGGACAATCCTGATTAACTGCAAGACTCAGAACAAAAATTCTCCAACTCCTTACTGCAGTTCTTGGAGAAGTCTAACAGTTCAACAAGGCAGGGATATTCCATGCTTTTCTTACACTTTTTTTTTTAGCAAAAGAAAATCTTTGCTGGCATTTTCCAACAACTTTTCAACTGGCAAAAAAAAAAAAAAGCATTACAATGTAAGTAACTGTAAAGAGGAGCCACATGTTGAACAAGAATTGCCAATCTATATATGTCAATTCCTCTACTCTCCTTGGATGAAAGGATTTGTTACTGTACATTTTATATTAAAATATTTATTCTGTGAAAGTACTTTTATATGTAGTCATGAATGATATTAATATTTTTCTTTTTTTGTAGAATTTTGTTCTCTAATAGTGATATATTATATGGTCTATAAGTATGTAATATTAAACATTTAAATACACTTTTTTTTAATGAAGTTGGTAGAACTGACTTAATTACTCATTCATCATCAATCAATTCTTGCATTACAGGCATATTAAGGTGACTATTACTTGGTTATTAATACTCTAATAGCAATTAGATTGTCTGGCATGTGCAAGCTGTCTTTACACAACACTCAACAAAGACCTTTTGTGCCATTGAGATGGTTTTGTCAAAATCCACTTTCAGTTCACTGAACCGAGAGTGCATTTGTCTAAAACATTTTCCTACTTCCTAGGCTCCATACCTGTTTCAAAAAGCTTTATGTCTGTTTCTGTTAAGAATATTTTCCAGAGAAGGATATAAATTTGACAAGATTTCACTGATGATACTCCAGAGATTGAAAATTCCCATAACGATCAGACTGCCAGACTCTGCTATCTGAAGTAAAATAACTTTTCAAAGCTCTGTGGTCAATTAAAGAAGCATTTAGTTAGTTAAATGAAAGGACTAATCAGAATATCAGCTTTACAGGGTACACAGTGCCATTATTTACTGTCATCAAACACTATCTGCTTTAAAAAGCCTTGAAAACCCTCATTTAACTTAGTGGAAAACTCCCTCTATTCCTCACATTGAAGAATATACTCCAAGAAACAAAGAGTGTGTTGCATTCTGCTTATTAAACTGTTATCTTTCTTCCTTCCAGACACTCAGCAGTCCACTCAATCAATGTGCTGCTGTTGCCTAGTTATCAGGAGGTTCAGTCCTGCTACCACTGAGGTAACATTAGATTTCCCATTGATTTCAGTGAGGGAAGATTAGTTCCAGCCAATAGACAGACAAACTGAAACATAATTTCTTACAGATTTTGTGCTGAAAGGATGTTACCTTCACTAAGGCTTTTAGTGCTTCTTCAGACTGGCAAGCTAGGAGCATTCAGTTTTAGTTGGTAAGAAGTCTGACATTTGACTTTATTAATTTATGGTTTCTGTCCAAGAAAATTCTCACAGAAGTATTAATAATTTAACTACTTTAAAGATAATACTACCAGTATGTATGTAAGAAAGTGACTCCTTCTCTAGCTTGACTAGAAGAAAACAATAATTTAACTACTGTTGGGCAGAGCTGTGGAAGGCCTTTGACCATACATTACTGGGTAACAATCACAATTCTTAGTAATTTGATAAAAAATAAACCACTGGGACCTGATCACTGACTACAAATAGAAGATTCATATTAGCTTCAGTTAACTTCCATGCTTACATCATTTGTCTCTCATGGCACTTTTATTTTACCTCACACACGAGTTCAGAGAAGAGGCATTTAATCTTGCACTCACCCAGCTCAGCACGTCCCCATGTGCTGTATGACTTAGCACAAACCTTGAAACAGCACGAGCAGAATGCTAAAGTAATAATTAATCACCCTTTCTCCTTATCAAGTCTAATTGCCTCAGGCTTTATGCTTTGCTGACGCAACTGTTCTGCATCTGCTTTTCAGTAACTTCATCTTTCTGCACTGTAGCAGGTAGTTACAGACACATCTCACATCCACTGTCCTTTATATAAGGTACTGCTGTTTCTCCAGCAGAATACTTCGATTTTTAGGATAGAGATTTTATTCTGAGAAGTAACTAAAAATCTCTGTTCCATACCTCTCTGATAGCTGTACAAAACTCACTCTGCAGCACCTTCTTTAGAGACTGTAGCTTATGTACCGGTACTTCTCCAGATTCTTGCAGTTTCTCCAGTAACTCAATTGCTCTTGCAACATCTGAATGGAGAAAGAAAAGAAGTACAAGTCAGTATCAACAGTGGTTATAAACGGAACAGTGACTAAAAGGGGGAAAATTATGGTGATTTTAAATTTAAAATCCACTGTGGAAACAACCACTGTACTAATCTTGTCATACCAGGCTCAGATAGGCATCAGCACTACTGCTGAGAGATCCAAATCCCCATGTATAGACCAACAGGGCACATACACGTACAACAGACACACACACAGAGCTGCATTCTTAATTGCAAACATTTTCTGGAACAAATCTACCAATTTAAAGCAGCTAATCCACATTAGCAGACCTAATTTTTTTCTTACTTTTCTGCACAAAAGCAGCACAGAAACAGTATGGGGTCTACTTTCAGAAAGTCTGCAAGAATGAAATTGAGTCTCTGAGTCATAGAATCATAGAATGACTTGGGTTGGAAGGGACCCCGAGGAACATCAAGTTCCAACCCCCCTGCCACAGGCAGGGCCACCAACCTCCAAATCTTGTACTAGACCAGGTTGCCCAGGGCCCCATCCAACCTGGTCTTGAACACCTCCTGCGACAAGGCATCCACAACCTCTCTGGGCAGCCTGTTCCAGCACATCACTACTCTTTCTGTAAATAACTTCCCCCAACACATATAAGCACACTCCAATGACAATGTCTAATAAAAATATTTGATCTTCTCATAAATCTAAGTCTTCATATCAATTATAGATAAAGAAAATCTTCTAGAGCTTGCTAGTGAAGTGTAAATAAGAGTAAATATGTAAGGCTCTTGTCCAGGTCTCCAAAGACCCATGCTAAATTATCTGATTTGCCATGTAAAACCTGTGTAACCCACATACATACGTAAGTTACTCCAAAAGTAATGCCTCCTTTTTATTTCCATGGAAGCAGAGCACAGTAACACTCTTTGACAGAACAAATTCTGCAAAAAAACACTCTTTTTCAGCATAGTGACCACTATTAGCAATGCATTTTTGACAGTGATGAACAAGAGCCTGCATGCCGTGCTCCTAAAAATCTGCACCACTGGAGGTGACTCACTGTCACCACTCCTGAATCGCACCACCACAGCTTCACTGTGCTCACATCCACTGGTTGGTCTCCATAAGCGTTCAGCAAGTGTCAAAGGACATCAGTGGGTGCCATTTTTCCACATGAAGGAATTCAATGACACACCTTTGCTTCATACACACTTCCATGTCAGACACTATTCTGTCAGACTGTCCCTCGGCTCCCATCTCTCACATGGCAACAAAATGCAATGGAATACTGGCCAGAAGGGTCAACCTCTACTGCCACACCAACATATATCTCTTGACATCAAGGACCAACAGAAATAAAATAGGAGGTATTACTTTTGGAACATCCTCATACATGCAGTACTTATTTTTGGTGGCCTAAATCCTCCTTAAGCCCATGTATATCATCAAGAACGATCCAGGTATTTCCAATGAGCAGTCCAGAATGCTTAAGTTAGTAGACATTCTGAGTACTGAGCAGGAAATCTGGTCAGACTGACTCACTCCCAGGAGTGAGCTGCATGATATGCATCTCAGTCAGCTTCTAAATGGTAGAGCTTAATAGAAGGTTTTCTCCTCTTTCATCATTTAGTGCTACCTTTCAGCTCTTCCTGTAAATTTGCTGTTATCACTGAACAATAGTCTTGATCACGTGGTCACTCTCATGTTCTTCTGGAGTACTCTGAATAGCTATCTGAGCCACTATTGGCCAACTGCACCATCCTACTAAAAATAGGTCTGTATCCTAGTGATTAAACATATTCCTAGTACTAAATGATTAAAGAGTATCCAAAGTATTTTAATTCAGTGTGTTAACTACACTAAAAAAAAATAAAATACCTCCCCAGTCCACCACATAACTCTGCAACAACTGCAGCGACTACCTACAGCCTTGTGTAATTCTCCAGTCTGATGACAAGAATTTTACTGTTTCTGGCTAGGGGATTATACTAACAGAAACAGTTCTTACAATCCTTGTCTTGTAGCTGAGCTATATGGACCAGATGTCTTACATACAAAACACCTTAGAAAATTTTTGGAAATAGAGGTGACAGAAGATGAGTTCTAAAAGGAATAAAATCATAATAATGTATTTGTAACAAAATAATTATTATCCATCTGCTTCAGTGTTAGGAATAGAGAAGATGACGTCTCAAAGAATTTACAGTTTAGTTGAAGAAGATTAGCAATTATTTAGCATGGTAGATTATGTCATAATAAGTTAATACCCAAGTAATTTTTGAACCTTTTAACAGACATTTGTCTATTTGCTAGTTGGTAAAAACTGGTATGTGTTTAATTCTGCACAAAGCAATTAGATAATTTATTCTAAAGAAGCTCCAACAGCCTATCATAACAGATCGGACATGACTTCTGAAATTCAGATATTCTAAGTCAGACTGGCATCTTTTCCAGTACTGGTTCAGGGAATTTTAGAACTGTCTTTCCCTGTCACCAACTATATCTGTAGAAGGCTGATTGATTGCTGTTTTACAGTTGTGTAAAAATTTACTCTCCATATCTGAACATTTTGTGTATAACTTTGTATTTGCTTTTGGCCCTGTACCGAATAATATTCAACGAAATAGCTGTTCTGATTGGGAAATCTGTTCTGATCCAGAAGGAAGCTTAAATAGCTTTAGATACGTTGATCAATACAGAATTGCTAAGTACATGTCTAAACATTTCCCCAGGGCATGGACCAGGTTCAAACAATTAATCACTTCTAAAACAAGGAACGTTACAATACAAAAGGTGAATTTTTATCCCAATTCAAAAGTTTTGCATGAAATCAATGGATGTTTAGTATGCAGACTCCTATGCAAAACTGATCACAAAGCTGTCATTTGTCAGTATCAGTTTCCTCCATTTTGTGATTAAGAACTGGCTTGGGATAAAGAAAACTCTGAATATCCTGAAAGTATTCTTATCTTCCCCACTTCCAAATTCATCCAGTGAGCCAGAATGCATGAATGTTGTTACCCAAGTTCTTGTTTTTTATTCCCCTATTTGCTAACAATAATCAGCTTGCTTTCTCTCTCTTAGGCACATGGCTTGACCCAATTTGGCAATGACTTGTGCAGCACTGCTTGCGGTAGAAAGAATATGGAATAATAAAGAGCTTCAAGGGATAAAAATACAGAATTAAAATGAGGCATGTGTTCAGGGCCAAAGTTGTTTGTCACAAGTTGATGCTCTGTCAGGAGCGAAGTGTAACAGCTTGTACAAAACTAAAACTGTTTAAACATGAATGTATAAGTGCGATCTCATGAAATAGCCTGCATTTCTTCCCATTAATAACTCTGACAGGGAGACTTGAATGAACAATTGCTTCAGGACAGCTTAAAAAAAAGTGAACCTGCTCCACCTAAGTCAAATGAAGCAATGGCTTTTTTCTGATCCTTTATCCAAGGTGAGCTCCAGACAATACTAAGATAACTGCCTGCTCAAAGAAGTGATGAGACTGCTACTGAGGCAGATTTCAAAGTTAAGATGACGAAAAAACACACAGCAGGTAATCAATCCATCCCTGCCAGTAACAGCACTGCCACATGTTTCCAAAGGACTGGTATTCATTTGCTGGGATACTGTTCTTGTCCCAAATCCCCCTTTGGTTACAAACGTAATCAGCCTTCCTTGCAAAAGTTATCACCAGGAAATTGTTCTTGAATAACATTTTGTTACGCACTTGTGGAAAGCACAAATTGATGAAAAATCTCTGTATTAAGATAGATACATAATACCCGTGGAATTCTGTTAAAAGCAGTTATGTTTTATGCGAATAAAACGCTCATGTCTTATTTCTGATTTGCCCTTCTTTTAACCTACGATATTTTTGGAACACAACTTAAATCGTGAAATATATTCTATGTCTTTAGAATTACAAATTCCATTATATTAACATTAAACTGATGGTAATGTCATTGACATCTATCCTCATTTCCCACATTCATATCCCACAGAAAATAGTGGGAATTTTGAGTACTGCCGTGGGTGGAATTATTCGTCTGTATTCTATGATGTACACACTTGGAAAGGAATATTATATTATTTGCCCTCTTTTTCTATCCAATTCTAACCATCTTTTCTTTAATTTTATTTTTTACCATTTTCTTCTAACTTCCAGATGCAAAAAAAAGAAAAGAATTTCTTTCTCTCCCATTCTGTTTAACATTCGCTTCCCTTTTTGTCTTCTCATCATCATGCTTGCCTACAGCCTTTCAGGAAATAATAAGGTTTCAGCGTGGTGGATCATGTTATCAGTGAAGTCAGGGGGCTGTGGGTGGAACACATTTTATCAAGTGTGCTCATCAAAAGAAAAGCGTGGCTCTCAGAAAAAAAAATATTTCAAGTGTTCTTTCTGTTTTAATTTGAATGAAGTTTCATTTGTACTGCTAGTGGGAAAGAAGCAGGAGGTTACTATTTAAGCATTAAGAGAGATATCACTAGAACATAGAACCAGCAAAATACCACACTGTGATACAAGTGGAACATTCCCATGCAATAATAAATGAAGTTGAATTCTGTATGTATAGCCACATACCACAGTGCAATTAATAAAAAGGTCATTTTGCTCAGTTAATGCTTTGCTGATCATCCTATTCTAACAAAACTGTTTTCATGAGCTGATTTTGTTCAAATAGTGAAGCAACATACAGTGTAGAAAGATCTGCTGAATTCGATAGGTGTTTTTAAAAGTGAATGTTATTTCTACTATTCTTCGATTCAGCTTTTACAACATGAGAGCTAATTATGAATCCATGCATTGCAGAAGGAATCCTAGCAGGTCTACACTCGGTGGTCCTCCCACACGACTGTTAATGTTGGGCAAACAAAGTTCTGGCATTTCGTGAATGTGGTTTTACTCCGGTATATTTTGTGCAGGCTTTAAATGTGTTTCAATTTAGTCAGACAAGCTATAAATTACATGGAAAAATAATAGAAAATTACTCTAGTGTATTAAATGCTTCTCATGTGACAGTGGCTATTGAAAATGAATGTACTTGCATGCTTTAAAATGCAAAACATGAAAACTGTTCTACATCTACTAGCAGCCAAGCTTCTTCTCATAATGATCTATGAGCAAGTTAAATGTTGGCCTGCAGTCCTTAAAATAAATATATTATCCTCTGACTTAAGAAATAACTAAACACATGATAGTGTACTCTGTAATACTAGTTTGGATTCAAAGAGTAATTACTTAGAAACATATTGAGGGCTGCCTGCAAAAGTAATGTCTCCTATTTTATTCTGTTGGCCCATGACACCGACAGGCAGGTGCTGGTAATGCAGCAGCAGAGGTTGAAACTCCTTGACAACATTCCATTACATTTTGTTGCTGTGAGAGATGGCAGCAGAGGAGTAGTCTGACAAAATGGCGTCTGACATGGAAGTGCACATGAAGCAAAGATGTGACACTGAATTTCTCCATGCGAAAAAATGGCACCCACTGACATTCATCGATGCTTGCTGAATGTTTATGGAGACCAACCAGTGGATGTGAGCACAGTGAGGCAGTGGTGGTGCATTTCAGTGGTGGCAACAGCCATAGTCTGTTACCTCCACTGGTGCAGATTTTTAGGAGCACAGCATGCAGGCTGTTGCTCATCGCTAGCAAAAATGCATAGCTAATGGTGGTGACTATGCTGAAAAACACTGTTTTGTAGCTAAGAATTTGCTCTATCAAATAGTGTTAGGGTGCTCTTTGTATCTGATGCAGTTTCCATGGAAACAAAAAGGAGGCATTACTTGTGGAGCAACCTATGTAGTATTTCTGTACTTTAATAACTACTCTGGAATCCTGTTGCTGGGACGCTTGCTCCTCAAGCAAAAATCTGATGATCGCTTACTTATTAACAAGATGAGAAAACAGACTTCTCACCTTCCTGAAGTCATTCAACTGCCTCATACATTTTAATTCTGGAGAACTTAGGTGAATTAGTATGCCAATTATTAGGAAAAATAAATGTGCTGAATAAATGCCATGCTTTGGTACTTCGAAGAGGTGGAACATCACTATAAACTCACAGCAAGGACACTCAGTAAGTCTTCACTAGCTTCACTGCGGCATTACAGAAAAATAATGTTGACAATTTTCAAGCTCTATTTCATTGTGCCTGAAGACCTTTAATTAGGCTGAAGGTGAAGAATTTGCATAACATAACAGGTCTTCATAACTGTCAGGCTTTTATTCCGCCAGTACTTTTGTTCAGGTTTAGTTGTTCCTTTACTGCTCATGAAAACACATTTCTAAATTCTCAGTGTTATTCTACTCTTGTATCATAATTCCCCAAACCTACACACGATCATCTTCAAATACTATCAAATGACAGTACATAATCAATGATTAGGCAATTAGAATTCCACTGTGATTAGCGAAGTTCATTCATAATTCACAGCCAGTAACCCCTTATCTCTGTGACTTCTTGGTTGAAGCACAAGCTTTGGAAGATTTTCAGCGTTCACTTTTTGATAATTTTCTGTGTATCCAGAGCTCTGCTGTCAGTCGCTGCTTGCGTAACATGACAATTTCCACCTGGCATCAAATAGCAGACTGCCCACTGCCCAGTTCATCTTTTTGGTTCCTTACTAATGGCACAGCGCTCTCCCAAAATAAAACAATTCTTCTGTTAACTTAATACATTTAATCTAACCTAAACAGTTCAAGAAAATGAAGGCAGAGAGTGGCCTTTTTTGCCCATTTAATTTGCTGTGTTCATCTTGCCCTGAATTTCATACTGATGAGTAAGCATAAAGGTGTATTTCACCATGGTAAATCAGACTTGACATGTAGGGAACAACATGCTAAGCTGTTACGATACAGCAGTAATTTTCAACACTCCATAACGTGCATCTGTGAGGTCTATTCAAACTAATTACATATCCTGGTTTTATCAGTATTCCGTATTGTGACACCACGTGACAGGCTGTGGAGCTGTGCTTCCAAGAGGAAGATATACTAGGATGTACTGCACTTCCCAGGAGCCTCCACATGATCTATGATTCCGGGCGACATTCTTTTACCATTTGTAGTAAATTTGTTCTCTCTCCTTATCTTAATTGGGTCGTTTTTCTTTCCTTCTCCCCAGAACGGGAGAAAAAAGGTTCCCTTGCCCTGTCACGCTTGACACTGCGACATTATAGCAGTAGCATTGGTGCTTTCTGATTTATTATATTTATAGTAACATTTATATTTATATACTTTTATATTTATGTTTATATTAGTTTATACTACATGGGTAGCAGTCATAGATTTAATGCAGTATCACTTGTACTCCTGTGGTTAAACATTACTGTGACAGCAAAATAAACATAACAAAGAACAACCAAACCCTCATGATTCACCTCGTGCTGAGGATTTCAGCTCAACTCAGTTCTGACGCAGGCATCTACAGCTCAGCTTCTCACCCCAGACCACTGCTACTTTCGATGAAGAAAAACACTTTCAGGCTACAGTTTATCTGACCTATTTTAGATAAGATGAATCATACTCTAGGAGTGCTTGTTCTCTTTGTTGACTACAAAGGGAGACTAGATGATTAGCTCAGATGTAAATGCTTGCATCCTACGTACATCACGGTACAATGAAATCCACTGTTATTGTCCGGATATACAGTGAAGAATTCCTGCAAATTTACCTCCATGTGGTACAGAAGACACCACGCTTGAGAATGGTCACATTCAACAAGATTAATGCTGTCAGCAAACGGAACAGTGTGCTTTTTACCAAAAATCTTATGGACTTTTTTTCATAATATATGAGGAAAATCAACTATGGAATAAGATTGAGTATACTTGCGTGTGTCTTCCTTCACTTGAAGTAACACATCTCCTCCCAGTAACAATGGTGAAATTCCCCCACGGGATTCTACACACATACCCACGGCCTGGGTCATGCTCATTTTCTTTGGCTATTCGTCAGACTCTGTTTGGGTCTACACTTCTGTTTCTGTATGTTGGTGAAACACTCAGGTTTTTCTGGCTTCAGCTTCTTAGACACACCACAGGCGTACAAGCCCTCTGTTTCCCTCTGCTCCTGACCCACATGCTGCATACCCCAAGGCACGTTAATCACCATGAGTCTTCCCAGCAGCTTTGGCAGGAACACCTGAATATGACAGTAAAGGTCTGATATGTTTTGCAAAATAACTTACAGAAAGGACACTTAATTTGCAAGGAAAGCAGTGTCACCTATGATCCAAAATACGGACAGAAACTGCGTGGAGATCTTTCCATCCAGCATCCTCAACACTGCAGATGACCCTTATGATTCTCTTCAGCAATATCACTTTTCCCATTTCAGGTGTACTTCATGAAATACTGAAATTGTGCCATTTCAGGCATCCTGCTCCTGAATACCCCCTCAGCTTGCTCAAATTAAACATTCAAAAGGTCCCTTTAACTGAAAAGGTACACTCCTTTATGTTCTCAGAACTTCTCAATGTCTACCAATGTCTGACTAATCTTCCTCCTCCCAACCCGATACGTTTTAGTTAGTGACTTCCATTCTCCTGTTCAGCTAGGGCTTTTTCACAGCCCTAACCTACCATGAAGGCGAACTGGGAGATGTGGATTTGCTTTACCTTGGTAAATTTTCCTGGCATATCTGCACTGGTAAAGCCATTCCTCAGTTTTTACCTTGAAGCCTTCACATAACTGGTGTAAATCAGGTGAGCATCCTTGTTGATAATTTTCAGAATTTGTTCTTTTTTTTTTTTTTTCGTGTTTGAGAGAGATCCACAAAGTTCCTGAAACTGTTAAGTTCATCAGATCCTTCAAGAATGTGATCTGGTACTGTCACATTTCCACTACTGTTTTTTAAAGGAATGATAATAAATCATAAAATAGTACAGCTTGAATTGAGAGGTAATTCAAGATCATTTCAGTATGATGAATTTCCCTGGCTTTTATTAAAACTAGGCCTGAATAGTAATAATGCAATTCAAAATTTTCAGAGACGAGCATTTAAAATTAACCTTAAAAACTATTAATTTTAGAACAGTTATATAATTTTTATTCTTCCAAATTATTAGTTTTGTTACAATTTCTAAAGCAGAAAGGGCGAGGAGGTGCATAAATCTAAGTTTGAGAATTTTCATCAGAAGATTTTACCATCTGTGAGTAACCAAGACATACAAAAGCAGTGGGTACTGTCACAGGGTTGGTGTATAGAAAGCTTTGAATATAGCATCAGTGCGAAAATGAGTTTCCAAATTATCCCTTAAGAGAGAGGATTAAAAAAATGAAGTTGAAAATGCAAAGAATAAACAAGCATTGAAAACACCGGTATTTTCTAGCACAGTACTTTAAAAAGAACGTCATGACTTTTTCCCTGCGTTACCTTGGGAAAAAAGAGAAGGGAAGGTAAAATTTCTTTTTTCTCTCTCTATATACATACAACTTTCTATTGTTCAATCGTGTCTGCTTTTTGTGACCATAACTAAGATTTATAGACAGCTACTCAGTGCTGAATAGAACAGATGAGACATGGTTCTTGTGCTTTTTCTGACTAGGGACAGTTAGCTGTGAATATGACACAAAAAGGTTTTTTTAGACTTAGCAAAAAAGCTAATATTGCATTCAAGTAAATACATGTTCCATGTGTTATAAATATACATATATATACTCATTCATTCAAATAAATAATTAAACCCTGATTTCCAACAGGAAGCGTAATCCTTTGTTGCTTCAGAGTTTGTTATGGTAGTTCTTAGTCTTTCTGTAAGGACTTCTAAAAACCCTGAAGTTCTCAAGTGTTTAAAGCAGTTATCTGGCTTCACAGGGAATGTAAAACAGTGTTCTGTCTTGACCTTCTGAAACTACAAAATAACAGCCAAAAAAAAAAATCAACCTCTGAAGCAAAGTTATAAATCCCTGAGACATTCAGAAATTCAGCAGGGTAAGGATCTGGCTTTTAAGAAATAAGTTCCTACAATATGAACTTTGTGAAAGTAAGGAAACTGTATGCTCCTTCCTGTAGACATAGGTATGTTGTAAAAAGATGCCCTAGCAACTCCAGCAGCCTCATCTATCTCCTGATCACAGCACCGCTTGGTCTTGTAGGATCTGTTCAGCAGAAACCACTAATCATGCTGGAATGCCACCATTTTAAATGCCAGACAGAAGTACACTGGGAGTCATGCTGAAACTGCAAATGTGAACACGTTCCAGGTTCTGATCCCAGATTAAAAGAAGAAAAGGCTACTACATTAAAATACCTCAAGAACCCTACTTAATAGAATACTTGCTTTTGTGTTTTAGTCTGCAAGCACACAGGGAAAACCATTAAAATCAGAGAAGGAATTAAAAATTCGACTAAGCTTGAGAATTAAAAAACAGAAATAACTACAATGCGCGAACAAAGAAAAACAGGATGAAAACCACTATTTCTAACTTGGATATACTTTTCTCTTAGCTGAATTCCATTCGCTCATTTCCCTGCCTAAGCAAAATCATGCATTTGTGTGTCTTATGTGCACACTGCAAAACAAAAGTATTGGCCATATGGGCAATCTCATGCATTACCCACACAGATACTTGCAGCGTGCTTTTAGTTTGCATCAGAGAGATTTTTGTTGGCAAGGAAGATGACAGGAAGGGGAAAAAGGCACCAACCGGTGCCTCTCAAAGGGAGGTAAGGTTAACTTCAGGATGCTAATTCTCTGTCACAACAGGCACTGTGCTGGAGCCAAGGCAGTTCCTCTCACTTCCCTCTCTGCTCATGTCATTACCAGTCTCCTGCTGCCTCTCCTCAGTTCTTACCTCTCCAGCTAATCTGAATCTTAAACCTTTTTCTTTTATTACCAGAAAGATGAGAAAGATGGCCGTGGGCTACTGGCAGTTGTACACAGTTGCAATGCAAATCTTCACTTTAAGTCTAGCATCATGGTTTTATCTTCTGGCAGTTCTTAGGTGGTTTGAGACTCCAGTAAGACGACAGTGGCATTCGTGCAATAGAACGGCTGTGATGCAGTCATTACACACATACACCTAAGATAAGTTTCCCTGTAGGCTTAGGTAACAAGAAGAAAGTTAATATCCTTTCTTCAATTTTAGTGGATTTAACAATATTACTTTTTGCAAATCAAATCCCTCTGGTAGCTGGCTAGATACTAGTCATTTCTCAAGGAAGGGGAAAAAAACTGCTCTTTGAGGATGTGTATGGGAAAAGCTACAACAAGAAGGCAGCAATATGAATAAAATCCTCTGGCAGTACAACTAGGTGGTATAAATATGCTGATGGTAGATCTCAACAACTGCTCACGACTAACTGTCAACTACAAAAGAGTATGACCTTAGAAGAAAGCCATGGTTACTTAGATTGCTGCTGCAAGTCATGAACAAAACTTTGAATTAGAAAACCTCTGTGAGAAAGAGCTCACTGTCACTTTTGCAATGCAGTTGTTTGGTATCCTACTGATGATGCTGAGAACAGGAGCAGGGGAACTAGAACACTTCTCAGGTTGCAGCCTGATATCACCAGTAGGTATCTGCCTCAGATCTCATAAGCACACCTGGCATGTTTTAAGATGGCTGTGCTGTTAGGAAGCAGAAGGTGTTGTATAAGTTAGTGTAAATTCCACCACTATTACCATTGGATTACAAGATAATCAGACATTAAACCACCTCTCCTTTCAAACAGTACTTCATTGATTTTAAGGTCAACATCCTCTCTTAAAAGCTTCTCTGGTCTGGCTCTGTATAACAAAGAACAGATGCGTTATCCTTTTTTTCCTTCGTTGATTCAGTAAACAGCATTTGACAGAAACACTATTGCCAAATCTATTGGAAGCTGGTGAGATGATGGTAAACAAATTTCTGAGGGTTAAAACTGCTAATGATGACTACGGTGATCTATAAGCTATTTCAAGTACATTTTCCCCTAATTCCTACCTGACTGCAGAGGGATTGATACCTTACTATCCGGGAAATTTATTCTTTTTCAGAAAACATGGTTGAGAAAGAAAATTAAAGAATTAGTGGATGTAAAGGATTAGTGTTTAAACTTGGGGTTCTATTAAAACAGAACAGTAAAAATGTAATTTTGTTTCAGAAAAAAATAAATTAAGAGTCTATTTTGAGCAACGCTCTTCCTTATTCAATTATCCATGCTTACACAGAAACAATTGAAATCAGTGCTTTGATGCTCTGTGTATTCCTGGATACTTAATTGTTCCATATTTTAAATAATAACAATTCTCCAAGCTCTTCTAAAAATCCACTTTTCTAATCATTTTTTTCTTCTTTTAAAAACAAACAAACAAAAACCTATTATTAAAGGAGCACTAAGGTAACAACTCATCATGAGAAGTGTTTCCTGGTGTCTTAGCAGAACTACTAATGACTATGGAGTTTAACCATTCTATTCTGAACTGTGGATAAAAAAGTTCTCATCTCTCTCTTTTTAATGTATCTGAGATCTGAGCTTGAGGTTTAAACACTCAGGAAAACATTATTAGTACACAAATGTGCATTTCTGAATCAAATCTGCTCGTCTGAATAGAGAATCAGCTGGTGAATATTTCTCATTCCAAGGGTGAATCTCCAGCAAATATCACAAAGGAACTTAGATTAACTTTGAAAATGCTTGGGTTTGTACACATATGTACAGTCTACAGCATGTTAGTATTATTTTTTAAATGTCAAAAATGCATCTTGTGAAATAAATTAGATTACATCAAAATAGCACCCCTTGTGCTTTCTGATCATTAGTGCTCTTATCTCTCAACTTGTTGCAAATGGTCATTCCCTCACCCGCTCCGGAGCTTGTCACGGACTCCATCCATGCCACCAAGCTTCAGCAGAAAGCCCCATTTGAAGAACGAGATGCAGAACATACACATGCAAGTTCCGTTTATCACTTTGTTCTACAGAGGACAAATTCAGGTAGGCTACAAGGATTGTTTCATTGCTACCAACTCCATGGAATTTTTCAGCCTGACAGACCAGGAGTAACACAAGGGCCCTCTGCAGGAGGGGATCAGAGGTGTCTCTCACCAACCTTTCCTGACTCTCAACACAGCTACTGACCAGTTATGCGTTTCTGAAGTAAACACAATTGGAAATGTCAGACATTCCCCCTCTACACTCCACAAAAGTGACAGTGTTAAAAACGCCACTAGTTTTTGGAAGATGTTTCCATGCATCTGTATGGCACGAGCCACTCTCGCAGCTCTCTGAAGGAAGGCAGCACCAGAAGCCTTCCGTGCCTGGTACATGCTGAAGATGATGCAATGAACCTTTCATTCACTCCCACATGTTGTGACAAAGCTCAGTTTCAATGTCCCATCATCAGGAGCTGCCTCAGGCCTGAGGACAGGGCCCTCTCCTTGGTGCCCAGCCTCGTGACACAGAGCTCGTGCAGCAGCACATCCCGTCAGCTCTACCAGGCCGGCCTTCTGCTACCTGAGGCATCCAAGTCATACTTGTGCATTTAACTTTTCAAAAATATGTTATTAAAGATAACATTCAGGTTGGGAGTTCTCATATTTTTGCTGTAGAGCTCCAGGAGACGCAACTACACTGAACATGTGGCTCAAAAACTCTCAAACTGCATGGATCTCCAAAAACACCCTTATTACCTGCTTACCTTAATCCATCTCTTCATATAAATACATGGAAAAAAAATCAAATCTATGTTGGCACATTTATGGAAAACAAAAAAACACATTTCAGACTGACTCCAGAATTGTCAGTTCTCTCCGTTTCTACAAACAGCAGGCCTTTTTTTAACCTCGGAAGAATGAATTTGATTATTTATACGTCATCAGCTGGCATACCAAATAGAGGAACGTTAGACTTAAAGTACATGGCACTTACAGAAGTGTTTTTCTCCTTTAACATGCCAGGCTGCAGAGCAGTACAAGAAATCTCTCTGACAGATGGAAACACTTTGTTGAAAGCCATGCAGGGAGCAGCATAACCACTTAACACTGTTTTGAAGGGCTTAACCGCACCGTAAAAGATAGCTGGCCTTATGCTGCACCTCTGTCAAGGAGTATATTTCACACTTTATGACTCTGACTTCATCTTACTGACGAGTACATTATACATTTTTTTCCAAAGACAATATCCAGCAACTTATATTCAGTTTCCATTGTATATAAATACACAAGCACTGATGGGGAAAAAATCCCCATGTATATAGGTTATGAGAATGAAAAGAAAAAAAAGAAGATAAGAGAAGGAAAGAAGGAAGAGCCCTCTAGCAAGCAATAATGCATAGGAACGGTCAAACGTCATCTGGTCACATTTCATAGAATACATCTACCTCTACTATCAGCTGGTGGCAGATAGCCATCAATTCAAATTCTGAATTGATTCAAATCCCTATTTATTGACACTGAGCATGGTGCTTTACTAAGTATTTTCAGAAAGTTATGGGATATCCTCTCCACTAAAAAAACACTTATTTGAATTCTTAAAAAACCAACAGAGATTAGCTGCGTGTTACAGCTCAAGAGCAAGAAGTCTTTCCAGTTGCCTAGGATATAATTGAAAGTGAGGAGAAATTTGGTTGTCAACAGCCAATAGCTATGACCTTGTCGTGAGACTTCACAGAGATTAAAATATCAGCGCTGTATATTCAGTCTATTCAAATTTCTTCTTTTATCCTCAATCACATGAAGAATTGAAACCACCAGTGGTATGCATGAATAGTAACTATATAAAGAAAAACGTAAGAGGACATGGATTATTAATAAAAGATAGTTGAAAGCTCTCCTTCAAATGAGAAACATTTCTTCGCACTTAATCATGCAATAGTCTTTGTACAGCCTAATTGTACAGAATCTTCAAAAGCAAGAAGTTTTGACAAGTGCTCTTTTAAAGCTGCCATTTTCATGGCTGGGAGCAAGGAAGAGTGACTGAAGTTTTGCACCAATCTGAGTAAATAAATGGCCAGTTTTCTCTCAGAGCAGATTTTCATCTTGGAAGAGAGTGCACAAGTAAAACTTTATGTAAAACAAGCCTGATGAAAACTTCTGCCAGACTAGCAAAACAGAGAAAGTTCAGATAAAGCGGAACTCACACTATGCCTAGCTAGCAAGATGCCTGCTCCAAACTGTAGGCCTCCATAAAACCACTCCTAAAATGAGCGCCAAGGGAAGCACAGAAAGATATTCCCTTCCATCATATACCTTGGAGCACAGTGTTATTTGCAGAAAATGCTTCGATCAGACTGCGCTAAGGCTAACCCACTGAATGCCTCACATCCACCAGGAGCTCCCTGTAGCTGCACTGGGCTTTGGGGAGAGCATAGCAACAGAACATGGCCACCAGGGAGATGCGAGCTCTGTCTGATGAAGGGGAAGGTGGCCACTGCTGGTCACGGCAGGGCTGTGGCACACAGAGGGCACTGTGAGGAGACGCAGAGGCAGTGCTGCTGCACCAGTGCTGAGAACAAAGCACAAGGTATGACAGTAAAAGTGGCATGCAAAGGTAAAAAAAATAGCATGGGCATTTTTAAACATTCCACTTTGATTTGGAGTCCAAACAGGCAAATTAAACTAGAAGCATATTTAAATTCCATAACCTTGAAAATAAAATGAAAAACAAAATCCAACCTTACTTTGTCATTTTATGAAACATAGCATTGTAACTTTTCATCTCAACACGGAACACGCACAGCTTTCAAAGTTTCTGGCATCATCCCTGAATTGGCCTAAAACATTCCCACACTGAGGTCTGATGGGCTCTGGGGATTACTGACAGAGTGCCACCCATTCAGCATGCAAGACATAGGCAATAGAGACAGGAAGGTACACTTTTTTCTGTAAGAGACTGACAGAGCTGCTTGAAAACACCCGGCAGACAGGCTCTGCCCCTCAAAAAACTCCCAACCATGGGCACATGCAGCTCAGCCCAGAGCTGTATCCCCTCAGCTCCAGTGCTTCACATCTCCATACTGAAGCGCCTGCTGATTCCTTCCCCTCCTCCCAACAGAGCACCACACAAAGGTCAGGCGAAAGCCTTGGAGATTAAATTGTAAGTGATTAAAATTTCCATTATTTTGTGAACTTGTTCCACATATTAAAAAGCCCTAATGGAACTTGCACACATTTGTGCAGGTAGAAAGGCACATGATGACAGGAATTAAGGAAATTAATTCCTGTGCTTTGGACTGAAGTAATCTTCCAGAATGTAATTGGCTTTCAATCATTCACACACAACATGCCCTTCACCTTTAAATGGTAATTCATTTTACCACACGATTCTGAATTCCACTTATGTCAGGCACAACGAAAGCTCCCGTCCCCGTACTGAACACACCACGCAGGTTTTGTCTGGGAGAAGACAATGTCGGGGCCTAACTCAGATTTCTGATGTATGCATCTACATGAAGTTTTACTATTTCTCGACTCCTCAGTGGGGGAAAAAGCAAATATTTCCTAGCCAGAGATGAAGCAGCCATTCCCTATACAATGCACAGTAATGGGTGCTGCCTCTCGTGCAATGCTTTCTATTTTCCTGCTGCATGTAGCTCTCTGTGGGGCACGGCCAAGTGGACACAAGGCTACAACCCTTGCCTGGGCTGGGCCTGCATCACAGCAGAGCTGCGCAAAGCACAGTGACAGTAAACATAGCCACGTCTGCTTTAATAAAAGCAACTGAAATGTGGAAAATCACACTGCATTGCACTTTCCTTCCTCCTCGACTGTGAGAGAAAGACTACAGAGGAAGTACCTGGGAGCACTGGGCTTGGGTCGCTCCTGGAGCGTCAGCCCACCCTCTCCAGCCGATGTAGCAACAACCTGTTACTGGTGATGAAGTGTATCTTGCTGACGAAATGGCCTTCTGCAGGCCAGGTGCTGCATTTAAATCTATTTCTTCTCACCCGTAGTTCCCTTCTGCACCTCACATCCTATTGCTCCGTGATGTTGCGCCTCCTCACACTACTGTCAGCCCTGGCTGACAACCAGAGAGTCCATAAAGCTGGCACCCCTGCCAAATGTTTAGGCATATTCTGGACACCGACAACAGATGTTTACATTTAAATTGGGACTAATTTGCATTTTTGTGTATCGTAGATTTTTTAAAGCACTGTTAGTGATGAAAAGGAATGTGTAATTCTGAAATAGTAATACTTTCCTTAGAAAAGCCAGGTTTGCTAATGGATTGCCATCTGTTCAGCTCTTTGCCAGGAAATAGATTTGTCCTGCTTACTGAAAACAGTATTAGGGTGAAACTGTAGATTACACAGTGGATTTCTGAACAGTTTAATTTCAAGTGCATGTCAGCACTTTTATATTTCAGTAAGAATAATTTTAGACTCTCCTTTTCTACAAATGTTGAAATTACAGCTATCCAGCGAACTGTACCTAGAGTAGATTAGGAAAAGGTTCTTCACCAGCGGCTGGTCAGGGACTGGAACAGGCTCCCCAGGGCAGGGGTCATGGCACCGAGCTGAGTTCAAGGAGCGTTTGGACAACACTCTCAGACATAGGGTTTGATTTTGGGTGGTTTTGTGTGGAGCCAGGAGTTGGGCTCGATGATCCCTGCAGATCTCTTCCAACTTGGGATCTTCCGTGATTCTGTGAAACTCTGGAGACTAGTTTGCTGTCAGTCAGGTTCCAGTAAAGGTGCCTGCACTATCTTTCTTACCTTGAAACTGGGTTCATCAGGCTTCTTTTGCATAGGATTTATAGGAAGATGCTCTCTATCTTGCTTTGAAAGCCTGCCTTAATCCTCTAGAAAGAATATGTTAAAGGAAAAGTGGCACTGGCCTAAATCATGCTTCCAAGAGTACAAGATTTATACATGTTCAGAGCCTCTCAGAGCTCCTTGATGGAAGTTAAGAAGAAAGATGCATCTGCAACTCAAGAAACTGTTTTGGGAGCTGTGTGACCTCTTTAACTCGCAGACCCACAGAAGCAAAACAAATCAGATATCAGGTTAAGTCCCTCTCCTCTGTGACCACAGAAACCAAACAGCATTTCTGCTTGGCCTTACAAGCGGTGCAAATGCATCGCGAGGGAGTCGTCCAATTTTCACAGCCCGGAGGCAAAACCTGAATTTAAACAAAAGTTCATGATTTCAGCACCGCTTTTCATTACCTCGGTCAGGCTGCTGACACAAACTCAAAGCTAGCAAAACATCAACTGCTCTCTCTCCGCGGACCGAGCGGCCGCCTTCAGGCACACGCAGCTCCCGGGCAGAGTATGATCACACAGAGTAACACCATTACCACCACCGCACAGACACAGCACTCTCGCACCGACCCCAAACGCTGCGTTCCGCTAACACACGCACCCGGTCCCCGGGCGCCCGCTCCGCCCGCCCCACGTGCGGGGCCGCCGTCGGACAGGTGCGGGGCCGCACCGCGCCGCGACCGCGGCTCTCCCGCAGCAGCGAGAAGGGGGCAGCCGGGCGCACGGCCGCGGGGAACCTGCGCGCAGCCCCAGCCCGCGCGGTGCAGCCCTGCCCCGCGTCCCCCGGCCGCGCGGCCGCTCCCCGCCACCAGACAAACTTTCCTTCCCTCTCCTCGCTCCGGAGCCCCGCGGGCGGCTCCTGCCCACCCGCCGCCCCCAGCCCTTACGCCGCGGGTCGGGCGGGCCGCCCGCCACGGCAGCGCCCGCCGCCCGCCTCGCACGGAGCCCCGCGCCGCTCCCTCGAGCCGGGCCGGGCCGGGGGGCGGCAGCCGCCGCGCTTACCTCTGTCCAGCGTGAGCGGCTGGACCGCGGTCAGCGTCGCCATGTCTGCGGCGGGGCTGGAGCCCGAGTGACGCGCGGCTCCGGCACCGGCGTGGAGCGAGGGGAAGGGCGGGGAGGAGGCTGGCCGGGAGAGGGGGCGGAGGAGGAGGGTGGCTCCGTGGGAGGAGGAGGAGGAGAAGGAGGAGGAGGAGGCGAGCGGGGCGGAGAGGGCGCCCAGCGGAGGGCGGCTCAGCGTGGACGGGGCGCCGCGGTGCAGCGTGCGCAGGGCGGCCCGGCGGGGCCCGGCTCGGGCTGCCGGCATCGCTGCGGTGCGGGCCCGGGCTGGCGGGAGGCCGCCGCGCTCGCCTCACAGCGGAGTCCCGGAGCCCGCAAACCCGGAGGGACGGGCGACGGCTGTGGCTTTCTGGGGCCGGGGGCGGCGGGCGAGGGGCGGTCCGTCTGTGGCCCCGCCGCCCGGGGGTGCCGCAGCTGAGGGAGAGCGCGAGGGCGGAGAGCGCCGCAGCGCCGCCTGCGGGAGCGCGGCCGGGAGCTGCCGAGAGAGGCGGCAGCGGAGCCCGTCGCAAGGCCGCGCTGCACCGGCGCGTCCCCAAGCCGCCGTTTGAACGGACCCGGTTGTCAGCCCCGTCTTCAGCCCTGAGCCGTGTCTGGCTGCGGCGTGTTCCGGGCCGTCCTCGGGATGCTGCACGCTCTCACAGAACGCATCCAACACAGTTCCACAGCGCGGGGTTGAATCCTCACCGGGGCAGGGAGGGAGAGATCGATCATGGCATGGGTGCGTCGTGGTCACCTCGCGCGGGTGGATGTGCCCAGTCTGTTCAGGCCTGAGAGCACCTGCAGCGAGCTGGCTTGAAGCTGAGCTTAGCACTGGAGCTGCGCAGGGCTGGGCAGCAGCCGGCTGGTTGTGCTGGTCGTGCATCCCCGACCTTAGCCCGGAGCACAAGGGGACCCGTTCTGCTGCCTCTCCAGAAAGGGAGGTGCAGTTGTGCTGCCTTCCACTGTGGGCAAGTGTGCAGAGAGATGACAGTGAAGAACTGAGCCCCCTTTGCCATCCTGTGTAGTACCTGCATTGTTGCGCTTGCCCAAGAAACGCCAAAACTGGGAAAACTTTAATCCGAAGGGGAAAGTAGCGCTCTTCTCTTTCACTGGGGAGCTGGCAAAACACAGAGGACAGCTGTAATTGCCAGGGTATCTAAGCAGTAGTAGAGGTAATTAGGGAAGCTCTGGAAATGTTGTCATTAAAAGTTTTAGGAGATTAAAAATACATTTGGCAATATTAAAATCAGCAAAATTTCAATAATAAATATGAGCCACCCACTTCTTTTGCTCAACTCAAATCAGCACAAGTTTCTCTGACTAGTAAACAATAAACAGTAGCCCATTCAGATTTCTTGACAAGAAATCTGTTTTGTTTAGCTAAAATACTGAAGTCAAGAAACCAGTTCCTGGCAAACAGTCAGTTTTTAACATCAAAATTAATGTGAGGATTTTTATTATGTAGATTTTATGTACTTGCGGAGCAGCTGGATCGACATAAAGTGCAACAGTGCCTCTTACGCAGTCACATTGCTGCGCACTGGATTCACCATCCTCAGCATGGAAGAAGTTCTCGTTTGAAGCCATAACAACCTAATGTGACAATACTCAAACTGTTCTGACGCTTTAAAAAAATCTACTACATGTATAAAACTATGATTAAATAATATTAAAAGCAAGGTGGCAAGTTAATTAGTTGTTTTTCATAGAGAACATCTTAGCCCTCAGGCTTGCTCTTTTAAACTGCCATGTTGTGAACAGACTTCTTGAAGCAAAATGCAGCTATAACAGTAACTTTTCTATTAATATCTGTGTAATGTTAATGCCAAATATGTTGCCTTTTAGAAATATACAAGTTTAGCTAATTCAGTGTTCGTGCTTGAGCGGGTGCCTGTGGAAAGCAATAAGCTTTTTCCGACTTTATCCTTTTTTATCTACCCCTGGTCAGATTTCATGTGCTCTGCCACAGGGGCTAATTGGCACTCAGATGAGAGACTTGAATGGGAGTATTATGCGCACTCAAGAAAGATGAAAAGCAGCATTTGCTGAAATTAAACATTTCCTAATCAGCATAGCTGCACAGTTAATGCTCAAGCACGTCAAAGAACTAGCCCAGGAATACTTAAAGCAACTGCACAGGGAAGATTTCAGAGGCTGTCCAGCAGAATTCCCTAACTGGAGAACGGGGTTGGAATGAAGCGGGAAGCTGTGAAGTGGCTCTTGCTTTCCAGCATCTGTTCCTAGAAGTATTGGAGTAACAGCGAAAGTCAGCAAGAGCAGTAGTGCCAGTCAGCCCCACCTTCCTGAAGGTGGATGTTTTTAGGTGGAAGGCACTGGTCTGCCTCCCAGCCTGCTTGCTGATTCATTGGGCTGCACTGGAAATTTTAATTCAATATCATGTGATGTTTACTGAACCAAGGAAACAAGATTGAATTAACAGAACTTAGAGCATGCAAACTAGAAACAGGCTTACTGACAGGTCTTCAAATGTAGTCAGTGGTCAGATGCCAATGAACAAGACTATTTCTAATAGGATGCCTGCAGACTTACTCTGTCAGTGTAGTATTTTATTCTAAGATCTAAAATGTGGATATAGAGGCTTTGGTGGCCATGCTTTGAGATGACACAAGTTATATTAAAACACCACATTGGAAGTGGGTAAATCTTGAAATAAGTTGTCCATGAATCAAGGAATCTCTGTCCTTTGAGATTTTCCAACCTGACTGGGTGAAGATCTTGGCAACCTGCTTTTGCTGTGAAGTTAGCCCTGCCTTAAGCAAGAGGTTGGACTGGATATCCTCAAAGTCCTTTTCAGTCAGAATTATTCTACTGTAATAAACTGTCCAAATTAATGGTAAGAATTATCTGAATAATTGTGCTAAATTGTTACATCCCCAAAGTAGTGTGTTTTAATGCTGCTGCAAGCAAGTGATGAAGAATGCAATGGATACTTGCAAGACTGGAGTTTGTTCTGGGAAGGGGTGTTCTTATGTGGCAGCCTCAGTGTTGAGTTATTTGTGAGGTGTTGCCAAAATCGTTCATGTGATCCTTGAACATACAGAAGAGAAATGTCACTCAGAACTAGCGCAATGACCTTCACTCCGCACCTTGTGTTGGTAAAGCAACTTACTGGAGTCTGAGATCTGGTGTTTGCCGTTCAAGGTGGAAAATCAGCTTTGACATATGGTTTAAGGAACTCAGTCAAAGCTTATCAAAGAAAAGGGTAAGAAGGAGCTAAGTCACTCTGTATAGTCTATGTATATGGAAGAGGCTTAATGGTGGAGGGATTTATAGCCTTAAAATTTATTATCTTACAACATAAGGTGGCCCCATGGCTGGAAGTTTCAATATTCAACCTTAAGTAAGATATACTACTCCAGCAGTAAGGATAACATAGGGACCAATTACTCACTGTTGCTTGTAATCTTAACAAAAATTAGAGGTCTTTCGAAAAGGCTTGCTTTGATTTAACTGCAGAAAAATAGAATAGCCAAGGCATTCAGGAGGTTAGATGAGATAATGATTGTGATCTATTACTCTCATGACTTGTATCACCCTTTGGCTTCCCTCATGAATTGGCGCTTCAAGGGCCTGAGTATTGTTTCTCCACAGCACAGTGGAATGGAACATGGAAAAATAAACAGCGCAGCTCTGAATGTGCTCACTGGCTGCCTGAGTAGCACATCTCCACCTGTCCTAAGCTTGGCATGGGATAGTTAATTCACGGGAACTGAGATGCTGCCTCATAACTGGAATACTGCAGTAAGCGGAGCTTTTCACTTCAGTGCCAGAGCCAACTTTAACAGAGGTGGAAGCCCTGTTTCTGATGGCAACAGAGGTTTGTGGCAAGAGGCTGTACCACACACACTGGCATAGTTAAATCTGTGTTTGGGTTACACTGCATTGTATTATGCCTTTTAGCCAAGTTCTGGATGTTAATCTTTGAAATAAATGTCTTGTCATGACTGAATTTCACCCTGGGTACTTACATTTGGGTTGCTATCTACCTTTCCTATGAAATTTCAGTTTGCTGTAGGACTCTTCATATCCAGGTTTGCATAAAAAATTTTGTTGAGCATCTGCTTTATTTCACTAGAGGCTACAAAATAGATTATTTCTATTATATGGTATAGTTTTATTTTGATTATGCCCCTTTCTGTTATATTTCACCACTAGTATCAACTTGATGGTACTGAGGAATGCTGCACATTGTATTTGCAGGATGTATTCGCGCTTGCAGCCCAGAAGGCCAGTGGTATCCTAGGTTCCATCAGAAGAGGGGTGGCCAACAGGGCGAGGGAGCTAATTGTCCCCCTCTATTCTGCCCTTGTGAGGCCCCAGCTGGAGTGCTGCATCCAGGTCTGGGGCTCCCAACACAGGAAAGATGTGGATTTTTTGGAGAATGTCCAGAGGAAGGCCACGGAGATGATCCAAGGGCTGGAGCACCTCTCCTAAGAAGATAGGCTGGAGGAACTGGGCTTGTTCAGCCTGAAAAAGAGAAGGCTGCATTGTGGCCTACCAGTGTTTAAAATGAGTTTATAAACATGAGGGAAATCAACTTTTTACACGGGTAGATAGTGATAGGACAAGGAGGAATGGTTTTAAACTGAAGGAAGGGAGGTTTAGATTAGATGTCATGGGGAAGTTTTTTACTGAGATAGTGGTGAGGTGCTGGTACAGGTTGCCCAGAGAAGTTGTGGATACCCTGTCCCTGGAAGTGTTCAAGGCCAGGTTGGATGGGCCCCTGGGCAACCTGATCTAGTACTTGATTTAGTGACTGGCAGCCCTGTCTGTGGTGGTGTGGTTGGAATTTGATGATACTTGAGGTCCCTTCCAACCCAAGCCATTCTATGATTCTATGATTCTGTGATTCTATGATTCTATGATCAGCTGTTATCAGGCGTTTCTACTTTAAACATAGTTCAATTGTGTTTGGATATTGCATGAAACTCCAGGTTATTTCAGTGAAGATTCTAGGTACAATGAGCTTTCAAGATTATAAATCACACCTTAGGATTGATTCACAACATGCATTCATGCTTTTCTCTTTTTTTGTGCTGACCAGTAGTTTCACTTGTACCTTGCACTTCAGTGCAACTAAAAGCAGAGATTTCAGTGGTGTTGTGAGTTCTCAAAAGACTGAGGATCTTTTTCATCATTCAGATTTGCTTTTTGAGTGTCATTTTGCCTTTATGGGGGAAAAGAATCCTTCCTTTTTTAAAACCCATTAGTTATTTTCAAGCAGTTTCCATGGCAGAACTTGCTATTTGAGTCATCTAATGGTTTAACAGCAGTTTGTTTATTGGGCAAAGAATTGCATCAATTTCCCATAAGAAATATCACTTAGTGCTTTCTGAGAATTATATGCGTTACTCACATATTCATTCTAATATCATTTCATGGATTACACTTTCTAGATAACTTGATTGCTGTTTTCCCAAACACTGAGACCAATCTGGTCTTTAAACATACTCTTTTTAATTATTATTTTTTTTTGTTTTGCTTAAGACTCAACTCCAGTTGCCTACAGGGAGAAAAGGATCAACCTTTGCTGAATGCTTCTGCTTGGACCCCACTGAAATTCAGGTGGAGGGTCTACTCCTCAGTCCAGTGAATTTCAGTGTGTAGTCTGTAGCAGCCTATAAGTCTGTCTACTCTGAAAATAACTGCTTCGAAAGCTAAGAAGAACAAGCCTGTTGTGCAGGGCCCACCCCTTCTTTTAGTCTTAGGAGCAGTTTAAAAGCATCTGCAAATCAGACTTTTAATCCTTGATCACCTTTGGATATCCTTGATAGCTGAGATTTGATTCTGGCTCCCTTTGTTACCATGACTTATTGTGACTGCTTTAAGGATTAGGTCTCTACATGAAGTTTGTACTGAGGCCCTTTGAGAAGAGTGTAAATTGCCCTCTATGAGGCCACAGGCATCTTCAGTTAGCTGGTTCAGTGTCAGTTCAGGCTTTGTCTGCAAGCACCATGCCTGTAGTCTCTGCATACCCTTAACAGCTGAATTAACACAGGTTGTAACTGGTGTTTTTGGTTATTTGAATAACTGAACAAAAGCATTATCTACCTACCTTCTTTGTCTAGTCTATTAATGCATATTGTGGATTGAATTTTTGAAACAATGTGATTTATTTTAGAAGAACCTCTGAGTGAAAAAAAAGGAGAAAAAAAATACACCTCTTTGAAGGAACATATTTATTGATTATACTCAACCAGGTTTCTCAGTGTTTATATCAAAAGATTTCTACACATTATGAAGATAGAGAAAGAATATGTGGTGATGAAATAGACAATCGTACCTTTAAAGGATGCTAAATCAGCAGAACATAACATTTTAAATTGTTCTAGAATGATCAGTGGCCAATTAATATGACGTGACTATGGAGCGGAGCACTGTCAACCACAATTCTATAAAATTGTTGTGACTAATTAATTTGGGGATGTGAACAGTGCAGCAGTTAAACGCTGGCTATCAACCTTCTGTTCACTGAAGCTGTTGGCCCTGTGTTCATTATCAGGTGAAATCAGAGACATTATGAGATGCATCTGAAAATGGGTGGGACACTGATTGCAAGGAGTTACTGTAATTAACTCTGATTTTAGTATACTCTGTAAGTGTCTTTTTGAGCCCTAAAAATTAAAATATGATTGAAAAGCCTTTTTGGAATCCAGAGCGCATTTTCAAATTTTAATTGGAAAGTTAAGAAAAGCAAAGCTGATGTGTTTAGACATATGAGGTTCAAGTTAAGTAGTATCTGAAATCATCGATTAGATAATGAAACTATACAGAAAACCAGGTTTGTTCCCCTGAGCTTTAAACTCAGAGAACTGGTTTGTTCTACACAAACCAGTGTAGAACAAAAACCTCACCACTTGGAGAAAGTGTTGTGACTGAAATGAAACCCAGCAGTATTTCTGTTTTAGGCCTGCTTTCTATCGAAAAGAAGAAAGATGATTTTAGCTTTCAGGAGGCAGATTATGATTGTACTGGAGCTTTGCCCTGCTTTTTTTAGTGACATGCACGGAAGAGATGGTATTTAAGCACTGCTGTAGACCTGAATATGAGAGCTTCTTATGATTGTCATTGGGAATAATACCTTGTTTTCAGAAGGAGTGAGAGCCAAGGGGAAGGAAGTATGATTAAACTGTCTTGGTCTAAGAAGCAGTTTAGTGCTTTTCTCCACATCTCAAATCAACATCATTTCAAGGCTGATCTGTGTGGCATGACGAACAATTAAATTGCATCTGGTCAGTGCAACATCGTCATGCTCACTTGCTAAGTTATTTTGTTTACTTGTGTATCCCAGTGGGAAAACCAGCTTCAGGATCTGTGTGGGTTTTAGATGTGTACAGATGCTGATATGTCTGTTTGAAGTCCCAGTATTTTAGTGAAATTCTTTTTCTACGGGCAGTTTGAAGTCCTGCTTCCTGAGAGTCTGCAAGAATAATCCTGCAAGCATCTGGGAATACTCTCTGCTCTCATCCCTATCCCTGCTCTCATGGTAAACTTTCTTGCTTCAGTGTGGTTAATTTGTGAGAACATGGGGCTGAGTCAGTTCAGAATCTAATTAAATGGCATATACAGTATTTTCTTCATGGAAGGCCTTCAAGGAAACATGAAATGTACAGATTAAAGGATCCTCACTGATTTCTGAATAACTTATTTTTAATATTCAGAGGAACATTTCCTCTTGGCGCTATAGGAACAGCATTTTCCAACACATGCTGTTGTCCATCTGCTCAGAGCCCTCAGATGACACCATTCTGGTAAATTTGCTCTTCGTTCACATTTAGAGCCATCAAATTTGCCTTCAAGTTGACCCATGTTTCTTTCCAGGACAGAGAACAAATTCTCAATTTTTCCATGCTAATGACTGCAGCGCTGTCAACAGTTTATATCTAACATTTTCTTTAAATAGAAAGATGCTGCTGGGATTAACTGCAGGGATTATCACCAGGTCACAGGGGTCTTGTGACCTGCTTTCTCCCGGCCACTGATGATGAACAGCAGTCCCTGAAGCAGCACTCCAGCCCCATTAGCAGCTACCATCAAGCAACAGCTAGCCTCCAGTTTTTCTCCAAGACTGTGTTAGTTTCTGCAATGACAGTCAGAACCATTAGTGACTGCAGTGAGCCTGTTAGCACAGGGAGTTCTTCCTGCTCTTGCTGAAGCTCTGTTCTGTGGTGCTATCTCCCATGTTGGCACAGGAAGCCACTTTTTGTTGCATATCTTTGCCTAGTCAGGCAAATTCCCTTATGGAAGTATAGTTACTTGTGCTCTACTGGAAGTCCTTGGAGATAGTGGCTGTGATCATGGTGACCACTATAAAGTTGCTAGCTTGTTCCTGATGTGATAATTTCTATGAGGGAACCCCAGGCTGCACCCGGCCTGTGTCTCACCCATTAACACACTCCTGCACCAATGATTCTCAAACTTCTTCAGCATCTTTCCAGTAATGCCTTTCTATTGTGATCTACTGTGGGGCTAGATTACACACACTACCTGTGCAGAGACATATGAAACAGGGTAATCACTCCTGAGTCAATGAGTGTTTCTTGAGTTGGGGAACTGCAGTGGATTCAAGCACAGGCATAGGGATAGTCTTGGCTTTACCTCGTGGTCTGTTTGCCTGAGGAAAGTATCCCTAACCAAGGCCTTCTGCTTTGTCAGAGAAGGTGGTGGCAGAGTAGGGAAGAAAAATTATGAGAGAGAAATCATGCCCTAGTTTGATTCTGCTTCACCTATTTTTGCTGAATCCAGCTTTGTCCTTTGACTTAAATAACCCTTTATTTTGTCCAGTGCCCTCCTATATCTTTACACTGGCCAGTATATGCATTTCATGTACTGAATTGCCCCAGATGCATTAAGGATCTGCCCTGTGTCTACTGCTGATCCAGCCACCAAGCAAGTAAACTCAGGTAATAAAATCAGCAAAGGTACAGCACCAAATCCTCACAGTCCTCTAAAGGATTCAAACGAAATACAGAACTGCTGCTTTATAGTCGCCTTTCCTTTACGTGGAAAATTTAATGCCCTGAAAGCAAGCCTTTAATATCTAGTTCTTGCCCAACACCCTCCCTGCAGTTACTCTTGCATTTCACTCATCTGCCTTGGTGAAATAATTTTAGTTTTGCTGTCCAAGATCCGCACTGCTAGATAACCCCACTGACCTAATCTACTATATGCCAGTGAATACTGGAGGAGCTGTGGCAATGAAAATGTGGCAGAATGAAACCACATATACAGTGACGTGCATATAGAATACACTTGGACCAGCTGTAGCCTATTACTGCAATTCCTGCAATTGTCATGGGAGTTCCTCTTTTATCACCTGATGACATCTCGTGCTGGGAAAGAGGGAAGATGTTTGGGAATCTGGGTAATGAAAAAACAAATTTGAGTCTGTCAGCTCTCCCTGCTGTCTTAAGGCCAGCTTTTCTGTCGTGCCAGCTGGGGAATATGCCCCAACATCCCCTAGAATCCTGGGTTATAAACCAGTGTGGAGCATGAGCCCCGTATAATGTCTATAATTTACCAAGACTGAACTAGTAAATGTTGAGGAACCCAGTGGAATTTATAAAGTTGATTTTCTCTATGTTGCACTCTCCAGAGCTCTATGTGAAACCTGCTTGGGCAGCTAGGGTTTTATCTGATTATGCATGACTGAAATAATGTCACTGGATTTCCATCAGAACACATGACAGTCCAGAAACTAAATAAGCAAGAACAGAGTGAGAGAAGGGCACTGCTATCAGCAGGCTGTGGGATGGGAATTTGCTAGACTTGTCATTTTTGTCTTTTGCTCTCTGTCCTCAAAAGGTCTCAGTTTTGCAGTTCATTCATTTTTTTCTCCTCCTGAAGTGAGACTGAAGAGACTATTTTGAGCTTGAGTTCTCTGACAGCAAGAAGGGAAACTCTTTATCTCACAGATGGGCCAGTGAGAGATTTAAAGTCTGTTTTCTTTTTTCCCTCTAGAGATACCTGTGAGTTCTTAGTACTCATGCAAAAGACAAGCTGCGTCTGTTTTCCTAGCTTGTGAAGGATTTAGGATCTGTCTTTATGTAAAACTGCTGAACCTGGCTGTATTCCAGGGTATTTTCAGGAGAAAGGACTATTATTATGAACAGATAACAATTTCAGAAGAGCAGGGGATTTGGGATCTTTGTTCAGATTCATCTTTTGATACGGGGATTATAACCACAAAGTATGGAGCTGGAAGGATTTCCCCATTATATCCAGACCTTGCAACACCATCCTCCATTACCTACACTTTAAATTTTCTCAGTGTAGCTGTTAAAGGAGAGGCTTTTCCCAGAACATGGTGTTCGTCCTTCAGGGCTGATAATTTAGAGGCAGTGCTAGTTTCAAGTATTAATAACCCGAGCAACAAAATGCAGAGAGCACCACAGAGAGTATTTGGTGAAGCACTGGAACAGTGCCCCAAGATGTGGATGCCCCATCCTTGGAGACATTCAAGATCAGGCTGGACCAGACTCTGAGCAACCTGATCTAGCTGTGGATGTTCATGTTCACTGCAGGGGAGTTGGACTAGATGACCCCTAAGAGTCCCTTCCAACTCAAATGATTCTATATTTCTGTGATTCTGTTACTGCCGGATGGCTGCCCTCCTGAGTGCTGCCAGGCTGGAGGCCAGTGCTCTGTGCTTGTGGGGAACACTGCCATGTAGCAAGAGACCGCAGACTTGGTGGGACTCTGCTGGTCTGTGTATTATATGACAAAGTGGTGTCTGACAAAGTGGTGTCTGATGGCAAGTTAGACCCTTCCTTCTTTTAGTAGAAGGAAGTGTGGGACCTCATCACTACCCACAGCCTGTGGAAATGCAGGCCACTTGGGCCTACATTGGCCCCTTCCACCTCCACAGCTGTTTCTCTGCAGTAAAACTGAATGCTGTTGCAATGCTGAAAGCTGGAGACATCAACATTCAAAAATGTTCAGCTGCAAGCAAGCTCTGCAATGAAGGCAATGGCTTGGTCTATTATATCATGGTAGTCAGCATGTGGTCATATCATAAGGCTATCTGCAGCAGGGGGCAGAGCTGAGCTGCTGTGGGGCTCCTTGCTTTTGGTTCTCATTAGGAACGTCCTTAAATTAAAAGAGAATGTTATAAAGGATTTGAGAGAGCCTACAGGGGTAATGAAGCAAGAAGAAAAGCTAGAAACCACAGAGGCTCCTCAGCTGAGACCTGGCTGAGAAGCCCAAGAAGCAGTGATAGCCTCTTTGGTCTATGAGGTTCCACTTCATTTCCTGAGGCCACGCAGAGCAAAACAGATGTGCTGATGGGCCTCCCCCTCTACAAGAGATTCCCCCCGGGCAGAAGGAGAGCTATTAGCCTTCTCCTATTTCTGCTGAGCCACCTTTCAGGATGAGGAGTAGCATGGTTTATAGCCGCTCTGGGTGTTTGGTTTGATACAACCTTTGGTAAAACAGGTGCAAAATTTGAAACATTTGAGTGCTTGGAAAGTGGCTTTGGCTCAGAAAACCTGACGATTACCGGTGAGCTTAAAAACAAATGCTTCTTATATATATATGTATATATAAGTTAATTTTTAATCTGTTTTTCTGTAACAGTAAATATCAACTGTCTAGCTCTGTCAGATCTGTCAACTTGACATAATAAGATTGTATCTCTGCAGACAATCTGTAAAGGCTTAAGTTCCTCCCCCACTCTCTTTGATAGTCATGCTATTATTCCTTGCTCCCCTCACTTCCGTTAAAATACCATGTTTGATGTACCGCAGGTCCCAGCACTGCAATTCTTTATTCCTGTGTTAGTATTTGTGATAAAAGCTAAAGGCTATTTACATCCATGAATCAACTATGCTGTATTCAATAGAGTATTTAAATGGATTTTGTGCTGTGAGACTGGCCTGCTAAGGGACTTTGTTAATAATAAGTGCAGAAAAATGCTTTTTAGCTGTGTTTCTATGGCATTCAACCCCTGAGAAATGAAGTCTAAAACCACTTTCAGTGATATGCACAGGAACAGAGTCTCTCTGTACATGTACACTCACCAAATGAACCTCAGTGAGGCATGAAGGCTATTTTAGGATCCAGGGCTGCATGATACTCAGCTGTGCTAATTCCCTGGAAAGTTGAGTAGGGGAACGCTTCTGTAGAGAAGCCCCAGGCTTTAAACTTGCCTTATTCAAAGGCACTCCCCCTATGCTACCCTGCAAATAACAAATGACATGGAGTGCAGCTGAAGACAACACAACAGCCATTATTTTACAGGCTAGCTCAACAAAACAGCATTGTGGACAAGCTAAGAACAGTCAGGCTTTACACTGAGCATAGCAAGTACTCTTTAACATAATTTATCAATTGAATACATTAGTTTATAGGGTTGGTGGTATTAACAATAAATTAGACCATCAACATCACAAGGACAGCAGAAGAATTGAGGGAATCCAGGGGAATGGGAAAAGCAGAGATGTGTTTTGCCGGTCGGTGACTCGGTAAATATTTCAGTACAATGATGGTCAGTACTCTAGGGCAAAGCTGAACTGCGCATGTTCAGAATCTCCTGAATGAGGCCTCCATCACCAGCTGCTAGACATTTTAAAAGGATTACTTCATTTTTTTACTAACCTGTAAGCAAAATGTAACTGGCACTAGAAGATATTCTACCTTGGCATCAACGAGAAAAAAAAAGAGAAAAATGATTACTTTGTTCACACAAAAGTGTTTGTGGTTGAGCCCATTTAAGTCAAGTTTCTATCATTTTAGAAACAATAATTTAAATATTTCTACCAGTGCAGTCTCAAGACACTGTAGGCATTAACACATTCATCAGGACTTGGGTTCAGTCATGTAGAACAGCATAAACAAAGACAGGCAATGTAAATGGGGAAAGGGTTCCTAGCCCCATTATTATGAGGACTACTTTCCTCATGTAAGTAAATCAATTTTAGAGAGTGGGATTATGAGTCAGCCACAAAGCTGGCCTTGTTTAGACAAGTACAGAATATAAATATTCTAAAGCTTTAGAGAACAGATGGTGAGAGATTTAAGAAATAATGAACAGCTTTCTCCTTTGAACTGGACAGTATTAGGCCCAGAGGTCACAATCAAGCGTCTCTGAGTTTTCCTGCAATATCTGGATCTAGCACAGTTCTTCTGTCTTGTAGGGCTGTTAGGATCCATCTTTGATCATTCAGCAATGCAATGTAGTGTCATGATGGTTGAGGGTAGTAATTGCAAGTGAGTGTTGCTGCAGAGAGCCCTGGCACATCACCAGCAAAGGAAGGAGACAACTGATTTGAGGTGAATTTTCTTTGCCTTGGTCCTTTATTTCTATGTGGATTGCAAGAATGAGGCTTGGTTATCTTGACTGCCTGCATCACTGTAATAGATAGAATGCAGTAGATTACTCATGCTATTTTTTTTTTTTCTGATGGGTGTTTGGGCATCAAGAAACACTGAATGAATCCAAAAAGATTTTTTGGATGTAGACAAACTTAAAACATGACAAGAGAGATCATCAGTAGTGGAGGATATTTTACAGGAAGCAAATTCTTCAGAATGATTCTCTCTATACACTACAGAGCTTCAGCTTTAGCCAGCTGCTGTAACATTTGAAGATGTCAGCCTTTGGGAATTATCAAGAAATGTGAATTGTACTGCTGTCTTCACATAGCTTATAGGAGGCAAGAGTAGTCTGTGAGAACTCCTGATGTATTTTATCCTTTCAGCAGTCTGACTAGGTTCCAAAAATGTGGGACAGATAGGGGAAAAACTGAGCAAAGACTTAGGGAACTGTGTGGATGAGAGCTCTGAAAGTAAAAGAACCACTCAGGGATCATTCTGAGAGGATCTGAATAATTCCTGAAGCCTCTCAGAGGAAAAAAAGAAAAGTATCTTGTGACTTGCCATAGCAAAAAAAAAAAAAAAAAGTGAGGAAATTATTGCAGGGTTTTCTCTAATTATCTTTCGACTATGTATTAGCAACATACATATATATGTTCATAATTACAGGCACTAGCAGGCTGACTGGGTATATGGACCTTTAAAACATATTTTGTTTTTGTAGCCTGTTAGCACAGGATGATGTCATCTTACACGTGGCTCATGACAACAGCTTCCCGAATTAGAGTATTTTCTTTCATGCTCTGCTCTGCTCTTGCAGGCAAGAGAGATTCATCATAATTAGAAACTTAAGTCACTGCTCTCGCTAACCACGCACAAGATTGGAAAAGACACCAACAAAGACATCAATTATTTAACTATAATTTACGTTATTGTGTCCAGACTAGCTAACTGCAAAGAAAATGCCATTTATTTTTCAGTAGCACAAAGAATAATTTATGCATTGTAGCTGAAGCATGTGAACTGCGATGATAATTTAGCATAAATATTCAGCATTTGAGGAATCCCAGCAAAGGAACAAACTCTTTGTCCTTACCTTTCTCTGCCTTTAATCAGCTTTCCTTGCTGGGTGAATGCTGCTATTCTTGGTGCCTGGCAGAGCAGGCTGTGACGCTGACTGTCAGCAAAATGACACAAATTGTGTTATCACCTCTCCCTTCCTTACAGACCCTTTCATAATTTATATCTTAGTTTTGAATGTTGTTAATATGTCTGATTTTTTTCTCTCCATTTTTTAAAGTCAAAAGTACTTCTTAATTTGGCACGATGTATAACAATGTCTTCCTCTTTATTATGGGTGTGCATATATACATATAATTATACATACATTTATATAAGAAATAAAAGTTATTATTGTGAGTTTGAAAATGGCAGCTATACTTTCTTCCTTTTACTCTGTAGTGGAGCATTGACGCACTTTATCTTCCAGCCATTTACCCCCTTTGCAATTTCAGACTGTCTCAATCTGTTCCCAATCTGTTACAGATCTGTTACCTATTTTGAGTTACAGAATAGGTGGCTTGAATTTATACAGTTGTATAAATCTTAGCAAAAACTAACAGAATAGTCATCATCTGGTATTCAATTCAAAGCCTCAGAAGACCGGAGGTCTGTGTCAGTAGCTTAGTGTGATGCCTGTGGTCTGCTACAGGCAGGGCCATCCCATGTTTTCTGGATTAGAAGGCTGCAGATGTGTACCCCAAGGTTGAGAACAGAGCCACAAGGAGCTTATGTGCTACTCCAGGAAGTTAAAAGTGGCATTTGAGCATCATGAAACACTCAAAGTTCCAGCCTTGTTGAACCTTTCAGGTTCAGTTCACTCCTGTTAATGCTGCCTCACTTCTCACTACCCATTTAGACTGAAGAAGACTCCCAGGTCAGGTGTGGGTTGGCTTCTCGCCTTCATGGGCCCAGTTCTGCACATGCGTTTTGAGAATACCTCTCAGACTGAGTGTCAGGCCAAAGGCAGGTGAGAAGGTACACTTTAAGATTTGGAGAGGACTGACTGTGTAGCTCTCTACGTGTTAAAACATTCCAAATGGGTACTGAATGTCTGAATAATTTAAAGATTTGTTTAATCTATCATTTGTAGAACTCTTCCCTGACTATGGATGTTTTTAATAACAAAGATCACAGCTATTCTAAAATTCCAGGATTATAAAATAACTGAATCTCTTGCACAATGCATTGTGGTATTATTTCATAGTTTCATGTTTATCTTGCATGGGTTTTAAACTAGAAGCTCAGTGGTTGTGTGGGTCAGTGCTTGCTTTCTCAAGTAGTAGAGCAAAGTTCTAATTTTCTTTCAGATGCCATGTTTATTTCATTAACATATATATTTTTATTAAAATCAGTAAGTTGATAGTATTGAGCTATTTCATTTTTACTGCTTCGTAACTTTTCCTCAGCTTTCAATATGACTTAATTTTACAATCAAAGTTACCGGAAGTAGAAGCTTAGTAGCCTTTTCTATTCATGGAGTATAGGTCCCTCTAAGTCCTGACCTTCAATTCAGTGCTTGTTACGAGGGAGCAAAATATCATTTTCTTATGTGTCCTATTTATATTATTTCCTCGTAACAAGTAGTTGTATTATTGTAATGTTTTTAATCTTGGATATTTCAGATGACTGCTTCGTTGAACTATTCCATTACCAAAGTATTTAATTTTTAAAAGTGAAGAAATTTATAATATAAAAACTCTCTATGCTGTCTCTGCTTAACATCCAGAACCTGCCTGATTCTTTCCTTACAGAATTATTATAACACTAAAAAGGAGTATTTTTTTAAATTATAATCAAAGCTTTGTAGATAATGTCTGAAGAATACTTTCTGACAGCAGGGAATTTTCTGTTAAGAATATAAGTCTGATATATGCATATACGGTCCTGAGATCAGTATTAACAAACTGCTAGTAAGTCTGTCTCCTGAACATATCCAAATTTTCAGTTCCAGGAAATATTGCTCTCATATGAAATTGACATAAGTAAAGAACATCTCTTCACCACAGACAGGTTGATGCAGAATGTATTTAAACATAAATATGTAATGTTTACTGAAATATGTAACATTCCAGTTTCACTCTTGCTGTGTTTACTGACACATTACTGACAAAGTTTTAAAACAATGATCTAAATGTGATACAAATCAGCTAAGCGTTATTGAGCGCTCTGGAGGCACAAGTCAGCTTAGGTGCTTATAGCTGGCAAGAGGATATTGAAACCCTGATTAATTGTTTTAGGATGATTACATGTAAGTGCGTATCATGTCCATTTGCCTAGGCATATTTTAAATGACATGGATGCCTGATAGCAGTCCTCAGAGAAGAAAATTCCGGCATTGTTTGTTTTTCAGATCACTTGCTTCCTAAGAATTGCATGATACTCACTGTATGCTCCTTTGGTGGTTTGTAGTGGAAATAGTTAAGATTTCTTTGTACACAGATGTATTTTACTTGTTGGTTTTCATGTTAATCTTGCAACCATTTTTAATGGTGTCAGAGAATTAGTAAGAGATCTCTGCTGTGAAATGCAAGTGTAAAACAGGAGAAATACAAAGTCAAGATAGTACATCATTTTCTGGATCAGCAGAAAAAAAAATCTTAACAAATCTCTCATAGACCTTTCCTTGGAGTTCCAGATACATGGCTAAATAGAAACAGTTGCTGGAGAATGGATATGCCTGAAGATGATTCAAGTAGTCACTGACATGAGTCTTCTATAAAATGAAGAAATACAAAATGTAAATGTCTGGAAAAAAAGTGTCTCTACAGGAGAGATGAGAGAAATGATAGGCATGGTTGGCATGACCACTAGGTAAGAAAATAAAATTACTTCTCTAGATAGAAAGAGACTTACAAGGAGTGTAGCTGTCTGTCAGATGAGAACCTAATAGAAGCATAAATGAAAGTTCCAACAGTGAAAAATATAGTGTTGAATTATTCAACAACAACTTAAACTCAGTGGTAACATAGAGCATGCATAAAAAGACATTAAATTGAGTGTAACTAGAGTCTTCTGAATATATCTTTCCTGTATGAAAGATAGATATGTACATACATACAGAATTACGTGTGATAGGTGAATATGCCACACAGTCTATTTTATTGATATAATTGCTGTCAATTTATCAAGTACAGTAATAAAAAAGAAATATATGAAATAAAATTTTAGAAATACTGGTCCTGAGATCCAGAGGCACCAAAGCAATTTCTTGTTTATACCACTTCTGCTCTGCAAAAGATGCTGGTATATGTTTGAAGTGTAAAGTACTGTATGGTGACTCATTACTTCTCTACTAAGCACTAATGAGGCCACACCTGGAGTACTGTGTCCAGTTCTGTGCTGTCCAATACAAGAGAGAGACATGGAACTACCATAGAAAGTGCAGCAAAGGGCCATGCAGATGATGAAGGGACTGGAGTACCTCTCCTATGAGGAAAGGCTGAGAGAGCTGGGACTGTTCAGCCTGGGGAAGAAAAGACTCAAGGGCATTATCACTATGGGAAAGCATACAGAAGACAGAGGCAGGCTTTTCTCAGCATTGCCCAATGCCAGGACAAGAGGCCGTGGAGATTCCTTCTGAACACGAGGAAGCACCTCTGTGCTGTGCTGGCACAGCCTCCCCAGAGAGGTCATGGAGCCTCCTCCTTGGAGATTTTCAAAAGCCACATGATCCTGGGCACCCTGCTCTGAGTGTCCCTGCCTTAGCAGGGGTTGGAACAGATAGATGGATCCAAAGGGCCCTGCCAACCTCACCACATGATTTCACATGTTAAGCATAGCTAGAGGAGCATATCTGTCAAATGAGTTTGCATATGTTCCCCTGAAGAGCTATGTTAATAGTACTGCTAATGCAAATTTGATTGGCTTTGCACTGCTGAAGACACAAAAAACATTCAGATAAAGACTTTGAAATTGGTGGGGAGCATGTCACAGTATCTGGCTGTGACTTTCAAGGGTAAAGTGAGATTGATGAAAATGGATAGCGAGAAAGAGGGGAGAAATCTGTAAAATTCCAGATTGAGGGAAATAAAGAAGCATAGGCTCCCATACTAGGAGACAGCAGATAATCCATGTGGGAATGGGGTTGAGTTTCAATGTCACCCTTAGCTCAAACTCTCCATTGTCTGCTCTTGTACCAGCTGAGAGGCTTAAGGAGGTTTTAGAAGCTGGGGCATTAAAGGAGGACTGTTGGTTATCAAACACTAGGAGATAACAAAGAAGTACACGTAGTAAAATTTTGAGCCATGAATGGTCAAACCGAAGAATTTCTAATCAATAATAGTGGCTGAAAAAGTGCTGGATAAAGGCAGTGTAATTTAACATATGCTGTGGGTGTTTTGAAGGACATTTGTGTGTGATTACATGAGAGAACAATGTAAGAGTTTGTTAACTTTCTGAGCAAGTCAAAACAAGAAATGATATTAGAAGAGAATAATAAAATCACTGCATTAGGAGACATCTATTTGAAAAAAAATTATTCCTCACACAGCCAGCTACCTCACTGATTTGTCACCTGACCTTTAGATGCTAGATTATGGTATATACAGCAATAGGCTTCTGAAGTCCATAAGGCCCTCAGAAACCATGGTAATTTTCTTGAACTGTGAAAGAGATACACCTACCTGTCTTTATTATTAATAGACATTTGCATGTCTAATTTGTTTTGTACTGTGCTTTCACTCTAATGGAGTGGCAAAGTGTAAAAACTATTTAACTGTATTTTGTAAAAAAAAGATTCTAGGACGGCTCTGGTAACTCAAGTAAATTTTTCTCAGCTTCTGAGTAATAGGCTCAGTCTGATCCCAAAGGCTGCATTTCACTCTTTTGATTAGCAGAGCTTGAGAGCACTTCTTGGCTGGCAAATTAAGTCACCGTGGAACAAGCTTTGCATTCTGACTCATAAATGCTCCTCGCAAACATCATTAACAGGCTTTAAAATAAATCCTGCCTTGGTTTTTCGTTGCATTTTTAACCCCAGAAAGGATTGGATGTAGCAAGATGTTTGGTACATGTTATCAGTTGTTTGATGCGGATAATTTCCTATGGGATGCTACTGTCATGGTATATCTGATCTGTTTTTCTGAATAAATTAGAAAAAATAAAACTGTATGGTCTAGAAAGATTCGTTTTCAATATGTCTTTTTTTCATGTGTGGTGCAAGACAACTGCAAACCTGATGATCTGAGTACTGCAAGAGCAGGAGACCTGTTCCATGGGCAACGCTATTTACGGCAGATACTAAGTCTAGAAGCTTAAAACTATCAAGCATAATCAAACTATACAGTGAAAACAATTAAAGATGAATGCTGTAGGACTGACAGATTGGTAGGCTTTATTAAATAGCTGCAAGTTTTATACAACTTATATTTACATATCTTTATGACATATGTTTATATGACTTAACTGTTAAAACATATGAGAAATTAGAATTCTGCTTAAAAAAACACTTCACAAATCTGAGGGTAACTTCGCAAATTCTAGATATTAGAGAATTAAGTGCTTTTATAAATAAACACCCTAATTTATATTTCTTCAATGGAGAAACAGTCAAGTAGTAATTGAAAAAAAAAGATAGTCTTGAAAATAAAACGCCAGTTTTGTTCTGCGAGTTATGAATTTCATTAGTTTCTTGTCAAGATTTTATTTATGTAGTACTCAGCTTTACTTCTGAGTGGGTGGCTCTTAAGATGAACAGCTGAAACAATTTAACTGCCTTGAGCTGGAAATTACCAATGTAAACTATAAAAGAGGTTCATAGGGAGCAAGAGTTCAGTAGAAGTGCTGCTTTGATGCACAGTCCCTTCGAATTCCAGATAATCAAGTTTTCCATCTGTAGAGAGTGTTTTTAAAGAAAAGATAGGAACAGAAAATCACATAGGGATGGTAGCTACATAGAGGTTATGTCTCTCATTTGCCTCTGATACTGTAATTACTCATGTAAATTGGCTTCATTATCCTGTGTGGTAAGGAAGATAGTGTCAGTGTGAGCAGTACTGTGAACCATCATGTTATGCACTGGAGTTGCATGACTGTAATAGCAACCTAAGGAAAACAAAAATCAAAACATATGAAAGAGTGACATACAGTTCTGCTTAGAGCAGTTTAATCTTCCTGTTTGGAAGGCTATGATAGCCTTTTAATAATGGTGGTGTTAGGTGGACAGATGCTGATCCTAAGACTCTAGACCACCTCAGTGATACTGGACGTATCTGCCTGCTGCCATGCTGAATAAAGCAGAGTAGGAAAGCAGCCTTGCTTTCTTGCCTTGCAGGGGAAAGACAAAGGCAAAGGGGTTGCCAGAACACACAATTCTCCTGTCTTCATTTCCCACCTTGCTTGCATTGAGCCTCTCTTCTGATGGGTTTATACTTGCAGATCACAATTACTTTTAAAATCTAGCAGATAATTTAAAAACCCTTGTCATGGAAGAAAACCCAAATGAAATTTTTTTTTTTTTTTTTTTTCTGGAAATTCAGCATCTGCAATGCCTTTCTTGCCTCTTTTTTTATCACTATCACTCACGCCTCAGTTTTATATTGTCTCTAACCTATTTATGGTTCACTGCAGTTGTAATCAAGATCTGACCGCATTTGAATTGACATGGAAGTGATAAGAAAGAGAGAATTCAGCATATTATCTGCTCATTGCACTAACCGGTGTTACCTTGGCTATCCACAGAAAATAACAGTTTCCTTACAGCCTTTCTGAGAGTCATTCTCCTTTCCTTTAATATCTTCTCTGAATGAGAAAGCAGAGGCTTCTGTTTCTCTACTAGAAATTCATTCCAGTGATGCTTAGACCTAGCAAGAGCCTTTTTGTCCTATCAATCGCCATATTAGTCTATATGTTATACAAATTATAATGCCGTGCTCTCCTTTATATGTTTGTTCTCTATAAACAGATGTAGTCCTTCTGTAACATATGATTACTGATACAATACTGGCTAAATCACCTGGAACAGCTGAAGAAAAGTCACACACAAGATCTTAAGCTTACAAGACTCAGAACCGCATTTAGACTAATGTGGATGAGCCCAAAAACATAAAGCAGAAAAAATTACATGTTTCTGAGCGGTGATAAAGAATGGGCGTGATTTTTTTACATAATGCAAACAGAGAAAATCTCTGGCACAAAATTCGTATGGAAGTCCAAACGAGGATCTCAGAACAGAGGGAAGAAATGCATTACTTGAAAAATTTCTGCACTCAAGGAATATGGCAAACTTTTGCTTGCTGGACACTTTTGCAATAAATGCTTGGAACATTCTGAAGGAGTGATAGGTTGTCATGCAGGTAACTTTGCACTGATACAAAACTTTAAATCCTTGTCACATCCCACCCGTGAGGAGAGGGAGAGCTAGATTAGGGTGAAATGACACTCAGGGTCTATACAGAAGAGGAAAAAAAATCTCAACTTTAATAGGAGATTTCTACAAAACAATTATTGTATGTGCATTTGCCCTCTCATGATTATATCTTCCTAAGCTGTGCAGTTTTACAGGAAATTCAAGTAAGCCTTGTGTTACTTAACAACTCAAAGAGAAAGAGAGAAAGAAAAATGAGAAACAAAAGAGGATAGATAGATTTGGGCTAAAAACAAAGTTTTAATTTCTGTCTCTGAAAATGGCGGCAAACAGTCAGATATTTGAGGCAAATACATTGTCACTACCTGAGGCAAGTACTGGCTATCCCTTTTATTTTTATGATTGAATATTTTTCCAATTAGAAAAGAAGTCATGACAGTTATTGAACTGAAAAAGAAATTTTATGTAAAATCTTAAATTTCCTGCATTTATACATTTTCAATGGCCATGGAATTTTTCTTCAGCCTGTATCACAGTAGATTCGTCTAAACAAATGGATGAGTAAGTATGTGCTGTTAGGTACCGAGTTATCTAGCACTTGTCAGCAGCAGGGCAACTTCTCCCTTTAATGCATTAACAAGGAGTACGACTTCTTGCTCGTCACGAATATACATCCTGTCTAGGTTGACAGACCTCCTATCTGTAGCCAAGATTGAAAGTGTTCCTGGAACAGTTGGAGAAAAGTAAACTTTCCTGCCCTGAATAGGCACTGCTTAAAATGTTTCTCTTCTGTATGCAGCTTGAGGAATAGGCACAACTGAGCTTGATGAGGGTCTTTCTATGAGTATGCTCTGCAAGCTGAAAAAAGAGCCTGCAATGGAAATTTTAGGAACTGATACACACTTAGCCCAGTGGCCTCCGTGGACCTTCCTTTTTATCCTTCTGTCACCAGCATGCTTCCATTTTCCTTTCTTGATTCAATGAGAGAACAAAAGTGGCTTGATTGAGTTATAAAATCTTATATGTGTGCGGCAGTGTTAGAGCGCTGTAAAAGGTTTAATGTTAGTTCTCGGTGTATGAAGTTGAAATATCAATCTTCAGGGACAAATGGTTTCATTTTTCTTTAATTTCTAAACATACAAATGTCTTTTATTCAGTCCCTTTTCAGCACTCCTTGTATCATTACCATAGCACATTGCCTTCCGTGAAAGGATTGAGATTCATTTGGATGGATATTGTAGTGTCTGGAATTCTTTCAGTGAATGACTGCAAATTTGGTGGTTTTTTTTTTTTTTTTTTTTTTTTTTTTGGTGTGGTTTTTTTTTGCATGAACTTGCTGTCCTGGGAGCCTTCTACTATAATCTTAATGCCAGAAATTATCTAAGGGTTATCTTAGCACTGTAAAAATATGTAGGGGATTCATATGTTTGGGAATTAGTAAGATGAACTGACCAAATGTAGAAATAGCAAAATAAAGTAACTCAACTGGCTGCATTTTTCATTGAAATAATTTTATTGCCCGAATGTTATTATTAAAAGTTGCCTGTCTATATGAAGCTCTCTCTTTCTCATGAATCCCACATAATAGTCACAACTGCAAATATATTAGCATCCTGTTTCAGGTGTAACGTTAGGCACCAAAATTGCTTTGTGGGTCTGTGTTACAGCTCTTGTCCAAATGTTCTCTTTTATTCCCTCTGTATTTGATACTTACATGCTCAAACAGAGCTAAAGCTGTTTGTGGAAAGCCCCCACAATGAGACACAAATTGCTGTGTTCTGAAGAGAGAAAATTTGTGTTACATTCCATTTTCTCTTTTTCCAGCTGAGAACATCTATTAGCAACACTCTTGTTGGTGCTTACCACCAACAGATATATCTCGGTTCCAGATAACCTACTTGCTTCTCCTGCTTTTCTCCCTTATGCTTTTAATTTTAATAAATTGCATTACTGCATGAGCAGTATGGTTGTTTGGTTGTTTTTTTTTTTTGTAACTGAATGTTGAAAAATGTTTTCTGCTATAAAACCTGAATTCAAATAATGATTTTTTGACTTGTTACCTTTTGGACTGTAATTCTGTATTTCTCATTTCTGAGCAAAGAAAAATCTTGCCAGTCAGCATTGAAGCAGCTCAATTATTTTTGAGTGAAGGGCCATGTAGGCAGAAATTCTGTCCCTAAATATAAAAATCCTTCAAGTGTTTGGCAGGTGCTACCTGGGGCAACCACTGTGAATATGTTAACTTGATGTTAACTGTTATGTTAATATGTTAAGTATGTTAACTGTTGAAAAACACAGAAAAGAGCTTTCTTCTGGTGTTTCTTTTTTCAGTTCTTTAACAAAAAGCTGAAGATATCCACCTGAAGAGTGTTATGGTTGAGAGCTATACAAAGCAAGGTGAGCAGTGAAATAGCTGATCCTCAGCTATAATTTAGTCATGCAGCTCTACAGAACTGGACTAAAGGGTTCCTTGTGCCATTACCATTGCTTGACAGAGAGCTCTCAGATAGTGAATAGCCCTTTTCCTGCTAAGTCTTTCATTACAGTCATGAAAGTAATGGTAACGTATAGGTGTGTGGATGAGACCAAGCATCAAGGCGCTGGCTTTGCAGAAGTATGTGAAAAACAGATCATGGGAGTTTTTCTGTTCTGGAAAGATAGCTCTTGTGAAGAAGGTGAGAATAAAATGTATCCTTAACAAGATAGGTGTTTTCTTTCATTTTCAACACCTATTACTTAGGCTTATACTGTGAAAACACACGCAGGGTTATCTAAGTAACCTACTTACACTATCCATTCTCTTTTTTACTTAATAACAATATTCTTTCTTTTCTTTCTTTCTGAATTATACAATCCACATCTTTCTATGGCACATTGCATCCATATAAGTGTTTTTTGGTGATGCTGATATTGCAGGTGAAAGTGTCTGTTTTAATTTATATAAGGCAATCTCATTCTTGGTATTTTATATGTATGAATGAATCACCTGCGTATGTGTTTTATGAGATAAAAGCTTTGTAAAGATGATGCCAAGCCCTTTCCTAGGATGTGCTTCACAGGTCTGTTATGCTTACCCACCTAAGTGAATAAATAGGAGCACAATTAATGGGAGGCCAGGGCAGTGCATGAAAAGCTGTCTTAGATGCTCACATACAGTATTATTTCGATAGAAACAGAGAAACGGTCTGAAGCCAACAATGCAAAACTGAGTGTCCCTCCCTGCTGCAGAAGATGTTACATTCAAGGAGTCAGTGATCTGGAATGAGCCATGTCTGCTCTGCTGGACCTAGTCTTCGAGGCTTAAACAGACCCAATGAAGGCGTGAGCTGAAAGGAAACCTGCTGGAGCGCCCCATGCCAGGCTGTGCTGCGCCCTGGTGGATGTTCTGACTGGGATGACAGTCCAGCCTGTCAGGGAAGACATGTGATTTTGTCACATAAAATAAAAGGTACAAGGGCATGGGAGGTTGAAGAAACTCCTACATGCACGGGATCTGTAGAGGGAAAATCTAACTGGTGTCTGTCCCTGTGCTGTGTGGGGGCCCAGCATTAGAAGGGATGAAAAATTTACTTACGATCTATATTCTTCTTTTTATTCTCTTATTGGAACAGAAATTTTATTTTGCCATTTGTTGTCAGGCCTTTCCTACTGAGGTCCTAAAACACCCTGTACCATTCTATCCTCCCCACTCAGTTCTCTGGAGCAGAAGATTCACATTTGTAAAGCAAGATTTCTCTGAAATTAAGTCCTATTTTCGAACAGGAAATGGGAAATAATTGACCAAGTGCAGTACAAAAGATTCAGACTATGAATCGCCGAGTGATATTGGTGTAAATAAGAAGGAAAAAAAGATGAGGGTTAAATATTTTGCTGTGCTTGATACATGGAAGCTCTCCTCACCTGCTCATCTGAAACACTCTAAGGAGTTTGGACAGGCAGACAAACCTGGAAAAACTGAAGAGAATTCAAAAGAGGGCAGTGAGAACAAAAGACTTACACTATAATATATATATATCAGCTCTGTGTGTCTTCCAGGAAGGTGGAAAATAAGTTCTAAGTAGAATACGAGAGAGCTTGTGTCATGGTTTTGTGATTTTCGGTTATTGGTATTCCACATCATAATATCATGTAGTGAATGTACCTGGTTCTCAGAAGAGAAGGACTACTACATTCCCCACGGCACTTTGCTCCTTTGTTACCATTTTCCAGCCGGAGGGAAAAGATAAAAGCTCACAGTATAAAAACTTGCAGATCACAAGACCTCGTCCCTTTTTCCGCCCGTCTCTCGTCTTGGCAGCACCTCGCTCTCCAGCCGTCTTATCGTCGGTAGTAGAGTAAGGCCTACCTTGATTTTGGGACATTCTCTCTCTCTGTATTGGATTTATCAGCTTAAATTGTAATTATATTGTATTATAGTGTGTTGTTTTGCATTCCGATATCTTATTTAGTAAATTAGTTTGTTTCTCCTCAGATTGTTGCCGCTGTTCTTTGCTCTCAGGGCCATCTCCTTACCCTTTTCCCTTTTTCCCTTTTCCCGGGGCGTGGACCCGTGGATCCCCCGTCCCCTTCGTCACGGAACCGGGCTGAACGCCCGTAAACCGTTGACAGCTTGTTAGGTCTTAGGAACAGAAGCCGGAGAAGACCCTGGACCCAGTGTCAGTGGGTGTTGTGCAGGGCAGCCCCACGACCTGTGCCTCAGGAGGGGTCCAGGCACACTCAGCCTTCTTTGTGGTGACAGGAGGGGCTGAATTCCTGATGCCTGGCCTGCCATTATGTTTCTGTGCTCAAGATTTCCCTCTTGCAAGGCTCTGGATGGAGCTGGGAACAAAAGGGAAAAATCAGCATGCCTGGCAGCAACAGTAGTGTTATTCTGCAGAGCATTACATCCAGGAGGGAAAATGAGACACTGAGTAATTCTTGTCTTTTCCATTTTACTCACAAAAATTCAGAGGGTTGTTTTTTTGTTTATGAGTGTCTAGGCATCCCAAGTGAATCAGGAGACATGAACCACCACATCTGTATTCCAAGGATATTTAGACAAAATCTTGTTTGAATTTGTCAAATAAATATTTTCTTAAATATTTATGCTATGCTTTATTTGTAAAATGCAGAGAACATAAATGTCTAGAAAGTGGAGTTTCTTGTCTTTATCCCTGACGACCTTGAAGAAAACTCTGTAAAAATAACACAGACAAAGTGCAATGTGAAAATTTATAATTAGGTCCAGTAAGTCCCCACCAAAACATAATACACAAGAATAAGAAAAAGCATAGGAAGAAAGCAAATAAAAATTGTCCAATACTACTAAATAGAAAGAAACTACAGTGCTATGAACTGAGTTTACTTTGACTTTTCTTTCTTTAATGACTTGAGATAACTGATACATTTCTGTATTATTTTTGTTGTGTCTTTCTGGATAATGCAATGTATTTTAGAAATAAGGGAAGTCTACTATTTTATTTTGATTTGCTTTCCACTTTATTGCTGTATATATTGAAAGATTTTATGCGACACTCAATTAAAATCAGAACATATATGTTTAAAAAGTGATTATACCATTGGTTTTAGAACAAAAGTAAGTTTTTAAGGCTTGAGTTCTTTGCTCAAGATAATACTCTGAAAAGTAGCAGCTGCAGGCCAGTCCATCCTTAGAAGTGCTTCAAGAATTTCAAATGAGAAAAGCACTATCTCAAAAGTTTTTGTTCTTTTTAAATGCAAATAAATGAAAATCTAATTAAAGATGTATGGTTTGTTGACACTTTGAAATAAAAAGTTAGGTTTTATGCTAATTTTAAGTGGAAATCTTAAATAATTCCTGGTTTTTACGATAACTTCATTTTTTCATAAGGAGGATGTTGAGTATTCGTCTACTGACTTAGTGTAAATAACACTAGCATAAAGTACATTACAGAACTCTATTTAAAACAGGAGAGAAAAGTGTTTTTTTCTATTATAAAAGGTGCTGTAAACAATATTTGATACGTTAGTATTTAACAATTTTTTAAAAGAAACTACAAATGTACAATTTTTACTTTTAAAAGGAACTTCCACGTGTGAGGTCAGGGCAATCCCAAGCACAGATACAGACTAGGCGGAGAATGGCTTGAGAGCAGCCCTGAGGAGCAGGATTTGGGAGTGTCAGTTGAGGAAAGATTCAAAATGGGCCAGCAGTGTGTACCTGCAGCCCAGAAGGCCAACCGTATCCTGGGCTGCGTCAAGAGAAGTGTGACCAGCAGGTCGAGGGAGGTGATTCTGCCCCTCTGCTCTGTTCTCGTGAGACTCCACCTGGAGTACTGCGTCCAGTTCTGGGGCCCCCATCACAAGAAGGACATAAAGCTCTTGGAACAGGTCCAGAGGAGGGCCACAAAGATAATCAGAGGGCTGGAGCACCTCCCCTAAGAGGACAGGCTGAGTGAGCTGGGGCTGTTCAGCCTGGAGAAGAGAAGGCTCCAGGAGGACCTTATAGTGGCCTTCCAGTACCTGAAGGGGGCTTCAGGAAAACCGTAAATGGACTTCTTATGAGGGCATGTAGCAGCAGGGCAAGTGGAAATGCCTTTAAACTGGAGGAGGGTAGGTTTAGACTAGATATTAGGAAGAAATTCTTTACTGTGAGGGTGGTGAGACACTGGAATGGGCTGCCCAGTGAGGCTGTGGATGCCCCCTCCCTGGAGGCATTCAAGGCCAGGCTGGACGGGGCTTTGAGCAACCAGGTCTAGTGAGAAGTCTATCTGTCTGTAGCAGAGGGGCTGGGACTAGATGACCTTAAGATCATCTATTTGGAAGAAGTTTCTTCCAACCCAAATGATTCTATGATTCTCCAAATCCCTTTCCATATCCTGACAATCTTGAATAGCAAGGACTGAAGGTCTTCCAGCAATTATGACATTTTCATTCCACTCTGTCCACCAAGCATGCATCTTATTATTGTGCCGAATCCACTGGTCAGTTCAAACTGGTTTGAAAATAGACTCCATGGAACATTTTTGGTGTAGGATGGTACTATGCTTCTGCAGCAGGCAAGGACATCAAGCTGCAGGAAATGAACCAGTGGAGCACTCAGTATCTGACACTGGTTGTTCTGAGAAAACCAGTGCTCAGCTCTACCACGGCCCTTAGTGGAGGGATGTGCACAATGGTCCTCACTTGTTCATGGACAGCTCTTGAGTTTTCTCACTTCAGCACTTTTGCATAGGATGTATGCATTTTATGATTACTGGGTCATGAACTATTTTTGGTTTCTGCTTCAGAAATGTTTGTCACATTCTTTAGTAGTGCTTGTATCCAAATTGTCATGGGAAACAGTAACTTTTGACTGAGATAATGCAATGTAATGTGTGAAATGGTGCAGGGTGCTTGGTGAAGAACTGATGGGAGACCTAATTTGATGAGAAAGGCACAATAATATCTCATCTTCACTCCGGTGGAGCTCTACAAAGCAGTATCCTATATCCTGATAGTATATTGGGCATAAAAGAGAGTATGCTGAAATGCATTAACAGTCGTGACCAGTACTAATGGACCAGTACTAATGGGTGTTAGAACACCAAGCTCTCTTGGCCAGCACAGTACACTCTAGTTCTGGCTGGGGAAGTGAGCTTGTGCTCAGCTTTTAGGTTGGGTCTAAGAGATGAAAGATTATGAACTCTGATTCCTTACATTATGGAGAAATGTGTACTTTTTCCATCTTTTGGCTGTGCAAAAGCCATGTGTTTACTCACAACTAGGATTTGCCCTACAAGTGAATGTCATGTCCAAAGTAAAAAAAAAGAAAAATTACTTGTAGATTGCTTAAATTAAGTGAAATCTTGCTGATATTAGCCAATGGAAGCCTGATTACATAAATATTCTCCTGGCCACATCACTTCTTCATCAGGGCTTTTTTTTTAAGGAATAATAAATGCTTCAAAGATAGCCTATAAAAATGTTACAGAGAAAAAAAAAAGTAGCAGATGATTTAATGTGAGTGAAATAATTGTGGTGATTGGCTATAAAGCTATGCTAATATAACCCTCAGTTTTGCAGTTAAGCATTTTCTTCACAAATACGAATCAAACTGCATCAGCTTAGATACTAAAATCATTGATTGCAACAAAGAAGTCTTTTCTTCAAAAAACTTTTTGAAGCTTATCCTTCTATTTGAAAGTGTGTTTCAGGAAAAAGAGAAATCTATTTCTGATTGTGCTAATTTTCATTGTGGTTGGACAGATTTTTGTAGTATGTGCTGAAGAGTGACTAAGAGAGTGTTTAATTTCTTCTCCTCGCTTCGCACTTCAGAAGGATAGGCAGATGTGCTCTTGTTCATGATAACACAAGATTCACCAGGTTTCTCTTCTGTATCAGTCCAGCTCAATATATTCACTTATCTGTTTTCTTAATTACTGACTTCTCAAGCTTTAGCAGCTTGAGTTGTCAGAAAAAGTTCTGTTTCTTGCTTCTTTACCACTTTCTTTTGTTATTCTGTCAAAACTCATAGGGATCAACTTATCTCTTGCTTCTTGCCTTGTCTAAAAGAGAACGTATCAACACTAGGGAGGCCATCACAAGCTCTGTTACTGCAATGACTGCTGGTTGCTATAAAACCAGCTCAGTATCAGTAAGCACGAGGAAAGTGGTGATTAAATAAATGGCAGGAAAAAATTGCCTTTTGTTATCAGCTTCCCTTTAAAGAGTCACATTGAAATAGATTTTTATTGACTAGCGTTGTAATTCATGTTAAACAACTAACAGAAAAAGCACTCTAAAATTAGCAGTCGTTTTTATCTTCTGTTTGTCCAGCCATAAAAGTATTACTTAAGCAATCAAAAAACAATTCAGCACACTCGAGTACTTCAATTATTTTGGCAGTGTGCCTTTTTGTGTTGCATTCTTGAACAGTGACTGAGCGCAAGCAGGCTGATAGTGCATCTAGCCAGTGTGCATGGCCAGGGACAGCACTGCTGCTCTGTCAGAGAGAGAAGAAGGCTAGTACCATAAAGCCTTTCAAAACATTTCTAACATTTTATGCAAAGCTACAAGCTGAAGGTCAGAACACCTTCAACATACTTATAAAGAAATTCAGCATGGCCTATTCTGTGCAAGCCAATTCTGGAATTACACAGAACAGAGCAGACCTTTAGCAGACAAGTGGAATTTGACTTCAAGTGATGCTAAAGCAGAAGGCACGGTCCAAGCAGCACTTAATGCATTTCAGTTGTTAACACCAATTTGGACCAGGGTAAAGACAATCAAAGTAAGAGTACTGTACATTTTAGCCATTAAGGTGCTCAGCACTAATATTTTCCTTCTACCTAGGTCACTCTGAAAGTAATGCCTCCTATTTATTTCCATGGAAACTACAACAGATACAAAGCACAATAGCACTATTTGATAGAACAAATTCTCAGCTACAAAACAGTATTTTTCATCATAGTCACCACCATTAGTGATGCATTTTTGCCAGCAATGATCAAGAGCCTGCATGTCACGCTCCTAAAAACCTGTACCAGCAGAGGCAACCTGTTGTCACTGTCACCACCATTGAAATGCACCACCCACCACCTCACTGTGCTCACATCCCGTTTCGTCTCCATAAACATTCAGCAAGGGTCAATGAATGTCAATGGGTGCCATTTTTTCTGCACAGAGGAATTCAGTGCCAGACCTTTGCTTCATATACACTTCCATGTCAGATGCCATTCTGTCAGGCTGCCCCTCTGCTGCCATCTCTCACACAGCAACAAAACATAACAGAATAGTGGCCAGAAGGATCGTCTTCTACTGTCATACCACCAACATCCACCTCTGATGTCATGGGCCAACAGAATAAAATAGGAGGTATTACTTTAAGAGTGGCCCCTGTACATCTCTAGTGTCTGTTCTTAAATATAGCCCCTATTGCTTGACACAGGTTGCTCTAAAAACTATTGTAATAATGGATTACAGTTTGAGACATTTATATGTGCAGCACTGCACACATCTTATGGTTTGTTGCCCCTACAATTAAAACAGCTGCAGTTCCAGGTTGTGCTTGTATTTTCTCACATCACTTACAGATACTCATTTAATATCTGTTAAAATGTTTTGACTCTGAGACAAGAGAGAAAACTGAATTTTGTAGGCAAGCTTCCTGTGAAGCTCCCCTGGGCTATGTAAGCAGAAGGCTGGGTCCCTGATGCATTTTCACTTCATGTTATTTAATGCAGAATGTTCTGGGGAAAGTGATTTATCTGCCACCCAGCTTATGATTGGATCTTCTTGACTTTGGTTATTTGTAGATTGCACTATCTGCTTGCAGAAGCAGAAGCAGTTCATATGACAAGGACTGAGAAGTCATTTGGCATCACGGTTATACCCAAGTCTGGCTACTTTGATGGAAATAGTGTGGAAGGACTGGCATATCAGAAAGCACTATTAATGTAAAAACAGCATGAAGACAGAAAGCCAAGCAGCCATGCAGATGTCTTAGCTTTCAGCATGATCTTATTCATAGCCTTAATGGCAGTGGCCCACAGTAAATTTTAGCTCAGGGAACTGGGAAAGACAAGAAAGAAACTCAGGGCAGGATCACGAGCTGACAGCTGTAGACGGAGGTCATAGTGGTCTCCTGCAGCTTCACAGAAGCGATGGTTAATAACTCAGATTTTACCAATCTATCTGAAAACACTTTCAAGGGAGATAACTGTCAAGACAGCATTTTATAGAGGAAGAAGCAAAAGCACAGAGTTCAAATGACTTGCAAGCAGCTCAGTGGTAAACACTGGTCTCTTGAGTCCTACCAATTGTCTCTTTGTTATGCTACTGACATTGCTGTGTCTTGTCTGGAGTTCACCAAAGGCTTACCACCATGACAAAGTTATTAGGTGTAGGCCTGTTAACGAAAAGCCCTTTTCAGCAACGTGTCTCACACAGAAATGTTCATGACCGCTTCCAACAACAGTAAGGAACCCTGGGGCTAAAACTCTTTTTGCGTTCTCCACTCTGCATGCAGTGCAGGCTTTCCAACAACCCCTGAATTACACAAAACTCTTGACAAGGTCTTCAGGAAATGAGGTGGTACTCAGGGCCCTCCACATTGTGCTTTTCTGTTTCCAATGCTGTGGTGTCTCCGCTATATCTTTATCTATGTAGCACCATGAACTTTTCCAGCTCCAATATACTTCACTTAAGTAATTTTATTTAAGGATTTTATTTAAGTAGTTGTCAACGGTTTACGGGCGTTCGGCCCGGTTCCATGATGAATGGGACAGGGGACCCACGGACCCACACCCTGGGAAAGGGAAAAGGGAAAAAAACAGTAAGGAGATGGTCCTGAGAGCAAAAACAGCGGCAACAATCTGAGGAGATCCATTACAGTAGTTAAGAAAAACCTGTGTTTTCCTTAATAGAAATAATAGAGGGAAACAAATTATGAGATTATGCATCTAATTATAACTGAATATGGCAATATTAAGTTGGTTGTCCACTGAGAATGGGAGTCACCATGACAAAACTGCTGAGTGTTCTGGAAGTCAAAAGCCTGCTACTACATAGAGCTGTTAAAAAAAAAGAAAAAGATATAGGGTAGGAGCAACCATTTCACTTTTTGGGTTAATTTTCTTGAAATGTTTAGCTGCAGTGTGGTTCATTTAGAGATATTAGGTAAGGAGATAGTGTAGAAATGAGAATAAAAGTATCTTATTTGAAAACGAAGTACATCATGAGAGAACTATCCATTATCATTTGCTTGGAAGGTAGGTTTTAGCAAGCAGCTTACATTAGTATTCAGGCACTTGTTTTATATTTTTCCTGTTTTTACAGTGTTATCCCCTTGAAACTCATTAAACCTTTTTTCTGTAGCAAGCTAGCCACTCATGCTTGAATAATCTAAGGGGTGAACAGAATATTATTATAAATACACAAGTGTCTGTGATAAGAAGTAGCAAATTTAAAGATGATTAAAAAGCAACAACAAAGCACAAATACACTCTCAAACACATACAGCTATCGCATAAACAGTATGCATTTTTCTTGTAAGGGATTTATTAGAACATAAGTCTTAGAATTGAGTGAAATAAATAACTCATCCTGATTAGTGGGCGAACATTAATCATCTCTGTATCACACTCTGAGAAAGAATAAAAGAGGATTGATTTGTTATTGCTTTGTGCTTTATTTAACCACAAGAGACTCATGCAAAATAGGTGTAAAAATGCTGTACTGTGTATAAATGAGGACACATTCTAACCTGGTATTTTTTTATGCCTTCTTACAGGGCTGCTGAAAGCTCGAGTTGAACACATCATCTCCACACACATCCTTCTGCTGAGAAGTCCTCAAGTTGAAATGACTGAAGCGCAACTGCATTTGGGCTATACAGGCTTAAAAGATAAAATAGGCTGAAATGTCTGAATCCCTGTCTACGTAAATGAGACAGTTAATTCCAAACCTGCACACTTCTTTCATGTAAGGGCTGGGGAACACCGGAGGTGTTGCACCTTGCAAAGTAAACCAACATATCTCCTGTACTGTGTCTCACAAGCATGAGTATGCCTTTCTTGGAGATGGCAGTAGGTGGGAGATGGGTTTGTCCCATCTCGCTGTAATCAATGTTACGTAAAGATAACACTTGTTGTCCTACCCTTGAAGAGCAAAACCAGGGTTTTATTTCCTCCTGTCCTTTCCCTCCTGCATAGTGCAAAGGTCAGCATCAGCAATCAGGATGCTCTCCAGGGTGGTGGAGGTGTGGGCTGGAACTGCTTTGCAGTGCCAAGGGACTGATTTATTTTTAGTTATTTTTAATTAAGGAAGATCAGGCTTCTTAAATCAACAGCATTCCCCCTGTATCTTTCCTTTCTTCAGGCAACCACAACGAAAAAGGCTCCAACAGGAAGCCAAAAAGAAATAATGAGTAGCAAAGTATGCCTCAATTCCCTTTCCTTCCCTGTTTCTGGAATTTAGGCACCCAAATTAAGGCTGTGGTCCGATGCTGCCATTGTTTTTTGACCATCAAATCGTATCTTCAAAATCAACGTGTGAAAAAGTTCTCTCAAGTAACCGCACAGGCTACCTAGTGCCTTTGAGAATGATGTAGGTCTCCTATATATCTGATGTCATCAGTTACCACACTAAGCAATGTGACTGCATAGTTTATGGGCCCTCAGGGTTTTCTTTGATGGCTCTCTGGAGCAGAGATGCAGAAATTCTGCCTAAACATTTATTTGGATGCATATAGAAATGCATTCTTAGACATAATCCTTCCTGTTTGATTTTGGCTGAGGAGCAGTGCCTGATTTGTTTTAGTTTGTGATGGTTGTAAATTGGAAAAAAATAATTATGCCAAGTGGAGTCATATTCATATAACACTACATTATTTCATATTTTACATTACCCTTGTGTAAATGTGCTTCTAATGCATGTTGCCTAACTCCTAGGGTTACTGAGAAAATAAATTCAAAATTGTTTACAGGTTGGTTATGATCCTCAAATGGGAACCATTCACAATAGAAAGTTACTGTCTGAGAGGGTCCTGACATTTAAAATTCTGCTGACAATATTCCAGCGTGTCAGATAGGCAGTTAATTTTGAATATATGTAAAGCATTTTTCTCTGCATGCAATGGTGACCATTCACAATACATCAAAAACTAGAGCTCCAGAAGGGATATTGACTCATGCAAATTTAAAAAGAAGAAAACAGTTTGGATTTGACTATAAAATGTTCAAAAGAATAATGCATATATTAGTTCAATGAAAATGAATTGGTCTTCAGACCCTTAGAGTACAAGAAAATAATATCAAAACCGATCTCTTTCAGAAGATAATACCCAAAAGATTAGGGTAGCTGGAAAAAAAAAAGGAATAAGACAGATTCTGTATAACTGAATGGGTGAACTTTGATCATGAACAATTTTGTCGTGTGGAGCATTCTTTCTGTAGCTTCCAATAAGTAAGGAGTATGGAAAGTGGAAGTGGCATCTTTTTGATTCATTGGCAAGTTTGTGACAGAGAATGAAATTTCATGTTTCGATAGCTTGTTACACTGAAGTTAGACTGCAGTTTGATTTCTACTTTTTTTATTGTTGTGCCACACTAGCTAATCCTTATGATATAGAAGCACCCTGAGAGAAACCATAATCTGCTGGCAGGTATCTGTGAAGACATGCAACAGTTGAGTAATTTTTCCTTTGGCTAAGATGCAAATAAGGTATTAAGAAAGCTAATGCTTGTGATTTTTCCACTTCTTTGTACGCTATATATTATGAAGCCTTCTTTTTCCTCATTAAAATGTGCTTTTGCAAAATGTTCATAGATCTGGAGGTAAACGATTCTAAAAGCCTTGAAAATGAATGCAGAAATATTCAGCATATAAAGGATTTTATTTTCAAATCGTCATCACTGGAATTAGGATAGAATTACGATGAGCCTTTATACTGGGGAGTAGGGCTGAAGGTATTGCTTTTCAGCTGTTTAGTTTAGGCCTGTTGCTTGAATTGGCTTTACAGGTACTGAGAAATCAGAGGCGATCGATCACTGCCCTATCAAATCCTTGATTTGACGACTGGCAATAAATTTGTTGGTTCATCTAGAGACTGTGAGTTTGTTCTGATGTTTGGAGCTGCTAGGAATATTAAGTCTGTTACTGTCACAAATCATTGGACAAAGTTTATGAAGAAGTATCTGTTTCTCTGATTATTCTTTCTAAAATATGGATTTAGTTCTTTACATTCGCTCATATATTTCACTGACCTTTTTGTTCAGTCAGACAGTTTTATTACTAAAACGTAATGAAGTGTGGACGACTGGAATGATTTCCCATACCTGTGGATTCCCAGATCTGAGGACTTTTAAGACAGGTAAAACCCAGTAACCAACAAAACCACCCTTTTATTGTCAAATAAAAGTTAACAGATGCATGCATGCTGTTAGCTTTGGAAGGAAAGATAATATTTTTTTTCTGGTTTTCCAGTGGAAATGATGAACTGATCAAATTAGACTCAGAGAATATCCACAATGATGTCATCTTCTTCATAATAAGTTCGTTCTTACAATTTAAAAGGTTGCTCGCGTTGGTCAGGGATTGTGTAGCTCATGGAGTCCTGATTGTTCGTATGGGTATTAACACTGAACCTTTTGACATTTGATTATGGTGCAGTTAGTAAGCAGAAACTGGCAAACCTTTCTATTTATTTATTGATGATGTTTTTCCTACCATCATTTCTGTGTCAGTGACAGAATGAGAGGAGACAGGTTGTTATCTTTGGCTTTCCAGATGTACCTACACTTAAAGTAAAAGGAAAGAAGACATTTAGTAGCAGATCACGGGTAGTGTAAAAACTGAGCAAATATTGTTACTGGGAAAAAAGGATCCCATTATTTAATTTTTCATTAAATTTGTTATCTGTCAAGAAAATCAGTCAAGTTTTGAGGAATTCAATTTGACAGAAGATGCAATCTTCTTGTTGTTTCAAGGCAGGATGGTTTTTTTTTTTTTTTTGATTGTGCTGTTGTTTTTTTGTATTAAATACAATAGTGTTCTTCTACAGAGGGAGAGCCATCCTTCAGTGTGGGTCTTTATAAGAACAGAGACATTCAAAAATATCATTAAAGGAATTAGCTGCATCTGAAAATGATCTTCAGCTGTTAGTGAAACCATGCATATCAAAGAAAAGAAAAAAAAAGAAAAGATTAAGCTTTTACTCTAAGCACAAAGTGTAAAGCGTGGACACTGGTTTTGCTGGCCCAATTCCCAGAGGTCAAGAAGGCAATCTTTGGACTCTCATTTCTCGAGACCTTTGATACACAGGCACAACAACTTAAATGTGCTCTCTGGGGTTTGACAGCTGGAAGAGCGATCTGTTTTGATATAGCCCATAAGACTCGGCTGTAAAATTCTTAACACATTTCCAACCTCATATTAGAAGCTGAAGCTGTCCTCCATAATGCACATCTGAATATTTCACATTCAAAAAAACCCAACAATTCATTTCACAAAAGCTGAGAAAACAACTAAATGGCTTAAGAAGAATCCACTAGAGATCTAGACCTTCAAAGTGTCTAGGAAAGTTTATTATTAGATTACACAGTTAAAATACGAATTGTATATATAATTTCAAATACATACACTGGATAACTGAGCAAGACTAGCTGAATGTCCTTCAAATTTATAAGTAATCCAGCTATTCCAATGAGCAGAAATACTGAATATAATTTACCTGAAGTTATTATTGATAATTAAATCCTGAAGATTCAAAACTGTGCACAATTTAAAATGTATCTAGAAGTCATTCACCAATTTCCCTTAAAAATAAATATTTGAACATGCAAAGTGCACACTGAAATTCCTTGCTTTAACACTGAAAAAAACAGAACTGTATAGATGCTTTGAGTAAACTTCTGGGTGCTTGGAGAATAGAACATAAGTGAGAAGGCAGATGACCCAGTTTCAATGTCCCTCTTTTTTATACTGACTTGGGAAAGAAATTGGTTTTCCTGCCTTTTTTCAGACCCAGAGAGCTTACTTAAACATATTACCTGTTGGCCCTTTTCGTTGTCTTCTGCCTTATGCTTCTCCTTAAGTATGGAAAGTAGGTATAGGTGTCCATGAATTTGTTATACTTCCTTTAGAGTAGCATAGAGAGCTACAGAGATTGAAAAATAAGAAAAAAAAACACAGTATCTTGATGGCTGGCATGCTGCCTATGCTCTGTTATTATCTATGACTTTTGGCCTCTGGCTTTATTAAGTCTAAATTTGTACCCTGAGCATTTCTGGAATTGTATTTCCATGGGTGAAATTGTGAGTGGCAGTCCAGTTCGGCACTGTAAGTGAGTGAAGCTACTTAAATGTGTAACAAAATGCATTTGGGCCTCCGGTTTTGCTACTGGCTTACCACTAAGAGTTTTTCTGCTCCTTATAATGAATCTAGAGCCTGAATTCATGCCTATTTTCCTTATTTAGATTCTCAAAGAATCCTGTGTCATGCTAATTTGCAGCGTGAGCTACAGAAAAAGCTATTTCCAGAGTTTATTACTGGTGTTATTTGGGGCAATCTGAGTGACTGCTAGTATTTCTTCCTGAAGTTGCTGTGAAATTTCATCCATTCTCCATCAGTCTGAGCTGCTCAAGACTGAGATCACTCAGGACATTCACAAAATAGTTTGTTGTATGGCTACGGATGAGCTCACATTAAAAAGATATCATTCATTAATAAATGACAGTTATAATGAAATATGTTATCGACTTTGCATTCAGTCAGTTTAGCTGTTCACTTCTGGATTGCCTGCAAGATAATTCTGCAGATGAACTAAAAGAGCACATTGTCACAGTGTTTGAACATTAGCTTTTCTTGTCATGCAGTGAATATAGTTTATGTAGTGGAATAAGGATTATGAAATATGTCACAAGGACAAAATCCAACAACTGTTGAGAATGTGATTGCAAGAATGAAACTTTGGGAGATAAAAAGAAATGCTACAGACTAAGCAAATGTCAGTTATATAAAAATAGGTCCTTTAGTGTATGTTAAGATGCTGAGCCATAATTTGCCATGGGTCAGGCTCTTTGGCAAGTTTGCTATCCCTGCAATATAACCGATAACTTCTTGCAGAGGGAAGTGACAGGAGCCCAAGTAAATACTAAAGCTGTGCTAGCTCCTTGCTCCTTGCTCTGATTAGCCTGCCTCCTGGGAGCCTTTAGCCCAGACAGTAACACAGCTCTGCCTTCCTCGTGTGCCCAGGGCACTCCAAAGAAACACAAATGGAGTGTGCAAGCAGTTGAGGACTAGATTTGAGGTTAAGTTTTCAAAATCTCAAGTATATGTCTTTTTTCTTCCTTTTTCTTCCATCTTTAGCTACAAACAATCCATTCCGAGCCCTGCCCCCCAAAATCCTTCAAGAAAGGATAGAGAATACCTGTACCTTAGGCCCAGATAAGTCTAGATATTCTGGGAAAAAAAGAGCTTTCTTGTTTAATTTTAGGCAAGGAAGGTTGAAAACAACACTTAGAATAGATGCAAATTTAAGTATATAGTTTCTTCAGTAGCAATGAACTGCCACATACTTCTTGGGCTATATTCTCAGTTTGAGAAGTATAGAGAACGTGCTGATAAGAGACATCAATATTATAGGTGATTTTAAAATGCCATTATTTGTATGCCACTAGTAACATTAACATTTAGACTGAGGACTAACCGACTCTTAGTTCTGTGAAAACAAAAAAAATTCTCGATAAAAATATGTTTGCAAAATCCACGGTTATTTTTGTTTAAAAGTAACATCAATGAGAGTGCAGGTGCCTGAAGTCCTTTTGGTTCCCTTCAAACAACATATAATGAATGGTAAACATTTTTTAATAACTTAACTTTTTGCTTGTGATGGCTCTGATGCAGTGATCTGGAAAATTGTGGTAGAGGCATATCAAAGAAACGAGTGCATTTGGATAAAAGAGCAGATTTTAGTCAAGTAGAGACGATCAATAATCTGCAATTTCATGAACCTGGGAAGCTCAGGGACATAGATTACATAAAAATCAAAGTTCAATGCCAATCTTTATAAAATTACATCACCAACTTCTCAGTTAAATCCACAACAGCAGAGGCTCAAAGCAGAAGCTAAAATTCTACCTGTCCTCCATAAAATTTACCGTGGATTCTTTTCCTCAAGCGTACCTAAAAACTGAAGAGCATATCAAGAATTTTGCTTTTGCAGGAAATTACTTTGCTTTCATGTGTTTGATTTGTAAGTTGGTGGTTTTTTTAGTGTGTTTTTATTTTTTTATTTTTTGTCTGTTTGCTATTAAGACGATCCGCCTAATCTGTTTTTTCTTCTCTCATTTTCAAAGTATTCTTAGAACCTAAAATATAAAAGTTTATTGCCAAGAAGAGTTTTATCTAAGCTGCCTGAACATATGACTCAGATTAAGTAAGGTCTCATATGATTAAGATTGCTCACATGAATAAATCTAAGTGTACGACTGAACTTAAATCTGGAAAACTATGGATGAAATACAGGTCCTCCTGAGCTGTGAGACCTCTCTGGGAAGAAATCAAGTGATAACATCAGTAATAATTGATACTAAAATTGCATTTTCATCCCAGAGGATCTCTAAGTCATGTCATGCCTCACTTTCACCTGGACTGAATCACAGGCTTTCATTTCAGCACTTCCCACAGGTCTGTGAGAAGTGGCTTCTCTCTGAGGATACAGACATTTTAGCATTCTTCTAAGTTCTCATCCTCTGTCTCCCAGCACACTTCTTGTGCTCATTTCTGGAAGAGAGAAATAAACAGAAGGATATGAAGGTCTGGTTCATGAGAATGGCCAGAACATTTCATATACAGGAGACAATATTTATAATACTTTTTGGCTAATCTTTTTTCAATATACATATATCTTCAAACATGCATGCCTGGCTTTAAAGGATACCACTGTGGAAAATTTGCTTTTATAAGCAAAATAAATGCTTCAGATAAATTATTTTGAAGTGGCAGAAATATGCAGCCCAAGCTTCATAGTTTGTTCTTTGCTACATCTGTGCCTAGAAACAAGCATATGTTTTACAATGAAGTGCCGCTACAAGGGTAATTGCTACACACATCACTAGGCATTACTTCAAAATTCTTTGTTGAGTGTGAGTTGCAGAGCATCAGTTTTTGCAAAAAAAAAAAAAAAAAAAAAGAAGTCCTTAGAGAGGGAAAATTGAACAGTTTGGAAATCTGCTGTAATGGCATTTGTAAGTGAAACTTAAATTACTAGAATGCAGTTGGGAGAGCTAGCAATCCCTTCTTTGCCCCTTAGATATCAGTATGAGCTGTGAGTAGTTTAATTAATGAAGTATATTCCACAGATACTCATTGCAAACATTCCTTTAGGAAACAGATATTAGGATGTTACCTAAAATAGGAATTTAATGTACTTCATGTTCAGATTAAATTCATTTGTCTCCTCCACATCTCTGGTGTATCATTCCTAGTAGGACACATACTCAAAATGAATAGCAGAGCACTTACTGTTTCAATGCCAATTCCTTTGCCAAAAGCTTATGCCTTGATATTAAGCATATATAATGGGCTGAGTGGAAACATTGCATTGCTTTTCAATACCACAAGAAATATTAGGCATTGCCTGACACTACTCATAGGTGTTTAAATCTCAGGATACTTCTTTTAGTGTTAGTGCCTACAACTAGCACATTACAGAACACAGATAATTAAATATTTCAGCTAGTCTTTGGCCTCAACAGTTTTATTTGCAGTAATAAAAAGAGACATGTTTCAACATCAGTTTTCTGCTATGGCCACATGGATGGCTACATCCAATTGCTATAGGTCTCCTGCAAACCAGTGGAACATCGAAGTGTTGGTGATGTGAAGAATGTAGCACATAAAATAATTAATCAGAAAGGTTACTCCTTGGGAGTGGATGTAACATACACCTCTAATAGTTCAGTTTGGAGGAGCAGGCTTTGCAAACTGTGCTGAGGCAATTCATAGAATCATAGAATCATAGAATCATAGAATCATAGAATCATAGAATGGCTTGGGTTGGCCAACCCCCCCTGCCACAGGCAGGGCCACCAACCTTCAGATCTGGTACTAGATCAGATTGTCCAGGGCTTCATCCAACATGGTCTTGAACACCTCCAGGGATGGGGCATTCACAGCCTCTCTGGGCAGTCTGTTGCAGCACATCACCACTCCCTCTGTGAAGAACTTCCCCCGACATCCAATCTAAACCTTCCCTCCTTGAGCTTAAAACCATTCCCCCTTGTCCTATCACTATCCACCTGAGTAAAAAGTTGATTCCCCTCCTGTTTATAATCCTTTTTTAAATACTGAGGTCTCTTTGCAGCCTTCTCTTCTCCATGTTGAACAAGCCCAGCTCCCTCAGCCTGTCTTCGTAGGGGAGGTGCTCGAGCCCTCTGATCATCTTGGTGGCCCTCCTCTGGACCTTATCCAACAGCTCCACATCTTTCCTGTATTGGGGGCCTCAGACCTCGATGCAGTACTCCAGATGGGGCCTCACGAGAGTAGAGAGGGACAATCACCTCCCTGTCCCTGCTGCCACCCCTAATCAACTGTAAGGCCCAGGCTTGGTGCCACAGGTAGGCAGAGTCATTGTGTAGGACTTGGCCCACAGTGGGCTTGTGGGCACTTACAGGACTGAGGCTGATGGCTGATCTTCCTCACAGAACAAAACCAAACAAAATGAACTAAAAGCACATTTCCATGTTCCCATGACAGTTTTCAGTCAGATTCGTTCTTTTCAGTCAGAATTTTCAGTCACAATGAGGCTAGGCATCTCACAGGCAGGAAATACAAGACAAACCTCTGGAATTCTTTTTTAAATGCTGAGAGCAATTGTGTGTTATGACAAAGTAAGTGTTCGTTTGTACAACACATGCCATGCTGCCAGACACTCAGCAGTGGCATCTGATTCCAGGGCTGTCAAGAGGTCACAGTGTTTACAATCCCCATAAGCTTCTCTCTTTCTTTATTTATCTTTTAATTTAGGCTTGTGGACTCTATTGATAACAATTGCCCTGTCACCAGAGACAAAATGTCCAAGAAAGCAATGTTCTCAAAAGTAATTTCTAAACTAGAAATGCATTTTTGATGTTCTTGCTTTGTTGGCGTGCTGTAGCCTCTGCCTGGCAGTAGGGAAATGTTTACCATTTCTCTGCTTAATCCTTCAGGTGCTTTAGGGGGTTGAATTTGTTGTAAGTGATTCTTGGATGCTAATGTGCTGCTAGGGCTGTGTTACTGCAGTCGTGGGGAGGGAGCAAGTGGGACTGCACTGCAGTGTGGGACAAGCCATCCTCACTCACTGGGCAGAGAAAACAGGTTCAGCAGGGCAGGGGAACATGGCAAGCTCCTTCTATCTGCCCCAGAAACTAAAGGAGCAATCAGCCTTAGTGTTAATGAATGTGATCTAATAAATGTGGAGTGACTTTGTAAATCAAATTCTTCATGCCTTCTTTTTTTTAAGGCAGGTTACAAAATTAATTTCATGTATTAAACCCACTGTAGTGAGTATATGGACTAGCTCTAATCTAGTCACTGCTGTGCCAGTAATGTGATACACTCTTATGATCCTTTTGTACTAACTCAGCACTAGCCACAAAAAATGTCTGAGAAGCTGGTGTATGTCTTAGGTGCCATACAGTACGCCTATTCTATCATAGTCAGCTTTTCCTCAAAGCAAGAGTGTATTTCAAAATAAACACTTGAGTGTTATGGCTATATGTCACACAAGTTATTAAGTCAAAAGTATTTTCTGTTTTTCTGTGTCTCCTTTTCAGTTTATCTCAGTGCAGAATACTAAGTTTGTTTTCACTCATGCAAAACTCAGTGGTGGTTTCTATCTGTCTGTCTATCATTTGTGGATGTGGTTTAGGAAGTGGTATTTTCTGTAATGATTTGCTGCAACCACGAAAAACTTTTCTGAAGGAAGAAAAAAAAGCAATGAACAGGAAAATCTTTAAATTGCAACTGCTTTCTGGAGAAGAATTTTACTAACATAAAAAAATGTTCGGATGTAGAAAAGTGGGCAACATCTGTGTCAAGAGACCAGGAACCCGAAGTGCCTGATGCATGAGGTAAAAGAGTAAACATTCCCGGGTTCTTCTCTTCTCACCGGCCTCTGTACACCCACGGGGCTCTGCGCCCGGACAACGCCGGCCCTCGCCCGCCCCCGAGCCCCGCAGCCCCGCAGATGGCGCCGGGCCCGGCCCGGCCCCACGGGGGGCAGCCCCGGCCACCAGCCCGCCCCGCTCGGCGGGGTCCGGCCGCGTTGTTCCGCTCCCGAGTGCGGCCGTTTGGCTGGGGCAGCTGCGGGCCGGGGGCCGTCGGACCCGTCGCTGGGCAGCCCCGCTGGTTACGGGGGAGCCGCCGCGGGCCAGGGGCAGCTCCGAGCGTTAGCTAGCGAAGCCGTGCCGTGAGACCGCGTCATGGGGCTGCTGGGCAGGCTGGCGGCGTTGACAGTGCGTGGCGGCGCTGCCCAGCTGTGGCTGGGGCGGCCCTGCGCGGGGAGCCGGCCAACGGCCCGCGCCGCCGCCTCTTCCCTGGCGCTGGGCGAATACGGAGAATTGTTCAGGTCCTCGGTGGAGGAGCCCGAGAAAGTCTGGGGAGCTGCCGCCGAGCTGATCCAGTGGTCCAAGCCCTGGGCCAGGGCCCTGGAGAGGCGCGGCCCGGGGAGCGACTCCTGGTGAGTGCGGGGCACAGCGGGGCGAGCCGCGGACGGGCAGGGCAGAGCGAACTGCCCGAGGCAGCCAGCCCGCCGGGTGGGAGACGGCTGCAGAGCCCAGCGGAGATTACGCTTACACTGTCTTAATGATTGAAATCGGGGTGGAGGAGTGCGTTGGAGTGAGGGCGGATTGACTTGTGTCACACGCGTGTGTGATGCGCGTGGCTGGGCGTGTGCCTGCTGCTCCCTGTGGGCTGTGGCAGGCACGGGAGCCTGGCCCGTGGGCCAGTGTGGCCGAGGTGGGCCGCAGTGTGTGCGAATACAGAGACTGTTCGTGTTGTGCAATGGTAGGAGTTGGCTCAGTGGGTCATTACTCTGACGATGTGGTTAGGGCAGTGTGTTTGTAGTGTGCTGCATGTGGTGAACGGCAGCCTGCTCCAAGACAGAGCTAACATCCTTCTTGTAAAGTACTGGAGAGGATTTTCAGTATTTCTTCAAAGGCAATTTGCCTGTTAAAATTTTGTCACAACCGCAAGTTTACCTCATGCACTTTGATCTCCTCTCAAGTAGAAGCTCGTACGGGATAAAGAAAGGGAGGCAGGACAGGGGTCATCTTTGTCACACTGATGTTCTTTGCTTTTCTGGCTTGATTTTAATTTAAAAATACTAAGCTCCCTCGAAAGGTAATTAAAACTATTAATCACTCTAAAATCTGTCAGAATGAGGAGACACAGAGCCGGCAATGTGGAGCTTACTTTCTCGTTGGTGGCTGTGGTTATTGGTTAGCAGCTCTCCCAGTGAAAATTGTTTCTATCTCTTAAGCTGAATGTTAAGCAGCACCCAGCTGGGATAAATCTCCTTAAGTCAGTAGGGCCACATAACAGTCAGGAGTCTTAAAATGGATGGATAAGGAGACCTGTGGCCCACTGACCTGGACTTTTGAGGCCATGGCACTATTCTGAAAGGGCAAGCAGGGTTGCCTACACAGTTAAGAACCACTGAAGCTCCTTGGCGTGCCTGAAAAAAGTAATTAAAAAGTTGTTACAACAGTTACTTCTTAAGAATTAAAGAATATTAGCCATGCTACTGAGCACAGCTCTATTGTCAGCTCCTGTCACACAAATGTAGCTTGATATGGTAAGCTTGCTGGCTGGAAGTGATGTGGTTCAGTCTTTTCAAAACATTTTGGTTTCTCAGGTGGGAGTAATTTGATATCATGGCAGGGATTAAATTATATGGGATGAGGTCAGATTTATCTTCCAGTGGCCTTTTCTGACTGTCCGTCTCACTGGCATCTTTATCTTTGTGGAATGCAGATAGCCACAGACTGAAATCATCTCACCAGTGTATGCAAGTACCTGAAGGGAGGGCGTAAAGAAGACGCTCTTTCCAGTGGTGCCCAGTGCCAAGACAAGAGGCAGTGGGCACAAACTGCAATACAAGAGGTTCCCTCTGAGCACCAGAAAAGAATTCTGTGCTGTGTGGATGACAGTGCAGTGGCACAAGCTGCCCAGAGAGGATTTGGAGTCTCCTCCTTGGAGATCTTCCAAAGCCGTGTGGACATGGGCCTGGGCACACCGCTCTGGCTGGCCCTGCTGGAGCAGAGTTTGGAGCAGGTGGACCCAGAGGGCCCTGCCAACCTCAGCTATTCTGGGATCCTGTGGGATTTTACAAAGGTGCATCTCTCTGAAGAGTCAGCATCAGCCCCTAATTATTGTTTGGATGTCAGATATCTGTTGCTCTGTCATGGGTAATAAAACTTTAAGAATTTTTTTTTTTTTTTAAATTCTGTTTATCATCTTAATGCACAACATGCTATTTTCTTCCTTTTTTTTAATTCAAGTTCCTTCAAGTTAAGAGATACTGGGCTGCATGGGATCCCAGAGTATTCTGCCTCAGAAAACTCAGATGGTTGCCAGCATCCTGCATGCTCCACAGGACAAGGGATAGATAGGCTCTTTGAGGCCAGGACTGTATTTAAGAGAGAAGGAAGATACAAGAGTTGGTTCTGTGCTTTGCTTAGGAAGCAGTTTATGGAACTTTAAAGTAGCATTTAGAAATTTATGTATGTGCTTCTTGAGTTAGAAAATGCGTCGGGTGCATATTATTAGGTCAATTAGTAAGTGTGCGTTACTTTCAGTATCACTGTTTTTGGTTGCCAAACCTGAGACTTGCCAAAATAGATACTGTATATTTTCTGGTCCCTTTTATTTTTCTTGAAAAAGTGGTTAGCATAGCTGAAACTTCAGTTTCTAAGGCAAATCCCAATACTGCTTCTCTAAATGCTGTAAGAGCATAAGAGAAATGTGAGCATGCCCTAGTGTGCTTTCTTTAGACTCTCCTATTGCACACACCAGGATCGTGTCAGTGGGATTCCAAATGGAAAGAAGAAATCTGTTTGATGCTAATGGTAGTGAAACACTAGAAGAGATCATTTTGGGATCGTGTGGAATCCTGGCTAGGTTAGGAAGGTTTTTTGTTAGGAATGGTAGAAACTATTTTCCCTGACTAGAGCAGGCCGGAGGCAATTTTACAAGCTGTGTTTCTCTGTGATTCTGAGACATAAGCGTAACATAAAATCACCTTTGAACTTCTGAATGTTACCCAGATTTCTATTTAAATGTTGCTTACACTTTTTAAAGTGTGGCTAGATTAATTAACATACTGTTATCTTAAAATATCTGGTGCTGTAGTGGTTTTGTCTAGCACTTCATTCAGTGTCTGTTCTGCCTTCATCTAAACAATTTAAAAGAAATCCATTCAGTGCTTGGGAACTCAGGCTGGAAAAGTGCTGGTGCCCTGCATGGTGTCACAGGGTTTTAGCATAACACTTTTTTTTTACAGTCAGAGTGCAGTATAATTACAGCGTAGATTTTTCTCTTGCACGTGTTCTGGGTTTATTCAAAGCCTTTAGCGTGCTTTTTTCTTAACTCTCTTTGCTTCTGAGCCATTGAACAAAGACTGAAAATTCTCTGAATACTGTTAGATTCTGAAGATAGCAGATATTATTGGAAATTAAGACATAACTTTTGAAAATTTGAGTTAAGGGATAATTATGTGTTGCCTTCTTCACGACTATACTTATTTCATTACTACTGACAGATCAAAACCGAAAACATTCCTAGGTCACATATGGTAGATATTAAGCTCTGTATAATTGAAGTCCTGTTACAGAAGACCTAACTAACTGACGTGCCCAGAGTAGGAGGACACGAACAGAGCTTTCTTGCCCCTTCTATTAACCTTAAGGGTTAATAGCTGTGGTCACGTTGAAGTGTAATTAAAGGAGAGTTGGTGCATGCCCCCGAGGTCCCTGGCTGCAGAAGCAGAAGCTGGGAGGCTGTGGCAGCAATGCAGGGGCTCAGGGTGTCCTAATGTGGAAACAGCTGAAATCCCTACATGGCTGTGTTGTTAGAAGAATGTTACACATCATGTATATCATATCAAAGGCTACTGCTTTCAGGGATGGACAAGAAGAAAGAATTATCAAAAAGATAGGTAGATATTGGCCGAATCCAAGTTTAAAAAGTTGCTGTGAAGCAAGCTGTTGCGTTGTTACAGCCACGTAAATCCTGCTGTGGTGCTGGCAGAAGAACCCTGCCTGCCCTATTACAGAGAAGGGCAGCAGGTGAGCCCTTCAGAGAGCCTGCTAGTGAGCTGCAGCCAGTCTCCTTTGCGCATTAGACTCGTTACTGTTCGCTCTTTTTATTTCTGTTTTACTCTTCCTGTGCTCCATTTTCTGAATGCTACTCACTTCTCAGCATCAGGAATATAATATAAAGGAATGATTTTTGATCTGGAATTCAGTTTGCATGCTGTATTGAAAGACATGTCTGGTTAGCAACAGATCAGCATTTTGCAGCCCTGCTTGTTATGGCAAAATTCACTTGCAGCTCTTATACCCATCATGCAGATTCATCCCATATCTTTCTGCAGTTTATTTGCAGAAAGATTTTTCTTTCTTTCTGCAATCAGTTCTGGACTTCTTTTCCAAATTGGTGCCCTTATTTTCAGGATGGTGTCCTGTTTTTCCGCTGCCGTTGCTTTCCTGCTAAAGCTTATTCAAGAAAATTGATGATCTTCAGAGATGTTCATCTCATTGGGAATCACTGAATAAAAAGAAATTTGCAGCAGCACAGAGCAGCTTTTCAAGGCCAGGCAGTGTTTATTTGCCATGCAAAATGGGGCGTTCCAGCACGCCCCTGGGTGACCAGCAAAGAAGCAGAAGAGTGGCGGCTGTGGCCATAGTTGGTCAGCTGTGCATTGCTGCCTTCTGGACCCATGGCAGCCCATGCTCCTCCCTCCCTCTGCAGAGCTCTCACTGCACCGTTTGGATGCCATGGGGTTGCTTTAAAACCCTGTAGCCTCTTGTTTTTTTACAAGCAGTCATTAAAAAACTTGGCAGTCCTGAACTGGCTGTCTATCTTTTCTGAGAGTCCAAGCTCTGCTACTCCTTCATGTTTTGACCGTTCTTAAGTAGTTATGCATGATAACCCAGGTGTTGTACTCTCCTATTCCATTAGAATGATAAAATCACCAAGGCTGGAAAAGACCCCCAAGATCATCCAATCCAACCATCCACCTACCACCAATATTTCCCCACTAAACCACATCCCTTACTGCAGCATCTAAATGTTTCTTGAACACAACTGTTCCTATCATCCTGCAGCGATTTGATATAAAAATCCATGGATGACCTGAATCCTGCACAACTTTTATGACAGTAATACAGAGTTTCTCTGTGTTACTTGAAGCCGCTGACTGTCTTTCATTGTCCATGAGTTCTTCTTTTATGGGAAGGGCTTTATAGTACAGCCTGTGTGTCTTTGTTTTGGTGGGACGGAATGGTTTTCTTCAGAGAGTCTGGTATGATGCTCTGTTTTGGTTCTAGGAGAAAATCCACGTTGATAACACACCAAAGTTTATAGCTGCTGCTAAGCAGTGTTGTACAAAGCCAAGGCTATATGCGGTGAGGAGCCCAAGGAGCTGGAAGGGAACAGAATTAGGACAGCTGACTTAAACTGGCCAAAGGGATATTCCATACCGTGTGATATCATGCAGAAGGAGTTTTGAAGGGGGTGGGAGTGCATCTCACTCTCTTCCATTGCTCACAGGACTAGCTGAGCATCGGTTGGGGGGTCGTGAGCAATTGCTTGTGCATCACTTCTATATATATTCATATATATATATATTCATAACTATTTTCCTTTTCTCTATCTTAGTAAATAGTTTTAGCTGAACCCATGAGTTCTACTTTGCTTTTTCTACATGATGCTCTCCCTCATCCCAGTGGGAAGGGGAGGAGTGAGCAAGTGACTATGTGATGCTCAGCCACCTGCCAGGTTAAACCACAACAGTGTTTTTGTTACTTTCGTGGTCCTCCACTTCTCCTTATTAATGGCATTGTAAAGGGGTCACAGCAGAAGATTGCTGTGTCCTGACATCCTAATTGGTTTTAGTTTAATAATTGCCATTCTTTGACAATGGGGACTAATCTATGCCATCTGTGCATACGGATATATGAATAATACATCAAATATCCTAATTTAGAGCAGTCCTGTACTATATAGGAAGGAAAGTAGGAAATGCTCTCTTTTAATTAGTAGTGGGTGACTTTAGGCCATCTGTTTTTATTTTTTACATTACAAGACATTATGACAGTGAGCATCCCCATAGCATTTTTTGGAAACTCTCAGCTGTGTTTTTTTTGTGTTGCTCTTCTTTTTGCTGCAGACAGACATCTATAGACAGAAAAACACAAAGAAGAGCATCGTTTTGAGTAAAATTCAATTCTTCTGTGTCGTCTTTGCTAATAGTCATTGTAACGTATGGTGCCTTCTGTGTTTTCTTGAGGACTGTGCTACACTTGAATTTTCTTCTTCTGTGCAAAATTGCAATAAAAGTAAAACCTGAGTTTGTGCAGGTGATTTTTTTTTAATTAGAAGATATATTTTTTTAAATGCCTGGCTGTTGAAGAGACTGTGACTCATACTACTTTACAGGGGCTTTTGAGTTACTGACGTAGGCCATGGTAATGTCAAGAGCCTTCAGAATATCAGACAAATTTATAAGCTTTTAGCACTGTTGGGGTCAGTTTCACTTGGATACAGATGTGTGTGTGCTTAACTGTTACTGCCAACGCGTGAGTTAGAACATTTTGTGTCTTGAGCCTGTTTTTCATAAAAGAGATACATGTGCATGCCAGTACAAAGTAGTGGAATAAGATATATTCATAAGGTCAAACTTTTGTACGTGAATGTATGTCTTGTTCCCTGAAATCTTAGCTATAAAAATCAAAATGATTGAGGCAAAGGAAGTTAAATCAAGTTTAGCAGATTCTTAGTTAAGTCAGTTAAGGTATGAATGCTTCTTTTACTAATTTCAATAATGGGCTTACTTAGCTTTTTCAGTAAATTGGGACTTTCTGAACTGAGTGTAAAGTTTTGATCTATACTTCAAGAATCTACCCTGTCTCAGTTCTGGGAAGGTTGCCTGTTACATTCTTCCAACTTCTTTTTTAGGTTTGTTGGTGGAGAGCTGAATATCTGTTACAATGCTGTTGATCGTCACGTTGAGAATGGACGAGGCGACCACGTTGCCATTATTTATGACAGTCCTGTAACAAATACCAAAGAGAAAATAACTTATAAGGAACTCCTTGAACAGGTATGTTTGAGAACAACCTTGTTACTAGAAACAGGCTGGAAATATTGCACAGCAGGTAGATATTAGGGAGGTAGAAATGGTCTACATTGCTGGTTTATTCCTTTTGCTGTACTTGCTATTGATTTGTAAGCTTCACTACTTGCATCAAGTAATAGTGCATCTGAGAGGTTTTGATCTTCCTCTGTTTTTTTTTTCTGCAGTTAAGTATTTTTTGTTCTGGTTGGTTACATTCTGAACTTTTCTCTCTTGAATTTCTTTCTTTCTTTTTCTTTTTTTTCCCTAACATTTCTTATTTCCTGTGTATGAAGGAATGCAAAATATTTGTCAAGCCGCATGGCAGTAAGTTGCTATGATGAACAAAAATGCCAGTATAGTAGAGATGAAGGTACATACCTTGACTACGGCTGTACACGATTGAGTATAAAAACAAATCTGATGTTAGCAGGAACAGCTCTAAGGAGAGCTGCATCACATGCCTGCTTGAGGCTACAGTGGGAGTGCTGATGGCCCGTGCTGGTTCTCTGTATGGAAGGTCTGGGGGAGCTGACCCCGCTTATCTGTAGCTTACCCTGATCTAGAATAGTGGGACAACTGTCAGATTCTGTCCAGAAAAGCGTAATCAGACAGATATGTGCACAATTTGGAATTCTGTAGTTTGTTCTCTTTAATCAAAAGGGACCGTTATCATGAAGGGCAGCTTTTGAGATTAATAACTTCTCTCACAGCTTTCTGGTCCGTTCTTGTGGAATTTAACTTGGTTCACCTGGTTGTTGCTGGACACCAGATAACAAACATACCCACAAAGACAATGGCTGAAAATTGCAGATGTATTTGCTGGTGTGTTTTGTGTCATAGACTATGTAGAGACTAGGAGAGATTTAGGAAAGAGGCACACCAAACCACTGTGGAGTGTGGCTTACCTTGTTTGGCTCACATCCCTCCTTCATCACTTGTTGCTGTGTTCTCACTCTGCTCAGCGCAAGCTAAATGTACTGTATGCTGGAGTTGAAATAGACTTTCAGTGCTTTGCATGTTTCATTACAGATCAGTGTAAGTACAGACCAGACATATGAACAGAGCAATACCCTGGAGAGGAAAGAAGCCTTTTCCTTTCTGTCTTGAATTCCGTTCCCAGTTTAAAATAGGCTGGCAGCGTGAATCTGTGTGCGGACTGTAGTTTGAACTGTACCCATCCAATGAATGCTTAGTAGACTGTCTAGCCATTAAGCTGATATTTCAGAGAGAATATCTTGTCAGATAGGCTGCCTGTTCAGAATGCCCGTACAAGAGATCAGCATTTGAAGTGATGGACTTCTTTCTGGCTTTTGCTAACAAAAGAGTTCATAGGTGGATTCACTAGAAGATATGTAGCAAGTTGAACAATATGTCCAAGGGTCAAACACATGGTAAGGATGAAAAAATGACATAGATGCTTGGTTGGAGATAATACAGCTTCTTAGGGAGGGTAGGATGGCTTGAGCTATGTGCTCAGGATGCCTGTTGTTTTCACATTATCCTTTTCACTCATTGCACAGCAGTTCAGATGTAAGAGCTACAGCGATGTTGCAATTAAAGTTAAGCACCACGAAATTATAAATAATTGAGAGAAATTTCGGAAGCTTGAGGTTTTTTAGTGTCCAACCTGTGGAAAAGTTTGTGGTTTATTTTTTTTAAGGCGGAACTGGAATATAAGAATTGCAGGGCAATTTCAGCAGTTCTTTATTATTATGAATAATGACAAGATCCATTGATACACTGTGCAGCTACACGTGGAATGCCTTGGCGCTGTCATGGTTTGTTAAAGTGAAATTTTATTAAGTGCATACAATTATACTGTACTAATTATATGCGGTTACAGGTGGAATGCTGCAAATGTGGAGAGTAGGGCTTTGGCAAAATTTGAGATGTGATGGTCTCTGAGAATGTACCGATTGGACTTATATTCTATACTGCTTCGTATTAGAGTCCTTTAAATGGGGATTACAGTGTTGAACTGATTCCAGTGCAATGGGGATGAAGGTTTAAGCTTTCTATGTGCCTTGGGATATTCTCTAATTCCAGTAGTGAGATGCCTGGAAAAGATAATGGAGGCATGAATTCTTTTTGAAAGGGTACTGAATCTCTGTGGTGTTAGTTACCCTGAAGAAATAGGGAGCGATGTCTTCTGTTCATTTAAAAATAAACTTTCTGATTGTGTTGGAAAGTGCTGCCATTTTCAGGTTAAGGCAGAGGTTGTTATGTGTGTGGAAACAAACCTTTCTGTTTACATAACTGAGTTATTTTCTGTAGGAGGCCTCCCTTGCTGAAAAACATCTCAAGAATTTGAGTACCACGTTTGCAGATGTTGACACTTGACAGATACTTTACACAAAAACAGTATGATTTCTCTGTGTCATTCTTTTCGGTAACAATGCACAGTTAGCGTGCTGAATTTGGTTCTGTAATAAATAATTCCTGAGTGCAGTAACCTAGCAGGATTACTGAAAACCAACCCTCCCTTCCCCCCAGGCTGAGTCCTTGGCAGCACTGAATGTTACAGAAACATGGATGGGGGAGAAGGGCTTCAGGGTTATCAACATTGGGCTAGGATGTAATTTATTCTGTAGGATGGCTTTTTTTCTATGATTACCCACTGTAAAAGCATCTTCTTCTGAAATAGCTGTATTAGCCATTGTCAGGTTGTTGTTGTGTCTGTCTTGGTCTGCATCTCCAGTGTATATCACTGAAGTATCACCCGCATTGTTTTGCTTCCTGCGGTCTTTCTCATTCTCCATGCTTTACTCCATGTTCTTTCTTTGCCTTCTTCCTACAGAAATGACCAATCCCTTTCGTTTCAGTGCATTCATTCTCAGAAGTACTTAAAGATCAAAACCGGAATATAGAAAATCCTGCTGAAACTGACAGTCTAACTTTTTATCCTCATTGTCTGGTAAAGCAAAATTATCTGGACAGAACTCTGTATTAGTCTTTTTGTTTAATGCTGTTTTTCATTTTCTTATTCAAATTTCAAATGTCATTCTTCAGTGGACGTCCTGGAAAGATTTAACTGTGTTGTCACAGAGGTAGCTCTTCAGAAGTACCAATATTAGTATTCTGTAAGGGATGAGACTAATCAGGCATTTGGAAAGAGTGGTGTCTTGGGTTTTTCACTTTCCACACAAAAGGCTTCCAAACCACCTTAGAAGTCTGAAAAAGTGGCAGGAACTTGATCTCCCTTGACTTAAGATAGCTATACTGCATCATGTCGACATTGGTGATGCCTGCAGTAGTGTATAATTTGGTGCAGTATCGGCAGATGAATGAAGCAAAGCCATGCTGAATTGATTGCTGAGGCTCCTGACATTTCCTCTGTATGTGGTTTGCCAGTTTTACTTTGGAATAGGTTTAGTTTGATCCTTTGAACCAAATGCCCCATGACTCACTTCAAAGTGGTCTGAATGTATCGGTTCCACAAATCTTTCCATCCCTGACTTGCAGATGCCTTTAGAACGCTCTGTGCTTTCCTTTCATCTGTCTTGCTGCTGCTTGTTTACTGTCCCACTCTGTGTGGATGTTGTCCAAATAATGACACGTACGGGAACTTAGGTGCTGCAGGAGTTTTGAAGAATGCTGTCGTGTCCCTCAGTATTCCTCTGAGGAAAATGCTTTTCTAAAACCCATCTCTTGTGTAGGGTGGATGCTGTGGCATTGCTTCTGATCAAACATGAAATCCATGCTGAGCTGCTGAGCTGGTAAGCGTTACAGAACCTCCATCTCCTCCTCCCTCCTAGGAGGCACATGCTCCACAGCCAGTCTCCCAAACCAGGAAGGAAAATGGACCAGTATCTGTGCTTGACCCATAAACTTTCCTTTGATCAAAAGACCATGGTGACATGAATGAAGGAGAAATAACTGTAATTTACTTTAATCCCAGTGGCTGTTTGCCTGCATTAGAAAGAAATAGAAGTCATCGCAACTTACATTTTTTCTTGTTATTTGTGGACCAATCTATGAGTACCACTACAACTACTAGATAGGTCCCTTCTGTACACCATTTGAGGAGGGAAAGAGGCTGAGGGAGAAGCTTCTGTGCAGAAACCTGGGAGAGCTGTATTATCAAGGCACGTGCGGCCACCAGGACTGTCCTGGCATGCAGGCAGAGCAGGGTTGAGGCAGGTGGTTTCTGTTGGTGATTGTTGCCTCTCAGAACTTCTCCCACAGCTCACAGCCCGTGAGGAATCATCTCTCAGAACAGTACAACTCTCACAGTCAATCTGGAGCCTTACGTTGCCTTTCACAGCTCTGAGACCAGTGCGCTAATTCAATCAGAAACTTCCTAAACATATTCCCATGATGAATACAAGTATAGAAGAGGAATATGCACACTTACTCAGGTAGACATCTGGACCTCTGAACTTGCAGTTCTCAGTGACTGCTGTGGCAGAGAGTGGGCCGAGGGGATGTTCCTGCATGTTGTCTCTGAGAGTCTGGGTGTTGTGTGTTACAGATGCGTGCAGCACTGTGGGCATGCTTCTCCCTGGGCTGTCTCACAGGCCTGTTGATCCTGGAACCAAGGATTGATAGTTTCATGAGCAGTGGGCTTGATGGAGTGCTCTTTCCTCCTCTGAAGATCTGTTCAAGATCTCTGTGGTTCAAGATCTTTGCGCATGCATTGTGCCAACTCTGAAACTTCATTGTCCCACATGTTCAAGAACGTGGTCTTTATCTGCTTGTAAGGAGTGCTGCGTTGCTTGTCAGTCCTATCCTGCTTGGCAGGAGGTGTGACTTTAGCAACAGTATGGTACCTTGGCTGGAAAGACTATTGCAGCACTGGGAAAAGGAGGAACTGATAATTTAAAGGAGTAATAGTAGACTGAGGAAGTTAATCAACACATGGGGGAAACAGCAACAACAACTTTCTTTAGTAGCCTTGGAACAACAACAGATTGGAGAGCCTAAGAGGAGAGGAAGGCTTGCTGCCTTTGGTTTAGAGGCATGCATATGTGGCATGGCTCTTTTTACAGCAGAAGATGCGCTTTGGGATGTTTTGGAAGCTCTCAGTATTTGAAGAATCTTTTTGTGTTCAGTCTGTGTTGAGGGACACTGTACTCCCAGTGAGAACCAGGCATTGTTCAACCCAGTAAGGTTTGGAATTCCTCTTTTAAGCATTTGGAGTGAAATTTGCATTTTAGTATCTTCTATACAGAATTCTTCTGGTGTGTACCAAAACTGCGTTTCGAACCACTGGGGACAGCCAGCTGGTTTGCTTCAGAATGGCACAATGTCTCAAAACCTGAACTGCTAATACAGATATTATTTGTTTGGTGGCTGGGTGAAAATGAAACATGCTCACCAGGGCTTGCATTTGATGGAAGTGTGATTTAAGTCCAGATCTTCAAATCTGAGAGTCTGCTTCAGTCTCCTCTTATATCACTTGTTGAAAGCGATTTTATTACTGAAGTGTCAAATATATTAAGGCAATAGAGCAGTCTTAAGCTTTGATGAAAAGCAGAGAAACAGCATGCTGGTAGGAAAATAACCACTGTAAAATCACGAATGATGAAATATGCTTTCTTTATGTAAGCCATAAATGACAACATACTGTAACAAACTGGAAGGTTTCATGGCTTTTAACCATTTTATGAAATGCTCCTACTCCCACTTTTTTTCCATTTTAGAATGATTGCTTGAATGTTTCAGGGTTTCCACATCAATCCTAAGGGCAATGTAAACATGTTCTGTGGTGTTCTGCAGTCTTCCAAGAAGTTGCAGATGGAGGCGGTGTTTTACGAGGGCTGCTCTGAAAGTAATGCCTCCTATTTTATTATGTTGGCCTGTGATGTCAGAGACAGATGGTGGTATGCCAGTAGAGGCCCTTCCTGCCTTATCTAGAAATGCCTAAATGCCCATGGTATGGCTATAAATTCTAGTTGTGTGCATGTCTAAGCCTTGTTGATTTGTTTTAGTGTATCGACAGGTATTAATAGGTCTAGAATTAGAGATACTTTATTCTCATAATGAGCTATATTTATCACGATAGGGCTATTGTGAATGATTTGCATACGTTTGTTTATGTGTGTTTGCAACTTGGCATTCTGATGACTTTGCCTTAAAAACGTATTCTGTCTTGTGGCTGAAAATAACAGCAGGGATTTATATGGTGTTTATAAAAAAGGGCGGGCTTCTGATGTGAGCATGCGTACTTGGGTCTGCTGTGGTTCCATTTTCTTAAATCCGCAGGCAGAGGTATATATGCAGAGTATAATTGTAGATGAGCTGTGTATTTAATGTAAACACAGCTCAGATGCATGTGGAGCTCTTGGATACTCTTATCTCAGGCCACGGAGATGTTTGGTTCCACTGAACAGAAAAGTAGTAAAGTAGTGCTGTGCCACTCTTCAGGACACGATGTAATTCTGCCATGTTTTCCTGAGTGTGACCATAAAAGAAAGCACTTAATGCCTACAAATCACTGAAAGTAACAGTGGTACTAAGATTTAATATGTTAAACTGCATTAAGGTAACTCTTTAGATAGAGAAAACTCAAATTTGGAGATTTGGAATATGAATGAAAGTAAAATGTTTTCAGGCAAATCTGCTCTCCTGTGCATCCTCGAGAAAGAGGAACCTTCCTTCCTCTCCTACTTATACAAGATTGTCCTAGGCTGTTCCCATTGCTTGCATTATTTGCTGTGTCACTGAAAACATCTTTTTGCTTGAGAGGCTTGGAAGTGGGTATTCAATATCCCCTTGCTACTCTCAGGAGTCTGTTTTCCCCTTCTTTTCTTTCCAGTCTGATAGTGCACAATGGAAAGAGTCTTCTACAAGACTAAACTTCACTTAAAACCTTACCTATGTGTTATGATGAATAAATAAAGAATAATGCATCATCGGTCAGGTGTGAGGTGATCATATGAGTAGATTCACATTGCATTGATAGTGAAAGAAATTAGAATCTCATAATTTCTAGTATTTACTCTGGTATTTTGTAGTGAATGGCAACTAATTAAGGAAAAAAGTGTTATTATTGAGTAAGACTTCCCCTGTAAGACAGGGCAACTGCTTTTCTCTGAACTTAGACTTATCTGTGTATTCTGATACACCAAGAACTTCCCAGAGAATTGAACTTATTAGTCTTATCACTAATGTAAAACTACTGTCAACAAAACTCCTGTTCCTGTTACTTCTAGATGGACCGAGGATTGCATTGTTCGTCGACTTTCTGTATTTTACTGGCTTGTCTTCTTAACCTCTTGAGTCTGTTGATTGCAGGAAGATTGTTTTACAGGGGGGCAACAGCAGGTCTGAAAAAGCTTTTAATGTTTTGTGAATGTTTTGTCAGTACAGGTGTCCAAGTTAGCCGATGTCATGGTCAGACATGGTGTGAAGAAAGGAGATCGAGTGGTCATCTACATGCCCATGATTCCACAGACAGTGTGCTGCATGCTGGCCTGTGCAAGAATAGGAGCCATCCATAGCCTGATTTTTGGTGGTTTTGCATCAAAAGAGCTCTCTGTTCGCATTGATCATGCAAAGGTAATACGTGCTTGGAACAACAAATGCCATTGCATTAGTTATTCTTGTAAACCAATGTCAAAACCTCTTTTTTTCCAGAAAGGGAAATCCTTTTGCGTGACACAACAGCTTCAATTTGCCTATAATATCTAACGTTGAAATGTGAACACAGTACTACTTTTGTGCTATTTTTATTATAGCAAGTATTGAAGTACGGTTTTTAATTTCTTACAAAAATCACAACTATTTAACATACTATGCTCTGCTTAGAAAATACTTTTTTCTCAGTCCATCAGTCTCTGCAAAACATCACCTTAAATTTGGCTTCATACCCAACATTTTCCTCACGTGTGTGAAAATCAACATCATGCCAACCCTCAGCAACTTCATTGGTTTACTTTGTGTTTATACATGTTAAGAAGTATTTTCTTCAGCTATATGTCTGCTTCATCTAACTTGTATATGAATCAAGACAGCCAGTGAGCTAATTGTCTTAAGTGGCTCTGTAGAGAACACAGGTAATAGAGGCAAAGGCTTCCAAGTTAGGCACAGGTTAAGCATGTTTCTGAAGCATTACGTAAGTCTTTTGAAGAGTAAATGCAAATAATAATTTAATAACCTGCTTAGTAGTTTTTATTGGCATATTAGTAGCTTGTATATGCACTAGTTTCAAGACAACTACCAGTGTTTGTATTGGAAGTTTCTTGACCAGCCGCTTGGGTCGTTCAGCCCCTCTGCAGCAGCCATTGTGTCTGATTCCCACTGGCTGTGCTTAGAAGCTGAACATGTTATGGAGGGTAAAGTCTGCAGGATTTGTGGAACTTGCGTGTAGATTTTTGTGCACAGAAGTGCTCCTCATATCCCCAAGGTTTGAATTTATGAATATCTGTAAATTGAAAGCAGTACTTCAAAAAGTTGAATGCATCCCCCACACTCCCCCCCTCCATTTTGTGTTTTAACAAAACAAGTTAATGAAATAGCTGAAGTTCTTTGCTGGAACTGTGAAAAACAGCTGGAAGGAGATTAATGACAGCTCACATTTTCTCTTTCTTCCCACTCCCTGACTTCTTCAACAAGCTCTAAAATTAATCTTAACACCGAAGTTTTTGATGAGGGGAAAACAATGTAGAAGAAAAAGCTTTAAAGATTGAAGTTGTTACAATATGAATCATTTAGCATGTTTAATTTTTGACTACTTTGCAAGCACTATTTACGTTATTTACTCAAGGTCACCGATTAAGTCTCTTTAATGCTTAGCTATAGCATCACTCCCTTCAGGCCCTGGAATAAATCTTAATTTATGTTGCGTTTTTCTTTTTTCCTTTAAAAGATAGATCTAAATACGTTAGATGATTTTTGATCCATCTGATGTACAATGAAAGTGTAAGTAAAGAGAACAGGCACATGCTTAAACTAAATATCAAGCCTTCCCCAATTTTGCAACACTGCTGAGATTATCTTGAAGATATGAATCTAAGTGGCTGTAATAGATAGTGTTCTTGTGAACTCAGAAGTTAATTTAAGCAGTCTCAATCTTCCCCAGCCTTTCTATTAGTCTTTTCTATGAACTAGGTGCTGCGGTACAGGACCTAATTTTGGTAACATTAACTTGTAAGAGGGATTTGAAATAGAAAGCTGGTTGCAAGGGGCTTTTTTGGAAGCAAGGGCAAACTTCAAATTTTATCAGAAGAACTAAATGACAGACACTTTCTTGTGACTGTGAAAAGGTACATATACTTTTACTGGTTTGCCTTAATTTATCTTGAATTTTAAATAGGTTTGGGAATGCTGCAAAGTTCTGCAGCTGATAATTTCTACTCTTGTCAGGTAGTGGCAGTGTTACAGACATTCTGTGGTGAATTGTGATGAAGTGATACAGAGTGTGAGAAGAGGCATTTCTTGTCATCTTGCCTTTCATCTGAATTTGAGAATATACAGTTGGCAGTATCAGTATAATAGGTACTTTTTCAGAACATAAACTATTTTTTGAGAAATAACATGACACTTGTTTAAGGGCTTTATCTTAGTAAACTAGGAAAGCTGAGAAGAATGCTTTAAGAATGGTACACTTCTATGCCTATTTAATAAGGTAGCTGCTATGCGTTCAACAACCAATTTTTTTATAGTAATTCCAGAGGGCTTTTTAGATTTTAAGTACAAGTTCTCCAAAATAAATACGTGTAATAGAGTTCTGCAGGTATGATTTTTGAAAGCTCTTGAGGCTCAAGCAGTCTTACAATTTGCAAGTGAGCAACAGTTCTTGAAAATGAAAAACGTAAGAGATACCCAGGTTATTCAAAATTATCTGTTATTTTCCATTGAGGTCAGAAATACTATATTCCTCACAGTTGACAAATTTAGGGATATTAATAAGACATCCTTGTGAAAATGAGTAAATATTTTGTAGTAGTTTATTCTGAATAAGATACAGTTCCTGCATACAGATATGGCTATGCATGGTTCCTTGTACATCTTGTCATAATATGACGCATACAGGACAATCAGGTGATCAGAAGCAGACAGCAGAAGGGCAGATCTGCCTGACTAACCTGATCGCCTTCTGTAACAAGATGACCTGCTTAGTCATCTTGAGTGAGGGCAAGGCTGTGGATGTTATTTACCTCAATTTTAGGAAAGCATTTTACGCTGTTTCTCACAGTATTCTTCCTGGAGAAACTGACTGCTCATGGCTTCAGTAGCTGTACAAAGAACTGGCTGGATGGCTGAGCTCAGAGTCACAGTGAATGGAGTTCTGTCCAGTTGGAAGCCAGGTCCCGTGGCATTCCTCAAGAATCAGTCTTTAAATGTTTTTATCAATGTGGATGGGGGAACTTGGCGGCAGCCTCGCTAAGTTTGCAGGTGATATGAAGTTAGGTGGGACTGCTGGTCTGCTTGAGGGCAGGAAGACTTCGGGGAGAGATCTAGATTGGCTGGATCTCCCTTTGGAGAGAGATCTAGATACGCTGGATTGATGATCTGAGTCCCGTCACATGACGTGCAGCCAGGCTAAATGCTGGGTTTAAACTTGGGCTATTACAGCTGCTATTACGTAAGGTGCATAATTGCCTTATAATGTTTGCAGCTCTGCCTTGTGTTGTCTTGAAGCACTATTTATTTTTGTAACATGTGTTTATAAGTACATTGTAAGTTAGAAGGTAGTATCTTGGTGTTTTTGTTTTTTTACTACTTGTACGTTAGGATTCAGGTCTCTGTGTGCAGTGTGCAGTGCCTGACAGAAATAGATGTGTGTGACCATCTGATGTGGGACATGTAGCCAGATCAGTATCAGCAGGTGCAGAGAAGTGCATAATGGTTGCATGAGCACTGAATTTCTCTAAAATGTGTGTCACTTTCTTAAGGAGGAAGGAGGTGCAACAAAAGCACAGGAAGTTTGAGTTTCTTGTAAGATGTGTGTCTAGGGTGAGAAGAGGAAAGAGCTTTGTGTGTTGAACAGCTGAGTGCTTGAGTGCTAGATTTCTCTGTAAACCTCTTCATAAAAGTACTGACATTTTGTGCCCAAAGCCTGTCTATTTTCAGCGTGAGCTTTTTACAGCTTGACCAATAAAAAGTTGATCCAATAAAAAGTATTCATTGTTTCTTCTAAACCTTGCCTTGCACGCTACGTGAGACTGTAGAAGGAGCCTCTACGGGAGAACAATATTGTTTGTCTGGTACTGTTGGGCCTTGCTTTATCTCATTTCAACGTGTTTTTTTTTTTTTTTTCCCACAGTTCACTATCTCTGGCATTCCTTCTGCATCAAACTTTCCTGTTTTTCCTTCACAGTAGTTTTATTTCTATCTAATCTATCATGTAGGACTACATGGAGCTACGGAAGAGGTGGGAAATGAATGTAAAAAAGCAGTGTAGGAACGGATGTGCAAAGAAGATACTATCAGTAGGCAGAGTGGTAAAAACTAGAAAATAGCCAGTGATGAGCCTTTGATTTGCACAGAGTGATCTGTGATGCTTTCAAGCAGTAACCCTCATGTGAGAAAAACATCCCCTTAGACAATTCAGTATTGATTCTTTTTAGACTTCCTTACTACATGTGATGTAGTTGATGAGCAGAGGGGGCACCATTTATAAATGACTGTAAACCTGGCATTGACTAAAGTCTTTCATTGTAAAAGTTGAATAGAACTGTGCTAATAAATTTTATTAATTACAGTCTAGATTCAGAGTAGCTTCTAGTTGAGTTTTCAGTTTAACTGCATTGTATTAGATCTACTTCAATCAAAATCACTGTGTCTCAAAAGGGAAAGATGACAAACGCTGAAATGTTAAAACTCATCTGAAATCTTTGAGTGCAAGCTGATAAGCAAACTTCCTTGAATGGCAGATTTGGACAGGAAAAAATTTTATTACTGTATAATCAAACAATTTAATCTGTACTTTCTGTGCAAAGCTTAATTCAGCCTTAACTGTGGCACTGTGGTTTGTGCCTACCTAATGAGATTTATGCTAATACATACAATTACTAAAGTAGCTGGATCAGACCGCACAAGATACACAAGATAAATATGCTTCTAAAACTCTAAAAGTAAAGAGGTTGAAGACGCACAATTCTATAATTAAAATGTGTTCTAACACATAGCACCAGATAAACTATCTTTTATTTCCTGATACACAAGAATTTTATTTCCCAAACGTAAAAAGTAAAAATACTGATCCTGGGACTTGAGTCAAAATAGTTTGTATGCAGTGAAGTAAGGTTTTTTGACTTAGCAAATCTTACATAATGCCTGAGGTTGGCTCAATGAAAAAGATGTGTCTTGTAAATCCACAGTTTGAAATAGAAGTTTTTCTAAAAATAACATCCAGAACGACAGAAATCAGAAAGAAAACAGAAAGTGGATTTGCATCTTAGGTCCTCCAACCATCACTTGAAAGACTGTAGTTAAAATTCCCCTCACGTGTCTTTAGACTTTAGTTTATTCTCTTCTGTTATTTCTAGCTTCATTTCTTCTTTACCTTTCTTTTCCTCTTTCTCCTTCTTTCCCTCCCATGTTATTTATTTAATTGCAGGCTGAAAAATAACCAGCAAAGAGCTATAGCTAATTGGGTCCAGGCACATATGTAATTAGGAAGCAGACTAACCAGGCCAGATGACTTGACATTAAGCTTTTCCTTTAGTGGAGGACTACATAGAGATGAGGTTTTCTCTCTGTTCAGTTATTTTTGTGCAACTTGCACAAACGTAATATTGTTCTTTTCTTTCTTAAATTTGGTTGAAAATGGTGAAAAGCGTCATAGTTATTAAGCTGTGGAAAAAAAAAAATAACAGTTGCACGGACTGCAAGATCACAAGAGCTTTCTTTCTTTAGAAAATGGATCCAACCCCCTGGTTCTAATTATGTAAAGGTAGATGTCGTGGAAAACATGTTACTAAATTACATGTATATTATAAAAATATATTGCCGTTGTATATATAAACAATCTAACTTGTTTATTTAGCCCAGACTTATCGTAACAGCAAGTTTTGGAGTAGAACCAAAAAGGAAAGTGGAATATATATCACTCCTAGAAGGAGCACTGGCAATGGTACGGAACAAACCTGAGAAAGTTCTCATTTACACGCGACCAAACCTGGTGAGTGTACTGTTTCAGTGCCTTAATGTTAGCTTTCAGATGTATAAATAGTTGTAGCGGAATTGCTAAGTCGCACCTTGAACCAGTGACTGAGCACCTGGTGGGAAGGCAGGGCCAACCCCGGGGAGCTCAGCTGCATGCGATGCCCCTGAGCGACCGGAAGGCGTGCAGCCAAGATCCACTCCTTCCCAGACCTCATTTAAGGGTTGGCAGTGGAGGAAAGGGTATCTTGATGGAGACCCCTGCATACCTGAGGCCTTCTGAAGGTAAGCTGCTTCTTACCTTTATTTCTGTGCCTACTGCTGTTGTGTTTGAGCAAATCCTCCCTTGCTGCTGCCTGGGATCTTGCTGCTCTGCTGTCGTTGTTGTGCTTTCCATTGCATTACAGTAGTTTGTGTGCCTTTTACTTGTACAAGTAGCATTTTTAATATATGTGTTGTAGTTTGGTTTTATATTTTATGGGGAAATGTTCTGTGTATAATATTTAAATAGAAAATAGAACTAATGCTACTGTACAGAAGATTGAATAATGCATGTTTTTGACCCACTTACATTTTATTCTGTTTGGGCACTTTTCTGTTTTTCAATGGGCAGGGCCATGTTCCTCTTACCCCAGGTCGTGATCTTGACTGGGAAGAAGAGCTTGCAAAAGCACAGTGTTATAAATGTGTTTCTGTTCCATCAGACCATCCTCTTTATATTCTGTATACGTCTGGAACAACAGGCTTGCCCAAGGTAAAGGACTAACTGTTGTCTAAGTGTTTGTGACCAATCTACTTGTAGTTCCACTTGAGAAAATATTTAGTTAAAAAGGTTGAAAATATCTAGCACAGCACAGTGCTAAAAACGATGAGCGCTGTTAGAAATGCTTTAATCTCACTTATTCATATTTCTGTACTTCAAAGTCAGTGAATAATGTTTATTTAAATAGAACTAATATAAAAGTAAACTATTTAATCCAAAGTGTTTGTACAATGTAAACCTTTGAGGATAGCAGAGTATCTTCTATTCATGAATATTTTCTGTATTTTAACTGAGATGCGTGTAGAGTAAGTACTTAATGGCAAGATTAGTTAATATATCACTTCCATGATAACATTTATTGCTGAATAGTCTTTGCTTATTTGTTGTTTATGTATTAGCTAATCTTCCCGTAGCTAAGATGTAATGGATGGCATTACAGATAAGTGGAATTAGGCATCTTCTAAAGTCTTATGTTTCTGAACAGTTCTGAGGCTATAATTCCGTTGAAAATGGAGGTTTATATTGAGATGGGCATTGTTTGACAATGTTTGCTTTCAAGTGTCAATTAGTCTTAATGATTTATTTTTAAAAGCAAACTCTGCTTGTTTGTTTGGTCCTTACAATTGTTGTTGCAGTGTAGATGATCTGAATATAGTTCACCAGCAGTGATTTCACTATCACAAATTCAGAGACAGTATCACATGTCCATAGATATGGTTTAGTTCTAACAATCACACGAGTAAAATTATTCAGTTATGATACCTTTGTAACAAAACATCTTCTGTTAGAGCAGAGATTAAGTTGGAAACTAACAAAGGAAGTCTGCTTTCTGAAATTCACATTAGTTAACCATTATCTGTGATAGCAATCTCCATTTTAATGAGCTAATGTGTCTCTAACCTCCCCAGGTTATTGGACAAGGCTTGAAAGAATCAGTACAGAAAAAGGGGTGCAATACCACATAGTAATTTACCCTAGTTATTTAGGCACTGGCTACTCCACAGGTGCCAACAGCTCTTGGCATTGCTCTGTTGACGCAGGGAGACTAGACAATGAATTTAAAACAAATGTTTAGATGGGCAAACTTTAAGAGAGGTAAAGACTTGATCTCTTTATTTTTTTTGTCAGAATATGTTGACTACATATTTGTATCCAATTTAAGTGAGACAACCTATGTCTTTGTTAGTAGTCTTATGAAAACTATTGTCGTAGCACTTGGTTTTTCTCTTTTCCCAAAATTACTTCTTCAGTGAGAATGCTAGCAGAAGCATGTGTTTGTAAGACTGAATCCTTTTATTAAGTGTGAAGTATTGGAATTTGACAACTTAAAGTCTAGTCAAAATTTAATTGATGACAGACATACTAAAGCATTCTTTAAATGATCTTAAGTATTCAAATTATTTTCATTTAGGGTGTTATCAGACCAACAGGTGGCTATGCAGTTATGCTGAACTGGACAATGTCAGCTGTATATGGACTCAAACCTGGTGAGGTAATTCTGTTTAAATGTCATCTAAATACTTTGAAACTTGTCTTAACAATAACAATTTTCTTATGTTTTTATTTCATTTTAGGTGTGGTGGGCAGCTTCTGATTTAGGCTGGGTAGTTGGTCATTCTTACATTTGCTATGGGCCTCTTCTTCATGGGAATCCTACAATTTTGTATGAGGTAAGTGTGTACTGTCAACATGGACGTTTCTACAGTGAGTGCAGTGTGGAATTAGGGAATCTTGTTTTTCCTTTCAAATTTTTATTGTCAGGTTATATAAAAATTAAGGTATCTTAACACAGTACGTTAGGCTTGGCCTCTTCTGTTACTGGCTTCTTGTACAAATCTAGTTAGTGAGCCACTTCTAATATCTTCATGGGCAGCTTAGGTAGCATGTAGAGGAGTAATTTCATCCCTGAGTGTTGCAGTGGAGAGTGAAAACTGAGTACTACAGATTCCAGAGCTTATTGGATCTGTGTCAAGGCAGAAAATGGTTCCTGAACTGGAGCTAGAGCAAGGAGTCTGGGTGCCCTGCTGTAACTCTCTGCTGTGAATAAGCACTTTCTGGACCTAGTTGTTACCACTGTCACTTTTATTAGAGAAGGGGACTGTGCCTTCATGCCTCTGTGCAAGAGTATATAGTACAGGAATGCTGTGTCCATTGGGGATGGGTTGCTGAAAGCACAGTGATCAGTGGTACAAAAGAGAGCAGAAGATTAATAGGAATGTAGTAATGAATTAAAGTAATAGAATGCATACAGAGACTTGCGTGCACGTGGTCGTTGGGGTCATTAACTGAAGCTCTTCTTTTTCTGCAACTGGGGTCCTTCCCAAAATATGCTTTCTATGAAGCTGAATATCTGATGCAACCCTAGTGAGAGTGTTCTGTATCCTTCTGAAAAGCTGCATTTTCATTGTTATCTTTTTCTTCCGTAAGTGAGTCAACTTTAGTCAAATATGAAGTAAGGGGTAATTGTAAGTTGTGACTGCATCATTGCTGGATGCCCCATGCATGACAAAGTGAGCAGAGAAATGAGCATATACTTACTGCAGAAGTATTTCAGTTTGAAGGAAGATCTTCATGATGTCCTCAGAGATTGTTCAGGCTACAATCGATACCCTGAATTCGGAAGGCATTGGAAACATTTCTGCAGTGTCTGTCCCGTGTAGCCCAGTGTCTTTCAGGTGACTAGACATAGGTTGCGGTTCCATTATGCATTCAGTAAAATCACAGTTAAATTAGATCTCTGTCACACTGTTGTCAGGATTTATTTTCTGGATTGGAGTGCAAGGGTATGCAGCATCTTTCATGATGCCTGTTGGCAATGAGAACATAAGGAACGATTATATCCCTTCTCAGCAAGAAGTTGGTGGCACGTGCTTTAGCTTTGTGACCAGAGTTACTGTAGGCAGGGGACACAGAAACTTTCTGGCAGTACCTACTGGTCATGTGAACTGACGTGCTACTGTCATATGCGAGAAACAGAAAAAAGAGTCAGCAGGACACTTCCTAAAAGAACTTTCAGCCCAAGGAGCAAAGATCTATGGGATAGCTTTCCATTAGAATGTTTTGAACTGCATTTTTGGTCTAGTGAACAAGGCTAAATCTAGTCTAAAATAAACCTCCAATAACATCAAATGGAAGATGTAAAGAGTATTGGCATTAAATAGTGTGATCTACTAATCTGATCAAATTCACCTTACTACTTGCAGTGTAAACAGTCTGTGACACCATATGTGCTCACATTATTCATGTTATTTCACGTAATGCTAAGTTTATTTTTACAAGTACTTGTAGTAGGAAGGAGACTGGTAATCTCTCACAGAACAGTAAATTGTGCATAGCTATCAACTCTGATGCTTTGCTTTTTCATTCATCATTTCTGTAATGGAAAAATGTGAAATAAGAAACAAAATACAGTGTTTAGAATACAGCTAGATTTTGGGGTCTTAAAAATGGTTTTTCAAATTTGATTTTTGTCTTGGTGGTTTTAGTGAGCTCTTCACTGAAAACCTTTAGGTAATGTGTTAAGCTGTTCTATGAAACAGAAAATTAACTTTTGTCAGAATGTTTTTCTGCCATACCATGTTGTGAGCTGTAAGGTCTGAGGCAAATAACTTTTGTTTTTTAGCTTCTAGGCACTGAATTGATTTTTTCAATAATCTCGTAGGGAAGTAGGCTTGCAAAACAAGTATTTTTTCTAAACTGTAAGTTTCTTTCCCTAAACAACTGAGACATAGAAAATCTCTCATACCTTAATATTCCCAGCCAATGACTGTGGCAACTGGAGAAAACTTTTTTTTTTTTTTTTAAAAGTCATTCTTAATTTCCAATTCAGTTTGCCTTGTGGACAGAAGTTTACTGACTTTCTTACTTTGTCAGCTTTCAGCATGAAAGCTTGAAGTGAATGCATTATTGAAATATGATGCAGTGAGTATCTACAGTGCAACGATAGCAATAAGAATCAGCCATCTGAGTATTACATATGCCTAGCTCTTTCTGGAAGAGTCTTCAATATGTCTTCTGCTGTGACTTTACAAATCAGGTCACCTTGGAACTTCTGAGATCTTTTTAGACAATGACAGATGTCAGCTTGCCAATTGAAGGAGTTAGATTTGGCATACTGTGCATGATAAAGATGTGTACTGGGGCATAGGTTGGGGTGGAAGGACACTTGGAGGTAAGGGTGTTTCTAGGATGCTGCAAATTAAAAGTAATTAGTAGTTTTGTTGCTTTTTGTTTTTTAAAAAGGGACTGAGTTTGTTTCAAAGCAGCAGGACAAAGTTCTAAGTAAAGGAAAAGAGGCAGGTTCAAGGGGTGCCTTTAAACAAGAGAATATCTGAAATTCATGCACTAGACTTTTGCAGACAGGATTCCTTAGTAACTAAATACATCTTTATGTGGGAAAGGGAATAGAGTAAGTTTTCCATAATTCTCACGTTCATATATATACATATGTCTACAGCTGTCCAGAAGAAGTAACTACATACTTGTGTACGTCAGCAAACTTGGAAATAACTCCAGATGCAGAGATGGTTTCATAACATTTAGCCATACATGTGTACATACTATACAGTTGTCCTGTGCTTTTTGCTCAGTGTGACGCTTGTCATGTTCTTCTGTGTGTTGCTGCTTATGAGAAGAAAATATTACAGCATCGTTCTTCATGTTATGGATAAAAAGATCACTTTTTCTTGTGAAGAAGACAGTCTGGACACTCCTTTGACTATTAGAGGTTGGCAGAAAGACAACTGTCAGCAAGGGAAGCCAGTTTGGGCTCTGAAAAAGTAACTAGAGTTAAAGCTTTGCATACAGACCTATTCAGTATGCAGTTTTCCACTGCGTTTTTCTGAAGTGGAAAGGTGAGGAAGAGCAGTCTGTTTTGCCCAGAAGTCCCACAAGATTTCGTTTGGCCCTCTGCTGTGGGGTGGTAATTCTGTTACATCCATATGCCAGGTAACGTCCCTGAAAATCCTGTAAATTCAGTATCCTTAAGCAAAAACCTCTTAATTATTTTGACCTTGTCTCGTTTCTGGAAATGAAGGTTTCAAAGCAGGTGTAGGCATTACTGTAGGCTATATTTAAGTACTGAAAGGCTGTCTCTCAGGCTTGAATCTTTTTTCCCAGCAACTTAAATTATTTGTATAGGTGATCAGGGTTAATGTTATGTTCAAAATTCATGAAGCAGAAATATAACCTAGACAAATGCTACCTATTCTCTACTGAACTTTCAGCTGATAATGTTTCTTGTGTTGGAGAGAATAGATCAAGATTAGTATGTGAGGTTTAATTTCTGGTATATTGTCTCCACGCAAGCTAGAAATCTTTTTCCTCTACCCTTCTGGGTAGACCTTCTGGGCAAAGTTAGGACATAAACAAGCAGACAACTTGTGGGAAATGCCAGCAGCACTGGTGCTAGAATACACTATTGCTCCAAGTAAGAAAAAACATATGGTATTGATTAAAACATTTCATATTGAAGCTAATAGGAAAAATGATCTTGTGTCCCTTCAGATGCTTGAATTATGTAGCATTGTAGAGTAAACAATTCTCATCATCAGTGCTGCTGCCAAACAAAAATATGCTCACATGGGAACGTGCAGCTTCACTCTGAGATAAAGACAAGACCATTCTGGTGGCCAGTGCCAAGTGGGAGCTGCCTGCAGGCAGGCTTTTACATAAGGAATCGCTGACCAAGTTTGTCCTGTGGCTGGAGGGTGTATGCAGCACTACACAGCCTTGAGGGACAAATTTTGTGTGCAGCACAGTACAGGCCTGCACATACTCAGGCCAGCTGTTATGTGGATCACTAACTTTATTATGTGCAGTAGTATTCCAGTTAGGATTGCTTCTAGTTTTGCAGTACATGAAATAGTAAACAGTTGGCTGTCTTGATTAAAGACTTTGTAGACTGATTTCTTATTTGTAAACTTTGCAGAGTGAATTCTTATTTCTATGTGTATGAGTGTGAGAAATGCCAGCATACACTTCTGGGAGCTAGCCCTTGCAATGTCAGAGTGTCATGCAATTGCATTCTCATATGCAGATGTGTGTTCATAAAGGTAAACCTAACTGCTATGCAAATGTACCTGCGGGGGTACTAATCTTTTATTTTCCTCTTTGTGTATGTGTTCCTTACATTTCTAAGTATATTTAATCAACTGCAGTTTTCAGTTATGTTCACCTGTTCCGTCCACTACTCAAGATGATTTTTAATTATATTTCTTGGTTTTATTTTTAGAAACCACTTTTATGAATAATGACCTCTTTGAAGCTCCTTTGCTTTTTAATAAAGAAATTTTTGAGGCAGTGAACACATACGCATTTGGAAAAAAAAAAGAAATTAAACACTTCTCTGGGTTAATTTTATGACTTGAACAATTAACCTAAATGTTGGGTGCCTTACAGCCGTCATCTCCATCTTTATTTCATTTCCAGGTTCTCAACTGTTGTGGGATATAATTTTGGGATCTTCAGCATCTGTATTTAACAGAGAGCTCCAGTTTAAAAATCCCATTCATTAGATAAACAGAAGATTGAGGGGAAAAAAGAAATAAATGATTTGTATTCCTTTTCACACTTTATTCTCTTACAAGAATTCAATTCTCTAGTTGGAAGAAACCTACAGTGGTACAGGACTGATACAGTTTTAAGGCTCGGAACCACAGTGATTGACTCAGATTCTGACACTCTGAATAACAAGGAGCAAAAACTTCATCTAGTAGCAGAAATGCACATTTTATAGAATTAAATATTATATTAGCTTGAATATTAAATTATTATACTCTAATGTTTAAGCACCTAATGTACGTTAATTAAATTCTTTATTCCAAGGGGATTAACTCATCACCAGTGCTCTAGTTAAATAGGAGAGGAAAGTGATGTGGATAAAATGTCATTTTTCCAGAGATAAGAAAAAGACTTAAATAGTTTTACAGTATCTGTTCTTGACCACTGATACAGTGGTCCACATGAAATTTTTTGCATGCATTGCCAGAAGAGAATAACTGCAACAAAGAGGTTTCCATTCTAGCAGGTATGGAGGAAGGGAAGAAGAAATGAAGAGTTAGGTGTTTCTTCAGTAGTCCCTTTACATGATGATCTTACAGTGGAGTTTTCACACTGTGTGAATGTGTGGGGATCAGGAGGGTTATTATAATTATAAAATTACCTCTGAATTTAAAATGTGTTTGTTTTGCAATAAAAAAAGGGTAAAAATCATATTTCTTTAACAGTAAACATTAAAAGCAGAGTTAGTATCTAGTTGACCTACACATATCAGTTTGTGGTCTTGGCTTTTGAAAATTATGAAAAAGTAATAGTACACTTGAAATTTTTCTTTCTCTAAGATACCACCAATCAAGCCTTCAATGTTCATAATGTTAGTTGCTTCTTTCTAAGGATTAAAGGTAGGAAGAAAAAAATTCTGTACTCATAGGGAGAACAACGGTATTTATGAAAAGGGATACTGTATAATTTTTCCTCTGTTCAGAAAAATGTCTTAATGGTCAGTATTCATAAATACGTTGTCAAAGTTTGTTGTGGCCTAATGGTAGCTTGTGGGCTAGGGTGTATCAGCAGTGTTCTTCAGATAAGGAGAAAAAAGACCTGAGCATGTTTGTCCAAGGATAACCACTGTTGAGTATAGATAGGACTAACTTCTTAAAGTGATTTGTTTATCTTCAAATTACGTAGTAGATGACAACTTCTTATTTTAGTAATTGCTATGGTAACTACATGCTTTCAGTTCTTACTTGTCATAAAACCATTGTCAGAGATGTGAGAACAGTAATGAATTCCTTTGAATACAGCAAGTACTTTTTTTTTTTTTTTTTTTTAATCTGTCTTGGATTGTTTTTCTCTGAGGCATGACAAGCTTTAGGTATAAAGAAGCTCCTTGAAGCCTCCCATCTCACCCTGGGATGCTTGCGAGGATTGCATCCCAAACTGTAAGCAACAGAGCAGCAGGAAGAGGAAGTTTAGTTTCTACTTTTGCTCCTGTAATGACAGGATGAAGGCAGAATTGTATATATTGTGATGCTCAGGACTTGGAATTAGGTTAAGGAAAAGGACGATGCCCATACTGGTCAAAGAGCCCTGCTGTAAGAAGTTGATTTCAGTGGTATAGGACAGAGAGGGAGCTACGGTCCTGCTCTGAACAATAGCAGGATGGGCATTGCTGTGGCTGGGGAGCATCTTCCCCACAGCTCTCGGGGCTCTTTCTAGTCACTGTTGTTGCAACAAATCTACGGCCTATGCAGCAGCAGCAGCAATGGAGGGGCCCAGGATGACACGTACTGTCATTTAGCACATTTCTTAGCTATGTAGAGACATCCAGCATTGCTACAGTCCATAAGCCATTATCATCAGTTTACAAAGAAAGCAATGTTTCTGGAGTTTTGCCACTTCTGTCATCTTTCTGCCATCACTCATATTGATTGTATTTGTGGAATGAATTCAGTAGGATGTATCATCTCAGGTCCTTAGTGGGTGTTCGGCAGCGGGGCCAGTAGCAGCAGGAGAAATACCTCTGAATGTTTCCTTTTGAATCCTGATACCTCTGGTATCAGCAGGTCTTAGTGGCAATGAGTTCCGTGTATAATATTCACTACGCAGAGAGAATTTTCTCCTCATAAGCTGGAATTTATCTTTAATTGAGTAACCCTTTGTTGTTAGGAGTATGGCAGAAAGGGGATTGCTGAGCTGTTACTGATATGGAGTTGTGTACTTTATTACAACTCTCCTCTTACATGTCTTTTTTTCTCAAGTAATCCATCCCAATGGCTTCTGACTTTCTCCACGGGAGAACTTTTTATCCCCTTGATCATTCTTGCTGCCTATGAATCTTCTTTCATAATCACATATTATCCATCAACACATTCTGCCTGAGGATGTCTGCTCAGCTGGTAGACACTTGATAAATTACATGCTCAAACTAGGTGCTTCTAGAAAGAAAGGCATTCCTATCTGTCTATCTTTCTCAGTATCTCCTGGTAGGTTATTAAAAAAAGGTGTTTTCTATGTGAATCCTCCTAGCTGATAAAATAAATGCCTGTTTTACTTCTCTTTTCTAAATCAAGTGAGGCAGGTCACTCTTCTGACTGCCTTATTCTTGATTACTGTAGTCTTGGTTCCTGCCAGCCAGTTACTACTGACAGCAAATTTTTAATAAATTTTCATCTGCAGTATTGATGCAAATACTGAATAGTTCACGTCTTGAACAGATCTCAGCAAATCCAATGGCAGCATTTTATTTGCTAACACTCTTCAATTGACTCAGCAATCTGTCACCATATTCTGAATTCAGTTACCCTGTGCTTTATTTTTTATAATGCTAACTTTTTTAAGAATCAAAATTGTATGTGGTAATAAGTGTCTCATGGCATCTTGCAGAACTTACAATTTTTGTATGATAAATGAGAACTTTCTTTGGCAATTTTATTTGTAGGTTTTTGTGCTCTGAAATGAACTTGCACTGTCTCAGATTTGTTTTGCTTATGTCAGTTTTTATTTATGCATTTGCTAAACCGTTCCCAGCTGCCAAGGCACTGGAGAGCTTTTTCTGCAGAATCAGTAAGAATATTTTATAGCCAGGCCAGATTTTTTTTTTTTTTTCCTAAATGACAATTTTGTTTCCTTACTGGGAATTATGTCTTACTGACTGTCAGGGGGATTTTCTGTTCCTTTCCTTATGAGGTTCTTGGTGTTTTATTTGTTTACTTGTTTTTCTGCTAGATCTGAGAATTGCACTTCTCCAAACCAAAACTCAAGTCAGGGTCTGGGACAGATGGAACTTACTGGAGGTGCAAGGTCCAGGCCTGAGCCTAGCCCCTGGCACGGCTGCAGGAAGGCTCAAGCAGAGAGCAAGGGAGAGGGCCTAAGTGTAAACTGCCTCTGGAGGAAAGGGAGTCTGCTCACAGCTCTGCTGTTTTCCCAGTGCTCTCATCCAAGGTTACGCAGCTGCACCATAGCACGCCTTGCCTTGAGCATCTGCAGCCAAACCCATAGGAGGGAGCTGGGTGTACTCAGGGCCGGACTCTGAACTCTTTAAGGTTCTGGAAGTTTCCATTTGCTTGAAAATTACTGGCTATGTTATTATTGGTAGAATAACCAATTTCATGTTGCCCAGCAGTTAGTTTTTTTTTCTGCCTGAGTTCATTACAAATGTTACTACTTCAGTTACATAATTAGTTAATGTGATGTTTATGGAAATTTGGAATGTTTCAGTCTAAGACCAGTTGTGTTAGTGATGTGGGGTTGAACTCCTAAGCGGCTGGTTGCAGATCTGTAGGTGTAGTGAGTGTTATATGGAGATGACATGAACTTGAATAAAGGAGTTCCTCAACAAATGCTGATGAACGCTTGAATGAATACGTGAAAGCTGCAGTGAAGGTGTGTGGAAGGAGAAGGCTTAAAGACAAAAAAAATATGATGATATGTGAAAGAAAAAAGGGACTTAACATTATTATCTTACTGAAAAAATTCTCTTGCACACCTTTCTGGGAAGCTGGGACAGGCCGTTAGCAAAACAGAGGTTTTGTCATTGATGATTCCCTGGTTTTCTTTTGTTTATTCTTTCTGCTTCTCGCCATCTCCTCTACCCTTTAGCAGAAGACTCAGTTGCATCTTCTGGTTTGTCCTGCTTTTTTTTTTTTTTTTTTCCCCTTCTGTAACTGTCCTGTGTTTCCTCAGCAGTGCTCTCACCACTGTTAGTTCAGTGTAGGGCAGCAAAGCTGGCGAGATATAGCCAACCTCAGTCATCCTGCCATCTTGAAATCTGAGAGCTGGCTTCTTGGCCCTCTTGCAGCTGGGTGCCAGGCAAACACAAGGGAGTTTGCGATGGGGAGGGCATTTGGGAGTGGGGAAAGGATAAATTCCTGGGAGGCTGCATCACAGCAGGGGGTGGCTTTTAGCATTGGGATGGGCAACAAACTTTATTTGTGTGTGTTCCTGTAAAGGCATTTACTGTGATACTAGTGCCTTCTTACTGGAATAAAAATACTGGATTTAGTAAATTCTTCGAGGTATTCAAATGCCCGTGTTCTTTTTGTATCTTTGCAAATTGAAGTATTAATTAGAATTTTGCATGTAACTTTTTTTTGCTAGACCTATCGATCTATTGTATTGTGTTTGTCTTACTGCAAATCTGCTGTTTTAAATTAAAAAAAAAAGTACATCTAGTTTCTTGAAAGTTACTGGCAGATGTCAAGACTGTACTGCCTGTGGCTGGCTAAGAATCCAAAGTTGTGCCTGCAGCTCTTGAAAGTAATAAAATACATGAATGTGAATGACAGTTGTTAAGGACACAATCCAAATTTGCATTTACACCAGGAGGGTGGAGGTATAAATTTATTTTGTGACTGGTGAACTGCTGTGAAGTTGGTGATGTTTTCTGTGTTGATGGCTTTTTGCATAAAGCAATGACGAAACTGGGTTTTGCAGTATGAAAAGCGTGTGTCTCTCCTATATTGTTCATATGGTTTATATTTGGAGCGCCACAGAGCACTATTTTTGATTATTTTTTGTTATTATTTACCAGTGGACAATTTGTCACATCCAATTACTTCTGTTTACAGTTTTCCTGACTATGCCCCATAGCTAATAACTGTTTAGTTTTCCAAATCCTAACTCACCCCTCCCCCCACCCCCCCAAAATACATACTGTAATCTGATATCAAACTAACGCAGTAAAGGGGTCTTTGGCTTCTCTCTGGTCTTCATGTGCGGCAGCAGCACAAAGATGCCCAGAAATCAGTTGTAAGCAGCTGAATGGGAATTTCTCCAGAAATAAGAGAAAATTTCTGGGTAACAAAAAGTTGGTGTTATGACCTGTAGTCCTGTGCGTGGGGGTATAGCTGAAATGCCATTGTGTCCAGAGGCTCGTTGTCCAGTGGGACTCAGTGTTTTAACAGCCTGTTTAACAATAAGGATAGATGTAGACATGACTCCCTCTGCTGCTAGTGTAATAACAGCTATTTGGGCTGTCTTTTCATTTGCCTGTCAGTTTGTCCCGTTTTGCTCAGTAGCAGCTGGTATATCCTATGCTCATTGTTTTGTGCCCAAAGCTTGTGAGATTTATTTTTTCAAGTGAATACACATGCTATATTGTTATTTTTAACAAATTCTTCTTTAAAGTCTTATTTGAAATTACTTCTGTTGCTGTGCTACCACTACAGTTACATGTTCAAGCCTTGCACTGTCAAGGAATTACGAAGTGTTTTTATCCTGTGACATTTTAAATTATTTTCTCCATAGGGGAAGCCTGTGGGAACGCCAGATGCTGGTGCCTATTTCCGCGTGCTAGCAGAGCATGAAGTAGCTGCCTTCTTTACTTCACCAACTGCAATTAGAGCAATCCGTCAGCAGGACCCCGAGGCAGCCCTGGGAAAGCAGTACTCTCTAAAAAGGTGAACTAAGGATACACTGGAAGCAGTTTCTTACAGAAACAAACTGGATAAGCTAAGAATAGCAATGTCTGGGGCTTTATCCACCTCTGTATAGCAGAATTCAAATGTATTCTTGACGAATTAGGTGTACACATATTTGCTTGTGGATTTCTGTTGATAGTTTGGAGGAGAGATGAGCTATTAAAAAAATGACTTTAATTACCATTAAAAATATGACTCTAAGGTTAAGAATTCTTAGTGAGTTAAGATTGCTTACTCAATTTTATTCCACTGTGCTTATACCCTGTAATACAGTCTTGGATTATGTGATCCTGTACCATTTTCCAACGTGATCTCCCACTTCATTGAGTGCACAGGATCTTTGGTGTTCATTTAATCAGAAGTTAGTCAGTATCTTCTTATCTTCGGATTATTTAGTTTCTGATTACAGTTATGTACTACTGTTTCATACTGTTTTTTAAAGTGTTTATCACTGTGCTACCTCCATGCTTCAAAATTGTGACTGAGTTCATCCTTACAAATCCCTTGTGAGATGAGAGAGTGGTATTATCCATATTTTGCAGATGGGAAGCTGAGGCACAGGGAGATTAAGGTCAAAGTCTTTTATTAATTTTGAATACCCAATCTAAGCCACTAAACTACCACTATTTCAGAGGTTTTAGCATTTTATGGTTAAAATACATTATTAACATTATGTGGTTAAAATGCTTCTCATGCTGACTTGATATACCTGCTATTGTTTAGTACTTCTACAAATCAAGCTCAGTATCATATGGCAAACATTAAGAACGTGTGGTTTTGGACAACATCTGATCTTGGAGTTGAATCGTTTGCTCAGCATCAAATGAGGGCCACAAGAGACAGTAGGCAGTATTCAGTCATGGGAACAGCTTCTATCACAGTTGCCCAAAAAGTAAAGGAAGATGCAGGGATGTAGAGCGTAATTATACCTTCACTTTCTTAATTATTCTGAAAAGTTTTATGTATCAGTAAGCTGGATTTATTCCTGAGATATTCATTACAAGTTTTCTTCCATCTCTTTTAAGTGCTGTCATCAATTGTTTCCCTTCCATGAAATGAGGAACAAAGCTGTTTTGAGACCCTAAAGCCCTATTCTTCTGTGATGTTTCGTAGTAAGAAGGTGGTTCACATGCTAGAAAATTTAATTGCCATTCCTCAGTAGTTCTTTAGGTGGTGACTTAAACGAGCTGGTCCATATAATTAGAGTAATAATTGGGTAGAAAATCTGCAAACCTACTCTGTAAGTTGTTGAATTTTCTTGCCAAAGAATTCCAGGCAAATAAGAGTCCCCTTGCTGATACCAGTTGTCCCAGATGTAATATTTTGTCATTCCTGTTCAGCGCGTAGTTTATGAGCTTCTCCATTTGTGCATAATTTGTAGTCTGCTGATAGTTAATTCAGCTTTGGGCTACGTTGTTCACTGGTACATGACTTCTCTAGGGCAGCTTTTAATATCTAGTATTCTCTTTGACTTAAGACAGTTAGTTATATACAAAACCCAAACTCTTTTTCACCTACAGGTAAAAAGTCAATACCAGTGGCAGTTCTCTGACTACCAGTATGGTACTGGAAGGTTGGCAGTCTTCAGCATGCCTCTCTTTCAACATTAGACAAGAATTATCTTACTGTGAAGTCTAGTTGTGACTCTGACTAGTTGGCTATGTGTGATACTGTGGCATATATTACTGAATTGGAAAGGGTATTTAAATTAGTCTGACTATCGTATGATGATTTCAGTATTAACATCCAGCTAGTTACAGTGTGTGCTATTTTAAAACTAAAACTGCAGTTCTTCAGAAATAGGGTCCAGTATATGACATAAAATTTCCTTGCTTGGATGGACTTTTCCATCGAAGGTCAAGTGAATTTTCTTTCAGTTTGGAATCAGTCTTACTTTTACTTCATATGCTATAAAGCGTTATTCTCCATTATTTGGTACAGAGCTGTGAAGTGGAATGCCTTTCTGCTATCTGGGATAAAATATCCCTACTTACTCTAGAGACTCAAAATCCCATAGCTAGGAATGCATTCCTGAAAGAGGGTTTTCCAAACCACCTAAATGCACCATTTAGTTCCTGAAAACTTATATTTAAAAAATGCTGTGGGTTAAGGTGTTTTTGTTTTAAAGTCCTTTTAAAAAAAAAACTATTGCTGTTAACCTATGGAGGTGGTAGGCAGTGCCAGCTTCCAGTACACAGAGGAGTACTTGATTTACAGGAGTAAATTGAATGATAAGAAGAATTCTGTTCTTTTGAACTGACTTAAGTTATATAAATCCCTGTTAAAAACTAATTCTTAGCATCATTGACAACTAAGTAACATGATGTTTCCAAAGCTTATAGCATGCCTGCTTCAAGTTCCATATTGGCTTTTGGAATCTTACATTAACATTTGCCTTTGAGACAAAACATCATGCATGTCTTAAACATGGGTTATGTTAAACAGCAGAAGAGACTTTTGATTTGCAGTACTGTGGGATAAAAGTCCTGTTCAACCACTACAGCATCTAAAGACCAGGTTTTTGACATAGCGGCTAAGCAGTCCATCTGATCGTGCTGCTGTCAGTTGTGTTTGAAAATCAGCTAACACCCAGATTCCGTGACCTGCAAGTACCCGGTTAGCTTTTGGAATCAGTTAACGTCTCAGCAAGGTAACCCCATAGCATCGATCCATTAACTTTCTTTGTTTGGAATCACAATCCATCTTTTAATTGACTTAATTACTATGAATTGGTTAGGTCTGATTTCCAAATGATTGGCAACTGACTATCTATAGTCATGAAAGGCTATCTATAGTCATGAAAGGCTAAACATGAAATTGGGTAACAATTCAACAGATTAGATTAAAATATGAGTAGTGGTAATTTGTAGCTTGTGTTCCATAGCCTACTTGGCTTTCTTTGCTTCAGTTTAATTGTGAGTGTTCTACCATTCCATATCAAGAGAGTATGGAGACTGAAGCATGTTTTTTTTATACTAGATATTAATGTACTTGCTTCAGAAAGAAATGTGAGTGACTACATAACATTTGTTCAGAAATAGTGGATATAAAGTCGATTAGTAACTGCTAGTTTCTCTCCCATAACACAGGAAAAAAGGGGATGGGAAGTTAAAATAGAAAATTCACAGCTGTTAGAAATTATTTTTCACAAAAGTCATGTCTCACACATGCTGGTAGAGACGTGATTAAAGCTCAGAATCAAGGACAACTGAAGTACATTATTGAGTGTTGTTTGCTGCCACCTACTCTGTGCTACCGTAGATCATGTATGGTTATTCCTCCTGGAGTCTTGAGCTGAGTTCTTAAAGAGCTTTTGTGGAGCTCTCTTTCACCTGCACTGGGAAAAGGAGCTGAGCTGCTTCTGTATTCTGTGTCTCTGACTCGGTCTCCCAAACATCAAGTGCTTGAATCCTTGTGAACAGGGTGAAATATGGCTAGGGAGGAGAATGGGCAAGCATATCAATGGAGAAAAATGAGAAGATTTATATATATATATTTTTACACGTTTAAGTGTCTACAGTCTCCAGAAAGATTAAGAGTTAGTCAGTTCTTTATTTCCAGTTTCTCTTAAGAAGTGTACATTAATCTTCCTCGCTGTTTTTTTTTTTTTTCAGCAAAGACAGTTTTATTTAATGTGATGCAGAATATGTATTCCAGACTTAAAAACACATTTATGATCTTTTAATCCAGAAGAATGTAGCTGAGATTATTACTCATGTGGACACTCCTGCTTTTGGACAGTGCTTTAGATATGTGGTTTCTTTTGTGCTTGGAGTGACACCAAAATGTGCATGCTGTTTTGAATGACTTAGATTGTGCTGGGACCACTAATGCTCATCTGTCCCCTACATGAGGTAGCGCTTTATATCCGCTCCACTGGACTAATAGGGCCTAAAATCTTGATTTTTCAGAATGACAGCTTGGGATGTATTTACTTAACACAGAGGTTTTAAGATCTTTCTACCCCATTAACTGCATTACAGTGATAAATGATTGCAATAATAGGTGCATTGACATGCTTTGAAGTTGTAAGTGGATTGTTAAAAAATTGTTCACAGTGGGACATCTTATAACCATTGCCATCTCTCTTGTTATACTCTTTGACAGGAGAAAATAAATTCATAGTTCTTACACTTTATTAGGCTTATGGCACTTCGCTCTTGTGTTCTCTTTGATAGATTTGTATGGTAATTTGTCCAAAGAGCTAATCCCCATTCTCCCCACAACATGGAACTGCTCTAGAGCCTGTGGATTTAGGCCTGATCGTTAAAGGTGGGAATTCAAAAGGAGGAATTCTAGTTCTGGCTTAGCGGGTAGCATGTTCTCTTAACTTTTTAGGCAAATGTTTTGAGTTCTTTGTCTATTGCTAGCCCTGTTTTTAAAGCAAGGGCACTTACCAGAGTTTTTAGAAGTTTATACAATTGATACATGTTAAATTTTTACATCTGAGCTGAAATTTTGTGTTTAGCATGCCTAGTTACAGACTATTCAGTACCATGTAAATTGAGCAGTGCTTAAGAGAAATGTCCTGCCTGTAAACATGAGTCTTAAAAAGCTTTTTAAAAAGTATTTGTGGGCTTAACTTACACAGTATTTTATTCTCTGCTATCATAAACTTTTATCTGTTACAACTCCCAGTTAGGTATTAACTGTAATTATCAGCAATGGCTTGGGCTTTCAAAGAAAATATATTCAGGATCCTAATTTGAAACGCGCTCATTAAAATCATCATCTTCTAATGCGGGAGATGTGCTCAGAAGGCAGTTTTCAAAATGATGCAGACTTATGAGTACAGAAAACACTATGTATCTTTGATGGAAAAGCTGCTTGCTTACGCATTTGCTTTAAGGTTTTGTCTATTTTGTCTGTACATTTTTTGAAGTTCCAGGGTAACTTACAATCTTAACTTGCTGCATTTAATAAAAAGATTGAAAGACTGTTCCTTTCAGCAGGAATTTTGACTAGCATAGTGTCAGACTTCCATGGAGTCAGTTTAAGATCCTCTGCTTTCTCTATGTGTAAGTGTCCTCCAGTTCACCTGCATAGTATGATCTGACATCAAGGAAGAGACCCTGCCCTACTGTGACCAGATGTCTATATTCTTAGACGTGGTCTACATAAACATCACTTCTGGGGGTGGACACGTACTGTGTAATGTAAAACTGTAGTACTAAGACCTCAGATTTGCTTCAAAAAGTACTTTTCTGTCCTGTCCAATATGAGGATAGGAAAAGTGGGCAATCTCCTTCTCAGCTGTTAGCTATTCTGTCTGACGCAGCAGCAGGGGTTTGAGTTCTAAGCTTGACAGCGAGTTAAAAGCTTGCTGTTAACCCACCTGCTTACTCTGTAGCTTTTTGAAAAATTATCTTCAGCTTTGAAAAGACTGAATTCTAATTGTTAGCCACATCTTTAGCACTGTGTGCAGTTTGGAATACCTCAATATAAGGACATAAATCTATTAGCATTCAGAGGAGGGCTGTAAAGATAGTGAAGAGTCTGTAGGGCAAGATGTATGAGGAGTGGCTGAGGTCCCTTGGTTGGTTCAGCCCAGAGCAGAGGAGCTGAGGGGAGGCCTCATGGCGACTGCAGCTCCTCACGGGGAGCAGAGGGGGCAGTGCTGAGCTCTGCTCTGTGGAGACAGCGTCAGGGCCCGAGGGAACAGTATGAAGATGTGTTACGGGAGGGGTGAGTGGGGGTTAGGGAAAGGTTCTTTACCAAAGGGTGGCTGGGCCCTGGAACAGGCTCCTCAGGGCAGTGGTCGCAGCCCCAGGCTGCTGGAGCTCAAGCAGTGTTTGGACTATTCTCTCAGACATAGGGTTTGGTTTTGGGTGGTCCTATGAGGAGCCAGAAGCACTTGGTGATCCTTGTGGGTCCCTTCCAGCTCAGGATATGGTATGATTCTGTAATTCTATGTCGCATTCTAGTCATTGTGACTCTTCATTACATGAAAGATGTGTGTTGCCCAGAGAGTGGATATCCATGCCTTCTGTTCCAAGAGGTGTGAGGGCAACATCATAAATCATTCTTTACTTTTGTAACTTTTTATAAGATGATGATATTTGACTCCTGTTGTGAGTACCCATGAGCTTAAATGCAATTTAACAATGTAAAAAATCTGCTACAAGAAGAATGAAGTTGCTGTGCAAGTGTTATGAAGATCAGAATGTTTGCAGCATGCAGTAATGTACTGTAATGTCCTGATTCCATGTAGTAATAATCATATTTAAGAAAGCTACAGAGGACGATATAATACTAAACAAAGCGTGAAATCAATTTGTAGTGCTTAGTGAAGGACAACAGTGTGACAAAATCTGATAAAATGTGGTGATTAAGACTGGCGGGGGGGTTATTGCCTTATGTAGCACTGCCCAATTTAGTGGTGTGAAAATGCACTGTATCTTGTCTTGATTGCCAGGTGTTGCATTTATTTTCTGCCAAAGTTGCTTCAGAGTGTCCAGCCAAATAGGCTGAATTCCAATACCATTGTTCTGAGATCATTGTTATCTTGTAGGATTACATGATTTATTTTTTTATTTATATGTAAATAGCCTCTGTCTATACAGGAAGAGGGTTTTAGCTGCTGTTGTTTCTCTACCAAACTCATTTCCAAAGGCTTATAAAAAGATGACTCAACTCAGAAAACAATATCTGTTTAAACAGAACATTATTCATGACTTAAAGCAAAGAGTTATGCTACAGGTATTTCCTATTAGTCCTGCTTATTTCTTTACTATTTTCTCTGATACCCTTTTTTTTTTTGTATTTTCTGTTTTTGTTTTACCTGATGGATAGCTACCAAGATTCTGTGTATAAAGTATTTAAATATCTTTGCTTCCATGGACAGTTGGTTGCCACTGGCCTACCAAGATCTTTCAATTCTGAAAATAAAGCTTCTTTTACATAATGTATCAGATTGCATAAATTAGTATTGCTAGATTTTAATTGTTACTCAGTGGGATGGAGCATGCAAAGAGTAAGAGACCTCCCTCCCCTTTTCTCTTTATCTCATCAGGAACACAGACCACAAATATTTATTGAATTAATTTTCTTGTTACTTTTGTGTCCAGATCAAGACACATACTTTTTTTTTCTACTATTATTTAAAGGTTCAGGATGTTGTTTGTAGCTGGTGAGCACTGTGATGTGGGCACGCTAGAATGGTCAAGAAAAGTCTTCAAGGTACCTGTCTTGGACCACTGGTGGCAAACTGGTGAGTGTTTTAAACTACTGTTTGTAAAATATGGTGATGTTTTCAGACCTGGTTCTTGAGTCTGCAGGTAGGTCAACTGTATATTTCTAGGAGCACTTACATAGTCAAGACTAACTGTGGGAAAAAAAAAATCAATGTGTTATTCATTTAATTCAACATAAAACTGTGGAAATGTGTTAGGGTTTTTTTTGTTTTTTTTTTGAAGTGGTCTGAAAAATGAGTTCCGAATTTTTAACAGCTATAGAAAAATAAAGGTATTATCTTGTCCCTGTGTTTTTTTAAGTTATTTCAGTATTTTTCTAGGTGTAATTTTATGTTTGCATGTTTGATTAATTTATAATAGAAAAACTTGTATTTCGAGGAGCTTTCAGTTTTTTTGCACATCTTCTGTAATTAAGAACAAATGAATGGAGTACTGGGATGAAGGGCTATTGGCTGGTCAAGAGGGATAGGCAGGACAGGGGAGGTGGAGGTACCGTGCTGTACTTCAGGGAGGCTTTAGACTGTGCAGCCTTGTAGTTAGAGATGGCATGGTAGAGAGCCTCTGGGTGAGGATTAAGGGCATGAATAGCAATGCAAATGTTGAGGGTGTCTACTTTCACTCATCCAGGACAATAACATAGATGAGCAGTAAGGCAGAATAAGGCAATAGGCAATAAGGAGAAATTTCTGGATCGGTTGCTTTTGTGCTTATGGGAGATTTCAACTCCTCAGTCATAAACTGGGAAGATCATACTGACACAAGTAAGGCTGGAAATTCCTAAAGCACGTTGAAGATAACTTTCTGTCATGAGTGCTTGGTGACTCCCACTGTCATATTCTTTGGAGTGCCCAGTGAAAGGTGAGTGTAGGTGACCTTGGTTTTGGATCTAGCTTTGAATTTGAGAAGAAAAAAACTAACAACAGTGAGAGAGTGAAGAGCTGTGTAAGCACAGGGACTCTGAAAACTTGTGTTAAAATTCCCTAGCTTCTTTCATGATAGCTATTCAGTATTTGTAGTATTAATAAATAAAATGAGTTTTCCACATCTTCTTTGAGATTTTCAGGTGTTGGCAAGCTAGATTTTCACTTCTTCATAATAACTATAGGATGTGAAGAGTTTTTTTTTCATATTGATATTTGCTAACAAAAATGTTTTGATTCTCTGAGGATGTATGGGAAAATTCAGGTGAAACACAACCAAACCTAAAAACTCAGGTATAAAATTTGAAGTGCATAAAATCCCAGTCTCGAGACTTGTTTTGCTTTTTTTTTTTCTTTTTTTTGGTTGTGTACTCCTTATACAATGGGAATCTAAATTGTAGGAGGTTCAGGTAGGATGTTTTATGTTAGGATGTGATTAACTTAACTGTCCTGACCGTGAACTCACTAACAGGCGGAGCTATGAGAAGATTCTTCATGTTTTTGTTTTTCATGGAAATAAGCTGCCTTATCCAACAGGGTGTGGGTGTCTGCAGTGGGAGTTATGACAAAAATCACTTAGTGCTTGCTGCATTATGTCTGCTGAAATTGGTGTGTGTACACTGTAATGAGATCTTGGGTACTCTGTCAGGAATTCCTGAAGTTCTGTAGCGCACTTAATTTCCTCTATCACTTCTAATATTGTTCTTGTTTCTTCTGTGTGTATTCTCTCTAAAACATGCAACTGCTCTGTTGGTTTTATTTGTATTAATAGATATTATTATGCAATTCCACAGGAGTAATAGTTTTACTGGTATTTTATTAGGACTATACAAACAAAACAATTACACCATTGAATTTAGTATATAAAATATGAATCATATTTAAGTATACTCACTGTAATATGCTTCAATGAATTACTTCCTACCACAGTCATTTAAGGGGAAGAGTTTATTAACGTCTCCAGGCAGCATATTCTGGTCCCCTGTCTTCAGTTTCCATTGCGTTGTCTTGGCAACATTGTGCAGAATCTTGTGACTTTCCAGAAAGGTGGATTTTGCAGCTGAATTCTGTTAGGTAATCTTTCTAGGTTTTCACTGCAGAACTGTTCTTCAGCTGAATAACCTTGTCTACCCAGGCTCCATGTCCCCACATTTGACAACTGGATTCCACATTTTTATTTTTCAGTCATCTGCTTTGCCTGAATCAGAACTGTGCAAATATGTTTTCTAGTCCACCGAGTTCTTTAACATGATGAAATTTTTAGAGCAGGAGGGCAAAAGGCAAGGTAAATTAAAGAGTAGCTACTTCATTTACAGCAAGAGTCAATTCTTGGATTTATTTTCTTTTTTAATAGCCAGAGATGCAGTTGTGGAGTTATGGAGCCAAAGCATCCAGAACTCAAATGAGAGATGGCATTCAGAATTCAGGCTGTTGTTTTAAGCTATCAGATAGTGCCTCATTGCAGATGCAGTTCTTGCTTTTTAGAGATATTTGTAACCTGTAGACTGGAATCATATTTTGCTTTTGATGGAAACTGGTATTCTACAGAGCAGTTGTTTAAAAGTGGAAATTACCATACAGAAAGCTATTCATCCCTGAGCTGCAGGGGCCTTAGAGTATAATGTTCTGGATGACTGGGCCTGGGCTTGTAGCAGGTGTTCATGCAGCGAAAAAGAAGAAACGTGGCTGTTCTTTGCATCTCTGTGTAGAGGTTTATATTCTGTCCTTAAGAGTATGAACATTTGTTCTATTGTAATTTAATGCAATTTCAAGAAGTGATACGGATTTAAATTGAGATTTATTTTCTGATGACCCAAGTAATTTGGGCTGAATTGTTTTGGAGAAGCCAACTTGCGAACAGCGCTTGGTGCCTCTCTTTCCCAGTAATATTACCACTCAAATGTGGAGGGAGAGGGAGGAAGCAGCCTCTCTCCGTCATGGAGCGTGGGAGACCAGAATCCACATGTGCATCCCAGGCTGCAAAATGGTACTGGTTCAATGAGGGGAAGAAGTGTTGTGGCTTGGAATAATTAAAAAAAAATCTCTTTTTATTTGTGGAAGTGATTGCAGCTTGGGCGTGGTTAGCCAGTAAGCAGACCAGATCCTTCTATTAGAAAAACACAGACATGCACCTCTGTTCTTTAAATTGCTGGGAAGCCTCTTTCTTCCTCCTGGCTGTTTGTTTTTTTCTTCCCACTGGTCAGCTTCTCTTCTGTGTTGATAGAAATTCCATATCGGATGTACGGTCTCATTTACAGTTTCAGCTTTGTCTTATGTCCACTGATACTTTCTAATTTTAAATAACCAGAAAGTATGTATTAAGCTTCTCTGTTCCCATTTTACATCAGTTTCTCAGTGTTTATTAATCTTAATTGCTTCAAATTGTCTTTCCACACGCAGCCAGGGGATGTGCATTAATATGAATGAAGCATTATACGTTTTTCTCCTTTCTAAAATTTTATTTATATGGTTGAGATGATTGAAAATAGAACTGTAAAGCAGTCTTAAGTTACAGAGCTCATCCATGAACAGTGTTCAGTGTGCACTGGATAGATGGAGAAGTGGGGACACCTTTAGAAGGTAATATGTTAAGTGGGAGGAGTGCAGTCTCAAGTGCCTGAAAGTGACCAGCTGCGACAGCACCTCCAGTTTCTATGTGAGTGAAGATGTTACAGGTTGCTGATCGTTCTTGTTGCATGGCAACTGCATTTTTTGTTGCTCAGAGAATAAAGCCCTCATTAGTGTAAAATAGATGACTTTTCTTTTTCTGATGATTTGAGAACAGGAATGCTAGAAGTAAGCTGCATGAATCCTCTGCATTTTGTGAGATTTAAGGCTGCCCAGTGAAGGCAGGGAAAGGAGTTTCTAAGGCATTAAAGCCTGACACAGAAGAAATAACTTTGAATTTCACAGTGGTGATTTTATCTGACTTCTCCATCTTGGCAGTATTGCTATGCATACAATATATTAAGATTTCCCAAAATGATTAAACAGGAAACGGTTAGCACTGAGATGTGTAATTACTTTTTATAATCTCCATGTATCTCTTAGTATTTCATCATGTTATCAGTTACAATATTACATTAGGAAGTAAATAAAAATCTGAAATTCATTTTTAATCTGAAAGTATATTATATTTCATTGCATTTGCTGACATTTTTAGATATGCTTTCTGACATCTTCAAAACAAGACCAAAAACCCAGTCATTTTGCTGTCGGCAAATTATAAAATGTACATTACAAATTACTGTTTCGAGGCAAGGGAGCCTGATATGTTTACAAAATGAATGCATAAATTTCTGGTGCTTTGTACCTAGCCTGCCAGTTCTCAAGAACTGAAGTTATTTCATTCTTTGGAAGATTTTAATAATTTTCACGATCCACCAACCTTTAAGTAAGCTAGTATATATAGCTAACTGTTCCAGAGATTTTGTTTGGATGTGCTTTGAAATCTTTAGAGGACTTGTATGTGTGTACAATACCCCAAACAGCACAGTTCATAAATGTGTTCATTCACAATAGCATTGTGAAAGGAAGCCACGAGACAATTTTACTGTTTTGGAGGTTTGATTTTGTATTTAAATGAATGGATTGAATATAACAATGGAATTGTGAAGGCCAAATATTTCTTGTATGACAAGTGTAATGTATATTCATGGTAATAGATGCATTATGGCCACAAATGCTTTGAAGCATTTAGAAAATACTGGAAAATTTGCTTGTTTCTCATCTGACTTGAAATGCTAAAAATAAGCATGGAAACTTGGGTGCTTCAGGCACTTCAGAAAAAAAAATTAAAAAAATGGAATTTGTTTTGAGAAACAGACTTCAGATTTTCAAAAAGCTTTAGTTTTATTGCAAATGTACAGAAGCAGAGGAAATGAGGGAAGTACTCTGCCTCTTGCTCACTGCACACAGCTGGTGTTGTACAGGTGTTATGATGGCTCCACAGTTACTACTAACGTGATAATTCCTAGATTGTGGAAACAAGCTTTAGGCTGTCATTCTCAGCACTGTATATGTGCCTACTAATATGGGAATGCCTGCTTGTTCATTTAAAAATGTATTTTAATTAGTGCAACATGGAATATAATACTGTATTCACTTACAAAGGTTGGGAATTGTCCCAGTTGAGGTGGGATGCATTCATCAACACAGCTGCAGGTTGCAATTGGATATAAAGTGAAACCAATGAGATAACTACCTACGTGAACTTTGGGGAAGCTAATTGTTTCTAAAGGTCTGCTCTAGAAAAATGGCTCACTTAGTGAAAGCACATAAATGTGTACCTGTGTTGCATATGACATATAAATTGTAAGGCAATATCCTGAGTTATGGATTAGACTAAATGTGCATTGTAGGGGCGATAGTAGTTAGAATCCTATTCCTGTTTTAAATTGAACACGCTGGAAGAAATAGCTTGGCTCTGTGTGGCTGTTTGTGTGGTATAATGAACAGTAAGTGCAAAGTGAAAGGGGAAGCTTATCTCTGGCAATGTATTTGCACCCCTTCTTTTAGACCAGTTCTAGCACGCGTGTGGCAGTGTCAGGCAGGAACTAACCGAGCCAGCCATCAGGTCATCCAATTCCATATAAAAATATGGGAGTATTTGTGCTGGAAAAAAGAAAGATGGGAATGTACAGCTAAGATGCAGAATGATAACGAGACTCTATTGTGTTTTTCAGTGATCTGCATTGATGTGTATTTAAATCAGCTCAAGTCAACTCTGCTGCTGATTGCCCAGTTGTGCATTTTAATTGTAAAGTCAGCCTTCTTCATGTGTTGGATAATTAAAATGAATGCGACTGTCACATTATTGTCTCTTTTCTCTTTTGTGTGTGCTGCCTTTCAGGGAGTACACGCTTTTTCTGTGGTGTCTTGAGCAGAGTATGGCTCTGCTGTTGATTAAGCATCCTTGATGTTACTGTACAATAAAGAATAAAAAGAATAAAGAAATCTTCACATGGAAGTGAAGAATGCACAGCAAGTGGCTGTAACCAGACAAAAATGCAAATTTTTGTACTGGTTTTATTGTGCAAATTTGTACTGGACTGTCTGCTTAATTAACAAGTCTTCCTGTTTTCCTTAGTTACCCTTCTAGAAATTGAGTTCATTTCTTATTCGTGTCTCTTTTCCGTGAAGTTTTCTGGTATTTTATACATGACCTTTTCTGAGCAGAGAAAGTAAAAATTAAGCAGAGTTTTTAGGGTTCTGCATACAAATTAACACAATGAGAAAGATTGGATTTTATTTAGATGAGGTGAACAACACAGTTGTTTTTCCCCAGGGCTTACAGTTAACAGAAGTGTTACCCTCTGTTTTGTAGAGTAATAGTGGGATAATCAAACATGTTTTGCAGCCATCCCACCACAAGGTAACAGATTGGCTGATCAGAACTGACAAATGAATGTAATCTAAATGGCTGACAACCTGATGGAAAGGTCATGCTTTAGGTATGGCTGTGCCTCTGAAGCTGGAGCAAGAAAGTCTTAGCTGACTTTTGCTTTCCAGTTGTTTTACTGCGTATGTACTTCACCCTAGCTTTACTTACTTTTGTAAGACATTATAAGACTCCTTATGAAAAAGGATAACTATAGAAGTCTTAATATTACGTATTGCTCAGCTTGTGTACTTCACCTAGAATACAGTATTTCTTGTGGGTTTTGATTTTAGGATAGACCCCTACTACTCATCATATTTTGACGTTCTGTACATAGCTGATATGTATTGCGTTGATTCTGTGTGCATCTAATTCACAAGGAATAAGTTAAGAATACAGTCAGAGGAAAAATAAATTATAATTGCTGTCACAGTTCAGGAATCTATCTGCTGCATCCATCATACTCCTCAAAATACGGGTTGAAATTAAATGCAGAATGATGCGTAACAGAGTTTTGAAGCTTCAGTAGCAGTCAGCAGAGCCTTTCAGTTTAAGGTGACGGATCACTGTCTTTAACCTTGTGCATAATGTGTGAACTGAATTTAAGTTCACGCTTTATTTCTGACACTTGGTAAAACTGAATCAAGGAATCCTTAAGAATTTACAGTTCTCCACATTCTTCAGTCGTTGTTCTATTGTGGCTTTTCTTGTTTCTCTGATCTGATTTGCTACGGTACTCTGCCAAATGTGTTGGGAAAGAAGATTAGGATTTCTGTAAATATAAGCTCTGTCTTTAAATTTAGTTTCATTTGATGACAGGGTAACACAAAATGAAGAAGGAGTAGGTAAAAGGAATCTAGAATTCAATGGTGCAATTATCAGAAATCTGAAAAATAATTTTCACTAGGTTTTACCATTGGAAGGTGGTAAAAATCATTGCATATCGATGTACGCTGACAATATGGATGCATCTGTACTGTATACTTTTCTGGTAGTCTTACAGCTGACAGCCCAGCATCACATCACAATTCATTGGGATCTTCCAACCTGTGAACTTCTTCACCATATACTGTTCTGGATTAGGAATAGGTGGGTGCAATCTCCTTGTTTTAATGCTGATCGCTAATTAGGATCAGATTATTTGTAGTTAAATGCCCAAAAAACAGGTGTACTTGGTATATCTGTGCATTAATACTTCATCATGTCTGAAGCTCTGCAGAGAATGCATCTCTTATAGGGAAAAAAATGAATCGAACTTCTTGGTACTTGACATCTTTTAGTCCCGTCAGCAAGGACTGAGCTATACAGTACAAAGAGTATCTGAAATTCTCTTCCAAGACCAGTAAGCGTAAGATTGAAGTGGTGTTTGGGCTACAAGCCCTGCAGCATGGCTGTCTAGAATCTGTCATGACTTAACAGTGCTTAATTGCAAGTTGTGAGTGAAGCCACTTAACTGCTAGTAAGTTGGAGACATGGAAACTTGCTTGGAATTTACTGATGAAGAATTGCCTGGGATACTGACATTTTTGCACAGTTGGATGCTGAAGGATGAAGAACCGGAGGTCTGTATGGATATTGGATTATCTGTCCCTTGAATTGTATTCTTCTCCAGTATGTATTTTTGTGACTCATTAGGTTTGGTTTTATTATACCGAAACGGTATGGAATGCTGCGATGTAGATTTTGAGTACCAGCATCCATCTGGTTATGTGGTTTTCTGTTGCTGGATGCCCAGTAGTCACCATGATGAGAGTGTGTGTTCTTGTTACTTTGTTGAATTCTTCATTCCACCCTTTCTGGCCTAACTAAAATGACCACTGTGTGCAGGGAGCTTTCAGAGCTGCCTTCTTGATGTGTGGATGGATTTTTTCATGAGTGCTGCCTAAGCTTTCTCCCTTCCACAGACCTTTGTCTCCATTTTATCTGTGCAGTCTTCAGCTGTCATAATTCCCTTAAATCCTCTCAACCGGAACGACAAATTTGCTGGGCGAATGGCTGAAAAGGCTGAAAACAGCACTGCCACAGTGAGAATTTAGTTCATTACGTTTATTGCATTTGTTGATGTGTTAATGTATGACAGTTGCTCCTTGCTCTTTTGTCTCCTGCTACATAGCAGCTCCCCACCTCTTTTGCATGCTTCATCTCTCTCTTGCGTCCTAACAAATCAAAACCAGGTAGCCTTACGTTAGTCACTCAGTGTAGCCCAAACTCAAATATTAATGTCAGAATGCATCCTACCATAGAATAAAATATTTCAGCAGTGTGAGAGTATATTGTGTTCAGGAACATGAGACACAGTTTATATTGTAACGTATCATCAGTGTAAGCAGCACAGGACGTTTTTATCTTGAAAGCTGTGAGTTATTTTGAAACACCGTTTTGATTGAACTTGAACGTGCACTGCGAATGAGCAAGACAATTTTGGGCACAGAAATTATTAGCTGTAGCTCTGCATCACTTGGTAGAGCTTGACTTCTTCAAGGCAGGCATGGGGAAGACGGAACCATTCTTATGCGAGAAGCCAGGTGTACCCAAATGGACTCCCCTTAGTACTTGTAAGCAAATGCAGTCTTTGTTTCTGCATCTGCAGCACTTTGTCTAATGTAAATTAGCTTTCAGAGACACAAATGCAACAAAAATGCCTCTATCAGGCTATCCCTTTGCTGTCCAATATAACTCAATAATATTGAAAGCTCTTTAAAATAATGTCTTTTACATATATGTGGAGTACGATAAAATGACGAGTCACATCTTTGAAATTTGAGAGTGAATTTCTTTAGATCAGCCCCTACGCTGAAAATAAAAATGTAATGAGGGACTTGGGACGGTTTAACAGCTATGATTTTAAGACAATCTCTCAGTGATTCTGTCTTGTGAATCTCAGTGAAGTGCTTTTCATTATTCTCAGAGGTAGATATATTCCCTCCATTATAACTCAAAGCAGATGTTGAATGTAGTTACACACTAGTTGTGAAACATTGCTCTTCTAAATAGCTGTTTCATTGTCACATTATAAGGTGTTATGCAAAAAGGAAATTGGTTTTATGGTCCAGTCGTCCTGAAAAGCCTTCCCCAACCCGAGGATTGCTGACTTGCTTGCACAGGTTGTGGAAGGCTTGTTCCTTAAATGTGTGCTGAAAGGATGGATAGGAAGACAGATCTGCTGTTCTATTTGTAACACTGGAAATATGCAAGTCCCTAAAGATTTCAGCACTAGGAATCTGTCAAGACACTGCACGTTAATTTCAGAGAATCTGCAAGTATAAATGATGAGAATCAAGTAATGGATATCTGTCTATTTCGAAACCTGGTTTAAGAGGTGGGTAGAATATAATGTCAATTTGACAGGTGTTATCCTTCTTCAGCCAAAGAATTTTACTTTCTGATCTATGTCTTGTTACCTGTGTGTTGACCCTGACTTTAATTGTAGAGAACGCAAATTTAATTCAAACCCAAGACTTAAGCAGCTTTGCTTATTGGAAATATTAAAAAACCCACACAGTACTTCTATTACACATATCTGATAAGGAAGATTCCTCATCAGTAGTTATTTTCCTGTTTTCTTCTGAACAATGTTGATCTTTTTTTTTTCCAGCAGGATTTTCAGTTCAGTTCCACTTTCAAGTCAGACTGTTTTTTCCTTGATGAAAATCGTTCTCCTGGAAAGCAGTTGCTGTTTTCTGATAGGTTTGGGAAATTGATATTTCAATCCAGCATCCTGTTTGAAAAATACGCTTTGATTTCCCAAGAAATGTTGAACACAGAGATCCATGCAATGCTTTGACAGTACTCCTTGGTGTTTCTACTTTGTAAAGCGATGTTTAGCATTCAGAAACTGAGTGGATAATTCAGAAAAGAGTGGATACTTCTGGGGTGTCTTCTCTTAATTAATATCTGGTCTAAACACCAACAAACCATTTTTTTCTTGTATATAGGAAGTCTTACTCAGCCATGGGAATTGAATGCACAGCACAAAGATTAGAGCGCTGTTAAATATGAAAACGATGTATTTCCACTGGAAATTGAGAAGACAATAGAGGACATAACAGCGATTACAAAGACTTATTGAGAAAGTTTTAGAACTTGTGATTCTCATTTAGAATAAATGGACTTAGATGCAGTCCTGTTTGCTGTTTTCCAAAAAGCGGAAGCACAGACAAAGCAGTATGACAGTGTTTTCCATTCTAGTTCACATAGTTTTCATTAGCAGTGTATCAAAGAGCCAGGAAAATCCAAACTAATCTTCAGAAATTTCACAGATTCTTCCTTTTTCCCAAGAGTATTCTGATTGAGAGCTCTGCAGTTAGAAGTGTTTGTCAATTCCTGAGCTGTGCTAAATCTTACTGGTGCACTAGGGTACGCTGATCCTTCTCACTTAGCAGTGAATCTAATTACTGTGCTTTGGTTACAGAACGTCTTTCTCACCTAATCTGTTACAGTATGGTTTCTTGACATATAATATGTAAAGAACACCACTTAGGAGTCCTTCTTTTCCTCCTAATGCTGTGAAAAAATAAATTGGCCCCTCTACTGTCTTTTCCAGTTCACTAAGTGAATATACTGTTCTTTCCTCTTTTCTCAGGAAAAGAGGAAAGAAGTTGAGGTCAACAACTTACTCAATATTGTGCAGAAAATAGAGGTCTGAAACTGCTGAATAAATTGCAGGTTTCTCTTCAGTGTGATCCTTGACTGGCTACTTTAGATCTTGCTGACGTGTCACCTCTGTAATTGCAGCTTTTCGGTAGGGAAAAAAAACAACAGGATGAGTGCTTGTGTGGGAAACGTGCACTGTGTAGAAAAACAGAAGAACAGAAATGTGAAACAACGAAGTAAACTTTTTAGTCTACCTGTGTCGGCATTGAGAGTTGTTCCACAGTTGGAGTTAAGCCCTAGCTTAACTATGCAATGTTAATGCTAATTTTCAGCTACTTACTAACACCTAACTTAAAATTACAGAAACTTCTGGAGGTTTTGTTCTTATAGCAATTGAACAGTTATTTAACATTCTGAGGTGATAGAGGAATACTACAGAAGCTGAGAAAATTCACAGCAAAAACAACTGTAGTGACCCCTAATGCAAGAGAACTGAAAATATCTTTAGCTGTGCTGATCAGAGATAAATACAGAGGTCAACACAAACCTGCTTAGTTGTGATGAAGCTTGAGCTTGATGTGACAATGACATGCATTCCAGGTCAACTGACCTGAGAGGTGGGACATCTCCAGAATTATAATACTACATTTTGATAGTACTAGTGCCATGCTGTGTTCCTGGTGATATTTGCAGCCACCTAGGCACTTTTATTTTTATTTTTTTCCTACAGCTCAGAGTTACAGAAACATTTAAAAGAAAATTCTCTATATTTTTTTCTTACAGGGAAGGGAAGGATAATAGCTGGTCTTTTTTTTTTTTTTTTACACTTAGACTCTACTGTATGACTTAATTGTTCTTTACTCCTCTTTCTGTAATAACTCTTCTAGTATAACAGCATGATGTGAAATTGAGCTTTCTTAAGGGGAAAAAAAAAAAGAGGGCAAGTGAGAAGGGAGGACTTTGTAGCTGCCTAACTGTGTGGATAATTAGGAAGGTGTAGGCATTCCAGGGGATATTCATGCTGTGTGAAGAAGGTATTTTGTGTTAGAACTGCAGCAGGGATTGCAGACCTACTTGCCTTCTGTGGGTTCCTCGCAGGGAGCACAGGTACCTAGTACAAATGCTTAGTTTATTTGTCTGCAGTTAGGGGAATGAATATCTTTCTAAGGTTCAAAAACTGGGAGAAGTTTGTCTTCTGGCAAAAAAAAAAAAAAAAAAGGCACAAACACAAAACCTTTGGTAATTCTGTGGATAGTAAAACTTTAATGTTTTTAGATGCAAGAGCAGAAAACAGCTGGACTATGATCACAAAGTCTTGCAGCAGTTTGATTTCCATTCCTTAGAGTATTCCTTTCAGGTGTACTTTGGCAGCATATGAAATTTAGGTCTGACTTCTCTACCTTATTTCTTTTTTTGAGCCTTTTCATTACTTGAAGTCGTTCTTACCAAGAAGTACTAGTGAGAACTCCAGGATTATAAAGGAGGTATTCCTGACTTACCTGCATTATCTACAGTAAATTTTTGCGAGGGGCTAACTTTTCTGTGATTAACTTGACCAGTATTGTCATGGACATTCTGCATTTATGTACCTTCCAGACCTCAGAATTTGTAGAATTTTTCGGTTCCACAGTAGAACAGCTAATACTTTGATATTGCTAGTGTACTGGAAATGCTAAGTTATGGCCTGAACCAGTGATGGAGAACCTGGTGGGAAGGCAGGGCCAACCCAGGGGAGCTCAGATGTAAGCAATGCACCTTAGTGACTGGAAGGGGACCTCATTTAAGGGTTGGTAGTGGAGGTGAGGGTATTTCTTGCTGAAGATTCCTGCCCACCTGAGGCCTTCCAAACATAAGCAGCTTTTTTCCTTCATTTCTGCATCTGTGGTTGCTGCATTTGGGCTCGTTCTCATTTGCTGTAGCCAGAGACTTTGCCACCCTGCTATTATCATCCCATTACAGCCTTACCATGATAAGATAATCAACTAAGAATGGGATGATGTTTTTTCTTGAATAGAACATTGATTTGTGGAATAACCACTGAAATGCATCTACCACATACGGTGTTTATCGTCGCTTTGCTGTAGGCAGTTTCCTACTGGTGTGGTGTAACCATAGCAGAATAAGCCGCAGGTGTCATGCAGAAGTTTTTAATTTTGGGTTGTCTACTGTGTAATGGAAAAGGAAAACTTAGAAGTAATAGATACTAAATGGTGGTAAGAGCAATCTTACCTAACATACTTATTTTTTTTTAACAGAATCTGGTTCTCCAATAACTGCTTCTTGTGTTGGATTGGGGAACTCTACAACACCTCCACCTGGGCAGGCAGGGAAACCAGTGCCAGGATACAATGGTAAGGCTGTGCTAAGTATGTTGCTAGAAAATGATATTGCTTATGTGCATGTGTGAGTGCACTTCAGTTTTCAGACTTCATGGGGAAAGCATGTTACGGTCTTGCCAACAGATTTTCCTCCTTCCTGTAACAGGGAGCTCTGTTTTTTGTCTTGTGAATTATGACTGTACAGAAGAATTCAGAGTAATTCTCCAAATCATTGATCGACTACATGTACTTTCATTATACCAAGGGGATAGCACATATTTCTAAATTGGATAAAACAAAGATAGGAAAAGAATGCTGTGCATTAAGGCTTTGTCTATAATTGCACAAATTAAATGAGAAGCAGCAGTAAAATGTATTGGCACATTCAGAAGAAAAATGTTATTACTAACTATCAGCAGAAGACAAAATGATAACTAGACAAATAATTGCTTTAACTTGCACTCTGAGGGTTCTCTCACATCTATATTACCAATTTTCAGGGCCTAAATAGTTTTGTTTTGAGAGATGTACATTGAATAATTAAGTCTCAGAGACTCAATATTATTTTCTTTTGATACCACAATTTCATATGAGAAGTATCCTGAAGTGCATAAAGAGAATTCTTACTGTCAGGTCGGTGTCTTCCACAGATATGTAACTAGTGAACTTAGAAGCAACTTGTAAAACTTTCTGTTAGAAAACTCAAATTTTCTATTTTAACCTGTTTAATTCTTTTTTTCTTCTTTTTAAATCAAAGCCAGTATACTGCATATATGTACAGGTGTGTGAACTCCGTTTTGAGAGAGATGCTAAGCACGTTATCTTCGAGTAGTTGTTGAGCATATTTATTTCCAGCTGGGAGAAATAGTAGGCTATGAGCGAGCAGTAGAAGGGAGAGCAGAGCATGCATTGTCTGGAAGCTATTTGTATGTAGAGAGTGCAGCTACAGGATTAAGAGTGCAAGAATACTTTCATACCTGGGAATTCTGATGTTAACACAGATTTCAAGAGTTCCTTGAAGTCCAAAAAGTAATTACATTTCTTAAAGATCAAACTAACTGTCTTCCAGAAAGATTGTCGCATCCTTGGGCAGAAAAAGCTTTGCTCCTTTTGGTTCTAATAGATACGAACATTTAAGAAAATAACTACTTTCAGCAGATCTGTGTTTTGGCACTTACAGCATGAAAACAAACAATAGGTTAAAAACAGCATTAAATCAAAGCCATAAATTTAGGTCTAGAGTTGTGATAAATAGGAAGGAGTGAAAGAATGTAATTGCATTACACATGCTAGAAAAAATGTTATGCCAAACAAATGTATGAGGAGAAAGAATATAAAAATGTTTCATGCATTTTTTGAAACATGGCATCAAATGTAAATAAGTAATTCCTTTACACAGAACAGAGGAAATGCCTTGAACATGCAGTGAAAGGGGGAAAAAAATCAAATGAATACTGAATTTCACTGAAGGTTTAGGATAGAACTGTACCATTTTCAGTCATTCGTTTGAAGCCAGTTATGCTCAGTAACGCAGCCATTCATGAAATAGCAGATCTTGAAATTACTGTGTACTGACAGCTGTCACGCACGTCTGTTCTGATGTTGTTTTGGCTGCTGTTACTGTATCAATGAGAAGAGTTCCTTATGCCATTTAGAAGAAAGATTTTGTATTTTTAGAATATACGTGTAACTGCTAGTGATTTTTGGACATGACTAACATTTTGTTTTATTTATGTTTTGATATATGCAGAAAGCTACAAATCTACTTATTTTCTTTTGAAATACGGCCAAATTCATTCAAAGCAGAGTTTATGTTATGGTTTCAAAGTTTTATGTTATGGTTTCAAAATGTAATAGTGCAAATGGCATTTAAATATGAATCAAGATACCATAATAATTTCTAGCTCTGCTGCCTTAAATCTGACATTGAATTGTACTTTCTCTTCAGTGTACCTTTACTTTTTTCAGATAATTTCATAGCATTGTTCACAAGCTGAAGCAAGTCTCACGTTTCGAAGCATTAAGTCTGTTACTCAGTTATTCAGTAATTGAGTAGTAAGCAGTGTAGCATTCTCTTTCTCCAAATTTTTGTACATTGAAATGCATCGTTTGCAAGAAATGGAACAAGTGCTGAAATTTCTACCCTGATAAAATAAACTGTTTATGTTTATTTGATATAATAAAAATAGGAAAATAAGAGGGGGGGAGCACTGAAAAATACAGGGGAGTGTATCACTGTATTCTGAGTCTAAATTCTCCAAATGTAACATTCCCATGGTCTCGTGGCATCTAAAAAGATGTAAGAAAGAAAACTGTGTGTAAAGATTTTAAGTGGATTTTATTTATAACACTCTGTGGCTTTTCATTGAAGTGTTTTTTACATTTCCATTCATCCTTTTGATCTCCCACCCCTGCTACTTGTTCCAGCTCACTGAGTTAGAACTGATGCGACGGACTTGCTTTTGTCCATCTACTAAGCTCTTGCTTTCAGTGACCTCTTCAGTTACTTTAAAAAATACCATCCTCTATGAAGGAGTGGCTTCAGCCAGAAATAGCCAAACATCTGTAATAGTTTAATTTGGGCAGACAGATAAGATATGATAGAACTCATAAAACTCTTAGCAGTGTTTTAGTCACAAGTCTGTCATCCTCTTTTCCTCATTTGCTCTTTAGCTTTTTAATACAGAATGTAAGATTATTTGCATTAATTTAATTCCAGCTGAATGTAGTTTTATTTGCTTGGGCAGGCTTCAAAAAGCATTTTTTAAATCCATGTCAGCCCCATGTGTCAAAACCATTCCTCCCTGTTTCTCCATGGTTAAGTCATTTCAGTTTAATTCCACTCATCTAGGCCAAGTTAATACTGTAGTTGAGAAATACCATAGCCAATCTACCATTCCTTCCTTATGCCTGTGCCTTCAGATAGAATGGGTGGTTGTGATGGATTTTCCCAGATGACTTCACTGAGGAGGCTATTTCAGGTGTTTTTCCTCAGAAAACTACATACTCCATACCGAGATATGATCTGAAGGTGATGGGTCAGTGTCATCCAGGGAAAAGTCTTCTGTTCCAAGGTCTGGATTTTTTGGTGTTCTCTAGTGTTACCTTGCTGCGTGGCTTTCAGTTATGCACAAGTTACTTTGTCTTTGTGCTAGACTAGAGTAACCCTTGTTGGTGAGAGAGCATCTTTCGGAGCCTCCGGAGAGCCTCTGAAAACCAGGCACATAAATTACTGCTAATAACACTTCTCATGTAAGCTAGATGAACCTCCGATAATCTTAGTTATTATTTCTTACTCATGTTATCTGAACACTTTTTTCTCATATTTTTCATGTATCTGAAGGATCCTTCATTACATGCAAGCTTAGATTTTTTGGTATGAAGGAGCCTTTTACTTTCAGTTCTGTATTTTTCCCTTTTTGACTTTGTTCTGTGTCTACTCCCAGAGCACAAGTATTATTTAAAGCTTTTTGTACTTAAGGCTGAATGTTAATAATGTCATGAGGTCATCCAGTATTTTACTCCCAAATTACTTAATAACTTTTGTTGCTTGGTGTATTGTTGTTTCAAGTGTGACATAAGTTGATATTTGTAATGAAAGGCTCTTTCCTCCTCCTAACTTAACAGTTGTTGTCTTCCCATATTACTTTTTTACAGTGATGATTCTGGATGACAATAAGGAACCAGTGAAGGCGAAGACTTTAGGAAATATTGTGGTAAAGTAAGCAAAGTATCTTACAGTTAAGAGAATCTTCCTAGGTGAGATGGTTGTCTTTGACCAAAATTCATATATTCAACAGTACATGAAGTTTTAAGAGTTGAAAAGAAGTCTGTCTCTAATGCTAACTGCAAGCTGCTGTAATGTTATAGTGGTAATTAATCTTGAAAAACTGCAGATGAAATTATGTAGGTGAATGAGTGTGGTTTGTGGGGTTTTTTTTTGTTTTCCTTAAACTACAGCAAAGTTAACCGTTTTCTTAATTGCCAGACTGCTGGCACAGGATTAAGCATTGTTGTGGTTAGCACAATGTTAAATTATTCCCTATACTTCTTTATCTTTCAGTTCAGGGAAATAATAGAGTAGCTGAGATTCACATGCTTTGGTGTACTGGTGTGATACTACCTGCTCTTTCACTGCCTCTTAATCCTCAGTGATGTGCGTTCTTAAAGAGAGAAGGCGTTTTCTGATCTCTGTAAAAACAGCAAGATGTCTCTGAGAGCACTTCGCATGGAACAGACAGTTCCACTGTGGCAGTGTTTGGACAGAATACATACAGGAAAAGATGCCAGCAAAAAAAAAAAAAAAGGCAAGAAGGGGAAGAAAAAAAAAACCAACAAACCGTTATATACATCAGCTATTGATTTATTTTTTTTTTTTAGTACACTTGACCAGAGTCTTGTTAGATGAGTTCCATAAGCTTTACTTCTTTCAAAGTACAACTTTTGTAGGACCTTTTCTTAGATACGGGGGCCTCTGTTTAGATAATGCTGTGAACATCAATTATGTTTCTCTTATCTCACTTTCCACAGTCTCACCGTTTCCAGAACCTTTCCATATGTCTCTAAGGCTCAAAAGGTTATCGCTTTCCACAGCATTTGCCAGCTGTGTATTCTGAATGTTTCCCATGTATTTAAGCAAATGGGATTTTCCTCAACCAGATAATCACAATGTAGGTAGCATGTTAGCTCTGGCCTTCTCTGTTTTCACTCTCAGAAAACACTTAAGTTCTGAAAATACGTAACTACTAGCAGATACAAGTCCCAGGAGAAATGCATTAATCAGCTTGTGTTCTGGTAAAATTAAGGAGAGTAGTGGTAACTCAGATTCTTCGTACTTGCTTAGATGAATGGAAGGAAGTAAAGAGGTCAGCATTAAACCTCAGGGAGCTGAAGTTTTTTCAGAAGCCAGAAACAGTGGGACAGATGTACTGAATATGACGAGAGAAGTTAACTGAGAGTTGAGGCAGTGGCCAGGTGCGCTGGAGATGAGATGCATGTATGCTACGAGCACTGGGGCATGCTGTAGAAGCACAGCACTGAAAATACAGGCTGTCTAGCTTCATGGTGCTTGCTTGGGACCCTGAGTTTCTAAGCTGAAGAGTTCACTCAGCTGTTTTACTGATCTAATGTAACTAGACCAGTGTGGAGACTAGTATCGCAGGAGGTTGTTGTACTGCATGATGCAGATGCATTTTCAGGTGGAAGTCTATGCCCTGCCTAAGTTTGAGCACCTTAGGCCTAGCCACCAGGACTCACAGACATATGTTTAAGCACGCAAACAATTTTTCCTGAATCAACAGACTTAGATTTAGTCATCTTTTTTCTGTGACACCCGTAAGATTGTGCATTCATTCCACTGTGGAGTATGAATAATTTAAATTGCTCAAGCCTTTAATAGACTGTGCTTTGTAGTGTCAGTAATCTAGGTCAGAGTGAAGGGCTATCTTCTGAAGCTCTTGTCTCTTTAGTGCCTTACTATTGCCATCATAAAACTTAGGTTTGTAATCAGTGGATACAGAAAAGTATTTTAAAAGAAAAAGCTGTCACAAGCTTTTAACTAGGGTGGAATAAATCAACTTCCAGATGTGCTTGTGGCTCTTCTGACACAGAGAGCTTAGCTACCTGAAGCTAAATGAAATGAATTCCATCCTTAGCAACTCTGCCAAATGAGCTGAATTAGATCTACAAACAGGTAAATACCATTTCTGAGTTGTAACTATCTTGGTATTTGTGTGCCTGTCAGAAGGGGATATTGCTACATTAGGAGATCCTGTTGGGGCTATTGCCAAACTCTTGAAGTCAGAATTTATCTTCCCTAACACTGTCCTATATTTAACCACTTTTCTTAAGGAATTAAAAATATGTTTATATATATATTTTTTCTTTTATCGTTCTTGGCATGATTTTTGCTGCAGTCATGTAAATCAATAGGGAAGTAGTGAGGAAATATTTTTCTTGTTTTTTTTTTTTTTGTTTTTGTGATACATTGTATTATTTAAGGAAGGCTAATGGTACAGGGTCACTATTATTTTATCATAGCCTTATTTGTTGTAATAGCCATTCTGAAATAAGAGGAAGAGTAAGGGAGAAATTACACTTTAAAAAAAAAAAGTCAGTATGAAACCAGTTTTGAGTAGGTGAATTGCCGCCCTTCTTTTGGTTCCAGTGGTTTTTCTGATGCTCTTTCAAGACAGTAGGACCTCTTCAAATTCATTCTTAACTGTAAAAAAACAAAACAAAAAAGGCAAATGTACTGAGAAGCTCTAGGAGACCAATTCTGGATATTTTATCACTTGCAACGCTTGAACCTACAATCCGTTAACAGAAGTTGGTTTTAGGATATTATGTTATGCAACATGTTAGTATTTTGTTCCAGGTTTCATTCTAATAAGTGACAATTTCTTGGCAGTGTTTAGTCATAAAAATCTGTGGCTGTTAACGTTAATCACATTTTCTGTCTTCTGCTGCATCCAACTGAATTGTTGTTTAGCATTAGAAACTTGTTTTCACTTTCTTTGATTAGTGCTAATTTTCATAATGCCCTCCTGCAAAAGAAGCCTTTCCCCTCTTCATTTCTTCAGCAGACTTGTACTCACACTTAACACAGTGGGGATGATCCCTGTTTCTAGCAGGTTTTGTTTCTCACCTCAGGGTTCTCCCCATGCGTCCTGAAGACAGTGAGGGAGTCAGGCTAGTTTTGGCTATTCCTCTGTCATATACTCAGCAGCAAAATACAGTTTACTGCTTTAGGAAGCAAGAAGCACAAGTGTTTGCTTTATCTACAGCATACATGGGCTGAGAAATATTCTACAGTATTTCTTGGAGAGGAGTATGACCACACAGTGCCTACAGCACAAGCTGTGCAAAAGTGGTATGATGCAGCTCTTGGTTATTTTTAGCCCAGTGTAACTGCTGGTAAGGACTGTTGGGGGCTGCCTGAAGCCTGCAGTGCTCGTAAGTATAGTATTTAAAATGTCTATTCTTGCAATAAAGTCTTAAAAAATGTATCCTGCAAGAGTCAAATAGTTCAGAAAGATAATTCTCATTACTCTATCTCCCTGCTCCAAGTATATTACCTTCTTTACTCATACTCACCTGATATTTTTTTTGTGAAATCATTATCTGTGTGCCCTTTGGAAAGATTTTCTTACTGACAAGAATGTACATAGAGGCTAATTTACCTGGACAGTGCAATAACATTTTGACTTCACAGTTCTTCCAGGATGAAGTAATCAAATGCGGTGTCATAAAATTTATGATGAAAGGAAAAGAGACAATGAAGACTACTGCAGCTTATGAAGATGGTTTTGTATGAAGTGATTTTAAATTTACATTTTTTTGAGCTGGAATCTTTGAACACGAAGGGTAGTTAACCTAGAATTTTTTCTGAAGTGAAAATGATAGCAGCAACGACTTCTATATCCTTTAGCAAGACCAGTCTGAATTATTGGCACACTTCTGCTTGCATTGTTCAAACCCGCCTATAACCTATACACACCTGAAAAATTGTATTTGTGTATGTTTATATGTGTAATCATGATAAGCAGCGAGAACTTTCAATGTTGTCTGAGTTTGTAAGGAATGTTAGCAAAGAGAAATACCATTTAAATTCTAGAGTATTGGGAAACTCTTTTACATTATGAAGATTGTAAACTCATTATGTTTATCTAATGAGACAGTTGTCAGCATTGTCTTGTTAGCTAACATTATTCTTTATGTTCATCCACAGCAGGATGAGGACTACACAGTTCACAGTTTCACAGTTTGTGGTACTGTGTTCAAACTTTATACAGTGTTAACAGAGCAAATAGATGTTCAGTGAAAAGCTTACTCATTTAATTTCTCATAATGCATTTTAAAAAATCAGTATCGCTGTGGAAGTGTGTTACAGCAACAAGCAGCCTGAAGCCAGGAATGTACTCATCGAAATGCACAATAGAAATGTGCTAACCAAAAGAGCTTAAAGGAAAGAGAAAGGAAAAACATAATCTTTCAGAGTACGCTGTGGTACCTCAGTATCCCATTAAAGAAAAAGAATTCTTGATGGGAAACAGTTCATTGTTCTAGCTTGGGATAAGCCCATGGGAAGGGCTACACTTCTTGCTTGTGCTGTTCCCTGCTCCAAGAGGAAATGGAGGCCAGCAGACAATGGCAGTGTTTTTAGATAGTGAAAGAGAAATTCCATCGTAAGTGAAGAGAGGGAGATAGGACCTTACCTGAGAAGGCAGACAGATACTTTTATTGTTAAATTTTATCTAATGATAAAAAATGATGCTCATTATTCTGAAATTTCTTTATATGGATGTAGTAATCATCCGAATTGAAGTATTTGAACACACTGAGAAACATCTGTCTTCCTCATGAGTGATTGTGCTAGAGTGTCTGAAGGTGATTAAGCAATACCTCCATTGCTCGAGTTGTCGTTATTTTTTTGTAGCTTTATTGGCATACTCTACTATTTTGGAAACAGTATTTTAACTTTTCCTATTGATTTTTTTTGTGTAAAATACCCAAATATTACTTAAAGTAGCAGAAAATTAAAGACAGCGTGCATATTCTGGACCAGTCTGCATGGCTGCCCTCAAGGAAGACTGCTGCAGAGAGAGAAGTATTTCTTGTAGAACAGTGTAAAGAAAACGTGTCATCCTGCATAGACCCCTTCAGTACATTTTTGTAATTAGCAACCATACACCTAAGAACTTATTTACTAAGTTTGCTATATTTTAAAATGAAGGACTGTATCCTAGAAAGCAAAAACTTTCTAATTAGGTTCTCGTGTTAGAGTGCATGTACCTCTGAATATGCAAGGTCTTTGGAAGATAGTGGATGAAGCAGGCACTGTGATCCTTTGTTATTCAGTAGGGAAACTGAAGAGGAGCTGATGTCATCTGTGGATATGATATTGGTAAAATAACATGCACTATTTTGCAGTTCTGGTTCTGATGTCTGTGTTGCAAAAGACTACTGAGAAACTGGGTTTTAGAATAGATGTGAATGAGAGTGGTAGAGAGCTTGGCTTAAAGAAATTTACAGTTTAACTTACATAACTACTTGGATATAGTTTGTCCAAGATCTCTCTGCCAACTTGCAAAATGTTTTTTATCGGCTTTGTCTTTTCCCTTTATGCTTTCAGTGTGGGAAAAATTTGTCCAAAATTGAGCTGAATACCTGTGGGTAACATTTGGACTTTTCTACTTTTAACTCTTTCCAGGCACTTCAATAATTTTTAAAATGTTTTTCCTCTTCCTCACTAACCTATAGGGCCTTTTCCTCCTAAATCCACGCTGAAACCAACTACTATCTGTGACCCTTTTCAGCCAAGGGAGTATTTCACGCAGACTGGTAAATGTTCAAGATCCTCTCCTCTTTTTACCCCTTCTTCACCTGTGTTCCAATACTGTTGTTCCTTGTATCTGAAAAAGCTTCAAGATTGGAGATGGTTTTCAAACTTAGAATCCAGGGTTTTTTTGGAAGAGTAATGTTTACGCACAGCATTACATAAATGCTGAGCAATAATATAGCTGCCAGTCAAAATGACTTAGCTCCATTCACAAGCTGAATTTCTGTAACAGTGGCTTAGAGTTGCTTTGGCTGGCTGTAATGAACAGCCTGTAACTGCCATTGTCTACCATAAAATAAAGAAATGTCTTTTCTCTGAATCTCAGACAGGTAGTGTCTCTAATAGTTTTGACTTTCAATTGTACTTTTCAAAATCTGTTTTTCTCTTTAAATGAACTTTTGATTGCTGTTGGTAATTTTTTTCTTTTTCCACCAACAAAAAGTCTTGCATCATTTTGCCAAGTGGCATCCTGAAATCACAGAATCATAGAATTAGCTAGGTTGGAAAAGACCTACAAGATCATCCAGTCCAACCATCCACCTACCACCAATAACCCCACTAAACCATGTCTCTCAGCGCTATATCTAAATGTTTCTTGAACACCTCCAGGGACGGTGACTCAACCACCTCCCTGGGGAGCCCATTCCAGCGCCTGACCATTCTTTCAGAAAAGTAGTACTTGCTAATGTCCAGCCTAAATCTCCCCTGGCGCAACTTGAGGCCATTCCCCCCCCATCCTGTCTCTAGTAATAAGAGAAGAGGCCGACCCCCAGCTCACTACAACGTCCCTTCAGGTAGTTAAAAGGGAGCAATGAGGTCTCCGCTGAGCCTCCTCTTCTCCATACTGAACAATCCCAGCTCCCTCAGCCGCTCCTCATAAGGCCTGTGCTCCAGACCCCTCACCAGCTTCGTCGCTCTCCTCTGAACACACTCCAGGGCGTCAGTGTCTTTCTTGCAGTGAGGGGCCCAAAACTGGACACAGTACTTGAGGTGCAGCCTCACCAGCGCTGAGTACAGAGGGAGAATGACTTCCCTACTCCTACTGGCAACACTGTTTCTGATACAAGCCAGGATGCTATTGGCCTTCTTGGCCACCTGGGCACACTGCTGGCTCATGCTCAGCCAAGCATCGACCAACACGCCCAGGTCCATTTCCTCTACGCAGTCTTCCAGCCACTCTGCCCCAAGCCTGTAGCGTTGCCTGGGGTTATTGTGGCCAAAGTGCAGGACCTGGCACTTGGTCTTGTTGAACCTCATCCCATTGGCTTCAGCCCAGAGATCCAGCCTGTCCAGATCCCTCTGTAGGGCCTTGCTAACCCCAGGCAGATCGACACTTCCTGCCAGCTTGGTGTCATCTGCAAACTTACTGAGGGTGCTCTCAATGCCCTCATCCAGGTCATCAGTAAAGATATTGAAAAGGACAGGCCCCAGCACCGACCCCTGGGGAGTACCACTCGTGACCGGTCGCCAGCTGGATTTAACTCCGTTCATCACCACTCTCTGGGCCTGACCCTCCAGCCAGCTCCTTACCCAGCAAAGAGTGTACCTGTCCAAGCCACAGGCTGCCAGCTTCTCCGGGAGAATACTGTGGGAGACAGTGACATTGTCACAACAGAAATGTTGTGACACGCACAGCCATTTGTTTCTGGGCTAAGTTAGAGGTGTGTTCTGTGCAACGTCAGCCACTGTTGTATGAAAAGCAAATGAACTGTGAAACAATGCTTAAAAAGCGTGTAAGCATGTGCCATGGGTCCATTGCTGGGGAATTATTTTGCGTGAAAGATGGATACGTACAAGATGGTATTTGGGTCTTGCTTGGGAGATAGGCAACATGGAGTCCTCACTACAAATACTGTTTTATAAAAAGCAATGGAGGAGCATTTTCAGATTGTCTGTATTGTGCTGTAGAGATACCTGTGGTAGTCAGTAATTTACTTTTCCTGCTTCTCAGCAGTATGCACTGTGGATGCACTGATCGTTGCAGTTTTCCTTAATATAAACCAAACCAACCAACCAAACGATGGTGATGGGAGCAGGGATTATATTTTTGGTGATATGTTCCCACTTCTTGGTTTAGATTTCTGAATGATTGTAATTACAGAAAGCAAATTGTGCTTTCTCATTTCAGCAATACAATTGTTTCTTCAATACCAACTGAAAACCACTAAACAGAGCAGTGGAGAAATTATTATGGATTTTATCAATATGAATTGTCATTTCTCTCTCATCACAGGGGTGTTTCAGACTGTTAAATAAATTGAAAGTTCAAAATCTGCAATGACTGAGGCTTCTAAGAATTACTATTAACAACCAGGCAACAACCATTGTAACTACCATTCTCTAATGGATATTCTTGAATATGAACAAGAAATTTTTATTTTAAACTTGTATATATACAAACACAGGGATTGTTATCACTTCTCTAATTTCTCTTTTTTTTGAGGCAAATACTCTTGTCATGTTTGTGTATCTCAAGGGTGCTTACTTAAAAGGATGCTTTAAGTAGGCTAGTGCATTTCTGCCAGATGGGCAGAAGCCAACCTGCCCTCCTGAAGCCAGGGTGCCTAACTGGGGAGTGTCTGGCCTTTGTAGCCTTGCCTTAACCATACTTTCAGGGAATGTGACTGTAGGATGTGTTGAGCCAGAACTCTGAGATTCAAGTATTCCTTACAGTAGTATATTCTATTATGCTACTTACACTGAATTAAGCGTAAGATACCTGTGATTGTATAAGTCATGAGTTTGAATCATTGCTATGTGATGTCTCCTTTTCAGTGTAGTTCATACTATTTATACCTTACTTAGATAAAAATATATAATATATAAAATTTATAAAATTTATTTTTACAATTGTAATGTTAGAAATACATCTCACTGAGCTGGAAGTACCTGTTCCTGTGACCTGAACATCACAGAAGACTTGTAATGGTATCAGTGTTGCTGTGCTGCAGAGGAATGTTTCACTGCTGGAGATGTTGCCTTTTGGGGTCATAGAGGCACTGTTTGCATGAAAAATAAAATACCCCTGGATAAAGATTTGCTTGTTAGGAGTGCCGCATATGCATTTTCTAGAAGGCATTTAGAATTTTACCTGTATAAATATGCTTGCTTGCATAATCGTGCTAATACTAGGGTTAAGCTTTATAAAATTTGTGAACACTGTATGTCTGAATAGGTATCTTTCAGGATTAAACACAGTTTACTTGAACTGTCTATAAAAGCTTTGAAGGAGAAAAATGACCACTCCTTTATTTGCTGAGACTTCTGTAGCATCTCCATCTGGCAGATAGTGATGTGAAATATTCTGTCTTCTGTCGCGCCTCTGGCCTTGACTGAAGAGTGGATATATAGTATGCATTGAAAACGCAGCTAATAAATAATTCCAGAAGTTTTAAATTTCACTTCTTCTATATATATTTATATACATATTTATATTAAAAAATCCAGTAATTTTAGAATGTTTTAAAATCGATTTTTTTAACAGTATACTTCAGAGAACTCCTCAAATAACTTTGAGATAATGCACAGCTAAAAGGAAGGAGATATTTTGTTTCAGATTGTTGTGATCAAAGTCAAATTATATCTTTTTACAGAAACTGAAGATCTATGTACCTAATAATTTGTATGCCTGTACATGAGTTTGTATATGTTAAAGAGAGAGATACCTATAATGAAGTTGGTTGAATCATAGCATGTATGCACACATTTCTGACAGATACTTAATTTGTTGAAATGTTGAAAGCTGAATACTGGTGGCATTTATAGTATAGTACATACTGTTTGCTAGACCAAGCATCATTTTGCTGAATGTTAGAGATGCTTCTGCTATCTACAAGTTTTGATTTAGATACAGTTTATTGGTATCCCGTTTATATGTTAAGAGGTTTTTTTAATAATATGTTGATTTTATGCTTTCTCAGGGAATTCTGATATTCTCATCTGAGTATAAAGTATGAACGGAGAGCAGGAGCTATACCTGTTGGATGTGTTTCCAACTATTTTACCGTGATCTTTTCAATTTAAGGTTACCTTTGCCTCCTGGAGCATTCTCGGGACTTTGGGAAAATCAGGAAGCATTCCACCAGCTGTATTTCCAGAAATTTCCAGTAAGAGTTACAAAATGAATTACATGAAACTTTTGGTAATCTTGCAGCACTGAATGACATGGGGTTTTAATTGGATAACATAAAAAAACCCCAAAACTATAATGTCTTATATTAATGGGAGATCTTTGATACGCTTCTTACAGAATTGAGAACATTTCAAGGTAAACATTTCTTCATAGATACTTAATCTGTCTTTTGGGGACACTGAATTTTTTCAGATCTGAAACAAAAAAAGTAAACATCAATTTTCCAAACCTAAAAGTTGTTTTATGTCATTTGTCTAAAAACATTGCCACATTTGCAACCTTAGTCTAGAATAGCTTCAGATATACTTCTGCTGCTGACATACAGCCATTCTAATTTAGTGTCAGTCCAAAATATGCACATATCTGCAATGCATGTAAATACATAGGAGGCTCCTTACTGAATATCTGTGTCAGATGAACTATCTAACTACTTGCTTCCTTTTCACAAAGAAATTAATAGCCTGGTACAGATAGGCTGAATTGAAGGCTTGGTCCAGTAAAAGTAAATGAGTGACCCACGCAGGCAGGTTATTTTTTTTGTGCTGGCATGTTGATGGTATATAGATGGATACAGAAAACAGGAGCATCTTTAGGTTCAATTTGACAACTGTCATTGCATTGTAATAATTCCACTCTTCTTCTGTAGATTCAGGCAGTATCCTTCTCCAGAGTGTCAGGGATAAAAGCAGGCAGAGTGGAAAATGTTAAGGTTTCTGTATTCTATCTTCTGTCTTAATAAAGACTGGAAAAACCTTCTGGAAAGAGAGCTCCAAGGTATATGATGACATAAGAATGGTGAAAAATAACATAGAATTAAATCTTTCAGGCATCAACAGCTTACTTCATTTGACACAATCAGTTTTGTTTGTTGGCTTCATGGGAAATAGATGGCTCTTCCCACTAGTATTTTCTGAGTTTTTTTTGTTCTGGTTGTGTTGTGTTTAGGGATATTATGATACTATGGATGCAGGCTATATGGATGAAGATGGCTATTTGTATGTCCTGTCTCGAGCTGATGATGTGATCAATGTTGCAGGACACAGAATTTCAGCAGGTGCAATTGAAGAGGTGAGCACTTCCTTGGCAGTAAGATAGAAGAGTGAAAGATGCATAAAGTAGGAGACTGAAAATCTCAGACAAATCTCTTTTCTTTCTGCTTTTCTTGATTATATTTGCACTAGTACTTTTAGCAAAAACATTAATTGCTTCAGGTCCTTCCTATTAAGGTTCTTTCCAGGACAATATAAAGCTTTTCATACCATAGGCTTGATAAAATAGGCGTGATTTCACATATGAAGGTAGAGCTAAGGAGCAGTATGGTAGTATGGAAAGCATTCCTGAAAGCTCTAATAACATTTTTACTTGGGAGCACTTTATGCTAATGTAACCTCAGCATGACAAGTCCTTGCATTACCTGCTGCAGTTACTTGAGGAGTAGAAACATTTACTCCTAAAATAAGCTTTCCAGTTGTCATTTTGTTTGTTGTTTTTAATGTTTGGGGTTGTCTGAATTCTTTTAACATAGACTAACATTTGGTGCTTTTTCTTCATTTGAAGAATTTCCTTCTCTGTTCCTTGAGAGTTTTCTTTGTATCAGTCTTACTGTGTGAGAAGTACTAAATGAACAATGGAAATTTCTGATAAATCCTACTGATAAATTAAAAATCATTAATGTAGTAGCCATACAACTCAGAAAGTTGCAAATATTGCAGTTCATATTTCTATCTGGTCTTTTTTAACTTTGTAACATTTCAGCATACTTCAGGTCTTTTTTAACTGCCCTCTTCCAAAGTGCTGTGATTGCTAGTTCCAAACTTCCCTAATGATATATCAGTTGCTTATTCAGGGAGACTAGGAAAAGGTATTCTAGATAAGTACAAGGGACAGTGCATTTTTAAAACTCTGAATTTAACTGTTCACTGCATTGCAAACTAGTTTCTTAGGTTTTGTCTGTTTAGTTTTTTTTTTGTTTTGCTTTGTGATACTGGTTTTAGCAATATGTTAATTATTATATTGTTATGTTTTGGTGACTGCAGTGGTTTGGGGTTTTTTTAAGACTAGATAACTTAAAAAAGTATAGACAAAACTGTGCAGAAGTGAACAAATTCTGATAAAAGCAGGCAGTCCTTCAAAGGATCAGTCAGCCAGGGTTGAACCAGCAGCAGTACTGATACAGGCCTGTGAAGACATGAAGATGGCTTTCAGTCTGCTTAAATCTGTTTCCCTTTGAAGTGAGCTTTTTGTGTTGCTCTGCAACTGTGGGGAATCTCATCCCTGTCCATTACTGCTCTGTTGCTCAAGGGCATGGTTTCCTAGATTCAGGAAGCTGTACAAGGAACTGAATTATCTTCTCATCAGTGTCATCTTTGTATGAAACTGGTCCCCAGATAAGTGGTGGTGTTTTTTTTCCAGTGTTAGAGCTTTCCCCTGAAACAGTGCTTCATCACTACAGAATTCCAGATGTTTGTCTTTTGAACAAAGGTAAAAAATAGCATTGTTAATACATTCACAACAAATTGCTAGTTAAATGGGAAAGCATTAACAAGAACACAATTAGCTTTTCAGTAAGATCTGTAAATACAGAATTGGAGGTTCAATGAATAGTCTTCTAATTAAGTGTCAGTCACCTTGTTGAGCAAGTATATTATTTGCATTTACATTATAGCTGCATTACAAGCTTAACAAGTATATCCTTAGTGCTTTGGCTAAGAATTTCAGCTTCACTATGTTTCAGACAATTAGTTTGTTTATCTGTTAGTATCACAGGAGCTCCATCTTTACTGAGATGCGGTAACTCTGTTAACCTTGCCAGGCACTGAATCTTAGCCACTGTGGTAACCTTAGCTTGTGTTAATCCATTCATCTCCTTTGTCTGTAGATTTGTGATTCCAAACTTGGCTTGACTCTTTTTGAGTTTACCCAAACGAAGTCTTGTCTATCCAGTGCAACAGACTTAAAGTTGAGGAATTCAGCATGAAAAGTTCCCTTTCTGACAGTGAGGTTTCTGACTGCTGCTGCATTAGAAGTCCCTTGTGCCCAGTGATCATATTCAAGAAATGCCCCTTCACTTTATTTTACTTGTAAACAATTTTTAGGTGACTGGTGCTGATTCTGTTCTCCGTTCATCTTTTCAGCCTGTCTTAAAAATTTGATAATTTTTAAATTAGTATTTATACTTCCAGTCATATGAAATTAGCTGTCCCGGTGTCAATGGCATATTGATGGGATTTTTGGATAGACCACTGAAGGAAATTAATGTAGGTCTTACCAGTCTACTTTCATACAATTCACTGAAATGTAGATGAAAAGTAGTTTCATCTTTTTCTTTCTTTCTTAGTTCTGTGGCAATCAAGTTGTTATAGGCAGGGTCAAGAAGTCAGAGTAGAACAAGAATGGGTATCTAAAGCACAAAATTGAATGCTTTATTGAGGTTCTGAATTAGAGGTGTCCCAAGCTCAAAGGTTTGTTATGCAGTGAACTATCAATGGGATCTGGAGTTGCATGAATAAGCTTGGTGCTTTGGAAGAGGATTCACAGTTACTGGTGTCTCAAGTCCAGCTTAGTTAGCCCCAGACTTAGTGATGCACATCTCAATATGCACTGAAACGTCTTGGTGATTTTCTTTCAGAAAGTAAGAACCTCAGCTGACTAATTGAAAACAAAAGAGTAGCTCTCAGTCTTTTTTCTTAAAATAGTTTGAGATATTGATGCCACTGCCTCTCACTTGTGTAACTGCATACATGTGCGGAAGGAAAGAGGAGGCTTTGGTTTAATTCCCTTTGTGAAGTCTGAGACCTCACATTTCCAAGCAGGTCACCTGAACACTAGGCTGGCAGCAAGCTGAGCTAGGGCTTGTATTTGGCTTTAGTTGAAATTACATCTTCGTGAAGCAAAGAATTGAAAAGATACAAGGCATCAGAGAGGATGAGCCAAAGTAAATATGACTCTATAGCCCTTTAATAGGAGGACTCTTGTGGTTTTAGTACTTACCTCCACAGTATCCATTATGTTAGACTAACACCATTTTTTCCAGCAAAAAGCACACTAACAAAAACCTAGATGTGACATTCTTGCTTTCCCAAAACTATAAGGATACACCTTTGCTTTGTTCAAGCCTAGATGATTTCATGATTCTATGATTCTGCATTTGTATCTTGTGCTGCTGTTTTTATTTCTTAAATTTATTTGAAAAACGCACATAAGCACCTGTGAAAGTATTCACACATGCATTTTCAACATGTGTAACTAGAACCCTGAACTGTACTCACTAAATAGTTATTGATGCCAAAATTTAGTCAGTAAGTCGCTTTTTGTGTCCCTCCCTATGGAATTTCTTCACTGAAATATTCAAATTATTATTAATCTAGTTTAGTTCTGTTTTCTGTCCCCCAGTGTGTTCTCCGCCATCATGCTGTAGCAGACTGTGCTGTTGTAGGCCAGGAGGATGCCTTAAAAGGGCACGTTCCCTTTGCGCTGTGCGTGCTGAGAGATGGTGAGAGATTATTCCTACTGGTGTTACTAAAACTTGCAAGAGTCCTAGAATAATTAAAGGACACGAACTTCTTCACTAGATATAAAGACAGAAGAGAAGAAGATTTTGGAAGATATTGTTGAGCAAGTTCGAAATAACATTGGTCCAGTGGCAGCTTTCCAGAAGGGAGTGTTTGTGAAACAGCTACCAAAAACACGTTCTGGCAAGATACCACGTTCAGCTCTTTCTGCACTGGTCAGTGGAAAGCCATATAAAGTAAGTGTGGGCTGTATGCTTTAATGAATATGACACAGGTGCACATCCAAAGACACAGCGTCATGATTTTGATTCTCTAGACCATTCTAGAAGTGGTCCGTGACTTCAGATACTATATTGTATTCTACTCTGTATTACTCAAAGGATTTTCATATTCCAGAGCTTTCCAGATAATCTTCTCATGACTGTTTTTGAAGGCTAGATTTAGAACATTCTGAAATTAAATTCTGTTTTCCTCTTGAAGAACACCAGTCTGTTATTACATGCTTCTGCATATTCTTCCTTTTCAGATAACACCAACCATCGAAGATGCTAGCGTGTTTAAACACATAGAAGAAGTGCTGAAGAAGAATTGAATGGGATAATGGGCTAGTAAAAGCATCTGTTACTGAAATATGCAAAGACTTTCTATTGGGAAATACATATTTTAAAAACTAATAATGATAATGATTGGAACTTGCTGCTTTTTTTAACTGTAGAAATGATACTGTGTTCTTTTACCATATTGTCATAACCAGTGAAGCATGCTGAAGTCTCTGCGTGTTGCCACTGTGTGCTGGATATAAAGATTGCTAAGAATTTTAAATAGAATTCATACATTTCTCTAGCCTTCAAGGGAGTCACTGTGATAGAATCGTGGAATCACGGAACAGCCCAGGTTGGAAGGGACTTTGAAAGATCACCACATCCAACCTTTCATAGGAAAAGGGTACCTAGAAGAGATTATCTAGCACTCTGCTCAGTTGCATCTTGACAGCCTCCAGCAATGCAGATTCTGCAATATCCGTTATTGCATAATGATACCAAAAACTTGAGTTTGACAAAACATCTTTCAGGTAAGACGCAAACTGAAGAGAGCAGTAAGTAGAAATCCTAATGTGAAAGTCATTGCAGACATAATTTGTCTTCACTTAAAAATTATAAGCCTTTTACATTTTTATGAGCTTTAATTTTTTTAAAATTAGTTTTATGGATTCTACCATTTTTTTTTCTAAGACTTCCTGTTATAAATTAGATTCTTCTAAATGCTTTGTTCAATGATTTTTTGAAGTGTCTTTTTTTTTTTTTTTTTAGAGTAATAGGTGATTTCTGACTTTCAAGTCTGTTGAATTAAATCTTGATTTTATCCACGGTAGTGTTGAATGGAAAACATGTATTTTAAATAAATGCAGGCATTTACATTTTGGATTTTTTTTTATAATTTTGTTGTGGTGGTTTTTATTGCTCTTCGAAAAAGGACAACCAGGATGTGCTTTCAGGCATAATTAGATGTTTCAGGCTTTGTGGTGTATACATATATATATATAGCTGAGAAATTTAGCCACTACAGGTAGTAGGCAGCCCCTTTGATGATGACGTAGGTTGTTTCAAAATACTTTGAGGGTTCTCAGCACGCTAGTGGAGGAAGATGCTCTAAATACATTAATTCTCAAGCTGCAGTTTTTAACTGAACAAGAAATGCAAAAATCCTTGTAGAAATACATGAAATATGTGTAAAAACAAATGAAAAGTTTAGAAAAGTTACTCAAATTCAGCATTGCTTTTCAGAGGGATAAACAGTAAACAGCTGCCAAATTCAGAAGCTGTGAGCGTATTTCAAGACTTTTTTTTCCTGTTTTTGTGGAAATCATTCAAGATCAAGACTGAGAAGGAGGAGAGGGGCAGAGTGGTCAGGTGCACTCACTGCTACTGCCCTTCTCATGCAGAGGATTCCAGAAATGCCTAATGATTTCTTTGTCAGCATTTAGAAAACCCAGATATAGAGCAGCAACAATGCACTATGGAAAAATAGGTGTTCCATGGAGCTTCCTTTTGTTTCCCAGAGGAGCCTTTTTTCTGAGCAACTGTGATAGCGGAATGTTTTGCTTATAGGTTTGGGCTTGTGCCTAGCTGGGGAAAGAGGTCGTTATTCTTGTATGTGGGTCTGCTGCTTCCCAGCAATACAGTTATACAATCAGGGATGAACAACTGCATTTAACAAGTGATAGGAGATTACTGTTTCTTCTTAATTTTGTATTTATAGAGAAAAAACACGTGGGTAGATCTGAATGGCCAGGGATTTGGGTGGAAATTGATGTAATTGTTATTCACCACTTACGGATTGGATCCACGTAGACAACTTTTAGCATAGCCATAATTTCTAGCTGTTGGGAGTAGAGCTTTGGCTCACACAGGGGAGACAGGGATGTACTGAGAGTTTCTATATGCTAACCTTAGATCAAAACTGAAGTCATAATAGTACCTTTTTTAAAAAAAAAAAAAAGTTTTTAATTATTCTGGTCTGTCCTTTTCCCCACTATGGATGTAAGTTGGGGTTACTTCTAGGGCAGCATGCCTAGAGCTTCATTTACAAGATCTTGCTCATTCTTTTCCCTAACATACCTCATTTCCCTCCGTGATCCCGCCATGAATTTGTGTGTGGGCTGTGTCAGCATAGGCTGGAAAAGAAATACTGGAAAATCAGAACTGGACTTTAGATAGCAAACTGTATTCAAATGATACTACAACCACTTCCAATGGTGTCTGTGTTGCTTTACCTTGTGACATTCTGGACTAAAGTAACTCGAAGGAGGGCTGATGGAGAAAAATAAGGAACATCAGCAACATCGGTTAAGCCCAGGGAACTGTATATAGAGGAGCCTGTCTCTGTACAGCTGTGTTCTATCCAAAGCCATCCTATCAGCCACATCAGCAAGTTCTGTGCTCCCTCTCGTGGCAGATTCTGACCAGTAAATTCACCATAAATCATACCTGTTAGTGGCAAAATGTGCTTTGGCTTTTTTAACTATGAGAGGTATGTGGCATACAAACTATTTTAATGTGACTATATACCAAGCTTAATAGACTTATAAACACAAATAGCACTGAATTCTTTTTTATTGACATTGGGGGAGAAAAATCTTCACCATCTGATTGACTGAAGTTTGCCAAATGAAAATAGACAAAACAAATGTTTATGTACGTGCAAACATTGCAGATCAAACTGCTAAAAGAAATAACTAAAAGACAGGTCTTGAGCTAAGATCAAGCAGCAGAAAAATAGCAAATAGGTAAATGACTATTAAGTAGGTCTTACTTTGAAACTTCCCATTTAAACAAAGAATAAACAACAATAACACCACCAAATAAAGCCACAGCAGGTAATAGTTGCTCTTCTAAACTTTTATACACTATATATTAATCACTCTGTCTTTCAGTTATTTCCTCTGATAAAACAGACTTCTGAGAAGTCTCAGCAAGGCCATCTTGGCTAAAAGCATAACGTTAGACAGGAGCCTGTCTAATGCCCTGTTGTGATGAAGAAATTGTGGGGTTTAGCTTCTCTTCCATTTTCTTCATGGAATACGTTCGGAAACTTGAGAATCTCATTCTATGCAATTACTAGATTTAATTTTCCAATGCTGGCTGGTGTCTGAAGGTCCTGGAACGAAAAGGTGGCTCTTGGTAAAGCAAGGTTCTTCTTGGTCCGCAGGTAACATAGAAGAAAGTTTTTGGTTTTCATATAAATCATGTTCATTAAATTGCTTTTTTTTCTTTTTTCTTTTTTTTCTGTAAACAGTTCTTCTGGGTTTATGTGTGTGTCTTTAAGAGGTGAGCCATCATGGTGCTTCTCAATAGGTATCTGACATTTCTGTTTTGTCTTTAGAGGTCCATTTTGGCTCCAGTTCCAGGTTATGTCATTCTATTATACAACATCAGAGGCAGGTGTTCAGCTTTAAATATCGACAGATTTTTTCAGTAGGAACATGTTGAAGCTTCTAACTCTGCTAAACATATTTGTTTGACTTTTACAATCCAAAAACTGTAAAAATGGTGGAATGGAAAGATACAAACAGTATTATTGACACTGTATTGTCAAATGTTTGCACTGAGACCCCATGTACCATAGATTTTATTTTTAAAAAATCATATTTATAACCATTTACATAAGACTTACACATTTTAAAAGAAATACATACACATTAAATACGTAGTGTCTAGTATTTTACATTAAAACAGATGGAACGATGTAAAAATGAGTGGCTTCATTTGATAAAAGCTTTGGATGTGTACTACTGCCAAATTTCTGATGACAGAAATGCTGAGAAGAAAGGGGGAGGTTGTTCTGTTTTCTTGTTTTTTTTTCAAGCAATTTAGATTTTTCATTATTAATATTGTTGTCTTAAATTAACCAATATGTGAAAAGAACTTCAGATCTGTTCATCTGATAAACTTTGTGTTCTCTTCCCAATTACCCTGTTCTTGCAGAGAGTTTGAATGCTCTTTTTTCCTAAGTAGTGGTAGTGCACTTCAGGTAAAGTAGAAGAAAGAGATGACATCTAGAGGAAAGAATAAATAAACATTAATTAGCAAGGTTCTTTCATGGTAATCTGGTTTAGGACACAATGGCGCAAGGTAAGCTGTTGCACATTTTACTGAAACTTCTGAGGGAAACATGTACTTGTTCTTTAATTTTAAATCTATAACATAAGTCTGTTAAGCATTTTAGTCTTTTACTAATACACACTAATTGTTGATCAAAACAAACTCCCGTGCGTGCTCACCTTATTGCTGTTTTTTTTGATGTTTTGATTCAGTGTTGGTGGTTGGGGTTCCCTGCTTCTGTAGGCCTTTCACTGTTTGGCACAAGGCTGAACACAGCCTATTAACTGTACGGACTCTTTTCATAGAATCATTAAGGTTGGAAAAGACCTCTGAAATATCTGTTCCAACTATCTACCTACCACCAGTATTGCCCACTAAACCACGTCCCTTTTTCATGTACTCTATGGTTCTCCTTGCTCACTGTGGCTTGACAGCGTTTACCTTTTTGACCCTTGTGATTTCTTTGCTATGGACCAGCTGTTTCCAGATTATCATTCACATCTTTTTGGGACTCTTCCATCTGTCTTTACAAATCCCCTTTGGAATCCTTCACTGATGAAGTTACATAGTTGATTTTACCAAATCCCCTGACATTTTATTAGAAGAAATGTGAAACTGTGGTATGCCCTTCGCACCAGCCTGTGGCAGTGAAACTGTCCCGATTGAGCCTTTGTTTTTTTTCTGACTTATTTCATAAGATGGAAGTGCAGGGAAAGCTGCACAGTGTGACTGCCGAATCCACTGCCTGCGTACCTGCCTTGCAGGTTAGCAGCCACCGCAGCAGGAGCTGCACCATCCCATATGCGCTGTTGAACTTCTGTGCAAGATGAAATGACTTGGCACCAGTAGTCCTAAATGTACTTAAATTCAGGATCTTAAGAGTGTACTCAAACTGGGCCGTGTAGAATATGTTGGTGTTAACTGTTCTGAAAATGTCAGTTCACGTTTTACAGCAACTCATGACGGTGGCTTCAACAAATGTTTAAAAAATACCTGAAATACAAGCTGAAGGCATGAGGATTTAACCCATTGTGAAGAAACACCCAGAGACACTGGAGGACTGTACCTACTTGGTATTGTTGGCATAAACTGTTTTGAAATCCAAGGCTTTGACATGTTTTGTGAGAAATGTGGGTAGCAGAATGCAAGAATTCTGCAGTCTGCTGTCATCACAGAACGTCTCATTTGTTCCACGTGCAACCTATTTACAGCTCTCTTTTTCAGGCTGCTTTTCAATATGCATAGAGCTCTTCACTATTTTAAAAATACACTTGTATTGCTATTGTGCAACAGCTCGTGTGGGTACCCGACTCCTCTGCTGCCTACTTAGAAACAGTCCCATGTGCAAATAGTTCAGTCACTGTAATAGCATGGTTACTGATGTATTTTAGGCAAGGTGTTGCAAGCCTGGGTCTCTGGGACTGACCTAGATCTGAAAAAGTTCAGAAGATATTATAATGAAGGATTTTTGTATGAGCATCGATCAGTTCCTTCCATGAAGAAGCTATGACTCAGGAAACGTGATCGCAGAATTCTGAAAACTCTTCTGCAATCGAAGGAAATCTTTTTCCTGTGTCATTTTTATACAATTGATTGAAATCCAAAATATATTTTACTTGGTGCTGAGTGTCGGTGGCAGTTTGGAATTGCACTGATGAATGGCACGTGTACTGAGTTCTAGCTTACACCATCTTGTTGCTTTTCTGTAAAAGCACTTTGCTGTAAAAACAGCAGTACTTTGGTTCAGTCATCCTTATATAAGAGCCTTTACAACTTAGATCAAAGTTGATATTCTGATAAAGCTCTTGCCTGTTGAAGATTAATGTCTGCTATTCTCAGCACAGCGGACAAGCTACAAGCACCAGTGTGATTTATATCAGTGATACCTGAATCAGGTGAATTTCCTGAACTACTCCTATAGAAATGGAAGTTCATTTGTATAGCTTGTATAACTTTGTAAAAATGTTTTTTTCTCAAAATTTGTAACTCCCACATACGTACAGTGCCAACAAAGCTCCGCTACTTTTCTTCTGTTTGTGGATTACTAGTTTTTAGACAATTACTGAAGAATAAACTGGAAATAAACACCCTGGGAAATCATACGTTAATTTTTATTAACATACCACTTTTCAATTTCTGCCCTTGTTGCAGTCGTCAGACCTCTTGGAAAATATTGCCTCACGTGCCTGGCCTGTTGTTACTGGCCTGCTGGATTGCTTAGCATCCGAACTTCAGCTTAGTGATCTGAATCATACACAGCGATTTAGCGCAGTTCAGAGGCACATAGGCTAAAAGATACGCATCTCTGCTATCACTTTCTGCTTTCACTGAACCCATTTGGGAGTACTGTCATCGATTTTACTGACATAACACCTAGTCCTAATCTGCACATGCATATACTTGATTTATATAGTTTATGTACTCCATAGTCAGCTTTGTAGGACCAGCTGCTAAGGTTGCCAGTTTTAGATAAATAATTAATCTGTGCTTATTTTTCAGTAGCAGCTTGTTTCTTTTTCTGCTAAATGACAATTTTATACACCTACAGTCTCCTGGGATCTATGAAGTATGGCCGATGTCATCAGCAGAATCCTGAGCGATCTGCGTTTCCCACTGGTAACATTTGCTGTTCCTTAGTGGTCTTTGAATATGCCCAGAATTAGTAAAGTCGAGACAGCCCCAAGTCTCTCCTGGCTGAAGATAATTATAAAAAAGGACTTTGTTGACTAAAACTAGGAACAGCAATTCCTTCCTTGCAGATCCTGGCTTGTCTTGTCTTGTCTTGTCTTGCCTATGATGTGTAAGAGCTACTAAAGCATTTTCAGTGCCTTGCTGGGGTTTTGGTGCTGTCCACATGCACTTTCCAACTCCCCTGAGTAACTAAATGGAAAAAAAATGATATGTTACTGAGAAAATATTAGCATGAAATGGTGCCATATTGATGAAAGCGCTCATCATGTTAAGTGTTTTCTTGCAAAACTTGTGAAGGAGCAGTAAACATTTTCTGCAGAACGTTGGCAAGATAATTGTGATTCATAGCCATATTTAAAAAAAGAGGGGTGGTGAGAAATGCAACATGAACTTTGGTATGAGATTTGATGTAAAGCTGCATCCAGCTCAGAGTGTCCTTTCTTTACTGCTGGTCAGTTCTGAATGATTTGGGAACTGGAGAATCTCTGCAGTGGATAATTTTGGAAGATTTTCTGCATAGGGGAAGTTTTGTCCTAGTTTTGTTCAGCTGCCTGATGTTCTAAATGGAGCCATATCTCTCATTAAAATAAAATAAAAAGTAAATCTCTTCAGCTTTACTAGATTTATTTTCCCCTTCTTTCCCCAGATCCTGGTAGAACTACTTCAAATTTGCATGAAGTAAATGCAAATGTGACTTCTGCTCCCCTGTTCTAGCTCAGAGAGCACTCTTCTTATGCTTGGTAAGCCATCACCTGAAGAGAAGTTGTCTGGAAACTGTTGTCTCATCTGCTAAGGTGATACCAGCAGAGAGATCCTGCTGTTTGAGGTGGGGAAGGAGTGGCGCAGCATTTCCAGGACTGAGCTTGAGACCGTTGGTTTGATCAAATGGCCCCCTCAGTGACTCTAAGTTAGGTCCTCTACTCCATGCTGCTGCCTCTTGCTTGGATGGTGCCAAAGAGCAGTGGGTGCAGTGTACGTAAAGAGGTTCCGTGATGGCCCCTTATGAATACTCACAGCAATTCAGTGCTGGCGTCTTTGCTAGGCCTTGTCAGCATGAGTATGTGCGAACTGTTGAGCTGTCTAACCTCTGCAGTCGTGATGAAGCAACTGCAAATTGCAAGAAAAAAAAAAAAAGAAATAAACCAGAACCTCTTTAGAGTCATTAATAAAATAAAGAATTCTGTTTCTCACTGGAATTACGGCTGTTAAATTGCTCAGCGACTTTCTATGACATGATCTGGGCACGCTCTAGAGCCTCTTCATGTCTACTACTGAATCTGTCTTCCTTAAGTAAGCACACCTTAAACTTAATTTCGAATTTATTTTGTTAGAAGTTGTTATAATGTACTTGCCATGATGTTTAAATACCAGAGTGTTCTCAGCACTGGGTGATGATAGGAAGCCAAATCCTGGATGAAGATGTCGGTCACAAAGCCACCTGCATTAGGTCTGCTGGGTTCTGTATTTAGCTCAGTAATAAAGTGTCTGGAAGACCGGAGTTAAATCAGGTGAATCATTAAATTTCTCCTGTGCCTTAGTGCCCCATCTGTAAAATGGGAACAGTATCTTCTGCTTCATAGCGAGGCTAAAAGATGAAGTCTGTAAATGTGTATAAGGGTCTTGGCTACTACAGAAAGTGGAAGTGCCCTGGGAGCTTGCACCATTCTTTGTGCATGGAGTTCAGCCTGGAATGGATTCTTGTTGTACGGTTTCAACATTGCCAAAAAGTGCAGGATAAAAAGCAAAGCGTGCACATGAGCAGTGGAGTCAATGGAATACCGTGATGCAACCAGTAAATTATTCCATCTGTAACTGCAATTATACAGAAATATTTTTAAAAGGTGAGAAACTTTAATGGAATTTAGATGTTTGAATTTTCATCCCAAATTCATTAAAGAATTACAAAATGTAATCATCACAGTGTATTACATTACTGTAAGACAAACCTATTTGTAGACCTAAATTCTCTCATGAGGAAATAAAGAGCACTGCTGGAAGTGGGATAGTACTTCTCTGAACTTCAGACAGGTGTACTCATGTGGTTTTTATTGTCCATGTCCCTGATGGAAGAGCTGCAGTGGGGTTTCCCTTTCCTCCCTGCTTTCTTACAACAATTTAAAAATTTGACTTCTTTATGATCTGCTGCTACTTTTCAAATTATTGCTGAGCTAATGCGTCTTTCAGAAGCAGAAAGGTTTCCAGAGAAAATTCAGACTAGCGTTCAGTAACTGAATTAGTGTCTGAAATTCAGCATTTGTTCACTGCTGGTTGTTACTAATTCTTACCAACTTCAGTTATTGGACGGTTTGAATGTCAGACAGGAAAGTAAAGATCACAGCCCCCTGTAAGCTCATCCTCCAAAATAAACTGCACCTACTGGAGAGGTTTATCAGCTGAAAAAGTTGTTTAGATACTGCATGTAATCTTAGATTGAACATCACCAAATGAATACTTCTCTTTCTGAATGTTTCCTTTGCACTCAGGAGGGCCAGATTTATTTTTAATGAATACAGACGGTCTTAAGCAAACATGAGAAACATCACTAGCATGCCAAGTCAGTGCTCTGCTATTCCCTATTTCCACTGTCCCAGACTCCATTCATCCATCCTATGCTAGCGAGGTGACCTTGGCAGGCATGCACTGAAGTCAGGTTAGCATGCTAGGGGAAGCCTCCTGCTTTCTGTAAGTGTGGAATTGACTTCATACCATCCGTTGCCATTTTCCTGGACTGCCCTGAGGTCGTGGTCAACCTGAAGCCGGCCGGCAGCGTTTCGGAGGAGCCGGGCATCATGCTGATGCCGTGGACTTCGCGGGGGGGGAACTGTCGTCGCCAGGAGGGGCCGCGCCTGAAGTTCTTGTCGTCGCTCTGTCAAGACACAGAGTTGTGTCGGATAAAGCAAAGGGAAGTCTGCCATTGATCACCTGGCTGTCACCTCACCCACTGCCAGATCTGGTCTGCAACAAGTGCCCTGCTTTGCTGTGCTGCGTCTGAGACGCTCTTATAAAAGTAAATCCTTTAGAAATTAATATTAAACGCTAGGGTGGAAAGCTTCCCTTAAGTCGGTGGCTTGACATACTGGAGGGTTCTGCTAAAGCAGAACTTTCTTAGAAGTTAGATCTCTTTCTTACAAGTAAAGTGATTTGTTACTGTATTTGTTACAGTGGTTTGTTACTGCATTGGGAGGCTTATGTAAAGCGTAGTATGGAATTAAAAATTAAAAAATTCATAGGTATCACACATCTTCGTGTATTCCTTAAAATATTTATTCCTCCTTGAACGGTTTTGCACCAGACTCTTACCTTGAGACAAATGTTTTCCATAGGTGGATTTGAGATTCCTAGGTAACTGCCCCAACTCCCACTGTGGGACACATTGTCTTAAAAAAAAACCTGACAGAAATGCACTTTATTCTTTCCTCTTTTTTGTCGTTAAATAAAAGTTTGAAGTGTCCCAAAGAAAAGGTTGCACAGGCCTTTCAGGCCTTTCCCCATTGCCCCATCCACCCTCATCTCACCAACTCCTTTCTACATTTATCCTCCATGGAAAGCATTCATCCTAAGTTCAGAGTGCAGTGCAAACTTTAGTGCCACAAATGCTAAGGATGGATATGTAGCCATACAGCAGTCACTTTAAAAACCTCGATTGGCTTTTCCTAATTTTTTTTTAACACTTGTAACTGACTCTTTTGAACCATATGTGAATTAACATATCTTCATGCATTGCATCCCATTTTTATGTTTTACTGTGATAGTTTATAAATACTGAAAATAAAATTAATTACTTCCTCAAGTCGTCTTTCAGTTCCTAGTGCTAAAAGGTTGTTGTATTCTCTCTCAAGGATCTGCCGTGCCTAGAGATACCAAAGTAAACAATTAAAATGGTTGAAGAGGAATCAATGGCAATCATGGGTACAGCTTAACCAAAAGTAGCACGAGCAGACTTGCCTGGGTGTTTTGTGTTGGAATCTGTAATAATAAAGCTAAACTGCTGTAATCAAAGTTCTCATCCAGTGCTATGAGGGAACCATGTACACCGCTTTCTAGAATATTGTTTGCGTATTCCCGCAGGCCGATAGCTTGTATCCAGCGGATGACACGGTCGTTGCTCCACACCAGCACATCTGTAAGAACATGACACTGGGTCAGGGTCTGGTAATTGGTACCCTCCAAACTGTGCAGGTGCATGCATTCCAACTGGTTTAATTTCTGTATGGGGCATGCCAAGAAACTATTTTAGCACAGCTGGAATGGCTTCAGGAACTCCCACTCAAAACTCAAGGTGTGGGAATAGCTGTGCAGCTTTAGCTGCCTTCCCCTTAAATGGTTGTTCTGAATGGTTTCCAAAGGAAATTGTTTCCCACGTGCCTCCAAAGGGCATTTCCAGAACACTGTTCCTCCCACCTCTTCTAGAGCCCCATTGTCCACTTACCAGCTCTAAGGGAGCCTCTATGGCTCACTGATCGATGAATGCACCTCACTTTGAGACAGATGGACTTAAGGCAAGCAGGCCTGAGATAGTGCGGGGGTGAAATGGACACCTCCCCAAACCCTTTCCAATTCTTAAGCAAGATTTTAGAGCTTTGTCGTGCAGGGGAACAGCACAAATACCCATTCCTTGAGGTTTCACTTGAGTGTCTTGTATCAGACATCTGTGGGCTGGGCCTGCACCTGCCGAAGCTGGCGGAGAATTCACAGTGTCAGAGACAGGAACTATTTTTAGTTCTGAAAGCTGGATTTGCTGTCCAGGTCCATGAAAATTAGAAGGCTAGGGCAACAAAATGAGCTGGGAAGCCATTTTCAAGGATCTCGCTATTGTAAAAAAGAAGTATCCTACCCTGTCCATTAGATTAAAAGAAAGTTACGCTCACTGCTCTTTGCACCCATGAGTGGGAAATGCTGTGCTGCTCTTTGTGTTGTGGTGAGGGATTTTCCTGAAGCCTCGGAAGAGCGGAGCTTTTCCCAGGAGCAGTGTTCTCCATCACATCCCAGACTTTGGTGTCAGGATGGGTTCAACTGCAGCCCAGGAGCGCTGAGCCCAACCTCTGCGTGGTGGTGCCAGCAAGACGCAGGCCGGGGGGTGATGTGATGGCAGTCACCCTGCTCTCAGCTCTGCTGGAGCAACCCCAAGATCCCAGACCAAAATCCAAAACCCCAGATGAGAATCCAGTCACAGCTGCTCTGGCAGACCTGATGCCTCCAGTTCCAAGTCTGGTTTAGTGCATGCCATCACCTGCCCCCGAGCAAAGAAAGACTTTTACCCTTCTAAATTCCCCCAAACACCTTTTTTTTCTTTTCGGTTCTTCCAACAGGCACTGCATTTGAAAGGAGCTAACTGCTGTCACTCTGAGAGCGGGCAATGCTTGAGGAATCAAAGGATTTGCTTTTGGCCTGGGGAGGGTGGGGAGCAACAACCCTAATTGCTGCGTACAAAGGGAGCCGTGCAGTGAGGCTGCAACTGCTCCAGAGAGCATTGCAGAGAAAAATACTTCTAAACCAGCTGCTAAATCCTCTAATGAGGCTGGTTCTGTTAGGAACTGCTCCTATATATACGAATATATTTCAAAAAACTGCCTCGGTGGCCTCCCCCACGGCAACCTCTTTGCAGTGCCCACTGTGAACTAGGAAATCAAGGGCAAAGACTTGTCCAAGTGCTCAGGGTTAGGGCCCTGAGTGCCCACGTGTCCCAGCGCTGCCCCACAAGTCTCAGTGACCCGAGGCTGTTTGGCTTTCTGTGTCCGAGACTTAAAGATGGGTAGGATCTGTGCCCAGTATCCCATTTAGCAAAAGGTAGACATCAAACCGCTGTTCAGAACTGCAGCCCCAATTTAGCAAAGTATTAAACTGTGCCTAATTTAGGGAGAGGTTCTGTGTTCTGCAGACAGCTGGATTTGTGCAAGGTTTATTTAAAGCACATGCTTAAATGCTTTGCTAAGATGGCATGACAAGGGGTCAGTAGTGTGAAGCTTCAAAAGAAACATTCCCAGTATTAATTCCCAGGAACTATCACCTTTTATTTCATGCTGACTCATTTCTCTTCGCTTTTCCAGTTCTTTTCTATCATAATTCAATCTCTTTAAACACATGATTCCATATTGCAAGCTTGTTCTGTTATTTAAAGAGAAACATTTACAGAGTTAATAAAGAAAAATGTGAAGATGGGAACATATTTAGGATGTCTTTCCTGCGTGTCACGAGGTGTTTCATGAGGCCCATGTAACAGGACTTGAGAAAAAGAGGAGAGCAAAATAATTTAAAAAAACTACACAGACTTTAAAAATGAAATGGACAAACCAAAAGGAACATGTTTGAATACATGTTGTAGCATAAGTAACCTAAAACATTAAGAAAAGGTCAGGCCTTGGGAGACCAATTAACTGTTTTGTCAAATCAGTCTTCAAACAGGCGTGTCAGACAGTAAATTTTACTAAATCCACTTCTTGTCACATAAACATCATTTCCCCTGAAGTCAAATGCCTTAATTTCCATATTTCCAATTTAGCTTCCTGGCTACATCCTTAGATAACCCAAGCAAGTGCCAATTTGCTCATTCTATGGGCAGCTTGTTGTATGTGCTGCACACAACAGCTTTTCGTTATTACAAGGACTCAGGATTGCCAATCTTAGTCCAACATTTTCTGATAATTTAATGCCACTAATATATTAACTGTTAGATTATCTGTTATTAATGGCTTTATTTATACATTAATGGTTGCCTGCTTATTGTGAAATTATCTGTACCAGCATCTCAGTTACAAGAGAGCACTGTGATGCAGTTGCTGTTACTGAAGGAGTCAGTCTGTCTGCTCACATTTCTGACACTCGGCACAAACTCTTCTATGAGGTTTTCCAGGCCAGAACTACAAATAGCAAGCACTGTTGCTCTGAGCAGCATGGAGTGCTGCAGCAGACACGAGAGGCCTTGTACATGCAGACATACCGATGGAAGCTGTCCACCATTTTCAAGTGCACACGCAGATCTTTCTTCGTCAGATGATCCAGCATCCTCGCATCGACCAGGCACTCCATGAAGTAACTGCGGTACTGAGGTAAGCCCAGGCTGGGCAGCCATTCGTTACCTATCCACTCGTGGTTCATGTCACCATAGGCCAGGGTCTAAAAGGAAAATCAAAAAGAAAGAAAAGTTGGGGGGGGAAGGTCATTTCATAAGTTTGTTCCGGGTTGCACCACAGACCGAAGACTGTGTATCGATATACTCTGTTTGGTTCCAGCAAGACTTCTTAGCTTAGAAAATCAGTCTAAAGGAAAAACATGCATTGTTTTCATTATTTTGACATTTCATTATCCGGAGTTGTCAGCAACTCTGAAGTATTTGTTACTAAAAGCAATATTTAACATTTTTAATCCTGTTTGCTGTCTTTGCAAAATGTAAACAACTGTTAGAACACAAAGTAATAGTTTCCATTTTGTGTTTTAAACTCATGCCAATACATAAAACAGTCAAAATGTGTTTGTTTCATGGTCTTATGAGCTGTCCATTCAACTTCTGGAATACATACGCCAGGCAGATCCTGCATAATGCTTGGTAACACAAACACGGCTGCAGGGAACCAAATGAAGTTTGTGTCACTCTGGGGGGGGGGCGGGTGTGGAGGCTATGATTTCCCCAATAGAAGCTAATGGCTTTTCTCATTTCATGATTACTTCTGAGAGTAAAGGTTAATTTCAGTTGTCAGCCAAGCTTACAGAGTGGTCTTCAGCAGGTGACAAAATGAGATATTTTCAGCTGTGACCAGCTTAAACCTCAGTGCATTGCGAGCTTGCTCTTTAAAATGGGAGTGAGCCAGATTTCTCCTAGAAACGAGACATGAATCTACTACGTTGTACAGCTGAGATTTCAGGAGGGTGAGGAAAAAGTATCTGAAACAAACACACGTGTTGTGCTATTTTTTATATGGTTTGCATAATTAAGATTAGTTAGGTAACATTACAACCTAACAGAAAAAATAACTCATAAATCACAAGATTCACACCTTCCTAAGAGGATGGTGCTCAGTTCTAAGCATTGTTTCCAAGTCTAACTGTCTTTTTTGGTTTGGTGTGTCTCCTCTCACTGTAGACAAAAGGCTTACAGTGCAGGATGGGTGTACTTTCTGTGGGGGAAAATACAGTGCCCCTATCACTCATTCTTGTGCCATGTTGAAGAGAAGAGGAATGTCATAATAAAGACAGTAAGACTGTGTGAGTGCATTTACTACACAGAGAAGGAAATTTAAGAATATTTGATAGTCCAACTAACACAAAAAATGTTGTTCCTAATTATACAAGACTATTTGTAGACTGATACTTGGGTGTGTTTTATACACTCGTGCCTCTGATTCTTCTAAAAACAGATGGTGTAAGTTTAGAAATGTTGGATCTCAAATTCTTGGCATGTCTCATTGCCTATTCTCAAAACAGAGGAAAATCTTTTCTTGGTTTAGCTGGGAGGTAGAAGCTATCTCTCAAATATAGCCAGCTGGGACTGTTTAGGCTTTCTGTGCCTCTGAATGTGAATTTACCAAGCAAAAATCTTGGTCCTAATTGGATGTGTGAGTACAAGGACCTGACCTAACATGCCTACCACTGTGACCTTACTGGGGACACGAAGGGACGTGACCTAGTGATGGTACTTGATGGTCAGGTTGATGGTTGGATGACTGTGAATGTCTTTTACAACGTAAATGATTCTCCTATATGTGTCTGGATGCAGTGGCACTGCCAAGCGTCCCTATCTGCCGTGATGCAAAATCCTCTCCCATTCTGTGTGTCTCCATGTGGCAGTGATCACCGCACAGGACCTGACTCAGAGCTGGACGTGGGGCCTCCATTCACATCACAACTCCCACACTGCTTCATTTTTTATCAGATACTACACCCGGTGAAACAACAACAACAACAAAAAAACCCTAAACAACCCATCACAGGTAAAGTTAGTACTGTAGAGGGGAGTTTTCGAACATGTAGACTGGAAACAGCTCCCTCATCTCTCATAGCTCCCTCATCTCTCATTCTGAAACTGAGACGTTGCCCTAAGTAAAGGGAGTAAGACTGCGTATGTTTGTGCATATTTTATAATATACAAACTTTTTATAAGGGCATGTAGTGACAGGATGAGGAGAAATGGTTTTAAACTGGAAGAGGGTAGATTTAGACTAGATATTAGGAAGAAATTCTTCACTATGAGGGTGGTGAGACACTGGAACAGGTTGCCCAGTGAGGTTGTGAATGCCCCCTCCCTGGAAGCATTCAAGGCCAGGCTACATGGGGCTCTGAGCAACCTGGTCTAGAGGGAAGTGTCCCTGCCTATAGCAGGGGGTTGGAACTAGATGATCTTAAAGATCCCTTCCAACCCAAACCATTTTGTGATTCTATAACATTCAGAGAACAAAAGTCCTCCAAGCTGAATGCAAGGACACAGCCTACTCTATCAAAATGATTGGTAAATGCTTTCTGCTGGCAGCTGGAGTATCCCAAATGTCCTAATTCCATAGGATATTTTGGGCTGTCAAACTACCTGCATTCTGGGTAGCAAAACACTAGCTGCTATTTATTTGGATGCTTTAATCCTTGATCATCCTTGGGATATTAACAAATCATATTAGTTATGGGCATGTAAAATAAAGGACTGTGTTTAGGCCCTTGAGAACATTATGTTGTATACATCACAGCAATTTCTTTTAAGGAAAATATTTACATATGCATCTGTTTGTGCTTTCCCTAGCAAACTAGATACTGTCACAATACCATTCTCCTCTTTGACTATTGACAAGATGTTAGTTACATTATCGTTAACCTTACATTCAAAAAAATCATGCAAAAATGTCATACCTGGGCCCAGCTGCCTTCTTCAGACTCTTTCTGTGTTATCAGCAGGAAGCAATTAGTAAAGCAGGTAAAAAGACAATAAAAATGAGTTACAAAGAAGGTGTGGCTTTCATGCATATAGCAGTCTTACTACAAATGGAAACATACATGAAAATATGCTGATAAAATATCTGAACTCAAGTTACTGCCAGTGCCTTGAGATAAGCTACCAGAATTGCAACAATTAAAACCATAAAATTGTAGTAGGACAAATCTCCCCGTGTTCGAGATATAAAATCTTTACTGTTTAGTGAAACTCTACAGCATTATCTCAAATACTTTCTATGGTTCATGACCAAAACAATCATTTCCTCTCTGAAATCGGGTGTTAGAAATGCCATTATTTGTTTCTAGTTAGATCTTGCAATGTTCACAATAAAATCTGTGTTCTTGTGAGTGGACTGAAAAGTGCTTTTCACACAGCATTTTTATGGCAAAACTATACTGTTCCTGACAAATTAAACAGGATGAACTCTACCTCGGGTCAGTTGAGCATTGTTATATTTATGTTTACCAACACTACTAAAACTTCAGCAATTTTATTTCACTTAATGAAGTTTCACGTTGGCAGGGAAAAACGCAATGTAGAACTTCAATTCCTGTTTTTAGGTTTGCACAATCTTTGTGATTACAACACAGTTTGAAATTTCTTTTGCTGAGAAACAACAGAATTGCTCTTTCTACTGGCATGCTTGGGAAGCAGCCTGCAGAGGCTGCTTTGAGCACTGTGGTAATCCTTACATGCAAAGGGAAGGACTAACCGTTTTAGCTGGAGCAGCAAGATTTTCCATTTCTTCATGGGTCACCCAAACATTGCCTGAGGGCTATGAGCAGGGCCCGCAGGGAGGCAGGAGGGATCCGCATTAGGTAAGCAGTGGTAAAGAAGAAAGGCAGCACCACTGTAAGTTAACAGCGTATAGCATCACCATCAGCACAACCATCATCTTGCCTCTACCGAGCTGCAGTTAGAGACAACTTGAGACAATTTGGTTTGTGTCTTTGTTAGAGGAGTCCGAACAGACGTGATGGAGTGTTTCAGCTAGGACTGACGGATGAGCACAGCCGCAAAGGAAAGAAGAATTAAAGCTGCATTTCACACTCAAGTAGCAAATACAACCTTTAGGTCATGGATTTATCTGTACGTAAGCTTCATTTCTCAAAGACTTTCCAGACTAAATATTCTGCACACATCACAAGCTCATATTGTAATCTAAATAATGATTGCTTTCCCCACATTCCTGTGAAACAAAAATGTCAAGAGAACATGCTTGTAAGACTATTTTCCTCTTTGCATTGTTTTCATTTAGGTCCTTACAAGAACAATGAGATGAGGCAGGAAAGGGGTGGGAAGCCTGCTGTGCACACAAGGTGGAACGTACTGTGCTTTCTTGGGAGCTGCAGTAAAATAACTCCCTTCCTGAGGAAGAGGGGAAGCAGAAAGACTTGGGATTCAGAAATGCATGGTCGAGGGCAGTGCAGCATTTTGCTGCCAATTACACAAGGAGAAATCAAGAGCAAATTATTCCCAAGCTACTAGCTTGAATGTCCTGTTTTCTTATTTCCTAAGTGACAATTCTCTTGTGCTTTGAAGTAAAAAATATCCAAAATGGATTTTGATATTAAATGCATTTTTAGTAATTCAACATTGTGTTGTGCCTATAATATATACCTACATTAGAATTTGTGACATTGCCATGGTTAGGTTTCTGTGGGGAGAAGGTATCAGATGGGAAACCATAATTTTTGAAAGCATCTTAGCAGTGTGAAGGTGAAAGGCCAACCAATGGAAATATTCAAGTCCTTTTGTCCAGTTTCTCAACTGCTTACATAGCTCAATTGTTCTGGATAAATTGCTAAACCCCTCCAAAGTATCTCAATTCTAATTTCTACCAAAAAATTCTTCAAGAATTCCAGGAAGATTAGAGATTACAAAAGACAATAATAATTATTAATATTATTAGTATCTTATCATTAGAAGTCTGGGCTGCACTAATTAAGTAGTAGCCTTTGTCCTTCACTTCTATGCCATGTTTCCCATCTGATCAAACCTTATTTTTTTTAACTTGTTCGTGTGTTTTCTTTTTTGTTTCAGTCTCTGTTGCCTCTTTCATAGCCATCATCACCAGCCTCTCAGCATCTAAGTCCCATCTCGTTTTCTTGTTTCTTTTTCTCCTCGTCCATCTGGCCTGTTTTTCTTCATTTTCCATTAAAAAGTGTCTTTTACATGAAGCACATACACTTTTGCTCTCCCTCAATGTACTTTCAGGCTCTTTTTAATATGTTCCCCTCTTTTCTTTCATATTTATTGCATCTCTACTTCTTTCTTTCCCATGTGTTCCAGTTCTCCCTTCCATGCTCTGCCCTCATGCCTGCAATCACTGCTTCTCCTAAAACCATGAGGAATCTTCAAGCAGTGAATTCAGAACAGAAAACATTTGAAAGGGTACAAAAAGGGGAAAGGGAACGAGATTCAGAAGAGCTGTATTCCTAAACAACCCCTTCCCCCTCCTGCATTACTCTACCCCACAAATGATAGAAAGGTAAATAACAGAAAAAGAGAAAGACAATCATATTTGGCTGGGATAGTTCACCTGAAGGAAGAGAAGGGCAGAGCTACGGGTAAAATTACAAATAAGATAAATGTATCAGTGATCAATAATCAAGTGAATGATGAACATGTACTTCTCCAAAGGACAGTTCACGCTGACTGGAAACAGTGGGTTACCAGAATCACTCTGCTACTACCAAAGCCTTTCTGCAGCCTTGTGCAGAGTGAAGAGGGAAAGAAGTTATCTGAACAGGACTCACTGTTCTGGATGTTGGAGGTGCTGATGGGCTTGTGAGTGATACCATCTCCTGGATTGCTAATCGGAGTTTTAGGCGATGAAGAGGATTGCTGATTCCAATTTCTCTTTGAATCTCGGTGTCAGACAAAGCAGACATAATGGCTCCACTCTTCACATTGGCACGGCAGGCAGCCACATACCAAGCTGGCATTCCTAGCCAGAGCTGTTGAGACAAAGCTCACGTTTGTTCCAAGCATCACTTCTTTTATCACATTAAATTAATCACTGAGGCACCTATCAACCTGAATAAGCTTAGTAATACTCACAAATTAGTATAATTATCATAGCTTTTATTAAAATGAAATTGTTTCAGGAGTACTGAAATTGCCGTGACTTCACAGGAACTCTTTTTATTGCTTCTGTTGTAGCCAGAAATTTAAAGCAAAGGAATGCTTTGGATTATTTTTAAAGCTATGTTTCTCCATCATCTGGGCTACTTCTTTCCTGTGCCCTTAAGGAAATTGTAGCAAAAGTCAGTATTGCTGGTGGTTTTATAGTCTTATCATGCACAGAAGACCAACTAATAGGAATCAAGTAAGTCATTTTTACCATTTTGTCCTAAACTGGTTTTCATTCTCTTTCCATGTTCGTCCCTATGGTATACTTGTGGGGCACAGTTTATCATTCTTAGCTTGCATTTTCTTGATAGAACTAAGCACAGTACAGGTAACCAACCTAGCGAGGACTGTGCTTACTGCAAATCTAGGAACAAGTTGGTATGGTGGTATCCTGGCTGGAAATACTGGTTAGAAGTCGCAGCAAGATGTGAGCGCAACTACATCACCATGGATTCAGAAGATATGTAATTGCCACTTCAGGTTTTTCTACTTCGGAGACTTACTAGCCTAGGTCAGCAGCAGCCCTGTGTTTCAAAGTGACACGGCCTCCTGGTCCTTTCTTCTAAGAGGTACTCTCTACCTCTTGCAGTCTTTCTTGGGACCTACTCAGTATGAATTCTGCCAGGTCTTCTGAGCTTTCTCATTTTGTGCTGCCTCATTGATATGACTATCAGTGTCTACAATTCTTTGCTCCCAAAGGAGAGAATTCCACAGTAAGGCTACATATACATGGGAAGTTTTTGTCACAGCATGAAATATATCATACTACAGAGAAAAGTGTGAGAAGCATGTAAGCAGCAAATGCCATAACCACTGAGATTCTGAGGACAGCACAATGGAAAACGAAGAGCAGTCTATCTAGGTGCTTAACTCTAGGTGACATTTCAGATTTTTTAGAACATAGGTCTTGCCACTGGGATTGGGAAGGAGAATGCATAATGTGAGATTTCTGCTGGGCAGCAAAATAGTGAATATTCTAGTCTGAACCTGAAAAATATGATCTAATCTCAATTTAGTTGCAATGAAATACAAAGCTTCTTGAAAATAATAAAAAAAAGAAAATTTAGGTAGATTATATGCAGTTGCACTTAAAAAAAGACCCATGTGGAAACTATATGTAGACCTAAAATATATTTAATATTCTCTTTTAATTTGACATTTGATATTATTCTTTTTTGTACATGCACTTGAAAAGAAGGAAAGCGTGAACACTGGGAGTTATTCTCTCTGCAGAATCAGATTCATGTGTTTGCTGCTTATTAGGTAAATTAGTTCTTTAAAAAATTAGGTAAGTTCTTTAACAAACAGCTGTCCCTATCAGAGAATGAAGGTGTAAGAGAACAGTCCCTAAAAGCAGGACACATTCACTGTGCTAGGCAGTGAATCCACAGAGCAAGACAGTTACACTTTCCCAGCGTTAGTTAAGAAAAGTCACAGTTCGTAAAATACATCTCAGCTATGTCTGTGCAACATACGGGTGACCAGAATAAATGCTAATGCTGAGAAGTTGACCCCTGAAAAGTTTGGACATATCACAACTGCAATCACATCCACTACTTTAAATTGGCCCTTTGGCTCCTTGAATATTAATTTCAGTTTTCATTTCCAGGGTCACACATTACATTTTCCCCAGGAGAGTCTGAAATGCACATAGTGTCTATCTGTTGACTGAACGCACTGATGCTCACTGAATAAATTCAACACTTCTGCCTCATATCTTTTTATCATCAGGACACGGTTTGCAATGGATACTGCAACATAAACTTCTGCATGGGCTTTCCTGTGCTACTCTCATCATGTTTGCCAAGAAATTCATAGACATCAATCAGCATCTCTCTGAGACAGTGAGAAGCATATATTTTGCTGCTAAGAATCAAGGCAAAAAAAAAAATAAATCAGAGCTTAAATTACCAGAAATGTCCCTACATTTTACATCACTGTGGAGGACATTAAGGGACAGATTGTTTTCAGTACTTGGAAATGCTTACACATTTGCATGTTCACCTTACCAGTAAATCAGTAAATCAGTTTTTATTGTAATAGTGAATATTTCTGACTGATACAAATCTGGCTACAGAACTGTCAAACTTCCCAGAAAGGTCAGTTGGCAGCCAAATTAACAAATGCTCCTTGTTAGCAGAGTTTGCTTTTCTGGAAGAAAGATATCATCTCATTTTCCAAGGTCATGTCTGAACACTTGAACTGCCTTTCTGTTTTCATTTCATCTTTTTTCATTAGGAACCTTCAAATAAAATGTGAAGTGGAAGTTTTGTAGATGTCAGCTTCTTTCATTCCTCATCTTTACTTATTCCCTGTGCATACTTCTGTTAAAGCTTTGAAGCGGGGCTATTTTTTCTAGTTGCAGGGAAAAGCTCTGCAAATTATGTCTGACGATCAGACATGAGAATAGGTGGGAATACATAGAGACACAGTGCAGACAAAGAACAGTCGCTACTCCTTTAGCCAACAAAGAGCTTGTATCTGCATGGAGCTGGTATAGGCTTGCCATGTAGGAGTGATTGTCTATAATGTATAAGACCATCCTGACGTTTGATCTTCTTGCTCCCTCAAGGTCTGGGTAGGTGTTTTTCAAGTAGTTCCTTCACCTAAAAGCCAAAACTAAAATTCATTTTGTCAAAATTGGTAGAGACTTCTGCTGAATAAATTTCTCTGGATGTATTCCAAAAATTCCATTGAAATAAAGGACAGGCTTCAGCATCTAGACTGGATTTCAGAGATGAAGGAACTGCCTGTCATAGGGATTTCAACCTGCACCTCCCACATCTCAGGTAAAAGTGAATAAGAAACACTTCCCCTTTGGAATGATATCTAGGTAAAGAAGTGGCCTACCAACGTGAGTAACGCTTACTTCCAGCCAGGCGACCACCGTAGGCCCATCCCACTGGGCAAAAGGCAAACCCTTTCTCCGAGCTTCTTCCAGAAGTTCATGTCTAAAAATGAATCAAAAACTGTTAATTATGCAGAGCTGTGTATAAAGACAATACAGATGCAACCATGCCTTATTGTTAAGGGTAACAACAGTGAAGCACAATGACAGGCATAGAAAAGGCACAGAAAATGCAAGGAATATTACAACTCCTTCTCTTGTTTGAACATATTCCTTACTCTATTCCTAACTCTTTTTTTTTTTTTCCTTAGTGAGTTTTGATGTCATTTTGACACCTAACATACAAAAGGTTTCTACTTCTACTGATCTGAAGCAATAAAGAATTGGGGTAATCTCTATAGAAGGACCACCCAGACAACAGAAGATGTTGGGGAACTGGGAAAATTGTGGGATTCCTCCTGAGCCTAGCTTAGCTGCAGTCTGGTCATGACTCAGAATGCCCCCAAACGGCCAGCTTCCAGACCCTAGCTAAGATTGGATGTAATGCAGCAAGATCTGTGGAATCTTTGTGTTTGAAATACTAAACCTTGTTGGACTGGCCATACATAATTTTGTGGACTCTGGAATACAACTGTTTTGCATCTTAAATAAGCCATCCATTGGTTATTATTTTTGTATTGTTTATATACAAAGAAAATCATATTTTTATCATTGTTTTTATGATTATAGAATTTGTCATTATCATATTTTTATGATCGAATTTGCTTTCTCAGTTTTATACATATGCATGGATATACTTCTACCGAACTGAACAGATACCAATCCAACTGCTGCCTCTGCAACTTCTCTGGACTGCAATGAGTGTGTATAAAAAACTGTGGCAAAAGTACCATTCTCAAAGCTTAAAATATACTTCTAGTATAGTAGTGTTAAATATTTTGTAAAGTGTAGGTCTGTCAGCTACACTATCAGGAAAATGCTCTATATTCAATGTGTTCAACCATTTGACCAGTCGTCTGAGTACTACTGTATTAGGAAGCATGAATAAAGGCCCCTCTGTGGTGGTGACATCGCAGAAGCAGTCCTTTTAAAGTTTTTTTTTTCCTGATATTTAACAGCATATTTTCAGAAGCCTCCTACTGAGTGAAACACAAAAAATGCTCTCAGCAACAGGCTGTACTGAAAACCAAATTAGACAGGGTCTATGCTAATGGCAAATTAAAATTTGCTTACATTCCCACCCAACAAGGAAATCTTTGAATTATAGCTCCAATTTTGCTTTGTCCTCTGTTATTACTACAGCCTTTGTGGTTCAGTTATCCCTTGGCAATTCTTCACTGCCTAAGCAGCCTTTCAAGTATATGTACTGCAAAATCACAGCAGATAAAAGCAATTGAGTGATCTTACAAGGAGTGTTGCTTTGGGGATTTTTGCACTGCTAAGGGGCCAGATTGAGACAATTTGGCTTTAGTAAAAACATGGAACTCAAACAGCAATTTTGCAAACATGTTTAAATCCCTCACTCTGAGCATTAATAGAAAGACAACTGCTTTAGTTTCTGTGTTGCTGCTGTGGTAATGCGCGATAATACAGATTCTTGACAGCTTTACTGAAGCTTATCTAGCTTCTCCTCCTACACATCTTTTGCAGCATAGTTCTTTAGCTAATCCATTGCCACTTGGCTGTCTAAAGACATTGAAGAGCTACCCTTGCTTTCTATGACAGCACAATCCTCAGTAAGATGAGGAAGACTTGCTATTTGGGCATACAAATGTCATGTTACGTTCAGTAGCTGGAGAGTCCCATATTCCCAGGAAGACCAGTAGTGTGGGCCAACAGAGGCATACACTCGTTTGCTTAGGAAAGCAGAGCTGAAGGCTGGCCACTATCAGCATATAACCGCATCTCAGATATCTGTAGATGGGGAATTTGGGTTCAGCCTTCCCTGAGAGATAGCTTTGCAGGGTGCTTGTGATGTTGCCTGGCCATCCCTCCAGCACCTCGAGGGGATGGCAGATCTCCTGAGACCAGCAAGGTTGCTAGCTGGCATAGCTGTCCTCAGGTAGAGCCAAGTCTTTGATGCTACCCCCTCCTTATCTGTTTGGGTTCAGTGTTCCAAGGCAAAACACAGACACTGCAAAAGCCCACAGGACTTTCTCCTTCTCCAAAGCCAGCCCAAGCCCAGGGCGCAGCTACTTCTCTCTGGCCTAGAGTCCCTTGGAAGCACCATCATCAGAGGAACCTGATTCTAGATTTTTCCTTGCCTGGTATTTCTCTTTACCCATCACAGCTGAAGGAAGTGGGCTGGCTATCACAATAAATAAATAAATAAGATGGAAATTATGACTTTGAGGGCCATTGGCCACTTGTTTGTGACAGTCTTCTGCTCAGAGCAGGAGAGCAAGGGCATATGGCCTCCAAAAAATGGGGTTCCAGAAGAACTTGTGGCCCATTTCTTCAATTTAGTGTTAAATACCTGTGTGGCCTCAGGAACTGAGGTATTGCAGAAGACGCCTTGTCACTTTAAGATCCCACTTCCATAAAAAAATTTACTTTCTTTATGTTGGAATTATAATGTAGTGTTTCTAGGGAGCTCCCTGTGACTTTGCAGCATCTGAGTTGTCCTGTGGCTTGTTTTGTATAGCTAGCACTACTCAAGTACACCCTTCATGAGTAGGAAAGCACGTCTACTTCACAGGCAGTCTGGTTCACCCAGCTAAAGGAAAATATAGTTGCAGTTATTGATTTTGCCTGAAGAAAATGGGACCAGGCCAGAAATAAGATGCTCTCTATGCTATAGCTAAAAACTACAGTATGAGAAACACATAATTCAAAGGGTCTTGGCTTGCAGAAGAAAAGAGCTTTGGTTTGAAAATATATCTAGTGTAAAGCTGAAATTCTTTACTCAGCCATGCACAGGGAATATAGTCACCATAAAGCCTGTGCCTCACTTTTTTATGCAGAACACTAAAAGGATTTTTGAAATATTTATTTCCCTTGAAAATAACGTTATGCTTCAAACTTGCATTTCCTTCCGTAGGATGTTTCATTTAAACACCTCTCCAATATTAAATATTATTTAAATTGTATTTTACTCTTTTAAAAACAGTATGTTTTGACTACTTTTTCATATATACCAGGAGTTCTGCAAAACCCATACCTACAGTTTCTAAACCAGGAGTTTCCATCTCTTGACTAAGAGATATTCTTTAGTTGCCAGTCATAGCATTCTTTTGATATGAAGTACTACAGGAAGAACTCAGTTCTACCAAAATAAGTTGCAAATCACATGTAGGAAAAAAACCACATATTACTTTGATCAGTAGTACAAATCATAAGAAAAATGAATTGGGTAATCTGCCTATTTTAGAACAGAATCTGAGTATTCTAGCACAGAGTGAAGTGTTTTCAGGATAGTCAGTGGCTTCCTGAGCCACAAAATGGAAGATATCCAGACCTGACTGTGGCACCTGTATTGCCATTTTCCTTACAAAACCAGACAACTGATCACAAGAGGGAGATAAATCACCTCCATAAGCTTGTCACTCCCCCTTCCTTTCACTACAAAAACAAAGATTAGGGACAATGAATAGCATGGTACAGTTTCTCTAATTTTGCAGATGCTTTGTAGGGGAATGTATGGATATTCTCCTAAGACTGACAGTAAAGTACTACATCTTATAGTGTGTCCACTTTGTATTGGTAAGGAGGTAAGGAATTAAAACGTAATTATTTCCATGCACATTTAGTTTCTTGGCAACATATGAAAACAAGTTGATAAGGGAGAATTGACATTAATTAAGCATTACTAGAAATGGTATTATTTTGCAGATGAGGCTTTAAACCACTTCTACTGGAATGAATTCCAAATTAATGCCATATTTTAAAGATAACATTATTATTGTTCAAGAATAAAATCCTTTTCCATTGTGGAAGTAACTGCAATATGCTACTTAAAATAATATATTGTTACCCTGAGCCTGGTTTTGCAAAGTAAGGAAATTACATGAACATTGACTATTTAGCATTTACCCAAAATTTGAGAGATGTTTATATTCATCTGTTTTTTGAGAGTGCATCATAAAGTGGGCTGTCCTCTCTCTCTCTTTTTTTTTTTTTCCAAGACATAAAAGAAAGATGCCACATTGTGTTGCAGAGTTGTGTGGCAGACAAGTGGGCTTGCTTCCCCTGCACTGATTTAATCCTCTCCAGAATTACTTAATTACTTCTTAATACTTTTATGTTGATCCATTTTCTTTAGCATCACTCTTCTGAGCACCAGGTACAACTACACACCACAGCTGAGCACATAACTGTTTTATAACATGAGGACTATGAATGTTGCAACATCCCTCTGGACATGAAAGGTACATGGAAGCAGAGAAAATTCCTGAAATTTTCTATTTCTCATATATTCTTCCATTACACAGGGGTAATCTTCGTTCTGCATCAGCAGCCCTCACCAACTCATCACATAAAACTCAAGGAACTTTATTAAAAATAAGAACGTTCTTCAAATAGAATTTGTGTGGGAAGTTAACAAAATCTTGATTTAGAGCATGTCATTCAATGACAATCAATTTTCTTTATGAAGATGGAGCTTCTCACCATGAGGCAAACAAGAAATATGAGCCTAAAATTTTGGACATATATAATCCAAACACTCCACATAGTATACAAACTAAATCCTAACACTGTCATGAAGAAACTTGAATTTAAAAAGTATTTCAACACAGATCCTCATATTTCTGCAAGTAATAGCACTTACTGTGATAGTTCTAGTAGGTTCACAAGAAAAGTCTTCTGGGATATTATGTTATGCATATTATAATGACTCAGTTAAAACGTAAGCATAAATGTGAGATAAACTGAAAATGAGGCACACCGAAATTGAGACCAAATTATGATAGTAAAATACAAGCAGCATTTATCTAGAAATTTTGGCCAATGGGGGATTTGGATCCTATGAAATGACCTTTACTCATAAAACACTTTCTCAAAAAGACATGTGTAAGAGTTTGCCTTAGCAGACTCTCTTATTATTGTTATAATTGCTACCATCAGTGTTATTATTATGAAAAATACTAAAATATTTAGTTTATAACCAAATATTACACAACTGTTTTCTAGAAGAGAAATACACACAAGATATACTGTTTGTCTGAGTAAGCCTATAATTTTAAGGTAAGATTAAACAGATCTGTCTCTCATCCGTACAGCATTTCCAAAGCTAATCTACTCACGTGCAAGGACACCAAAATTTAGGACCAGAGATTTCTAATGAATTGGCAGTACAAAAGATAAAATTTCCTAAATATTTATAAGAGGCTAGAATCATGTAGCTAGGGTCATCAGATGACAAAATAAGCTGGTTGAGTTTAGCTGCATTTATAGAAATTAATAATTACATTAAATGTCTAAGGCAAATAAGTTTTTTATCTACTTATATTCTGCAGGACTACAAATGTTTTTAAACAATGAAGGAGGAAAAAAAGACTCAGACTTGATATTGCCATATAATACTGACTTAATTTAATCTGAAAGGATGCATCTGACTTCTAAAGACTACACTAGTTAAAAACGGAGTAAAATTTTGTTGCAACTTTTGCTGTCAGGGAACCTGACTTTTAAATCATTTGAATTCCATGTTCTTTTTCATTCTTCCTCCTTTTTGATACTGCGTATAATAGGCAGACAAAACGATGGCAAAATCCAACTTCCATCTTTACAAAAGCTTTTGTATCCATCTTTAAGGAGGTGTCAGCAAAGAATGACTAAGAGATGAAAGCAGGCCTGAATCAAGAAGCAATTAACAAATACAAGGTTTCAAATCTATAAAACAAATTCAATTTTAAGTTTAGCACCATACAGTGCAGATTAGGAAAGCACATTTAACTCTTAGTATTCCATATATGTGTACATAATAACTCTACGCAAGCCAAAGGGCAACATTCTTTATCTGAAGACACGTTAAATTAAGGGATGCATGCTCAGGAATGCTTAATATAGGCCCTAACAAGTTAGACCAACAGAGCGTGACTATGAAAAAAAAAAGAAAACACTTGTGAAATAGACTTGCACAATATATAACCTTGCAATCTTGTATGTAGTGCACTAAATTAGAGATGCACAGAATTCCCAGGTTGATTAAATCTTATCAAATCTAATTTTACAAAGCCATTTCATAATCATGTGTTCTAAATTAATGTGGTAAACCTCCTCTTTTCAAGCTTTTCTGTCTTTCCAGCTTTCAGAAAGTTATAGCTCATACATTCCTTGAATGAAAGAAATTTTCTCCCTAAGCTCTGCAAATAATTCAAGAAGAAATAACATGTATGGTAGATAGAAGAGTAGCTAGGAATTTTAAACTTGATATCAGATTAACAACAACAAAAAAAAAACCCTTAAAAATAAGCTGGTGAAGAAAAGCACAAATGAAATCTTACTGTACTGCTATATAGCATGAGGGCTCAAAAAGAAAAAAGTGTATTTTGGATTACTTAAGTGTTTGGGAGTTTGAGTCCTCTGGGATTTAGTTTAGCAGAATATATGAATAAATGCCTTTATTATTCTAGGCCTTCTCTGCTGTGATTTTTCCACTGACTTAAACTTTAAATGTCTTTATGATTCTGGGCTTGAGACCGCCCAAAGTATGCTTAAAAACTTTTACAGCATTTGCCTACAAATAGTTTCTCCATTATGTTAAGCCTTGCAGGAACAAGTTCTACATTTCTGTATGCTTTCAATACTTCAAAAAGTTTCATTTGGGTCATTTTTCTGCATGAGAATGTTATTTAACAGAAGAAAAAAAAAGAAAGAAAAAGAAAAAAGAAGAGAAAAAGAAAAAGGAAATAAGAACAAAATATAGAATATAAACATGGTGCTGAAAATGAATACGTTCAACAGCCATGATGTTTTAACTTACCCAGATATGCTTTTCATGAGATGAAGAGAGATGAATGGAAAAAAAAAAAAGCACATAAATGTTAATGAATATATAGTAGTTCATAAAGAAATCATATGATAGATAAAATAATAGCATTATCATAATTACCAAAATATTTTAAATGGTCTCTGAATATTTTAAAAAATTTAAATGTTCTTTTGAGGAACAGATGCATTTTTCAAAATGAGATTTTTAATAAACTGATGTTCATTATTTGTTAGGTAGCACTCAGCACAGCAAATCTACAAAACATATTTGTACCAAAGATCTGTAAATATGGTTAATGCAGAATAGATTTTCAACTTAAAGTATGCTGCTCAGTTTTTAATAATTTCATTCTTTTTGTGTAACACAAAAAATCTGAAAATCTTGAACCTGTGGATTTAAGCGAACTACCAAAGAGACACAGTAAAACTAAGAGTGGACTATGAACTAAGGTTTACTTTCCTACATTTACGTTATTAATATATCAACAAAATGTTTTGTAGTAATGATAAATGACCTAGACTTAAGGTTATTTTTTTGAAATAGGCAGAAAATTTCATATACACAGATGACTAACAACTGTAATTAAGCAGTATGTCTATCTGAGCAGTTGTGCTAATGCCAGACTAGCAGTAATACTGGTTTGAGTGTTTTGCTCTCTAGGTAACCTATTTTTGCCAATATAATTGATAACAATACCTGTATGAGAACCCAGGATGCCATCATTGATTATCTAATTTCTTCAACATCCTCTAATTGCTATCATAAAAAGAAAATTATGTGCCCGAATGAAATCCAGATATCTCAGAATTATATTTCTGTTAACCAATGATTTACAGAGATATAAGAGGGTTTCGTAGGTACAGCTATAGAAGAAAACTTTGAAGTGAAATGCCTGTGCTCTGATTAATTGCAAAGATGTTGCATTCATTTCAGTGAGTTTAGGAGGGGGCTGGTTCCAAGATCTTGAATTTTGTTTCTGTGTTTGTGTGAGAGAAGAACAGCTGTGAGAGAGGAGAATAAAAAGTACAATACAGAAAAGTAAATGAAAACAAATGACAAAGTCATACAAAGAAAGTTTAAGAAAGGAAAATTAAGAAATGGGAGTACAGTGAAGGTACTCAATATAAATAAAGGACTAGAAAACTAGTCAAGCAATTACCAAATATGATGGAGGGACCATTAAGATTGAATATGCATTCTCATGGTTTTGGGGTCAAAAACTCCATTATGCTTATTTTCTACTGAGAAAGAAGTACTGACTGACTTAAAATTTTTTGCCTTTCATTTTGGACCTTCCAGAGTCTATCGAACCATCGCTCCTATTTCTTACATCTTCCTCTGAATACTCCTTTGGATATGGGTAGAGAGAAGTATAAAGGATTAATCAGAATGTGATCAGTTTGTTGGCAGCTTTAGTCAGTTGGAAGCTTTCAGCTCCCTCGGCATAACTTAAGGGACCTGAAGACTATTTAACTCTTCCCCATTACAGCAGAGGATCAAGGATCATCTCTTTGTTTCCTGAGTGTCTTGTCCACAGAAAAATAAAATGCTAGAGAAAAAATGGATCTTTAAATTCCAGCTTTTTCATGGGACAACCATTTCATTGCCATTTTATTGAATGAAGAAAACAATTTCTCTTAGATTTATACTAAAGACATGTAGATTTTTTTTCTGCTGCTGTGTTTAATAGATTCTTCCCTTAAATAGTTAATGGGAAATGATATTTGCATCTGCAGAAGATCAGATTTTAGGGAACAGCTGCATGTTTGCGAGTAGATGCTTATATTTGTCAAGAAGTCGCAAATTGCAGTTGATACACCTGTGTGGATAAGGCAGGGATTTGGGCTTTGCCAGATTTTGTTTGAATAGAAAATGTAAATAGCTGAAATGAATTGTATGGAGAAAGAATAAAAAACACTTGACAAAGGGTAACGATATTATTTTTAAAATTAAGTTTTCTTTTAAAAAGAGTTCAATATAGGTATTATAAATAATGTTCATTCAGACACAACACATTGTTTCAGTTTCTTCATCTTTATAACAATATGAGTAAGATTTAATAATCCTTTACACTGATAATGCTACAGCAGGAAATAATTCCCCAAATATAATATCTAATTTAATAGTGATATACAATTTTAACGTTGTGAAAGCTTTCATTGACTATTTCAAAGAATTTTTCATTCAAGTAATGGGTAAAAATCTGTTTGGCAAAAAAAAATAAAAATCATAGTTATGTATAACCCAAGGACTAGAACCCAATCCAGCCATGGCAGAAGCATGGTAGTTACAGCGTACAAACATTGATTACATCAGAACGCTGAATACCAGTCCCTCCTCCACTGGAATGGGAAAACAGAAAATGGTAACACTGAACAGAGTATTGTTTGCTAGAAAGGGAGAAAGTACTAAAGAGCCATCTGAAAAACAACTATATCAGGTAATTTCTCATTGATAAGGAGGGAAGGAAGAAACTAAATACTAAATTTGAATTTTCCTAAAGATTCTGTAAGCAAAAAATAGGGGAAAAAAGGCATTAGAGTGAAAGTATCCTTAAGAGTTACCACTGGAAAATAAATCATGTACGTTTGGGATATAATAGTATTTAATAAGCATTAAGTATTCAAGAACATTAGATGGATGGCACAGAAAAAGACCTAATTAATTCAACCGGATTCATTTTTTTTGAAATGTGTGCAATTAAGAAAGTCATTAGAAACAGCTATTTGTATACTGCAGAGGACAGAAATTACTTGTATTCAAAAATACATTATATCGAGTTCTAATTCCAGTTGTGCATATTAGACCTAATTAAAGTGGCATTGTGTGGATTAAAAAGAATCTAAATGATGGCTACAGAATTTCAAACTTTTATTTCATTAAAAGGCCTACCTTCACATATTTTCAAGTAGCTTACTGACGGGTTAAATTTTCCATAGGCAAATCTAAGCCCCAATATTCTATCTTATCAATTTTATTGTTTGTGTATTCAATATTTTTTGAAAAATATTTAAAAATGAAAAATGTCACAAAGAAGGTCTTAAGCATTATTAGGAATTTATCCAATTTATCAAATGAATTTATTGTAATTTATCAACCCTGATTCTAGTTAGAAAGGAACTCATGCTCTTCTATTAATATGGAAGGTCCTGGTGCTTGATATGTTCATTACTGTAGTCAGTTGAGACTTAATTGCATTGCAATTCTTATAAGCCCATGCATACTGTAGATTTTATTTTACACAGTAACTTTACATACAAGAATTACTGAGGTCTTGATTGTACAGGGCTTCATTCATGAATATATGTATGTATGTGTTCTGGCATACCAAGGCTTTTCTGCAATCTGATTGAAGTTAGGAACTTGCATCTTGCAAACACAACCTCTACCTGTGGAGTAAATTTCCCCCAAACAGGTTCATGGGAAATATTTTGTTGTTTTGATTTTCCTTGGAAGATATAAATCTTACATCTTAAGTTTGTCTTGAAGATGTGGAATTAAAGGATTTGTTATTACACAGACCAAAAAAAAAAAAAAAAAAAAAAAAAAAAAAAAAAAAAAANAAAAAAAAAAAGAAAATTAAGAGATTCTTATCCAGAGTCAAATCAAGCAAATATTGGAGGAAAAACTAAAGTTGAAGGCTCTGCTCTTGACTTATTCTAACATGGCCAGATGGTGCGGTCATGTTATGACACAGTGAGTGAACTCACTGTGGCTATGAAGTAAGTAATGATTGTTATACTAGCATTTATATTAATACGTCTGGAAATTTAGCTGCTGTTGAGCTGGAATCCTGTCAGTATGACCCAGTTAATGGGTAGCTGACTTGCACATAATTTTTCTTCACGAACATAATTTATATTTAGGATTCAGGATAAATGGGAAGGTAATGGCATAGACAAATTTCTAACTGTACTAGAAGCACGCACAAGGTCAAATCTATGTGGCAACCTAGGACTATGTAGGATTTGAATCTCATTCAAACCTTGCCTTATGTTGGCCCTTTTGCACAGGATGAAATAAACATAGCCTTCAATGCTGAGAGCCAGGTTGGCTAGAAGTACAAGCTTACAAGTAACCTTTTCAAAAAATGTAATAATCATTCTGAATTTGATTTAATGATTTCCAGACAAACCTGTAACTAAGCATGGATGCCTGTTATTTTCAGGTCAGGTGGTTTTGTTGTTGTTTTATATTTTAAAATGTTCATTTCCAAGCTACCTTGTTTCTCGTTTCTAAGAAACACTGTACTGTAGAGTACATGTGAAACACCAGCAATAAATGACCAGTCACATACTTTTTTGAAATATAAAGATACATTGCATATTGTTGCAGATCAAATCAAACATTTGAAAAGGAGTTGAATTAGTGGCACTTTGCAATTTGAAAGGCGAAGCAGAACCTCATATGGGTTCTGTGCTACCTAAGACTTACGAAGTTTAATATTAACTAGATTTATCATGTATTTCAGGTCTGAGAGTAAACATTTATGGATGACTGAAGCACCTTAAGCTCATATTTTCAGATTACTTAAGGAATGTGATGGGGTTTAATTAAAAAAAAAAATAAAAATTCTACACAGCTTCCTTAATTTGTCGTTGATGCTTTAGGAGAAAGACTTGTTACAGATACATTGACTATAATATGCAAATATTGACTCAAAAGAGATTTTTGTTTGAGGTCTTTAAATTTAGAATATTGCTGAGGCAAACTGATGATTACATTTTAATGAAGCAGTCAATTGAAACTAAAAGAAATGTAACATCCCAATAACATCTTCTAAGTAAGAAACAAGAAAACTAAAATTTAGGTTAATTACACCATTATCACTAGAGAGGGATTTGGTCTCTGGAAATATCATACTCTCTCAGGAAACTTTTTTCCAAGTGAAATGTATTAATCAGGAATCTAACTGATGCATACAAATCATGCTATAAATAGTATTAACACGCTACAGTGTAACTCCATGAAGCCAAAGCAGGGTCAATGCACCTGCTTGCTTTTGCAGGAGCAGGTGGTCAGGATACATGGGGGCTGTTAGCAACTACTGGCTGCAGCAGCTTATGGATTGAAACATTGTGCTTCTTCATCCTTAAGTTAGGGGACATACTTACTGCACTAATGATAGAGTCGAATATATTCAAAAATGCAAAATTACATGTTTAGCATTTTAAGGCATTTCTCATTTTGGAGTTTTTTTTTTTTAAACAAATACTGTTATTAACATTTTAACAGGAACAGCAGCTATCTAGTCTTTTAATTTATTAACTCAAACCTAACTTCAGAATCTGGTAAATTAAATCATACATCAGATTTATGAAGCTACTGAGTACTTTGAAACTGTTCTAGATGTAGTGAAGAGTCTAATTTCAGTTTCACATCAAGGGCAGAATCCCAGCTTTCCTACACCTATGGGTTCTACCACTGAAGTGAAAGAGAAGTTGACTGAGTTGCGAACACAAATGAAAACCATTTCACATGGGTTCTGTGCATAAGAGAGAAATATAAGTTCAGTACAAGGTATTATTCCTGTTTTCCAGAAAAAGTAACTGGCTCTTGGACCACTGAATTTTTTTCCTAACTAACAAAGCCAGCATAAGTAAAGGTCTTCCAGACCTGTAAATAAGAAAGAAGAAAAACTTCCTTACTTTTAACTATCCTTCTGGTAGGCCTGATTCCTTTGGGACTCTATGTCCTAAACTAAATTAGCCAGAGAAATCCTTAGAAGATGAGGTGCTCTGTATCTCTGTTCCAGCCACTGGAATTTGTAGTCTGTTTAGCAGTAAGAAGGAATCAAACACTCAAGTTTAAATCTTACCGCTATATTGTAAGAGAGCAAAGTGTTCTTACACTCCTCTTATTACTTTTTACAAAGACATAATATACATAACCACCATCCTTAATGTTACTTTCTCATTTGCATTACCCAAATCAGTAATATTACAGCTACTGTATGTAATTGAAAGCTACTTCCAAGGGTAGCTATGCATCATTAAGTGTTGGCAAAATTGAATCTGACCTACTGAGACAAACTTGTCATTCAAATGACTTTTTGGAGTGAGTCAACCAAATACTTTCCAAGGTAAGACATGCAAATACATGACTGCATTCTTTACAAGAAAATGTCAGTTCCCTTCCACCCTGTTGATAAATTAGCACTCAGTGACAATTACAATTCAGCAGAATCCCACATACCTCTCTAACACAAATGTTACATTGTATTTTTCCCATACTACAGTTTCTCTACAACTATACACTATATAATGTTAACATTTCTGCGGTAGTAAATTAAGAGGAATCTTAAAAGCAGTCATAAGGATTATGAAATGAGAAATTATGAACATGGAAAAATCTAAAGTAGTGAAAAAAAATCTTCATGACACAGGTAAATAACATATACTTAGGGTCAACAGTATACAACTCAGACTAGATGAATAGTCACAGCCGAGTGATGGTCATAAAGGAAAGATTCCTTTCCTTCCAGCAGAGAATATTTTGGATACAAGTAATCCATAAAGAACCAAGGGCAGCAGATAAAAGGAAAAACAAACAGAAAGACTTGAAAAGAAGATGGCATGGGAAAGTCTCATTACGTGAGATTAAACAGAAGTCTAATAACAGGTTACTTAAACACCTACGATTTCTAGACTGAAAACTTGGTAGGCACTGTCGTGTATGAAGTAGTATGGGCCAAGTGACAGGCTATCTTATGCAGTTTTAAAAGCTACTAACATATGATCAGGTTTGTCCTTTCAAAATGAACACATTCGTCCCTTTCAATGTGTGCTATCTGCAGTCCCCAGAGCTTGAATATAAATAGAATTGCAAAAAAAACCAAGACTGCTGAACAATCAATTTAATGCTTTCTAGGATTTAATAAAGAGGTGTAGTAATATACCCTATATTTCCATATATTTCTTAATGAATAGTGATTGATAACAGATTTACAAGACTCATCAACCAAAAAATCCCTGTGAATGCTATTCTGAGTTTCTTAATTGAATTTAAAATGACTCTGCCAGCTAGCACAAGGACTACTCCTCTGTCTTTAACTGCTAAGCTCAGGCTAATTTAAACTGAACACTTACATTTGTATGTTGCATGGATATGTGCATTTAAAGGAGCTTGATATGAAAGTAGTTGTTAAAAATATTCTACTTTTATATTTAAATAATAGCTGAAATATATCCTTGGATTGCAACTTCTCTTGAAACTTTGCAAAGGAACATTAAAACACTGAAAGAGACTTGAAAACACCACATGTTTTAAAAATCAGGCTCTCAGAATCCAAATAACAGCACTAAAATTAGTAATTATGGATGAAACATAAACCTGTTTACTAAATTAATTTTCAACCTCACTTTTAAATATCAACTTTTTTTTTTCTCAGACACCCTCTAATTACACTGAAACTGTGATGCTGCCAAGAAGTTTCTTTTGTGGTAAAGCTTTATTTTAACAGTTCTCATTAGTTCCTGGCAGCTGTTGTGAGTCAGTGTACTGGTTTTACAAGTAGGTGAACCATAGACAGTTAAATTATTACATGATTTAGGTGAACAACCAGCGAGGCTGCCATTTGCTGACAGGCAAAAAAAATGCGAAGCTGCTAGGGCTTATGGGGGGCCTTTGACTTCTATAGACAGAAATAATCACTTGTTCAGTGGATAATGTAAACAATTTTTCTCTGTTCAGAAAAATTTATGTAGAGTCATTATAATGTTTCTTTCACTGCCTTCCTATTTTTTCAGAACTGTAGTTACCAAAAGGCACAAAACTAATTGCAAAGGAAAACAGAAATCATCTCTTAATGTTTTACAAATGAAACAATATAGAGCAATTGAAAAAAAAATCCTACATTTTATATGCAGCTTTAAAAACATTTACAGTAGAAAAAATACAGTAAGTGAAGAACTGCCATAGTAGATGGTCATGCCTCTTGTTACACATCTGTATAAAACCAGCACAAAAATTAACATTTGATTCAAGCATGAGACAAAAAAAGTGACATGAGCATGGTACTCACTTTTTCTTTAGTCTTCGGTCTTTTTCCGCTTGGGTTCCAAGTTTGCCTAATCCCAGAGATTCTTGTGCTGCCGCTTCTGTTTCAATATAACCTCCTGTGTTGAAAGAGGAAAAAGAAACACATATTTTCCCATAGCTCTTTCCCAGTTGCTCCCTAAACTCTTCAATCCCCATTCCATCCTCCTTCTAGTCATCTATGGCATCTGGTGTTTGTGGAGAACATCTAATTCTGGCAAGTATTTATTTTTACTACATGAAAAGAAGTAGAAAGAAAAATTGCTTCCTCCTCCTTGTGTTCAGCAGAAATGTTTGAGAAAGCCACCCTGATCTCCTTTGCCTGTTTTCCTCTACCTCCTTAAGGCTCAGTCTCAGGGCTGTAATTGAGCAATGCCAATTTTTAATCTTAGTTGGGAAATGTGTTGATGAAAGTGTCTTATCATGATTGTTCTGATTACTATTACGTTACAGGAAATGCTGGTGCTCATCTCCATTTGGCAGTGGCAACTTTTTATTTTTCAACTAATGAATAGTAAAGACTTAAAGAGCAGACACTGGGATAATTAAGATAGCATAGTGTAAATGAAAAGATTCTTTTCTGATTCATGGATTTTAACCATAAAATAATGTGTAAATGGTACCTAGCGGAATATCACCACAGCCTTTTACAAATCAGATTTACATGCAATTTAATACAGCAGGAGCAAAACCTACTGCTGTGTCATTTTATGACATGAAATTAGGAAAACCCATTTTCAGTCCATTCTTTCAAAGCAGGTGTAGTTCTAACTCTACCACTGGTTAGACAGAGTTTTTCATCAGTAAAGAAGACACTAATTTTCCAGATCTCATGAAGAGAATGACGCCTCCAACCACAAATGCAAAAAACATGAACAATTCTTTGCTTAATCTCATCTGCTTTTCAAAACCCTACATCATATCTTATCAAATTTTTCTTGCTGACTCTGCAGTAACCTTTTAATTTTTGACAAACTGCAGTATCACATCTTTCTGAGAGAGCAGCTCACTAGATGTTGGGTGGAGTGAGAGCAGAACAATGAGAGATTATCCCACACTGCAAAGTATTCTCAGTGGAATGGATTTTATCGCACAATAAACATCAGGGCCTGTGAATGACCCAGGGCACATTGCAGTGGATAGGGTCATTGTGCCTGTCGGTATCTCTGGCATGTAGATGGCCATGATAAACGTTCCTAACCAGTTGCATACATCATGCAGACCACCTTGCTGGGACGGGGCTAAACTTGCCTGTAATTTATTGATTGCCTTAAGGGCTAGAATATTTAAAACATAAAATGGGAAGAACATGTGAATGTCTAGAGTGCTATTCCACAAAAGAGAGAAGATTGGATCAAGTTAAAATTAAATTAAGAAAATGAAATAAGACACTCCCACCCTCTATAATGTTCCTTTCTCCTTCTTCAATAAATAAAAGAAGTCTGGAATAAACTAGTAATATGGAATCTTGATTCTAAGAAAGATACCCTAAGGAATGAAATTTGCCTTTGTACAATGATACAGATGGTTTAACAGAGATGATAAAGATAGAATATTATGAAAATAATTATGAAAAAGGCGATTTTAGCAGTGGGAAAGTAAGTTTCAAAGGTAAAGTTGAGCAAGGAAATATTTTGGGTGATAGCTTGGATCTGAAGAAACTAGATAAAACTTTGGAGGGTTCAGTGTTGCTTCTTTAATGTAAGTATGCATTACACGATTGTAACGATATTATGGAACCAGTTACAGAAGTACTATGTGTACATACAATGTGTAATATTACTGGGATCCTTCATAGCCTACGCATTGACATGAACTTCAAAATTGTTCCTTTAAGCATAACTGTGTGCATGCACAAATATGCATTTAAGACACCACATTAAAGTTTTTCAGGTTCCAAATCATGTTTATAGTCCCTTTAGAATGTCTGTAGAATTCTACAGAATAAAAGGTATTTTTCAAGATTAAAAATATAAGAATTCTGTATCTATATCAAGTAAGAATAAATTTAAGCAAGGAATCAAATAAGATTCTTTTATTGATTTTTGCATCAGAGAATCAGATAATGAAAACCATACAAATATACTAACAGCAGTGGAGTGATGAGAGGATTTACTGTCCAGGTTTCTGTGATGTATTATCTTACTATAAATGGATCTATTAATTAATATTAATTATATAGCTGCATAGATACTGTACCTGTCATGGAACTGATTCAACTACTACTCCTAATAATATATATCCATATACTATATAGTCTTTAAAGTTACTGAATAGAAACTGCCACTCAATATTTTTTGTCTTTTGGTATCTTAAAAATTAAATGAGGAAAAGTATAATTCAGCTGTTCAACAAAGCTTCTTAATCTCCCAAAATATTTTGGTCTTCTTTTCTACTCATTGTAATTTTCTGTATATGAATGTAAACCTAGTTTTCATAATTAAGATGTACATTGCACTGAAATCTTTGCTATTAAGCTAAAGATGACACAAAAATTTCATATAATTGCAAACCTTCACTAATAGCTAATATTAAAATTTCATGAGCTAGTGTTGGGAATTACAAATAGGCTTTAGCCAATTATACATATATCTTATTAATCATTTTGTGTATTATTATGAAATTAATCTATTGCCAGATTACATTGCTCCTGAGACAATCTTAAAAGGTATTATTTTATTTTTGTTCGTACTGAAAATAATTGCAGGGAAGACCAACACATTAATTACATCTTTGTCCTCTGTATTCCTGAGTTACTGCAAAATCATAGATTATTATGCCTAATCCATCAGTATCAATACAATGGGTTTTATGGAATGTATATGTAAATTAATGCCACAATCTAAAGTTATAAAATTCACCATCAGTACAGATGGTGACATGCAGGTGTATTTGAGAGAACTATTTAATGAGATTCTAAAATAAGCTGTGAAGATGATTGAATAAATTAATTTTATTCTTCCCATAATGAGGAAAAAATGAATTTAAATTAATATTAGAAATTAGCTGGTTTTCTTTACAAAACACAAGAGGAAAAAGGTTGGGGTGTAAACAGAGAACACTCAGTCCTTTGATTTTACTCTGATACCTTGATCCCAATATTACCTAACTTTATGCTGTAGTATTTCAGTGGTGGGTTTGTTACTTGTGATGTTAATTGATATTAACATGAACTACGGTGTTCTGTTATTCTGTTATTGGTGGTGGTTGTTTGGTTTTTTTGTTTGTTTGTTTGTTTTTAATTTTTGGCCCATATATCACTTCAGCATTTACAATTACTGAAGACCTTTAAATTATTTATCTATTTATTTATTTTTTAAACAAGTGCTATGTGGTCACCATGGCAGTTAAAATTTAGTGCTTCACAAAACTGTGCTCAGACATCTTCATGTCTAGGAAATTTTACTAATACATATATACCAAATTTATGTTTGTGTTGGCATGTGTATGTATTTAACTGTTTGGGTATGCAGACTATGAGCCTGTGCTGAAAGTTTCATTTTCCATTGTTTTTGCTACCTAAAGGTAGTTAAAGTTATGCCATGAGTGTTTTTTTTTTTTCTGCATGTGGTATGGACATATCCTGTGCAACATTACAGAAGAAAAATTTTGCCAGGCATAAATTAGACGAATATCTTGGAGAGGGAGAAGGTGAAAAGAAATAGAAGGAAAACAAAGCATTGCCAATAGCATAGCTAACTGCAAGAGTATGATGAGGACACCAGTGACAGGTACTGGTAGACATATATTGACATGCTGTAACCTTTCTTGCAAGGATCTTTCATATCAGATATACCCCTTAGAATGGGGCTATACTTAATAGTCTCTTACCTCCTCTTTATTTTGATTATTTGAGAATACACTGTTAGCATTTTTACTGTAATTTAAGAGAGTACTGAAGCACTAGGCTCAGTGAAGAGAATGACTTTTGTAATTTGTTTTAGAAGTCATCTTTCATTCGCGTGTTAAAGTCATAGCAAACCCCTAACATGTAATCTTTGACAGCAACACAGTCTCTAATGTCAAAGTTCCATTGGAGTAAATGGAAAAATAAGCATATTGGAAAACCGAAAAGAACATACTAAAAAAGGAAAAATGACTGTGAAGTGGTGACCATGGCTTGGTACCACTAATTCCTTACTGAGCTGTCCAAGTCGAGCCTTCTCTTTTTTACCAAACAAGCGTCCTATTGAGGACTTGATTCCTTTCTTCTTGGGAGCTTTGTGCAGGGAGTCTTGACTGCTGTTGATACTGCCAAGACCAATACTTTCTGGCTCCAATGAAGCAGGTAAACTACTATAAATGATAATAAAGACATAGAACAGATAATATATTAACATTTTTTATTTTCTTCTGGGAAGCTGTGCAAATAAACTAATTCATTATAATTTAGTAATAACCTTCCTACAAACTGAAACAATTAATCACATCTTGCTCCTTAATTGATTTAGCATTATGTAGAGCAATACAAGGCCAGAAATAAATAATCTCATTAGTTTTCTAAGAACAGTTGATGATAAATACAGGAGTCAGCCTGATACTTGTCTTTCTAGGAAATGCAGGGTCTCTACTTCTAGTAGTGATCAAAACTATACGTTAAAACAGAATTTGTCAGTTTTAGTACTGACAAATACTCTCATGGTTACAAAAGAGACCAAGGTAAAAGGTTCTTTTTTATGGCAGGGGAAGCAATTGCTAAGAAGATATATGAAGAAATCAGGTCATTTTACAGCAAACAAAAGTTCAGTACTGATTCATGTTATGGAAATCTTACCTTCTGGCATCATTGTGGTATGAAGAAGGAAGGGTATGAGTCATTCTGATTGCTCTGGGTGTTGGAGGGGGAGAAGTTTCACATTTGATTGTGGCTTTATCTTCACGTCCATCTTCTTCAACTACTGCAATCTGGGGTAGATACACCATTTAGACACGAACACCTTTTCATAAACTTTTCAGCATATGCTTCAGAAACTTGCCAGCTGAACTGTAGCATGTATGGATTCAAGGGAATTTTTTTGTAAAAAATTTAAGGGTTCTTATTTTTTTAAGAAGACTATTGGGAAAAAAAACAAGACTGGATAAATATGGTAGCTTAAAGTACGTATATGAAAGAACAAGAACTACATTTGAAGAAGAAATTCATTTATTTTATATCAAACAGGTTGATCCAGTAAAGGTCTAAACTGGAAAATAACCTTATGCATGAGCAAGCCTCTTGCATTAAACAGGATTATTCATTAAATAAAATTATCAGGGAAGGTGGAAGGTAAATACAGACAAAAACAAGATCAATCCCTCTGTAGCTTGTTAGCAGATTGGTCAGAGTAGTTGAAAATAAGCATGGAAAAAAAGGGAGTTTTGTCACAACTTAGAATAATTTAAATTGAAGATTGTCTCTTCTCATGTAAAGATAAATCCCATATTCAGCGATAATTCTGCAAATAACTTCATATTGCTCCACAAGATTTCAAGCAATCTGACTCTGGTTTCTCCTAAAAATGGCCAAAATACATTTGAAGCCAATTCTTGTGCCCACACTTTGTTTTTAACTGTGCTCCTTTTAAGCATGCACTAGAGAGGCTACTCCAGCGTATCACCTGTGGGCCTTGATTCTTGGAGTAGCAGTGACTGCTGCACACCTCTTCAGGTAAATTTAAAAGTATTATGTTTGAGGATTGCATGACAAGGAGTGAAGAGTGTGCAGTGGGTGAGAAGGAACCTGGTTATTTAAGCAGCAGAGAAATATGGTAAATGCACTCTCCCAAAATTAAAAAAGCTAGTATCTTACCTTTCTCCGATGTTTCCTTAGATCACTTGGCTTAAATTGGTAACAAAAGAAGCAACAACAACAAAGAACAATTAATAAATCTTATATGAGCATAACAATGCCGTACAATCTTTCTTCTAACATCTAGAATTTAATACTACCCATATACTGAACATACAAGTAAATATGTTATAACACTTTACAAATACACTGTCTCTGAAAGCAGTTACTTTTTCTAATGTTACAATTCCCTTCATTTCCATAAACTTAGCAAAGAATAGGACATTAAAAATTTACGACACCATTTTTTAGAATGTTTTCATACAAAACCTTTCACTAAGCCTGTCCTCCAAGAGGGATATATTTGTAGTTTTATGAAATATTACAAAATAATCAGTGTTTCACCACATATAAACATAAAATATCATAAGCAAATACAGCATCTGAGAAAGGGGTGATGCTCTCCTGTTACTCTGCCTTACCGAGTCAATGAATACAAATTCATCCACCTTCTGTACTGCAGCATTATTTGGCAGTAGACAGTTGCTAGAATGCGCCACGTTCAACTCTGTTTTTTCCTTTTTTTTTTCCCCCCCCACAGATGTCTCACTCATACAGAGATGAAGAAGATGCAGAATGTATTCACTGCGTAGACCTGGGCTGCAGAAACTCCAGGGATACTGGTCCTCCAACTAACTCCTACAGGACCATTTCGTAACTTGGGCTCTAGAGATCAGACCTCTACATAGCTCTTCCCAACTCAGTGTTCTCACTCAGAGGATGTCTGACAGCACGTTGTGTCTGTCTCCAGCCAGGAAGGATAAGGAGATATTTAACATTCAACTCCTGCTAATACTGCTCATGGGGAGTGTCTTGAAATGATCACAGTATGTGCTAGAGAGGGTGAGTGAATCAAGGTTGTGAGGCACTACTTCTATGGCTCCTGATACATTAAGAGTTTTGCTGAAACTCATAGACATATCCATCCGAGCTTTAGCACAGCTGCATCTGGATGCCACAGACGAACCATTCATACAGTCAGAAGATGTTACTAGAAATATCACATCCAAAATTATCATCACAGAGTCTCTTACCAGCGTCATAACCCCCATTCTATCCATCTCCCTGGCAGGACTGCGAGGGGTGAGTTTAGGAGTTGAGTGACCGCTGGGAGGAGAAGAGCTTGCAAGTGATGATGCTGTCACTGAGCCAGTAATGGATGTACCTTGATGGACTCTGGCTAGATTTAAGCCTTCCAGACTCACGCTGGCCACTCTGTTCTCTATCTCTTCAGCACGCAGTTCTGTTGATTCTTTTTCTTCTTGGATTAACCTTATAAAATTAAAGGACATGGTTGGATTTAGGCCAGCATTAGTACTCTGAAAGCATGTGGAGGTTCTGAAATAAAAGTTTTCTTCCTTGGTACTTATCATTCTCTCATTTTTGCACACAGACACACATTGGCACAAAATAAATAATTACACAAGGTTACTTATGCTCACTGCTAACTGTATTTTTAATTTCTCATTGCAATTTCTCCCTTTGTCTCTGTGTACCCAAAACTAAATGTAAAAAAATCTTTCAAAAGAAAAAGAAAGCAAACATGAGTTTCACAGATCAACTCCAAAATAATACTATTATAGGGTATTTTTAATCACCAGAATTATAAAATCCTTTCTCTTATTCTTCCAACCTCAAAAGCTGTATGAAGAATCTGCCTAACAACAAGAATTTATGTATGATATTTCAGGAAGATTGGTTTCTTTACATAGCAGAAAGGGGGAGAGGGAGAGTGAACAATCCGATTTACCAGAGGAAAATAATTCCAGTCTTAAGTTGGATCCAGTTGACTTTATTTTGCTAAACCATAAAGAAAAATTTAAGATCAAATGCAATTGTGCCTTTGAGAAGGGAATTGCTAAGATAATCTATATTAATAAATCAAGAGAACATGCAGAACAATTTGTCTGTTTCATCCCTACAAATTGATGAAAAGATGACAGCTGTTTCTAAAGCATTACGTTTTTAAGTGAATTTCATTAAAAGAGCTCTCATTGGCAATGAATATTAGTTTCTTAGACATGCATAGCTTCAATAGAATGTTTCCATTGTGTTATTTTGCTTTTGATAAAATATATGAAGAATAAAGGACTTATTTGTACATGTCTTGACCACAAACTCAAATCAAAAGGAATCTTTTCTTTGCAAAGAGGAGGAAAATGGAGGAGGGATCATAGTAAAATGACAGAATATGAAGCTTGGAAAGTCTGAATCTGTGAACCAGGCAACAGGTTTTTTTTTTTTTTTTTTTTTTTTAATTGAAATGGAGAAAGTACAACAAATTAAAATGAAATACTTTGAAAATAGAAACCTAAAAGTCCCTGTGCTGTGATAGATTTTCTTCCTTAAAATCCATTTCAAAGTGTCTACAGAATATATACTGTTCTTTCTGTAATGAGAAATCTAAGAAACTCAAAGGCAAATAACATTTTGAGAGGGACTCAGAACAAATCTTCATTTTGTAATCAAAATACCTAAATTATGAATAACCTTGTATAACACAACCAAGTAAAAACTAATTTTTAATCTCCTGATATCTCCCAATCATTTGATAAACCTGCTTTTGTCAAGAAAAAAAGACTAAAAAAAAGTGTGAAATGCAATACAGTTTACAATGACTATCCTTACAGGACTATTTCATTCTGAAACACTAAAATCAAAACATAACAAAATGAATTATCTGGATTTTAATAATATTGGTGATGGTAAATAAAAGCCTATATCTGAGTATAAGAGTATTAGTAGGGGAAATAAACTTTTCTCATATCACCTCCAGCAAAAATGACTACATACAATGTGTCCTCTTTTTATTTCCTTTCATGACATAAAACAATGCCTACTACCTAACTCAAGATCCTCAGTTTAGTAAAAGAATGCTCTGATTCAAGATGGCACAAGTAATAACGCATTACGTCACCTTCAGGTACAATTCCTTTTCAAAACATTTTACTGTGTTATAAATTACTTGTTAAATTGTTAAAATGCTAGTATTTTTAAAACAAATACATTTATTGAATTGACAGCTTCCTGAATTGGTCACACTGCAGATTTCTTTGTAATAACAGAAAATACTGATGGATTTCTCTATTACATACTCAAAATACACTGTTTTCAGGAGCACTGTCCTCCCTGCAACAAAATTTCACTTTGCCTTTCTATCTTGATATACACAATAAGGGGTAAAATCCCACATGAATGAAGAAATTCTGGAAGTATTAAAAACCAAAAGCTACAGATATACAATAAAAGGTCTCCCCTGTATTGGAAAAGTTATCCATACTATACTATATTTCAATAGAATTCTCCTTCTAAAATTGCCTTGCAAAGAAAGATTGAGAGCTGGAAAAAGTAATCTGGTTTCGATTATATTTATAAACATACTCTTTCTGTCCATAGAATTACCAGAAGTGACTGGTCTTCTAGAGAAATGAAAGGATGTTTTTGACACACCAACTTATTAAAAAGTTACTCTTCGTGAAAAACATGTAAGAATGTTTTCAGCCTAAAACATGATTTATAAAAATCCCTTAAATAAATTACGTTATTGGATTCTCTATCATTCCATTAAATTTGCATAAAAATTAGCAAGCTACAATCATTTCACTACCTATTTTCCAGCACTATAACCAATCAGGAGCATGGAAAAAAAATAACGTTCTGTTGTTCCATAGAAAATCAAAACCATGTCTTGGAAAGCATGGCTTATATGAAATGTAACATAGGAATAATTACCAGAACAAAACATGAACAGGACATGAAATAAAGTATTTCAGGTTGGAGGTAATTAGCAAGCAGATATTTAAGCAGAACAGGAGGAAAGATCTTAAAAAGATTATGAATAGAATTTTGTCGAATTTGCCATGTATTAGCAATCTCTAATGTTTTTCCATTTAGTTGCCCAGCAGTTCTTTACATGAAACATTTACCTGAAAATAAACTATTTTTTCCCTACTATCAGGAAATACAAAAATCAATGTTATGTTCACACAATACTTACATATGAAAATCAGATACATTATCAATCCTTTAAATATGCAAGTGGTTTCTTAATTGTTATGAATGGCATCTGAACTCACGCACTGAAGGGAGCTTAAAGCTGTAATCAAGAAACACACCACAGCTGGTTCAAGGCTACATACCTGATTTCTTTATTGATTGCATCTAGCTGCTCCTGAAGCATCATGGCCAGTGTCTGGGCATCAGAATGGCCACTTGGTGACAGGAGGTCCATGGAGCTGAAAAGTGTTTCTCTATCATCATCATCAATGTCAGACATCTCAGTGTCACTTTCAAATGGATGGCTGCTCAAAACCCCAATCTGCTGCGTCCTATTCCACTCATGATCTCCAAGTGATTTTACCTAAGCAGGAATTAGCATACATACGGCTTATTCCATGGAAAGCAGTTGCAAAGTTGAAGTATAAAATGGAGAAGGAAAGTAACTAACATTTAAGAATACTTATTCAATAATTAATTCTCCATTAATACTTGCAATGTTACAGCAGGAAGGCATTTGACTGGCATTGTGGAGGATGTCAAGGTATTTTCACATTATTTCTAATCCTGTGTAAAATTAACTGTTAGGAAAATTTGTGAAGATAATGAAAAAAGACAAATAGTCAAGTATGCTTGACCTTTGGTGTCTGATCTTCAATGTTTTCTGCCTTCATTTTAGTACAACAGTACTCTTATCTATGTATAAATAGAAAAAAACCACACTTGGGTGTTTGTACTTAGTCATTTATTCAGTTTTCTAGAAATATACAAGCCTTAAGTGTAACAGCCCGAAAAACATTCTCTTTTTAGGGAATATAAGAAAATAAATTGGGGATTAACCTTTGGTTCATCTCTGCGTACTCCCATACGTCCCCTTCTAGGTCGCCTTATCACTTTTGTTGACCGATAGTCAGACTGGCTATCCACCAGTGAGCCCACAGAATACCTCAACTCTGCTGATGAGTCAAGGTGAGGCCTGAAAAAAGAGTCAAAGAAATAGAATGAGTGACTAATAGTAGTAGCAATAATAATAACGAAAACAACAGCAATCCAACGACCTTCACTCTAGGAACTCACATTTGTTTGTTTTTTTCTTAACAAACAAACAGATTATTATGTCTCACAGAATAAATGACAAAAATGTCACCAAAAAAGTGAAAATTTGAAATCATATTACAAAATTAAGGGGTAAAACAATACCAACAAAAATGCTCTGATTTTTCAAAATGAAGGACTTGGTATAGTAAAACTTGCAGTCCAGAACTCCAACATGAAAAAACAAGCAGAGTTCAGGACAAGATAATTAGCATAGCTGGCTGCTGAATAAATTGTTCAAGAGTGAGTGTATCTATAACACATTTTTACAGTTCTGCATCATGAAAATATTAGAAAACTGCCCTATGATAAATAGCATAGTTTATGATTGATTCATGTTTATTTGATTATATTTTTGAGAGATTTAACTAGTGAGAAATATAAAATCTAAGAACAAGTGCCTACAATTTTCCATAAAAATACATTCAGGACATGACTTATAGCTTTGAATACAGAAGCTTTCTCTACAGCAAGAAGAATGGCCCGTACTCCAGAAAGACTATGGAATAATGATGGTTTGATTCCCAGTTTTTACTGTAGTCTTGTTAAGTGGTGAGGCACATAATTGATGAATTGAGCATATGGTTTCATGGCTGCAGACAATGGTAACTGGCCTTTCTGTCCTTGATGTAAGAGCAGCAGCAAAAATTCTCTGCATGGTGCCATTAGAGGCATCCTGTATAGAAGAGGTGGTAGAGCCAAGGCTCTGTGCACTGTTTGATCATTCAACCTCGGCAGTGGAGATCTGACCAATTTCTAGTGGATAACACACAACCAATCTCCACATAAAAATATATGAATAACATAATTATAGTAGAAAAATGAAATGTAACACTGTACTAAATGAACTAAGTTTTATAATGACTCCTGTATTATGTTTGACACTTTACTATCCATAAGAACATAAAATGAGAGTTTAATGTTGCACTTAGATTTTTTTTAAACTTGGGAATAATACTTACTGTTACTTACAGACAATTTACAAGGTTCACAGCACTGTTAATAATCAGTTTGGGGAAACAAAATAGGAAATCTTAGACATAAAAAAAGCTAAGTAAGAAAACTTCTTGCTTCCAAAATGAGGCAAACCATTCAGAAAATCACATATATCTGTGCTGAAAACTGCAGACTGTTTCCCCGGGCTCTATTTCTGCATCTCTTTCTAAACAGAGATTCACTTTTCCTTAATTTGAATTAAAATCATGCTGGTACTTGGAAGACTGGAGCATTGATCTCAGATTTCAAACAAGTTAATTAAAAATAAAAACAATAAAAAAACCTGCCAACAACAAAAATGGTGTGTGTTGGGGGGAAGACATTACTACAAAATGGTCCCTGTTAATTGATAAATGGAAAATATGAAAAAAATATTGGAAAAATATGAAAACCTCTAGCAACTATAGGGACTCAGAGCACTTGCAGAAACATACAGAGGAATACATACGTGAAAAACAAGAGCAATAATAATTCCATAGGTCCTGTATTTTTGAAGAAATACATGATTATACATGGTCTGAATGCATTATTGCAAAGGCTTGACACTTATGCTTACCTTTTCTTTCAATTCAAAGTGAGGAAATCTTTAGCATTAAATATTACCTTGACAATGTGGGTTCAATCAAAGAACCAGCTCTCAATTTCATTTGATCCAGTTCAGATCTCAGTTTCTCAATTTCTTCTGCAAGTCTTTCCTGGAAATCAAAATAGTAAGATGCACTTAATTGTGATCCAAAATATATTCAACTTTCTATTAACCTTATAAGGCTAAATAACTAAGACAAAATACACTGAATGTAGCACTGTCTATAATAAGAAAAAGCAGTGAACTCATTCAAGTCTCTTTATTGCTAAAGGACATACGCATCAAGAGGAGACTGCATTGGTCTTCCTACCTTTTTACCACTATCTGCAGGTGATGACAGGACAAGTTTGTACTTGAAACCTGATTTTTTGTCTTTTTGTGATACTAGGGCAAGGAGAAGGAGAACCAACACTGATTTGTGCACTAAGTACTCACCAAGCATATACCAGCTTGTGACATGCCATTTGCCCATTAGTTATAGAGATTGCCTTTTTATTTGCTAACAGAAACATAGACTTAGAGACAACCAGATTTTAGGTGTTTTGTTCACCTGCAGCTTCACAGCTCACTCTTGGAAGCTTCTGAAACTCCAGTACAAGGTGCTGCTGGTGAAATATTAAGGTGTGCCAAAAAATTAAATGTGGGGAACCAACCAACAAAAAGGCTATGACATCAATGACTAAGGAAAAAAGTGCTGTTTGTAACAATTGTCTCCTATTCTTTGCTTTGAAAAGAAAGCCTGCAGAAAGTTCCTCAACAAAATCATTCATACACTTTTGAAAAGATTGAACAAATGGTCATGGAAAGACTAGAACTATGCAGGTGAGTAGAGCACTTACTAGAGTGTGCTTACATTTGAGTAATCCAATAAATCAGTGAATAAAGTACATTATGCAAAGGTACTATTATTTTACAGTAGTAGCTATTCAAGAAGTTACTTTAGAGGAGTTATTGCAGTATAAATTCCCTTACAATGAGTTCTAAACTGCTTCTCTAGCTTCAGAAAAAAATCTGCAGCTGCCAAGAACACAGACAATTTCATGAGCTCCTTTCTTGGACTTTCTGCCTTTCTAGAAGGTTATCTGAATGTAGATTAAAATGACAATTGATTTGAACAGATACTTCACTGGCTATTTTTCTCAAAGTTGTTGATTTTGGATACTGAATTTAACTTTTATTTTAGTACTGAATTGAACTGTTTCATAAATTCTTTTAAGTAGATTTGATTCATTACAAAAACCCTTCTGTGAATCTAAATGCAGATATTGGATTTGTGAATCCTACTGCACTCAAGGCAACTATAACTACAAAAGAAATTCCTAACATTTGGAATTGAAATAATATTATTAATTTGACTGATTCACGAAGCAGTATTAGGGGTTAGTGTGCAATGAACTAAGAAAGGACATTTTCAGTTAGACTTATCATCATGCCACAGCATCTGTTAAGAAGAATTGCATCAAAAGAAGTAATTACATTTTTAACTACGAAAGTGTAACCAGTCACGTGCACATATTTTTTAAAGACAACTTTTTTTTCAGAATTAATTCTGATAGAACAAAAATTACAGAGCCAGTGAAATCAATATGAATTTTAGTATTGACTTCCTGAGGCTAGGATTTCAACCATGAACTTAGCTGAGAGACTTGTTAGAGACCCTCATTGGCTATTGAAAGCATCTTGGTGATTAAAGGAATTATCATTAATACTGGGAAGATTTCACATGATATTTGGATGATTAAATGTATTTTATGTCCAAACAACAAGTATTTACCTTTTGACAAAAACAGACAGAATTAGTTTTTATAGTACCTTGTCATGTAAAGATTCTTCCAGATTTTTCCGGAAGCTTTCAGACTCTTGAATCAACACGTTCTTTAGATAAAATGAAAAAGTGAAATAAACAGAAAGAAATCAGATAAATGTTAAATATCAGAGATAACCAAATGCATGTAACCTCCATATACAAGTTAGCAAATTTAAGAAATAAGCTTGCATATTCACTTGACTGTAAATCTAAAATCCTTTAAAGCTTCAGTTTGAATAAATTACCCAAAAATGTATGAACATGCTTTTTTCAAAAACAGTAAAAACTTTTCATTTTCCTTGAACTGAGCAACTGTCGTGCTCATACACAATCATTTTGCGCAGTTCCTCTTTTGGCAGGCCTACATCTTGCTTTGTTACAATGTTTTGTTTCAATGATGTAAACCAGAAATACATCCTGTGAAAGATTTCAGAATAAACGTACTGAAAAATTCCCCTTAGATCAAACTAAAGATGAATCAGTAAGAAAGAGAGAGATTAAGAAGAATAAATAAAAAGGTCTCAGAGCTAGCTCATCACAGAAGATCTGTAAATAACACTTCTCCTCCCGTGGTGACAGAATGTTATTCTTCCAGAGGAAGTGAGGTAAAATCAGCATGCTGAGGAATGACAGCATATCTGAAACACAGTCATTCCTCAGTTCTAATCCCCTTTATCTCATTCTCTCGTAACTCACTGTGCCCTCGTTCTTCATGAGCCAATTAATCATGCTCCCCACTGATAAAGCAAGGACTTATAATACCCAGAATGTCCAGTTCAGAGTGATCGTGGAAAGACTCTTGCGCTCATACATGCACAAAGAGTTGAATGCATAGAATGTAAGAGGTAGATCGTATTTGTGGTCATAATTATTGTGTACAAAATTGTATGATACTTCCATCCTGACAAATGTAGAACATGCTTCATACAAGATAATCTTTATTGAGCTGAACTTTATTCTTTGTACTGTACCTTTTCTTCAAGTGCTGCCATTCTCTCTTTTAGGTGCAGCTGCAGACGCTCATTGGATTCTGTCAAAAGTCTGTCTACAGTATCTGATAATCTTTTGTTATGCTCCTCATTCATTTTTTCTCTTTGCCTTGCCTTTAACATAGAATAGAAGAGAGAGATTTGTAAGGTCCAGAATTAACCAGCGCAGACTTGTACCTCCAAAAAGTAAAGATTTTATGGTAGCTGAACACATTTAAACAAATTCAACAGGAAATAAAGCTACAGTTATTGACTAAAGCACATTCATTTTTTTTTGTATCAGCAAACTCCTTTGAAAGATGCAACTAGACATAAACTAGTTTATTAAGATGGTTGAATAAAATGTGAGGATGCTGCCATCAGTGCTATAAATAAAACATTTTCCAGTGGATAGATTTGTGTGCTGGAGTGCATAAGTTGGACTGTATTGACAAATTAAAAGAGGGAAAGTACACAGAAGTTGTCTGCAATACACATACTCTTTGAAGTTCCTGATTCTTCTCTTCAAGCTGAGCTTCTAAGTGTCTCATACGTTCTTCAATATTTCCATGTCTTTCTTCTGCCTGTAAAAAATAGAAAGACTCTTTCTATAATTTAAATGGCTTTGTATGTCTTTATCTCAGTAAAATTTAAACAAAACATAAAGCAAGCTACTACTAACTGCAAACTTAGTTTTCAGAAAAGAAACTTTATTTAAACAGGCAGCTGAACAGCATTGCTTGAAATGTGTCAGCTACAAAGGCCTGTTACATCCAAGCATCAGCAAAACATTGGAGTTATTTATGAGCAATGAAATCAGCCAAATGTAACATGCAGACTGTGCATGGTTTGAACACAAACCTGCCATCGTAAAATCGTAAGCTCCTGAAGCACTGAACTGCACGATGGTTGATTATCAATTAAAAAAAAAAGTTAAAGAAAATGAAAACAAATCAGATGGATTCTATTTAGCAATAGAAAGTAAAGTCCAGTAGGACTACCTTCCTACGTATGGAGATCATTTCTTGTAGTTTAGCTTCCATAACATATTGATAATCATCAGATGAGGTAGAAGAGGTTGGATCAGACTAACAAGTCAAGGAAAAGGAGAGGGACAAAATTGAAAAATCAGAACTAAAGACACTGACACTGAACAGAACACAGCACAGAATGCTTAAAAGAAAAGTGTGACTGAAAATTTAATACTTTTAACTGACAGATTTTTATGTGGAATAAACTACACTGATACTTGGTGGATATGATGCAGTTGGTATGCAGAAACTGAAAAATAATGGAATGCTAAAAAAGCTATCAACCTACACATGGAAGTTCAAGGTTAGTGATGGCTGGCTGATGACATGTTACTATAGAGTGAATTCAAAGCAATACTCTCTAATCTAATGTTTTTTGGAATTATGGCAAACCAAACATCAGAACAGGACTTTGAGAGGCCAATGTCAGAAAGTCCTTTATAATTTTCTATCATTTTCTAGGAGTGAAAACAATGCATTAATACTAAATTAATGGATTGGTCAGTCATAGAATTGTGCAATGTTATGGTACATTCCCTATCTTCTAGGAAACAGAAAGAACGCCAAAAGAGACAAACTCAGTATTCCATTTTAGAATACACTATGTAAGTCCTTTTGTCCAAATAAACAATATGGTTTTCATCCCTTTGAGAGGATCCACCCTGGTGGATCCCTTTGCAAGATCAAGGTCATCAGATAAAAGAAGAACCTATAAATAAAAATTCATTAATAGGAATGGAAAGTCATTACTGAATATAGAAATAATAATCCAATAATAATCATTACTACGTCTGACCAAAGTTGACCTTAATTAGGTCAACAGAACATGCTGCAGAACATGAATATTCATGTTATCGTCATATCAAACAAACCTATGTTATTATTCAAAATGAAAAAACCAACCAACACCCAAAACTTAAAGAAAAGACAGTACTACACTAGACTTTTTGCTATGAAAACACGAATGTGCATAAGGTGTATAGACGGTGCTACTGATGAAGTTGAGTTGTGAGTTTGTGTTTGTCAAATGCTGAATATTTCACTCTGTCAAGTTTACCCTCTCTCAGAAAGAGATTCTGAACTCCATCTTTAGATTAAAAAAGGCTTTAATATGAGCAATAAATAATAATTTTACAACTATATGTTTTAGACTGTTTTTCAGAAACTGTTTTCTGCTAATGATTTACAAGAATAATAAGCAATAGACACCAATATAATTCCATCTCTATGTCACAACCCGAAATCACACTTAACTTAGACTTAGTAGGACCACAAGACCAGAATATAAACACGACTATGGACTAGAGTTTTATAAATATAAACAGCAGATTTTTATATGGCGACAATAATTATTATTTTATTCTTTTGTTTATATAAAAGTCCTGTTTTGTATAAATACAAGAATATTTACTAAAGTTGAAGATCACTGACACTAACACTCCTTTCATATTACACATATCCACAAAGTTCAAATATCTGCAGAAGTTAAGGGGAAGTCAGTAAATTTTGTAACTAAGCTCATTTAACAAGTTCAGTTATTGTTTCTGAGCATGAAGCAGGCCTACTGTTTATTTGGACTTATTCATTACCTGAAGCTGTTTTGTTATGATTTGTACCAGTGACAATCCCTTTATGATTATTTTACTTTTGAATCTTACATAATAATTTGCTTCAGCATTCAAGTGCTAATGCTCTGCTCTCTTTCCTAAATTGGATAAATAGGAAGATAGGACTGAAATGTTCAGTTCCTGCGGTTGCAGAGAACCAGGTCATATTATTCACTCCATGAAGTGACCAAGCTTCATCTCCATAAGGTGAATTTTTGAGTCTTGACTGCACTACTGGTTCAAGGCCTTCCCTTAATGAACCTCCAAAGGTCAGGAGAAGATTTTAAATCATCAAAGCTCTGAGCTGCTGATGGAGAAGGCTTAAGGAATTCTGTTTTCATTGGGGAAGATATAGAACCCATTAGGAATATCACCCTACAAAATTAAAATGCGTATAATCTTCATTAGTTGACTGCAAACTTTAAAACTGAGTTACCTAATCTTGACTACTTTTTATATTTAATTGCAAGTTTATGCAAAACGTGAAGATGATGTAACTATTACTTCTAGGTTCAAAAGGGGATTTCATTAAAGACTCCTGATATGTGGTGCTATCTGTCATAACTTGTCCCTTAGAAACCAGTGTAGCTAGCTATGTCATTCACATTTATTTTTCAAATAAAAAAAATAGATTTTCAGTGATAACTTATTTTGTGGGTGGAAACTGTCCTCTCAGTGCATAAAATAATTGTGCTATCAGCCCTAACTATTATTGGAAAAGAAGGATAAGTATAATTATCTCCAGAACTTTGTATGCTATATGAACACGCAGTTCTTATAGTAGATAGAAAACATTACTGAGAGAAGATCATGATCTTTTAAGATTCTTATAACTATCTAATTCTGCTTATCTCATTACTTCCTAGTGCATTAACAATTCAGTAAGGTATATGTAAAAGACAGATAAAAATCTTTTCGCATGATAGTTTTCAGAGAGACATTCTTCTTACAGACCTTGCTGGATGTGATCTAGAGTGCCTGTGTTCAATTTTCCAGCATAAAAGAAAACAGAGATGATCTGCAAATTAGTACTCTTTAAACCTCTTAAGTAGGATAAAGATACCTGAAGATTAATTAAAATTCAATATGTCCTAGCATCAAAATAAATGCCATTATTCTAAACACTTATAACTTGTTTGAGTATTTAATTTTTCCCTTACCTATTTGGATTTGTTTGCTTGTTCCCAAATTCTTTGCCGCTCTGAAAGAACCAAATTACTTTATATTTGAGACATTAAACAATTAGACTCCACTGCTTGTCTAAAGCTACTTAGGGATTTTATCTGCTGGTTCTTAGGTTCAAAGTGTCTGAGTATTCCCTGGAGCAGGGACAGGAATCAAAAGACTGTCCTGTACAAGGCCTAGGGAGACAGAAACACACTTACACAGAAACTCACCAGCAGACAAAGAGCTGCGGTAGGAAAGAGCAGCACCTCTGTTTCTTAGTGTGCCCAGGTGGAACAAGCTCTGAAGGTGAGGCCTTCAAGACCTCTCATCGCCCTGTAGGCAGAAACTGGCCCAAAACTTGGTCTTAAAGAGACTCCTTTCAGATAAAGACCAAACAATTCAGCTAATACCTAAAGGAGTTGCAAATACGTCCTGCATGGTCTTCCCCAAGACCATATTGTTAGAACTGACATGCCTGTGGCAGCTCTTTTGGAAACTCAGAAGCCTACTCCATTGAATGCTTCTAGGATAAGACAAAGGCTGAGACAGTCTTTTCAATGTTATTCATATGACTGTAGCAGGAATGGAGATAGTTCATAAGCAGAAGGTGGATTTCTTCTGACTTGCTTTGCTAAAGGTGAGGGTAAATTAACTTAAAAAAATTTCTAAAGAGCAACTTGGGTGGTTATTTACTTGGCAAACTTCACTCTACGTTCTTTTTTAAATATGATACGAATGCTATAGAACTCTCTATAGAACCATTACTAAAACACACAATTTGGTATTCAGCAATTAGCATTTAAAGAATTCAGACAGCACATTCAGTTATAAATAGGTTTGTGAAACTGTGTATCTTAGACAGAATTAAAAATACCTGGATGAGAACTAACAAGGTCTGACCCCATGAAATATCAGCATGAGTCTTAATGCTCATTTTGCACTTTACATGGTACTGTTTAGCAAAGAAATGGCCAGCATAAGCTAGTAATAGGATTGTTTTGCTTTGAGAGAGTACTGAAGCAGCCTGTATTACTGCTCTGTAACCTGGTAAAGCTCTGCTGTTACTCCTGCTGCTAATATGCGCACAAAAAAGATGTTGCTTTCCCATCAGCGGTTACTCTTAGCACTGCACATTTTCTAGGCCTTAGCATCTTAGTTGAAAAAAATCTAATTTCCGTCATACTTATGCAGAAAGCACCTGTATAGTACAGGTGCTATCCTTTTGTCTTCCTCATGCTGAGCTGCAGAAACAAATCTCAGCTTTTCTAGTGGTACAAGCCAATTTCCAGTTTTCAGACTGAGATTTTTGAATATATACTGTCTCCATATTTTATTTTAACTTCTTATGGCAAATAGACCTATGTCTATGTCTTGAATGAGAGAATTATTCAAGAATAAAATAATGTATTATTGAACTGAGTTATCCAATTGGAGGTGAAAATAAGGGATCATGGTGACTGAGCAACAACAGCTTAAAAAGCTATATGCTAGTTATTACATGCTCACTTCTAGCCCATTATAAATAATGAAAAAACATTTTGGCTTAAGTCACCCCTTTTCCTGATACCCAGTCTTTCAGTCATGAGATATCAACACATTCTTGCCTCTCCTTTTTCTCCTCACTACCTCCTACACCTTGTATGTTTAGTATGGAGCTCCTACCAGTTAGCTCCATCAAGCTTGCTTCTTTCACTTCCTCCTCATATCAAATAGGACAAAATCTTCTGTGGAAGGGGAGGCACAAGAAGAGGAGTGGTTTGAGAAGACAGAGAGATGTTGTAAACATAGAGTTTTCTTGGGCTTCCCTCCCTATAGAAGATTTTCTCTACTTCCAAAAGATTAATCTGTGCCCTTCTCCAGGTAATACATCTTATTTTTCCTTATGCTTCTCAGAAAAATTTTTGTCTTAACCACATCCACTGCTTGCAGGAGACCTTCTTCATCTCATTTGCACCCTTTCATCTATAGCCCTTATTTTTCCACCTTCTTGCATTTTTTCCCTACCTAATGCAAACCAGATCCCCACATTATCAAAAAATTTGCATCATGACCCACTTGCCTCTAACTTTCATATCATGTTTCTTCACCTTTGAAATAAGTGGAATGTGTTACTATGCTAAATGTATTTTACTATGATTATGTTACACACAGTTGGTGCCCAAAACCATGGCAGTGCTTCCCTAATGCAGCTATGAAGCACTGTTGGTATTTCTGGTGACCTGTATAGAGGAATGATGAATTAAAATGAATCACATTGTCTTGTGATCAGAGAAGTGATGTGGAACCCCTGCTGCACAAGCACCCAAGAGGAAAGTGAGTGCTGGTGGGAGTGACCAAATGGAAAAAAGTGGATGCTGCTGTCTCCATTAGACTGTTCCTTAAATACATGCAACAAGGAACTGCTTAACAGACTAGCCATTTTAAGATGCTAAAAGCTACAATATCTGTCTCTTCTATGGGAAATAAACATAATCCAGGATAAATAAAGGTTTTAGTTAATGCTGGAGAGTGGTTGTTTCTATTATCAACTGCCTCTTCTCCAGGGCAGACAAACAGACCAATCCCGTGAGAGTGAGTACAAGGTGGCTCAATGAGTCATGGTAGTCTAAACCTTGGGGTACATGCTGAGAGCTGCGCTACTTGTCATGACCAGACAGAATGCCAGTGTGACGGCCAGGCAGGACAGCACAGTACATGGGATCATGCTGTTCCAGGTTAGTTTGCCACAGGCTGACTAACCTTCCAGTTGCTCACCCAATGGGCAGAACACAGTGAAAACAAAGCCAAAGAAAAGTTTGAATAATTCAGGTAAATTTATGAGTACTTATCTGAGTTCACTGTACAGTCCAAACTTTTGGAAGTTCACTCCTTATGAACTAGTTTGGGTATGGAAAAGTAGCAAAAGACATTCACTAGCCCATATTAAAAAAGAAAGAAAGAAAAGTAACTCAAGTTTTTAAACTGACACAACAGAAGGATCTCATTCTACATCCTTATTTTGCAGAATCCCAACCCAGGTTTATTATGAGGAAGAGTATAATAAATTGAATGCAGAATTGTAACATGCATACTTTAAATTTGAGGAAAAAAAAATCACATCCAAATCCAGAATATGTTCATTCTGGTTTATGTCCACATGTAAATAACCAGTCTTATATTTTACCCACAGTGAAGCAGTCACAGTTTCCAGTTATCCCATAGCACTTTCCTTTGATAAACATGTAAAATATATTAGGCTTAACTCACCTCTTTCACATGATTGTAACCCCATTAATCTCAGTGAAGCCACTTTCATTGAGGTAGTACAAAAGAAAGGAGAATCAAAATTTTGACTTTTTTTTGCAGAGCTGAAAGGGTAGTTGAATCAGGGGACTCATCTTCTACTTAGCGCACATTGTCATTGCAGTGACCACAGCTCAGGTAGGCAGACTTAAGGCAGTCTGAAGCCAGCTAATTTGAGTACTACTAACAATTTTTATGCTGGAACAGAGCTCAACACAGACAAAATTACCTAGCATTACTCAGTACCTCAGGAAGGTTTTGCATCGTTCAAGTAGCTGGGAGGTAACTATCCCAGTTAGCCAATATAAAAGCTGCAGTGACTGGTTCCAAACTACATTTATGTGGCTTGTGAAAAGCAATGGACCTCAAGTTTCAGAACTGTCAATGCAGCACCTCAATAAGTTCTGTATTTTACAAAGATGTAATACAGAAAATATATAAACCATAGTCTTATGTGGCCTCTTGGACAAATTCTGACATTCTTCTTCATGGCATGTATTCCCAAAAGACAAAATTTGAAATACAATAAATTTCTTCTTTTTGTTTTCTGTAATCAGAGAGAAATGGAATGAACTAGCATTACTGTCAGATGTACTCCTTAGAGTTACTTTCTTGGCAAAAACTTTGAAAATTAACATCATTTTCAAAATGGGTTGGGCCATCAGCTCTGTTCACAGATCTTTAATCACATCTACTGCAGCTTTATGGTTACAATAACAGCAGTATCTTACGGAAGTTTCTGAGTAATCTGCATGATTGAAATGACACTTTTTACAATATTTGTCGTTCACTTATGTTCAAGGAAAAATGTTGCAAGAAAATACATACTTGAGACTGCAAAATACTTACTGGTGCCTAATTGGTGGAGAAGTTACTCAGGAAAAAATATCTTAAAATAAAAGATAGTATTTTTAATCTACTAAGGGCATTAGAAAATCTGAATATGTGTTGAATCAGAAACAACTGAAAAAAATGTTGTCAAGGGATTGGTCCTTTGTGCACCTTTCTTTCTGAGTCTTAGTTAAAATGCAGTTATATTTGTTTAATATTTCAAGTAGTTTTCTTTTTGCTGCTGCTTCTTTTTTTTCCACCATTTCAGTCTGCCTTTCAGAATCCCACCCATTCATATAAACCTAAAGTGGACAGCACAAAATCTTGATTACTGAAGAATGATCTTGCCTTAATAAAACTTAAAAAAAAAAATCCTCCCTAGCTTTTCTGTTTCTATTTCTTAACTAAAGTTCTTATAATCAAGCTTTATTAATGAAGTGCTCTGCACTTAAGGCTTTACTATACAGTGAAACGCACGAAAACTGAAAAATAAATCCATTAAATATAAAAATGACTAGGCATATAAATATCTAGAAACAGTCATTGGCAATAGAGAAAGGAGAGCTAAGATAAAACAGAATGCTATGTACAAATCTCTTAAATGCATTTTAATTTCTTTGATTTTAAAATTGGAAGATATACACATTGTCATTATATGTCCTTACAATGCTGGTAATACCTGAACTACAGTATTAAACACACGCAAATCTGAAAATATTAGTGACCAGATATGAAAACTATCTTACTGAAAACTTATTTTTATCTTCTTTTTTTTCTGCAATAAACTGTTATCACAAAAAACAAAGTCTGAACTCCTCAGTTTCCCATTTGTCTTTGTGAATTGAAAGAACCATTCAAAAAAAGCCCTGTAAGTATGTACTGCAAGTTGTCTTCATTTCTGTTGTACAAATCATCCCAGCTGCCATTATGCTTTGTTTTTATAGAACTTGCTGGAATAAAAATATTTGTTTTTCATACAACTGATGCATGAAAATCTTCAGAAGAACTAAGTATGGGTAGGAATATGTATTTCTTCAAAAAAAAATTCCTTAAATTATTAACTCTTGCACAGTAAAATAGATCTCCCTAGGCTAATAAATGTTTGCATATATTGGAAACACACTGTAGGTCATCTTATAGATACTTTATCTGTCATCAAAAGGTAAGAATTGGAAACATGGCAGTGAGATCATTTCCACTTAATTCTGAACTTGTGGCACATACTTATCAGAAAACATCTTCTGCTTTCAAATCGGCTCAACATTTCTTTTGTTTTGTCCTTGAGGTGAGGAATCGAGATGCAAATTAATGTTAAACAATGGGGCTTCTGAAGTGAACCTACTTCTCAGGGCAGTACCTTAGTCAGAGCTGCAATTCTCTGAGCCAGTTCAGCCTCCACTTCAGGTAGGGTTTCTGCCTTCCTCATCGTCTGCTGGAGCTTCTGTTCAGCCAGCTCTAGACGCTCTTGCAGCTGTCTGTTTTTGTCTTCTAGCTGAAGGCCAAAGATAGATAAAAAATTATAAACACTGAATTTAGAATAAAGACTTTCCTTCAATAAGTAGGTATTAGGGAAGCAATCAAAACTCATTGTAAATGCTTAGGTATTCCACAACCTGGGAGAACTTACTGGAAAAGTTTTACCTCAAGCATGGAACTGTGTAGGCTGCCAGTTTTATTAATGATGAGTGATTTGAGGCTTCAGGATCATATGATGGTGAAAAAAAGGTATCATAAAATGGTACTTATGAAGATGAATAAAAACCTCCTCAGGTCGATGTGTTGTTTATCTAAGCAAAATAAAATTATTGGTGCTAGTAAAATGAGAAATTTCTAAATCGTAGTATTTCATCCATCTTACAGAAAAATTTATGTATATAAGCTGAAATGGGAAAGAAGTACAATTCCAGAAGGATAGAATTCCCTGTGAATTTTTTTAACAAATGCCAACAATGTAATTAGAAATGTTAAGACTGACACTTGTTACTCAACTAATTCATTAATTTTCATATTCTGGTTACTAGTTACTAAAAGTTTCAGTGAATTTGTTCATTGTGAAGCAATAAGTGTCTCATTTTACAAAAGTGAAATTGTTTAATACCTGATAGCTATTAAAGAGAAACAGTAGGGCTTTTGATAGCTGCAGTATTTTCTGGCCTACTGAGATCTATCGCAATTAAGAATTTTGTAATGGATAGATAATTGTTACCTGCTTTCCTGTTTGTTCCAAGTAATGAAAGTTATCATGAAAAAGGAGTGGGAAATGAGATTGTTATTCAGTTCTCCAAAAGAATGAAGAAATAGGCTTTTCACATTACAGTCTTCCAAATGAACATAAAGTCTGCTTGCATGTATTCAAAATGTAGTTGTATTGATCACTGCTTTGAGTAGGTAGACCTCTACAGCACAGTATGACTTACATTACCAGTAATAAAGACTCTAAGGACAGATGGAGGTACTTTGCTTTTCTGTTGTTCCCTGTTCCCTTCTAACCCATCTGCCCCAAAGAATGGAAGATATATCTTGAAAAAGTCAAAAACTGGCATAAGATGGAGTAGTTGAGTTCTGATGCTTTAATTTCCCTGACTGTGTAGTCACATACATATATGTGCACACAGAGTAATGTGTGCCCATGTGTGTAAATATATTTGCATACAATCATAGAAATAGATTATCAAATCACGCTGACTTACTTCCCACACACCAGTTTTCTTCTTCTTGTTTTTTTTTTTTTTTTTTTTTTAAGATATGTTTTCATTGTCCCTCTGTACTCAGCCCTGGTGAGGCCGCACCTCGAGTACTGTGTCCAGTTTTGGGCCCCTCACTGCAAGAAGGACATTGAGGCCCTGGAGTGTGTTCAGAGGAGGGCGACGAAGCTGATGAGGGGTCTGGAGCACAGGCCTTATGAGGAGCGGCTGAGGGAGCTGGGATTGTTCAGTCTGGAGAAGAGGAGGCTCAGGGGAGACCTTATCGCTCTCTATAACTACCTGAAGGGAGGTTGTAGTGAGCTGGGGGTCAGCCTCTTCTCTCTTGTAACTAGTGACAGGACAAGGGGGAATCAAGTTGTGCCAGGAGAGATTTAGGCTGGACATTTGGAAATTCTACTTTTCTGAAAGAATGGTCAGGCGCTGGAATGGGCTGCCCAGGGAGGTGGTTGAGTCACCGTCCCTGGAGGTGTTCAAGAAACATTTAGATATAGCGTTGAGAGACATGGTTTAGTGGGGTTATTGGTGGTAGGTGGATGGTTGGACTGGATGATCTTGTAGGTCTTTTCCAACCTAGCTAATTCTATGATTCTATGATAGGTGAGGAAAAATAAAAACTTGAATACCAAGGGTGAGGTTAAGGGCAACTTAATCTTTCACCGCTAAAATGACATTAACTTGATATTATTTTAGTTAACCTTGTATTCTTCAAAATATAAAAGTGTTTTCTGTTCACTTTACACCTCAGCTTTTGGATTCACAGTGGAAACAAAGCACCACAACAGACAAATGCAAAATCCCATTATGCTTTTTTCTAAAAGATATTCATAGATAGTTTATCTTCATAAAATCTTAACTGTGTAGTAGGTTCTAATCACTTAATGTGTTACTATTTTATGTAAATTTTGTGGGTTTTTTTCCCTGCAGAAGTTAATTTCTTTTGACTACACTTTTTTATTTATTTTTGTTTCAAAAAACCCCCAAAATTAAGAGAATCTTTATATAAGAAACAAAGATAATCTTTTACTTATGGGATATGATGTACATTTCTGCAAGACACTGTTAGAAAACACAGTTATTTCACAACATTGAATGCACACATTGGTTTGCTAACATGAGGCTTAGGGATGCTAAGTAAAAAACAAATGTAGTTTTTTGAGATTAGCATGATTTTAAAAAGAGCAGATTAACCCAGTGAAAATCTCCTGCATTAGATATTCCCCCCTTTTGTGTTAATTTTTATTATGTATGAAGAAAGTAACTGACTAATATGGATACTGCACCTGACGTAGGATGGCTTCTTTGTTTGCCAGTTCATTTTCCAGCTTGTCATTCATGTCATGTATGGAGGTGGATTCTCTCTGTGCACTGAGGTAGCGCTTCTCCAGTGTAGTGATTCTTTCTTCCATATCTTCCTTTTGTGCCATTGCCTACCATTAAATAAAAAAAAGCAAGAGCCATGCAATTAACAGAGTATATAATTTTATACCAGTTTACTATTCATGCTAACAGCAAACAGTATGTAAGGTGGGTGTAGCATGATTTTTCTGTTTTAAAGAGAAATTAATCCTTTTGAGGTTTCATGCACTAAGGATGCTTAAAGTGGTAGCTATTGAGTAGAGCAGAAAAACAATTCCCACATTTTGTATATTTTGCTAGTTTTTACATTTTTCAACGCAAGTAAGCATAGAAATAGCAAACTCAACTTATATTTACGTTTGCTTTTAAAACAATGACAGAGTTATTTGATCAGAAAACGGAAAGCATGAAATAATTGCATAAATACAGTACAAATACAGGATGGTGATATCACAACAAATGTATATGCGCACCTGCTATTATTATTAGGTTCTGATAAAATTTTTTTGCTTAAGTACATGTAACAGACAGCAGATGACTTGTCCTTAAATTGCAGCAATGCAAATGACCGCAATGCTGGATACATAACAAAGCCATGACATACAGGTACATTACCCATATACGTTATGGATAAGGATACATTAAAATATATTAGTGGCCACTTCGCTTAGGAAGCAAAGGGTTGAAACAAAGAGTAAGCAATACAGAAGTGGCAGCAACAGCAAGCAGCAATCAAGGTGCACAGGAAACAGCAATATTTGTCAGAAAGTAAATGACAGTGAAGAATTTAGAGAGCCTTATGTAGGGAGCAGCTGTGGAAAAGGAGAAACATCAGTGCAAACTTTGTTGTAACCTTATAAGAAACATACAGTATTTTAAAAGAAACAGCGCATAGATGAGAAGAGGCTTCCATGCTGCATTAGGTGGCAGAAGTTCAGAAGGAACATTTCTGACAGATAACTAGCAATATCAAGTTAAATATTTATATAATGTGCAAACACACATACACATACACACACGAACGAAATACCTGTAGTGTAGAAGGAATGTTATAGACAATTGTTCTGCCTTTAAAATACTAAAATAGATTCTAGAAGCCAACCATCCACACATATCAAGTTCTACATAAGATATTCTGGAGAGTACCATGGAGGGCCACAAATTTAAGCACAGAAAAGAAAAGAAAAACTGCAATATATTTCCATGCCAGACATGGATATTCTCTGATGCTTACATACAGCAGAGATGATTTATTGAGAGAAGTGAATAACATGTTGGAACATGAAGCTGTCACACAAGAATACAGATAATAATTGATTATATAAAATGTTGTTATTTACATAATGGCCCAAAGTTTAAAAAAATTGTAGTTTAGATTATCTACATGACCAGCATCTCTGTTAAATCTATTTCAGCATAAAAATGTGGAAATGGCTGGAATAGTTGCCAATATACCCTCCAGCAATTCTAAAACACAGAGACGTTGCCCTTCTTCCTATTACAGCTGCACATACACACCCACTTCGATGAATACAGTTTTATAACAAGATTTCTACAATTATTTCTTACTGTAACTTTTGTGTTTCCTATGTACAAGAGCTTTTGTCATTACTCACCTTTGTTTTTCATATTTATTGATCTCTGTCAGCTTGTATTGGTACCTGAGGAAAAATTGGCAAGGTATATGAGGTACACATACTGAACTCCTTACCTCTCTAATGTCTCTCTGATATTTACTGTTCATTTCTTCTGTTTTAATGAGCTCCTTTCTGGCAGTCTCTGCCTCCTGCTCTACTTCTCCCACTCGGGAAGACAGTGCAGCCAAACGTTCCTTCATTTGTGCCATTTCATAGTTCTGCTTTTCAAGCAGCTCCTGGAGTTCTATAACTTGACTGGTTTCATCATTTGAGTCTATGGAGCCATTCGATAAGCGCTGTTAATAGAGAAGTGACATTATGTATTATTTCTTTTTTAATATAGAACCTATCTAAAGAATCTCTAAAACCAAGATTATTTTAAACACTACAATAGTAGTTAGGAGAAAAAAAATGCCAGAATAATTTTCACTGTAGATGAGAGGTGTGTTTACAAAAAACTGAAAAAGATCAATATTAATTAAAATCAACTATTCTATAATGTAAGAACATAAAGACGTAAATATTTGCTTTAATAGCAGAATGGTATACAAAAATATTTTTAGTTTGTCATTATGGCAATTAAAGTATAAATTGCAGCAGTACGATGAACCAAAACATATACACTTAAGCTAAACTTGTGCACCATTTAGACTTACTCAATATTTATTCCACATAACAGTCAGCAGGCAACACTAGTAAATCACAAGTTCACATTACTAAAACATTCTGAGAGTCTGGTCAATATAATGGTTAAGTCTACGTTAAAGATTAGTTCAGCTGAAGTAATTTATGCACTGCTGAAAGGCCTGCGTGAATACTGTCTTGAAAAAAAAAAATAAGTCCAGAATATTTTACTGCATTTGGAAACTGATCTCAGGAATATGAAATATGTTGCACATAAATGATTCCAGGAAAGAAGTGTGTTCACCAGCAGGGCTTCCTGGCATTTTTTTATTACAATATATAGTCCTGCTAACCTTTTCCAAACTAGACGAAGCCATGGTGTCACATTAATTTAATTCTTACGTCAAAACAACAACAACAAAAGTAAGAAGATAAACCCAAGCCAAGATGATCTGTTTTTGAACTATACAATAGAAAAACAAAATCAAAGTATGAAAAGTTATTATTACTTTTCTTGATTAGGTGCAGTTTTACTAGTTAAAGTTATATCATGCAGTAGAGGATCAAATTATTTTACTGTAACTTATTTTTTGCAGGTTATCAGTATCAAAGAGTATGATTCAAGAATATTGGTCCTAAAGTGTGTTGTTTGTGAGATGGTAAGGTGTATAGCAATGCAAATATGAAATATGCTTTGGAAGATCTGAGAGAAAACAAGTTTTTGCTCATTAGCTCGTGTGTATTATTGTTGTAAAAAATATATTTATAGAGAAATATAAGAAATGCAAAGAACATTACTCTGTTTAATGGCTTTAACATGATTCTTTCCCCAGTAAGACAGAAAACAAACCCAGAACAAGACCATCTGCCTTTCTGTGGGTTACTGAATAAAACTGTGTTACTCTAAGAATTCACTACATCAAATAACTCTGCTTTATGTATCACAGTCAATTACATTATCTTAAAATTTTATGACACTGAACCATCATTGATCTACTTGCAAGATACCAAGGTAAAATGACAATGGTAATTGAAAAAATTTATTTAAGTTCAGTTTGTTGTTTGAAAAGCATTCAGTTACTCTACTTGAACTGAATTTCCATTAGCATGAAGCAATCATGTAAAACAAAATAATGCTCAAAGAGGATAAGATATTCTAACCATCATATTTTGTTTCATTGAGTAAACTTGAGATAACTTTTATCAATTATTATAATCCGTTTTATATCTTTAATCTCTTACAGCAATTTAGCAGATGTCACAAATGAATAAATTCTACAGTGCAATACATTTGCCCCACAGCTCCCTACAGAGGGGTCCGTGAATTGCATAAAGGTTATAATAAGCAAATTAACAAACAGTGAAAGATATAAAAATGACATATGATCATGTACCCTATGTGACATGAACCTGATCATTTTGAAATGGTAAGCTTCAATATCTAGGATTATGATCACTGACACAGGAATATTTTTGCCATTAATAAAGGTTTTATTTCAAAAGAGATTATTAACTAAATCACATAATTAAAAATGCAAAAGATCAATTTTTTATCTACTCAGTATTTGAGATTTATGCAGACAAATAAAATGTAATGAGAGTTAATCCCTTGCGGTAGAAAAATTATATGATTGGCAATTATGTATGTATGTATTTTGATCTGTGCACATAAACTTCCCTTTTATTTCTTTGATGAACTCTTTGTACAAGCTGCTTTAATTGTACACGTTGTTAACTTTTGCTTTATATTATTCCTATGTTCATACACACAGCTGGTTGACATTCAGAATTTCCAGTTAACAAAAAAGTGTCAACATCTTGATTTTTCTTAGTTTGGGATAACTTTTTTTTTTAAACGGTAGTAAAAAATTAAATAACACAGCTTTAAAATGGCATTTTTAGAATTCCAAAACATATTTCCCAAACTTTGCCTTGGGATTTTAACTGACATTTTGTCACTTTTATGCCTTTATACAGGTACATCACATGGAATAATCATTCAAGAAGGTCACAGGCAGAAAGTTAAATGTTAACTCAAGACGTAACTGAGATATCATTACTTCATGTGCTCTCTCTCTTCTTTCTAGTTATTTATTTATTTATTACCTGGCTGGTGTTTTTTTTTTTTTGTGTGTGTGTGCAGAAATATTTCTTAGGACATAAAAATCATTTTTTAAATAGAATACCAAATGCTTATAATGCTGAAATCTGAGTTTTTAATAGATCTCTATTAATTATCAGCTGGAGCATATTGGGAAATCTTGTTAGAAGGGCTTGTACAAAAAAAATATTTCTAAGTAGGCAATCTTTACTATCTCATCCTTACTCCAAATTCAAGAAATAGCATCCTGATAAAATCTTCAACAAATTTCATGATGCTGTCTATTCAAATGCTGTTGTTAAAAACCCACAGATGAACATAAACTCTAATTTCAAAAATTTGACATGAAAAAACTAACAATGGCTAATTTACTACATAAAAGAAACATGACAAACAGCTCATATGATCTGGTGCTTTGTGTTTTCTTTGTATTTTTTTTTACTAGATAATTTATCTAATAAAATATAACCTATTTGTTTCTATTGCATTTGCTTCTTTAGACTACAGTCCTGCAGAAACAATGTAATCATATGAAGACATGCACAGGTAGGCACAGCTGCGATGTGTGAGCACCAGCTACATACACTGCAGCAGTCTATAAAGGCGTATTGCCTTTGCCCCTTCATGGATTCCTCTGCCAGATAAGAAATCTGGTTGGCATCAGCCCGAAAGACCTACAACAAGCTTGGAGTACTTTGCTTGAGCTGGTTCAAATCAAACAAATGTACATTTCTACCTAACAACGTGGCATTTATTTTTCTTGTGGCAGGGAAGAATGATGAAAAGAACAACAGCAAGAGGAAGGACTGCTGTGTTTTTTATTTATTTTCTCTCTTTCTAGTCAGGTCTACCTATACCTGATTCTATTTATGTGACAAGATCTAGCTTAGAGAGGGGATAAAGTATGAGAAAATAGTTTCCTTGATCTTTCTCATTTCATTGCCCCAAATTACTATACTGTACAATATTATTTTAATATATTGAAATCAGATGAAGTATTTAAACTATTCAAATAGTTAACCATCTACTAATAGCTTCTGCAAAAGCATTATTCACCCAGGAGTGGTTATACTGTAAAAACACTGTTTTGACTGGCAGTCAAAGTTGAGGCATGCATCATGAAGTCTTATCTTGTGGATGTCGCATAGAGATAGAATAGAGATTGATTATAGACTTTACACTGGAGACTACAGTCTACATTTTCTCACTTTATGAATCAATTCAGTCAGTTGGTGTAAAAAAAAAAAAAAAATCAAGCTACTTCTTAACTCTCACACGTCAATGTGCTTTCATAGTGTATTTCACTGTTCTGACAGGCAACTTATTTCCATGGCAGCTTCACTAATGTATTTTCATGAACATTCCCAATTGTTTAAAACTGTATACTGGGCATTACCAAGGAAGGACACATTTAGCCAAAAGAAAACAGTGATCAAACAGGACAAATGCTTTTAGACTCTCAGAATTTCCTTTGAAGCCCAGTAATGGAAGACTTCTGTTAGAAAGGTTATAATGTTATAATATTGCTTATTAGTACCAAACCTGTTTTTCATTAATTTTAAGCTCTCCAATATATATTAGAAATCACAGCAAAATGATTATAAATGCTTTCCATGGGAAGCAGAGAGACTGTGGAAATCATAGAATTATTTATATTGAAAAAGACCAAGATCATCAAGCCTAACCATCCACTTAAGACTACCAAGGTCACAACTAAACCATGTACATAAACACCACCACCGCACATCTCTTAAACACCTCCAGTGATTGGGATTGCCCTACCAGTGCCTAACCACTCTTTCCATTAAGAAATTCTACCTGATCCAAACTAAACCTCTCCTTGTGCAACTTGAGGCCATTCCCTCATGTGTAATCACTTCTCACCTCAGAAAATATTCTGACACCTGCTGCAACGTCCTTTCAAGTACGTGTAGAGAGTGATGAGGTCTCCTCTCAGCCTCCTCTCCTCCAGACTAAACAGCCCCAGTTCTCTCAGATGCTTCTCATACGTCTTGTTTTCTAGTCCCTTCACCAGCTTTGTTTCTCTTCTCTGCAAACCCTCAAGCAACTCAATATCCTTCTTGTAGTGATTGTTGAATGCCATACAATTGGACACATCCCATCAATCTAGCCTATCCAGATCCTCTTCCAGAGCCTCACTACCCTCAAGTAGATCAGCAATTTCTCCCAACCTGTTGTTGTCTGCAAACTTACTCAGGTTATCCTCTATTCCCTCATAAAATCACTGACAAAAATATTAAACAAAACTTGCTCTAATGTTGTGAGGAATGCCACTTTTGAGTGTCTGACAAGTTAATTTTACCCTGCTCACAATGACCCTTTGGACCTAGTCATCCTGTAATCCTGGCAGTTTTTCATTCAGTGAGCAGTGCATCCATCCAACCCGTAAGCAGCTAGTTTCACCAGTAGAATACTGTCAAATGCTTTGCTGAAATCCAAGTAAACAACATTCACTGCACTTCCTTTATCCATTAAGTGTGTCATCTTGTCATAGAAGGATATTAGGAGAGTCAGTCAGGACCTGCCTTTCATAAATCCATGCTGACTGGGTCTAATCATTTGGTTGTCTCTTATATGAGGTGTGATAGCACTTGAGATGATCTGTTCCATAATCTTCCATGGCACCAAAGTCTGGCTGGCAGGCCTATAGTTCCCTGGATACTCCATCCTGCCTTTCACGCAGATGGGCATCACATTCACTAACCTCCAGCCAGCTAGGATCTCTCCAGTTAGCCAGGAACGTTGATAAATTATTGAAAGTGGCTTGGTAACCACTTCTGCCAGCTCCTTCAGTTACCCGTCTGGCCCCATAGATTTGTGTCCAGTGTATGTCCTAGCATAAGCCAAAAATTCCCAGGTAAAGATAAGAAACTCATTGTTAAGTATCTCTGAGTAAAATGGGAGAATGGATTATGGTACTGGTGCATGAAACATGAGGCCAAATCAAGTCAGAGAGGATAATGACTGTACACTACTTTGAAGCAAGAAATAAGTTGCATTAACTTGTGTTTAGTTTTTGACAATTTTTGTATGGTTTTGGTAAATGCTATTTTTTTTTCAAGGAAATGTAACTATTTGTAAACGTATCACTGGAGAAATGTGACAAGATCTTCTTTCATAGTACTTTTGCAAATTTTAATACATCTGTAGGTCATTAAAAGCCAAGGAAAAATATGTATTTTTAATTCTGTGGTTGAAGCATAATTTGTATCGGCATAAATATATTCCATCAGTATATTATCATGCTACTACCAAACACCAGAGAAACAAATATACCTATGCAGAGAGTCACCATGTAACAAAAAAAAAGTAGCAGAGAAATCACAGTCCATACAAAGGGTATCAGAGGTACTATTCATGAAGAAAACTTTTACACTCACCCAAATACAGCAAAATGGGCCAAGAAGAGAAACAGGGAAGAGATGAAAGAACCATCAAGTAAATCTGATGACAGTGATGGCATTAACTACAAGAGAGGAGGCTTACCACAGAGGAAATCAAAGTTCAAAAATATCCTCTAGGTCAGAGTGCCATGAAGGGTAATACGGATTAAATAAGAAATTTCTGAGAAAAAAAAAATCTTTGTATTGCTCATATTGCTCATGGTCTGTGGAAATGGGAGAGAGAAATAAGTATTCCCGTTCCCACTGCTGGACAGTATGAAAAGGAAGCCAGCAACTCACACAACTAAAAACAACTGATACAGATATGTTTGGTCTGGATACTACAAACCAGTAATTATATATTTTGCAGCAGAACTTAACCTAGGAGTGCTGGGAGAAGGAAAAAAAGATTATCTCACAGGATTACCCCCAAACAGCCAGCAGTAGAGATAGATAGAATTCATTTACTTGATAAAACTCCTCCTCTGTTTCTCTCAGTTTATGACAGTACAGGTGCAGGTGATTCACACGATGTCCCTGTGCATAAGCACTTTCAGGCCTGAGGACTAAATTAAAGTCTGTCTAACCACAAAGTACCACTAAATAATTAAAATTAAGCTTAAAATTCAGAAGACTGATTTCTTCAAGAAACTAATATTTTTATGCTGTAAAAGTAACTGCTTTCCCCCATTCCCTTTTTTTTTTCTTTTTAACCTCAAAAGTATTTGTCTTATGTCTACTCCTTCCTAAGACATTTTCTAATTTTTTTCTCTAATAGAGTACCAGTAAGTTGTTCACACCATAAATCATCAGTATCAAAACTGAAGTTCTCAGTATATTCTTAAGTCAGTATAATTCTGTGGTTCTTTGAGAATAATCGCTGAACAAATTTTTCTTCCTAACATTTAAAGCAACTATCTGGATTAATATGGCTGACTACCTTTGGAAAATAGTACAAAGCATAAACCCAGAAAACTTCTGACATGATTTTACACTAGAGCTAGGAACTGAAAACTTGAAAACTTCTGTTTAAAAACAAAGAAAAAGAAAACAGATTTTACATAATTTTCTTGACATGAAGCACAAAAATTTGCATTAAAATAGCTTTTCAAACATTTGCAGACAGTGAGTTCTATTTGCTAGCTACATGGCGCTTACCTCGCCAATGTAAGTACTGTAAATATATATAAGCAAAGAACACAAGTGTAGGCATTTTTTCCCTGAACCCTATAAGTTATCAAATCATGGCATTTTATTTTGCTGGTATGAAGTTAGACAAAAATTCAATGATCTAAAACATAGGTAAGAAATAAGAGGATAGACACAAGCTAAGGTTCAGCAAGGACTTGTTTTTAGAAAGTAACGCAATATTTAGAAAAGATTAAAATAAGAGAGAAGGTTTCTTAGTGCCAGAATCTCATTACTGCAGAAGCTTCTGGAGACTGGAATATGCTCCACTGACCTGCTTCCAGATATGACATATCTCATATCTGCCATGAGTCTGTGACCCTACTGTTCATGGTTACTGGCCTCCAGGGTACTCCTCTTTCACATGATGATGGCATCTCAACCGAAAGAAAGATTGCTGAACCATTCTGTGAGACTTCTTCCTCCATCAGAAGATGGCAGGTGCTAGCAGCTGTGAAACTATCTATGAAAAGTCAGTTGCTCAGGTATGAAAGTTTTCCTGTGCTTCAAATGCAATATACACCATTTCCTTGGTAAAAAGCACTTTTCACTTTTTTTTTTTTTTTTAAATAAAACACAATCAGTGGTAGTATTAGTTTTTAAATCTACATTATCTTTAAACTCTCTCTGGAATAAGATAATTACTATGAATAATACATATACGGAAAAATTCAGGGGAGAATGAATATTGAAGAATTGCCATACAGAGTTTAAGAGCTTTAAAATAGTTTTCAGAAGACATATTTGAAAATAGTGTCCCAAATGCCAGGGGAAAAAAGATTATTTTTCAAACTGGTAGTGGTGGAGACACTTGTTATGACTCAGAAAAGTTGGCCATGAATGTCAGAACTTCACAGTAGAGAGAGAAATACTGTACATTTTCTAGGTGAAATAAAATTGTAGGAATTCTGTAGCTTAGAAATAATAACAAGGAATTAAAGGAAAACTAACTTATATGCCTCACTTGACTTTCTGAAAGCAAGAGTAAAATTTAATGCTGCAAAAAGCTATGTTTACTAATGCAATTTGAGATGAAAGAATAAATTAATACCAATAGTTTTCAGAAGATACTCCTCACTATAGTATTGAGAGCTTTCATCCTTATGGCTCATACACTAAAAAGATTTAGAAGAAAGTAAATATTAACACAGATACATAGCTACATGATGGTCCAATCACAAGTGACTGTTAAACTGCAAGCAAAAGCAAACTGATTATTGCCCATATAATCAGCACACAAAATTAAACATTAAAAGCTATGCTAAAAAATAATGGCATTACATGTAAGATGTCACAATCATTTCTAAGTGGTTGTTTGAATATTTATCTTTGAAAGCCATGTTACTTCTCTAGGTTGTTCCACATCTTTCGGTTTGTGTAACACAGTCTTATAATCATTAGAATCCTCCTCTTGAATTGCTCAAAATTTTCTCCAGTCTCTAAACTACCAAAGCCAACAGTCTCTCAGATTTCTTCTCCCATCACCCTGCCATACTGACATGAAAATAAGCACCTTCTCCAGCACTTTCCTCTTGGAATGTCCTTATGGTCTTGCTCTTCTATCAAGCCTTCAAAAGACTCCAGCTTTTATTACCACTATAAAGATCTGGAATAACTCTGCTTCCTGATCAGCTTTCAGCTCTTATTCTTATTTTTGATGCCTGTAATCATCTACCATGGTCTACCCCATTTTGCAAAATGAGTAGAAGGGGAAAAACACAACTCTACTTGGTGGGTGGGCATTTTTCTTCTTAATGATGGTCCCTTCCAGAATGTCTACTTATTTTTCTTTTACACGATTGGAAAGAAATTCTGTGATTTTAGGCAGGACAGAGAAATTAATTTATTAGAAGGCTAGTCAGCTGCCCAAAACAAGCTATACACACAAAAACCTTTACAACTTGTCTTGACTAACCCTTCTTTCTAACTAGTTTCAGTAGTCCATCATTAGCAATAAAAGACCAGAAGATATCTTGCAGTAAGCCATCCAGACAAAGTCAGCTAGCACAATGCTTGAAATAAAAGTCCCATAGATAATAAGACTTCTAAAGCAATGTTTTGATAGTCTTGATAAGCAGAAATATATAGGGGTTTCTGTTACGTAAAAGGGAAAATAAGTTTATATGACTGAAAGACAAGTTTCTTTATATGAAAAAATAACGAAAAAGATGGTCTGAAAATTTAAAGATCTGACGGAATGTCTATTGATTTATCATGTAAATATTGCAAAATTAATGAAGCTTTTCAGTATCATAAAATGCCTGTGTGGTAGTATTGAGTATTAAGTATTCACAGTCATAGCGCTTGGCAACCCTGCCCATAGCAGCTGGATTGGAACTAGATATCTTTACGGTCCCTTCCAACCCAAGTCATGCTGTGATTTTATGCAGACATAGTCAGCTACTAAGCACAATAGTGCTTACAAAATCACTGAATGGATTGGAAAAGACCTTCAAGATCATCAAGTTCCATCATTAAATCATGCCCCTCAGTTCCATGCCCTTGTCTCTTAAATGCAAGCAAGGATTGGGACTCCACCAATATTTGCCTAAAGCCTCTTTTAGAGGAAATATTGCATGTTATTCCACAAGGAGCACTCCTGTAAGAGGACTGACTGCTTAGACTCATGGAGACTTCTAGAGCCAGCTGCAGCTTTTTCCCCTTTTTTCTTTCCTCTCTGGCAACTCCTTACCTCTCCAGGTGTGTCAAGCCCTCAATCTTCATTAAGTCTCTCTCCGCACACACTTTTAACATTAGGTTATCAATATTAACTCAGAAAGGGATTATTAGAAAACCCCCAAAATATCTGCACTGCTTGGATGCTAACCCATCATCTGATTATCAAATTTATTTTGTGTCTGAAGTATACTACTTTTTTAAATTACAATGTGAATTGAATGCTTTGGGATGAGATAGTGTCTGCAACTATTATTATGCATCATGATTACACTTAAGCAACAAAACAAGTAGTCCTTACAAACAACTGTCTCTAAATTATGAACGTCCCTTTGTCAGACAGTGTTGAACCCATACTATGTCCTCTTTAAACCGCTGCTTCTGATGAAGGCTGCCTGTGTCCTACCGTCATTCCATTCCCTGCTGCTCAAATATGCTGCCAATTAAAATGAAAGAGCAAAGGAGTACACATGAAGTAAATTAGTAAGTTTTAACTGAAAGTTTTCTTCTGCAGTTTTCTACTGACCAAAGTGATCAGAAAATCCAAAAATAGTCTAGTCCAAAAATGAAACAGATTCTGATGACTGCTCTGAAAGAAACCACCTACTTTTAAAATACTATTTCCTTTAGTTTTTATTTGATTTGCAAACCCCCTTAACACTTTAGGCTACTCTGACTTTGCTTTGGCAGAATACCTTTTATTCCTACTGGATGCAATGTCTATAACCACTGTCAATATTTTAACAGATTTTAGTATTTATAAGCTACAGGCAGTTGATTTAATTATTGCAATATGATAGTGTCATGGCTAGGAAGAAATATATATAAAATCATAAAGTAGAGACAGATTGGTTTTGAATTGTGTCCAGGTTTAATAGCTGTGGTTACGAATGTCAGCAATTAAGTTTTAAAATAGCGCATTTCCAATGAAAACCCCAATTTACACTGCACTTAAATGCTTAGCTTTCAAGTCTTTGGTGTAACAAAATCTGCCTAAAGTGCTTTGTCAAACAGGAACCCTCCTATGCATACAGGGTGTCCATGAAGATAAGAAGTCATTCCTCAGGCAAATTCATCCCTGATAAAAATCCATCAATTTCAGAAGAATTATAGTAATTATTTCTTATATATTTGAATTAAAAAGTGCAGTGTGGAACTTGGTCTGGAATATTCTCCTATAAGGTCCAGAAAAAGGTAATAAATTTTGGAACACAGAGGAAACACACCATTATAAGAGCAGGATATACTATAATGGTTAATATATATAAGGTATACAAACATCGGAAAATGAAATATTTTCCAAACTAACTTCAATTCTTCCCAAATACATATGAGTATTTCTGAAAATATGCCATTTTATTCAAGAACTCAATTTTCATGGCTTACATAGAAGTAGAAATAAATATGAGCAAGGAATAAATTCAAAAGAAAAAAAAAAAGGATACTTAGCATCCAGCAAGCACCACGTTAAAGGGACTTAGTTTATAGCAAGAAATGAGAACACACTGTGGTATTCCAGTTACGTATGGTAGATGGTGCATGAAATTCAATCACAAGTTCACGTACACCAACTTGTCTTTAAGTGTAGTAATTATTGTTGGGAAACGCCCCAAGTTTTCCCAAGGGGTTGCCCTCCTTGCGTGGGGAAACACAGACAACTCAGTATGAGTGTGAATAGCAGCTTCCAACTTTATTGTAGCAACATGCCAACTTATATAGCATACTTGCTTCCAGGGATACAAGCTCTATGCAACCAAGCGTATAAGAGAACAATACCATTACCCAGGCTAATTTCGTGTACAGTACATATCGTTAAGTACAGAACTCTATGACTACTAGAAACACCACATTCCATGCAAGTATAACTTGCCTCTTTCATCTAAGATTACATCGTAAATCATTAGCTATGTGCTCCCAAGCACACCACTTCTCAACAATTATGACTTTAGAAAGGAAACTCTTATATTTGGTTATCTTGACAAATTATTCTTCAAACTAAAAGCAATTTAGGGCAAAAGCATTTCCTTCTCCCAACCTGACCATGACTGTTGATTGGAGATAGAGGAAAGTGACTGCTAATTCAAAATGGCAAATGAAAGTAGAGACTAAGGATTTCTCAAATAACTCATTACTCTGTACACTTACAAGGACTTTCATACTGCTTAGAAAGAATGAATCATACTGACTTAAAATCACATGTAAATGGGTGTGTAATGGGTTATGAGTTAAGCTGGCAACATCTTATGTTGGTGGCTGGTATGTATAATTTGAATGTGAAATTATAAAAATTCATATTCTTCTAACTTCAGAATTCTGGTCAAAGACATCTACAGGCTTTTTTTTTCTTTAAGTTCTTTTTCTTTGTTGAACTTTTCGTTGAGCACTTTCTCACTAAATTCTCCAAGACAGTCACCTACTTTTATGTGAGATATAGCCTAGTTTCGACCATTAGCTCCTGAAACATTATCCCAGAGTTCACTTGGCATAACCTGAGATAATAGACGAATGTTGATAATCCTTTATTAACACCTTGCACCCAGAGGTATATCAGGTGCAACCAATATACCCCACTCTCACTGTCAAGTGTGCTCATCAATTGTCAGTTTTGTCAGTTGCTGATGTGGTTGTTTTAAGCTGGAAATCATTAGCATCGAGGAGCACAGTCTTGCTTCCTGGTTGTGAGCTCCTTCTTCGCTTTCTGTGCCACTGCAGAGCTTTGCACCTGCCTAGCCTCCTTCCATCTGGTTGGCAGCAGGTTTTGCCCAGTGGTCACAGATCTAGATAGGACAATATCTGATAATAGAAATGGTTGCATCTTAATTCCTATAGTAGATGATCTTTGTAATTTTTTTCTTAACCAATGACTCAGAATCCTTTAAAGCTTTTCTTTTTGTGGAATTTGTCTCCTTGTAGGTTTCTGCACTTGCTAGCTTTCAAACTTCTCTTGCCTAAGTGATATAGCTTAGAAGCTTTACTGTCATAAAACAGAAATTTTAATAACATACCTTGTCAAGGTCCCATTAGAGAACATGTGTGATCTCACTTGTTCAATGATCTGGCAACAAACCTGCCAGTGAAACAACTCACAGTGCAATCTGCAGCCTGTTCTAGGCACAAAATCTAGATCCAAGAAGTTGTTTAATTTGGTTTTAAATAGGGATTTCAACATCAGATTATTGTAAATATTTTCCTTGAGCAGATATCTTAAGTTTGGATTTCTTAAAATCATAACTAAAAGCCATTCACTCTTTTTCCTCTGTTTTTCTGAAGCAATAAATATTCCCAGTTAATGATTCTCACTACTTCTATTTTACCATTAGTTTCTTTTTAAATATTTCATGGTTAGAGATCCAAGCAGCAACTTTACTCATTTCATCTGACTGCGAAGTGTTATGTTATGCTTGCTTTTTAATTTAATATTTTTGAATCAAGAGAAGATATACAGGTTGGTTTTATCCATCTGGAAAACTAACACTCAGCATTTCTAAATCAGATACTCTCTATCTTGTTTTTGCCTTTCAGACTTAAATACTTAGCCTAAATAACATTCAGCTAGTTTGTATTGAAAGAATGCTATATAAAATGCTCTTCGCTTTTCTCTATTACCTTTTGTAGGTCTCGGTCTCTTTTTCATTCCCTTATGGACTATTTTGGCAGCAGTTTTTACACATATGTCCTTTCATATTTATGTGCAAGTACACCATGCTCTTCTGTCTACGACATAGATAGGACCACTCAGTGGAATATACTGTCCTTAATTGTGGTATTTTGCAAGAAAATCCAATAAAAGTTTATTATGACTTGGAGATTTGACTCAATATCCTACCGGAGAGCTAGGACTTGCCCATTTGCATTTGCTTTTCAGTTGAAGAAGCCTGATGTTCAACATTTGTTTCAGTGGCCAGACAATACTGTAAATGAAAGTCTCATAAAATATTCACATTAAAAAATACTATATTGGATTAGTTTTAATACTGATTGTGTACTCCAATGAAAACTAATATTTTATACCTTTTCATGAACCTTTTGCCCTGGCTCCATTCCTTCAATATGCTCTGATTCAGCAGGCCCTTCACCAGCTGCAATTTTCCTTTGAATGTGTGCATTTTGCTCACGCAAAGCTACAATCTGCAAGAGACGGAAAGTAAATGGTCAATATGTATAAGCAAACCAAAAACCTCTGAGCAGGCAATCTGTTAAATCTTGTGACATTATGATACCAAATTGGCCATTTGTAGCAGCTGCAGCATTAGGCTGACACATTCAGGGAGGTTTAAAAAACAAACAAACTTATTACTAATGATTAAGGACAATTAAGGTACAATGGAACCAATAAATGACAGTAGATATGTTAAGTCTTCTTTTATCTTCAATCTTTACTTGGTACCCAGTTATTTTTTTATTTTTAATTTCCACCTTGAACCATGGAAGAATTCTTGGCCATCAGTTTCCTAAAACCTCAAGGATAAGACTCATTCTTTTGTATAGAAAACAATGGATACCAACATGGCATTACAGGAGTACAGGGACAAAAAATATGAATGAAACACAAGTGATGTAAAATTGAGTGTTAGTTTTTTTCAACTTTCCACCAGTTAGCAACTGCAACATACATTTTAAGTATTTTTGTTAAGAAAAAGATGTAAATAGAAGTTTTAAGTGTGGTATTCATTGACTATTTTAGCACATTTGTAAGTCATTTTTTATGTTAAAGATACTGCTTTATTTATTGGTATGTAAATGGTATCAAAAATCTCACACAGTTTCTGGAAAATAAGCTGATTTCTCTCTGTACTGTTCTGTTTCCTGAATGGATAAAATAAAACTCAGTAGTACTGCTTCTGAGTAATGTAAGCACATACCTAATCCTTATATTTATGCTTTTATGTTTATAATATCCAGCTTAACCTCTCCATTACAGAACATGTTCATAGACAGTTTTCCAAGCGCTTACGAATTAATGCTTGCAAGGCAATAATTCTTGATGTAATTCTTAGTGGATTTCATGCTAACTTTTCTTTTGGAAAAAAAATAATGGTAATACTCTAGAGGATGGAGTCATATTTGCTAAAATTAAATAAACATTTAAAAAAATAAATGTGCATAAATACCACTGTTGAGTAATTATTCAGAACTATATCATCAACCTTGGATTCAAGTGTGAGTAATACCTCTTAAAATACGGAAATATGACATTTTTTGTCCTCAAATCATTGTATTTGTTTTCTAAATCACCAGTTAGGGACCAGATAAAACAGAGCCCTTGCTGTTAGGCTGTGTTCTGACATCTTTAGGGAGAAGCTGTATTGTATTCTGTAAATTACAAGAATGTCATGGGTACTTTTCCTACCCATAACAATTTTTGCTTGAAATCCTGGCCTGTGACCCCAGCACAGAGCTAAGATTAACCCTTTGGCATTCGCTATTATCCATTGACTAAAGGCACAATTACAATAGCTGAGCTGAAAATCTTGAACTTATCTGGCTTGCACAGACCAGGATAATGGAAAAGCCAATGTGCTGAATGCTGATATTGAAGTGGTTATCTGATCTCTTCTGTAAAAGCTGGAGAGAGAAAGATCACCAGAAAGACCTTCTATGTCTAAAAGAGATTGGATAAATGACATGCATATCTTTTATCTTGGCTGAAAACAGATGATTATTTAAGAAATTTATTTAAGAAATTAGATGCTTCCATTATGATGGCTAAACGTTAGAAAAAGTAATTCCATCAAAGGACTGAAGAAATTCCAGAAAAAAATCATATTATGAAATAAAAACCATGCCCGTGCTATGGTAGTACACACGAACCTGGTCCTTCTCACTCCTCAGATGCAGAGGAGAAAATTATTTCAGTTTACTCATCAATGAATATTTTCCCTCTCACAGTGCGTATAACAGTACAGATGAATAAATAAATACATGTTTTCAAATTTATAAGGCCCCTACATAAGCTAAATAAAGTCCCATTCAATTTTTTTTAAATAGTTGCACAACCAAATTCTATATTGACTTTTTTCCACGTTTTTGCAATTTAAATTGTATTTAAAGCCATCTGCCAGTGAAGGATGGAAAGACAACTGCTGTAATCATCTTGCTTTAAATTTGTTTTCCATTGAACAGATGCCTACAGCATGAAGAGAAATAAATATATTTAAATTAACTAATAATCACGTAAGGCTAAAACATCAAAAGCATTTATTTTTGTAGGATTCTTTCTGATATTTAAAATAAGAAATACTTTTGACTTAATTATTTTGATTTTTCTTCTTCTAATTTATTTAATTTATCATTCACTTTAGTAGCATTAGAACTAGTTAAAAATAATTTTTGTGGATAAAAGAGGCTTTAAGCACATGTATATTGTGTAAGACAGTTTCATGCAATCAATAAGAATTTAGATCACTTAAAGAATGTAAGAATTTAAGGAAGACAATAATTTTAAGTTTTGAAAAACTTTTTTTTGTATACTTCCCCTACCTTAAACTACTGAACTTGCATCTTTGATCTTTCAACACTGAAAAAATCTGTCCTATCCAATGAAATTTGCTGATACCTATTTCTTTGACTTTGTGACAGCTGACAGATCCAAAATATTTTGGTTTTTTTTTTTTTTTTTTTTTTAATTTAGTGCAATCAAAAAGGTGTTCCTTTGTGCATGAATGGTATGCCAAACTACTTTTGACTATATTGTACATTTAAGTTTTTCAGTGAATAGGGAAATTGCCTACTTGGATGTCCTCCTACATTATTATAACAGTCCATATTTAAAAAATATTCAACATCATATTTCAGTCTATTGAGAACATAATTCAGCCTCCCAGTCCATCTTCTGACTTCAGTTCTGCTTCAATTTTTACAGGGATAAACCTTGTGTGAAAGTTTAATCAATGGTAATTTTATGTGGATTATCATAATTGAGTGCAGCACACGTAATAAAGGATGCTTAGAGACCTCTGTGGTTTGCTTCTCCCTAAATGGAAATTTAAATCCTGATTCATATGCATAAATGCACTCTTTTCAAGTTAACTTTCTAATTTGTGTTAATCAGAACACAACCTTTCAGAAGCCACTGGCTAGACAGTTCAGAGACACTTAAATGAGGCTAACTGATTTAAATTATTTAATTGTACTATGATGTAATAATGACAGAATTTGTCATTATTAAGATTTTATTAATTTATAGAGCTAGAAATGCATGCAAATTTTCTTGGAATTTTATATATAATTCCTGAAAAGAATTATAATGATAATCAGCCATTCGTATCATCAAGGTCTTGTAGTAACAATACACTCTATTTCTTTCAGTTTTTGGTGGAGGAAAAACACTGCATAGAATGCACACCTGCAAAATCTTTTCAATGAAAAACAAATGGATCCTTTTGTGAACCATAATAAAAACTAGCCATTTTGAAAAAGAGAATTTTTCATGGGGGGGAAAGGGCATTTAAAACTAAACAGAGACAATTTATGTGTTTCTCAGGGTAGTTTTTAGGAAGGACGCAACTCATTCAGTGGGGGTCATCTGAATGCCTACTCTAGATTGTACCTGTAGATACAGGACTTACAGAAAAACCTCAGACATGTCAAAATATTAATTTTAATTATATTTCTTCAGGAAAAAGACATCTTTTAATAATCCTGTTCAAAGGAGACTTTCAATATTTCATTAGAAACTCACTGGATAGTTTCAGATTTTGCTGCAATTTTAATGACTCTGCCAGTTGAGGTGTGACAGATTTGGCTGCAGTACTGTAAGACATTTGTGCCTACATCTTCTTAGTCTGAGAGTATCAGCAGAATATCAGAAGCAGCATGAGTAAGCGTCCAGGAAGTGACATTCAAAACTTTGCACTTCAACTCAGATTTATATGTGATGCAAGACTAGGAACAGTGGCATCCAAGTCACAGAAATGCAATCTCTGCTGTAAGGGCACAGTTTGTTATATTTTCAGAATTACACCTCCACTGCTCTAAAAGATCATATTTGGTTTGAAGCCTGTACAGACGTACTACGTAGAAAAGTATCCCTATCACGTTATTTGCCATTATAATTATAATCGCATTATAATGTGATGTGTAGAATTACACTAACTGGCACAAAAAGATTTGACTGGATATCTCCCTTTACAGATCTGAATGAGCAGTTAAGCTCTTCTTATAAGTAAAAACATTATTAATATTTTTGAATTTCTTACGGCTAGAAGACTAGCAATTTCTAAGCCTCAAATATATTCCAACTGAAAATCCTATTTTCAATCATGCCTAAAAGATACATTCCTGGGGAAACCCCAACACTCATTTATGGGAGCATTGCCTGTGTTTCTGTGCATTTGGTTACGTTGCATTACCTGCTCTGTCAGGCAGGAAAGGCAAAACCATGACTGAGCCCAACAGTATTCTGTTAAGCATAGAAGGGGATCTTGCTGCCAGGAAGGTATCATGGGAGCTCCAGCGCTGACCCTGCTAGCCACATTGGAGGGACTGAAGATCAAAATGGACTCATCTGTTACAAGAGTGACAGGAAAGCCTGGGGCAATTGCCAGATGAGCCAGCTGGGCACTGAGACAGCCTGAAGAAGGTCTGCTGTGAGAACAGTGGCTGAGCAGCCAGAGCAAGCGGTGGGGGCCCAGGCTGGCCCACCTCGAGGCTTGAGGCAAGCCAGGTCTGTGTTAGGTCTCTGGCATTTCAAATCCACTTCCACTGCCTACCTTTTGTCTTAATTAAGCATATTTTGCATCAAAGAAATCACTTCTACATTACATCGTTCTGTCACTGTTGGCAGGCTGATGGAGGAGCCCTTGCGTGTGCCAGGACACTGAGTGCTTTAGATAACACACAGCAGTGCTGGCAGTCACAGGGCTGTAGGAAAGCAACTGCATCAGAGGTGCTCGCTGTGCAAAGCAGAAGTACCAGCCCAGCACCAGCTGTGCTCTACAGGCACACAGAGCTATGCAAAGGTACCTCTGAATTAGCAGCTTGATTGTATTGCAACAAGACCTATTTGATCTCTGTACCTACAACTGTGATACAGTGCACCACCACCTTTGGCAATTTTGGCAGATACCGTTCTGATGTCTGCCATATAAGCCCTCATAAGACTTCTTTTTCCCTATAAAAATGTACATACTAATAAATAATACACAACTATTTAGTCATCCACTCACTTTCTCACAGTGTCATAAAGATGGAAATATTTTTAATTATTTCCACAAATGGAGGAGATTGAGAGAGTGGCAATGTGAAGCTGCTTCTCCTGGCCAGTAGCTTCTGTTTTTACAAAACACCATTGCAATGGAAGTGTTCTCTCTGGCATTATGGGTAGCAATATACCATAAAACACGAAGTATATTGGTATGAACTCACTTAAGGTTTTAAGAGGTTAAACTCCATACAGACAGTGACACGATTTACAAGACTACCCACAAATCCTGATAGGCTCAGTTTTTTTATGTCAGTCAAAGGAAGAACCCAAACAGTTTGCCTCCTCTTTGAGTAACTAATAGTGAGGAAGCATATACTAGTGAGAAGGCCAAATAATTAGACCACCAAAGTCCTTCCAGAAAAAAACACCAAAAACCAGAGGGAGAGAGCGTGGGTGTGTCTTAACCGCATTCTAAACATTCTTTTAAAAGGCAACAACAGTTCAAAGTATGTCACAAACTTTTGTCTAATAGAGGAAATTTCATATACCATTAAAGATTAAAGAAGGGAAATGAAATTTCAGAAGGCAGATAGCAATTAATTTTTCTCAGCAAACATTAAAATATTTCCAGCAAATAATGTAAAACTAAAAAAAATAATTTGTTCATTCATTCTAACCAAACCTGAAACTTCATTTTGGTTGCAGGTATTGTTGGAATTTATGGTATGATTTCATCTAAAATCTCATTAGTTATGAGCTTCCTTTTAGCAATGGAATTTAAATCTTTCATCAAATTTTGGTCTCACAAATCAAGACCATTTTATTTGGTAAATTCTCTTTGAAACCACAGTTCAAATAATTCAGATTAGTTAATAATGCTAATTGAATGGCAGTTTCAAGAATTCAGAGTGAAATAAATAAACTAAAACAGTGGATTTTATTTTCCATTATGACATGACTCTTTAACAAGAATCTCAAGATCTGCAATACATATCCACACAGTAAAATGCAGAGCTCTAATTGCATGGCAGCAATTTTGTACTGCTTTTTAAAAGTTGTCCTTTTCTTTTTTTAAAATCACAAATATTAGCTAAAGCAGTAACTTTGTTTAATCTGCTCTTCTCCATGCTTCCGGGCCATATAGCTCTAATGGATTCCAGTCTGTCCTTTTATTCCAGAAAATTTATTCTGTTGCAATCACCAATCAGAAAGGGGACAAGTAAGATTTCTCTTCTAACAGCTTAACTCCTCTCTTTCCCACTGTCAATGGTTTACGGGCGTTCGGCCTGGTTCCGTGACGAAGGGGACGGGGGATCCACGGGTTCACACCCCATGAAAAGGGAAAAGGGAAGAAAGGGTAAGGAGATGGCCCTGAGAGCAAAGAACAGCGGCAACAATCTGAGGAGAAACAAACTAATTTACTAAATAAGATATCGGAATGCAAAACAACACACTATAATACAATATAATTACAATTTAAGCTGATAAATCCAATACAGAGAGAGAGAATGTCCCAAAATCAAGGTAGGCCTTACTCTACTACCGACGATAAGACGGCCGGAGAGCGAGGTGCTGCCAAGACGAGAGACGGCGGAAAAAGGGCTGAGGTCTCGTGATCTGCAAGTTTTTATACTGCAAGCTTTTATCTTTTCCCTCCGGCTGGAAAACGGTAACAGAGGAGCAAAGTACCGCGGGGACTGTAGTAGTCCTTCTCTTCTGAGAACCAGGTATATCCACTACATGATGTTATGATGTGGAATACCAATAACCGAAAATCACAAAACCATGACACCGACGGATCTCCAGGCTATTTCCCAAGGAACAGAATCATTAAAGCTGCTGAGGACCTTGTTTTTTGTGCAAGGCTGATGAGAGGTTTTAGAAGGGTTGGTCTTGAGTAAAAGCTCATTATCTGGCACATCTGATTTAGAAATTACTGAAAAACAGACTTTATAAAAATCTGCTTCTGTGCAACTTTCCTTCCTTTGTAACTTGCCTAATTAAAGTAGTTGCTTTATGGAAAGGTAAACCAAGTGTTAAGGAAAATAAACATATATGTATATATATGTATTCTGAGAAGCAAATGTTATCCTTGTTTAACATGAAATTAATAAAAAAAGCTCCAGACTATTGTAGGTGCATATTCTGACGTAATAAACCAAACTTATCATAAATCCATAAGGAGCGTTTTAAAACAAGAGTTAAAAAATAATCTCCCTGAAGATGATGTCAGTGCTGAATTTTTTGAGTTTTTTCATCCGGCACTGTAGTTATACTGTAAAGCACAAAATGTTTAGAGCTTTTTTTACAGCAGGTAGGAGTTGAAATGACCGTGGACAGTGCATCATTGTAAAAAACATTAGCCACACAAAGAAAGAACAAAAGGTAAGGAAAAAATTCTCTTCAGATTGTAGAAATAATTTTGTAAAGTGGGGAATGAAAACTTCAGCATGAACAGCCTCCCACTGGGAGAGGAGAAATGCACAAGATTTTTTAAAATTCTTCCCATTCAGCTACTTAAATGAATCAGACAAATTTATAAATTGGGCTTTTGTAGCATTTTGAAAATTCACTTTTAAAATTAGCGTTTGCATCTGACTGACAACCTCAACTAGGTTTATGTTATATTTGTTTGCATCCCAGTATATTTTCTTGTTCTTTAGGTAGTGAGCTTTACAGAAAATTTACACAATCGAGCCAAAATGTATCCTGACATGTCAAGAAAAATAATACTTTATTCAAAGAAAAATACTGTAAGAGTTATGACTAATAGATACTTTCAACATTTTTACATCATAAATTCCTTCCTTTCTGAAATTACTGACCTTGTATTAATATGTCTGTTTAGATTTCATTACTATAGAAAATTGTTCATGAAGATGAAATTATTCTTGTCAACCCTTGTTCATTAGACAGCGGTAGGCCTAATGAAAATAGATATGGTATGTTTGTGTGATATGGAGCTTAATAAAAGAGAAAATGAAAGAGGATCTATATACTTGTGCTCCTTAATGGCCAAGAAGTGCTGTCCTACCATTACTAGAAAGCCAGCATGTGCTGGCTAATGCTGCAAGAAAATTTACGTCCAGATTAAAGCAACAATTTTCAAACTGATCAGAGGAACATTATCAAAGATGGTTGGCTTAAAAAGTCAAGGAGATCTTCCCCTTATAGGAAAAATGGAAGATCATACAGTCATACAGTGAGATCCAGCCCTTGGTTATGCTTTATAGCTTACGACTTTACCTTCCATGATTCAAGTTTTGTCAAAAAAAAAAAGCTAAAACATCTTGATTCTGCTGCTTCTTGTACGTCTTAATTATTTAATTCATAAAATCTTGATGTAAGCACTGCCTTTTGTGACCCTGCTGGTATGGCTGCTAGCATTTTCAAGCTGCTATTATATCACTCAAATGCAAATAATGAATGACAACATGCCAAAAAGTTTGAAGATGTTCTGAATTGGGAAGATTGATAAATTTAACTGAGAATGTTAACCATACTTGTGATCCTTCACTGATGCTGGTTTGTACTCGCAATACCTACTGACAGATTCCAGATGTCAGTGTTTTTTATCAATGTGTCTATGAGGGCATTTCTGCTTGTGACCAGGATTCTCTGGTCTGGTGGCACTCACAGCTGAGGTACTCAGCTGGCCACAGGGCCTCCTGCACTGAAGCCATCGCTAAGCCCTGGCTCTTTCTGAACTGGTGTGTGGATCAGCAGTCTTTTTGATTCTATAAATGTAATAATACACTAACATTTTTTGGCTGGTAATAAGGTGATAGGCTTTATCACTCTCCTTCATTATGAGTTCTGAACCAAATAAAGCATTATCGCTTTGTGCTTTTGTGTGTGATCTATGGCAAGTACCACTTATTTCTGTGATATAGGGGCAACTCTTTGTAGACAGAATATAAACCAATTAAAGCAGCTGTGCAGTTACCATTATGAAAAAAATTCTGTTAGGATTTTTCCCAGATTATTGGGTACACTTCAGTACATTTTCTTCAGAAACCCTTATCTAAGTCAACAAAAATGTGCTACTTTAAATTTGTCACAAATATTATACTATGAAACAAGATACAGTGAACAAACTATTTCTACATAGACTAGCGCAATGGAAAAATAGTAACAAATATCAGTTATATGGCTTTTTCACAGTGTGTACTTGGCATTTAGTAATTGCTATTGCTTTTTTTTTAACCAAGTTAAAAAAAAAAAAAACCTAGCAAAAATATTAGGTTTATATTATTACTTTCACAAAGATACTTGTTAGGATATAGAAACCCCAGAATTCACTAGTAGTATAGGGAATGATTTCCAGTTGACCAGAACTGAGATTTGGCAGAAACATTGTGATCTTCATTGTTCTGCATAATATATGTGACATACTAAAATATATGTAGATGTATTAATGTATTATACATGGGCTAATCCAAAGGTAGTGCTTCCGATTTTATTATGTTGGCCCATGATGTTGGAGATGGATATTGGTAGTATGGCAGTAGAGGTTGAACCTTCCCACCAATATTCCATTCCATTTTTTTGCTGTGTGACAAACAGCAACAGAGGGGCAGTCTTACAGAATGGCAGATGACATGGAAGTACAAATGAAGGAAAGGTGTGGCACTGAATCCCTCCATGTGGAAAAAATGGCATCCACTGACACTCATTGATGCTTGGTGAACATTTATGGGGACCAAACAGTGGATGTGAGCATGGTGAGATGGTGGGTGGTGCAGATACTGACGAGCACAACATGCATGCTCTTGTTCATTGCTGTTGAAAATGCATAACAATGGTGACTATGTTGAAAAATGGAGTTTTGTAGCTGCAAATGTTCTCTATCAAATAGTATTACTGTGCTCTTTGTATCTGTTCTAGTTTCCATGGAACTAAAGAGGAGGCATTACTTGCGGAGCAACCTACGCGTTTCTATAAATACACTCTCTATTTTATTAATATATTTATTTATTTTATAATTAATGCAGAAAAATATCTAATTCTCTAATGCAAAGAAATTAACTGTGGATTACACAAGTAGAAATGTGCAAACTACTCTCTCCAGATGCAATGTCAAGCAAACTGGGCCATTTCTTAAGGATGGAATGAAATAATATAATTCTACTACAGCTCCTTTCTGAGTAATTCCACATTCACATTGATAGTGCCTACTGTTATTAATAAAGATGACAGAATCTTTTCTAATGCTGACATTTCCAAAAATATACCATTCAATATGCAAAAGAATTTTCTCCATTAAAGCTGAAATACTTTTTACAGTATATCCAAAGTAAAATTATTTCTATATTTACTTTCAGTACAGATATATGATGTGAATTGCACTTAGTTGCACCAAGCTAAAAAAAAACACAAAAAAAACCACCTGATTTTAAAAATCTCATAAGTGTATTTACTTAGATTAGCACTTACTAAGACACTTCTATTAATTGCATACACCCAGCATACTCTCTCTTCCTACTTCTCCCATATGGACTCAGTTTGTTATACTCGTGGTTCTTGCTCTGCTTGTTAATGAAGGAGAGCCAGTATAGAACGATGAGTAGCAAATTACCCTTGATTCATCTTATTGCAGACATGTAGCTTTTACCACTGTGCTAGTTAAGAATTTGGAGAATACTCTTAGACTTGCAGGTGCGCTGTTGGGCTGAGGTAACCTAATATGAAAACCCAAATGATACATCTGCTGGTTCATATATTAACTAGAATATTGGTTAATAAATATGAACCTACTGAAGCTTAAAATTGATTTTAATTACTGACTTGAGTCATTAACATGTATCTTTTATTCAAATGTAGCACGTAAAGCCAATTTATGCATTAAAAAATTGATTATGGAGAGCAATAGGCATAAAATATAATACTGTGATGTTGTTACACTATTTAAAACGTGTTTTGAGAGTTAATGGATGTAGATGTTTTTAATGAATCACGTAATACTTAATAAATAAACAGAAAATTGCTTAGCCATCCCAAAGAAATATATTAAATAAATAATAAAACCATATATTGTTACAGCAGATCATAAACAAAGCAAAATGGGTAAATGTTTTGTATTTTCGTCAAGATGAATGCACAAGAAGATTGTTAAGGGTAAAGAATCAACAAGACTAATTCTTGCAGTGATATTATCTTGATCCTCCAAACATCTCATCTGTCAAATGTCAAGTGACCCTGGAGCTGATACAGATGAAAAATAATCAGCTGTGTTCTTAAATCTGAATTTACACAACCAGTGCATGGTAAAATAGCACACATTTCTAAGCCTATGAATCCCAAAACATAGATCAAACAGAATTGATGTATTCTTTCTTCTAGTGTCTTACAGAAAGGCATTGTGTGCATACACTGAGCAAATTAAACATTAGGCATTAAAATTTTCAGTGTTATCCTTTGTAAAAGCAATGGTGAGCTTTATAATGCAAATCAGCTAAGCATAACTTTATATTTATGGTATGTTCTTTAACAAGTTAGTGTGTTTAAGTTATTTTGAAACATAACCTTATGAAACCAAGGCCTATGAGAGTTCTAATCCATTGATGTGTAAGCTCCCTAAACAGGCTGACAAACACATGATATTAAATTCAATCTGAAATTATCCCAGTGTCAAACCTCATGCTGATTATGAACAATCCCTAAGCAAACCACATACAAATAAACTTCTGTTTATTAATCTCCTGGAGTTTCAGGTGTACAGGCAAACTTACGTGAAATATGCTCAGCTGCACCCCTGGCCCCTGCCAACCCTGTTCTTCCCACAGCTAATATTTCTTTGGCTGTCTTCCTGTGTCCTCTCTCTGCCTTTATTCTACTTTGGGTGAGGAACTGGTGATAAATAAGAAATCCTTGGAACCTGTGCTAGAAACATAGCCTTTTCCCATTCTGTAATTCTCTGGAATAAAGTAGAGAAGATAACAGAACATCAATTTATCACTCTTAGATATGTTCAGCTTTGGCTCCATGTCATATGTTGATGTATTTGTTTGCTGTCATGCAGAAATGTCAGGCATACCCCGCAATCCCTATTTAATGATGCATATAAAGTATTGTGCTGGCCCTCAAAATAACTCCAGTAACTGAATTTCCAGAAATGGAATGTATCTGCTGATTAATTGCAGGACAGTTGTTCTGTAGTGAGCCCTGGACATGATGTCCTATCGTTATTTAGACTCAGACCCTCATGGACAGCACTGTTGTTTTCACCTTGCCCACAGTCCCAGCCTCTCTTCCATTAAAAAGAACAGGCACGTAGCTGGGTAAAGATTTGTGCTGACATATTTAGCTCCCCAGCATGGAGTTATGACATGGTGAGTGTATGTCATGCAGCATACTAGGATTCATGCAGGATCCCAAGCCTGGCAGATAGCGCACTTGGGGAGACACTGCAACAGCCATTAGCTGTCAAAAATCAAGTTATGAAATTTAGTTGTATTCATCTATCAGTGCTTATGAAATGAATAATTTTACCCATGAAATCTGTTGGATTGGCTTCTACTACTTCTTCTGTAGGAACGCTGTACCCAGTTAAAATAACCTTAGTGCTTTTGGAAGGCAAGAGCATTCAGAAAGCACAAGTTCAGCCTGACTCTTGGAAGTGATATTCACAGGGCCCCTATGGAGCACTGGTCCTTTAATGGAGTTCTGTCGAGAGTGTGGTGATGCAAAAATAATCATAGTAAAAATGGGCATTAAAAGCACTCAAATATAAATGTGAAGATGGAATATTTTTCTACTAAAAGTACCAATAAATATTTATTTATTTGAATTAAGATTGGAACAAATTTTGTTATACAAATAGAAGGACAGTCTCACCCTAAATGCAAACATCTTAAAACTTAAGCAAAAGATATTATAAAAATGAGAATACAACTTTTAAATAAGAGTATAATGAATACTTCCACTATATTTCCTAGTTCCTTTTCTTTAATTATTTACACGAAAGAGTTGGGAAGCAGAAAATATGTAAAAGAACAAACATTTTTCTTCATCAGATTACATTTTTATAGGAGAGAAGTGGTACCTAGCTTGTTTTCGGAATGAAATAGAACACTCTAGAAATACTTCTTACAATACACATAAAAAGGGGGGGAAAAAAGAGAATATATTGGATTATGTTTATGCTCGTTTTGATGAAGGTGCTAATTTTTAAGGAGTGTTTTTGTTACAAGATTTGGAGGAAACTGGGAATTTTTACTCTCCAGTCATCATTTATTCAGAGATGAAACCAAAGCTTGAAATAAACCATCAGTGTCTCAAATCACAGGGGACCAAGGTTTCATTAAGTCAAATGTTTCTGTCAGATTAAAAATGAAGCAGATTTGAAGAGATTTGCAAAATAGATTTCAAACATCTAGCTTCCTGCTCTTTTAATGTATATTTAAACAATTGCTTCACAGCAGCACAGCAGGTTTGGAGGAACAGTAAAAAAGAGGAATTAGCAAATCACACTTTTCCATTCCTTTTTGCCTTTTGTCATGTTGCATTAAGCATTATCGTACAAAATTTATGTTTTTTCTCTTCTTGAGAAAGTGTAATTTACAGCTGATCACAATTCAATGTGTATATACTTACTGATACATAAGGATGTGCTGTAACATTACACTGAGAAGTGCAATAGTTCTCAGGCTGTTTTGTGAGTGACAGGAGTAATACTAAACTGTTCTTCAGTGATAAACCTGAGACAATGGCATCCAGTCACAAATCTTTATATAACAAAAATCATTACAAAGTTTCACAAATACATAAAATGAAGGAGCGGTTTTAACTATGACCCAAGATTTAAAGAAAACAAACATCAATATTGCAGTGGAGATGCTTAGGAGCTTTAATCTATCATTTCTAGTGAAGAATCTGACTCCTCTATTAATAGCAGTGAAATTTTGGAGCAGTTTAATCTGTTTATGTTTGGGATCTTTGACAATATGGAAAATAAAAATAGAATGTAACAATTGTCTTTATGACACGTGTTGAAAACAGAATAATTTACACACTAGATTCATGAAGGAATGAAAAGCCTTTCCTTTCAACTAAGCTTTCTTAGAGAAGCCCTCAGCAAACATACAAACACAGACCATGTTCTCTTTTCTGCTGATCAGTCTTTACTACAAAGTGGTTTCCTTTAAGGAAGAAATTAAAAGAACTTATATGCATAACTTGAACATGCCATCAGTATTTTAGAATTTATTATAGGTGGCCACATACTGAACAGAAGGGCAAGAGAACATAGCATTTCACAATCTCGGTTGAAAATACTCTAAGATATTAGGACAGCTATACAACACTGCTCTCCAAAATCATTTCAGCAAAGATCCAAGTTACTGAACCTCCTTAACATACATTACTGGGTTGCCAACACTGCACGGTATCCTACACATACATAATCTAAGTGACTAAGGAAAGTTAGAAATGGGAAATTAAACCTAGAGGCATTTCTTAATGAAGATTTTTGTATCAGAACACTAAAATATGTACAAAATCATTATCTGCTGTCACTGTCGAAAAGAAAACACAAGCTCATCTTGCATTCAGAATTGTTCTGAAAAATTTTCTTAGTGGTAGAATGTATTGTTGATATAAGTAATACTGAGAAACCACAAGTGGAATAATGATGTTTTGTTTCAAATATGTCAATAGAAATTACTGTTCTAAAGTGACTATCTGAAAAATGCATTGGATTTTAGACCTATTCTGCTCAGACTTTAGGGGAGAAATGCTTCTGGCAGAAATGCCTTGCTGCCCTACATATCCACAATTGTAGCATTAGTTTTTGTGGGGTTTTTTTTTTTCCCTATAAGACTTTAGATTAGAATTAGCTGAGAGCATAGAATGAAATACCTATAGTAACTTAACTGATTATTTCTTGTGCTTATTTTTTGATCTTGTAAAAAATAAGGCAGTGAAGGATGTAATGCTGGTGTAGTAATTTTCAATCTCTTCAGCTGCTGTGCCACACATCCTAATTCAGATGTGTAGAGATCAAAATTAATACTGTGAGGCATGGAGTATAAGAAACAGTCACAAAATAAACTAACATTGCTTTGCTTCATTGCCACATTTAAAACAAGTGCAACGGTAACATTTTTTCAGAGTTAACATTTAACTAGATAGTTAAAGGCAAAAAGAAATGGAATTACATATAGGACATAAAGATTACATTTCAAACTATGACATTTTAATTACGTGCAACTTTGCAGAGAATATATCATTTGGCACAATTACATAGAAATTTAAGATCACAAGTTCACACTACAAAGGAGGTTTCACCAGAGTTAGATCTGTGTAAAGTTATTTCTTCAAGAAAAAAATCAGGAACATTAGAATGTAGGTGAGAGTTTATGCAGCAGTAACTTTCACTTACACTACTCTGAGAAAATATGGTAAAATGCAATAATACAGATGAAGGCTATTTCAGATTTTTCACCGGAAAACATGCTTTAAGTCACCAGAAGTAGGTATAAGCTATCTAGCCTGGCCTTGCTTTCATCTTTTGGAAAAGAAGTCACTGAATTTCACCCTGTTTTCATCCACATATTTAAATTCCATCATTTTCTGAATGTTGAATTGATAAAAATTTGAGTATATTAGACATTCAAGAAATGCAAATGCTATTTTTTCTTATCAAAATATTCCTTCAATATCGTTTCTACTCCAAAAATCTCTTTGTATTTCCATACAAAGGCTAAGACCACCAAGAAACACCTCTAACAAAAAGTGCCTTAGGTTAAGAGGAACAAAAACTCTCTAGCAGCTAGAGTTTGAAAATATACTTTCACATGCAGCCCTTGGTATAAAGAGTATACCATAGTTAGCTGAAGTTTTATTTTAAAATACATATATATTAAATACTAAAGAATCTGTTAGCACCTTTGATACTACGGTTATGTCTGCAGCATCTCTCGGTGTCAGCCAGAACTGTCCACAGCTATTGAATGCACCTGCATTTTGTACTAGTTTCTTGACTTGTCCTACATAGCAAAAACTAGGCAATCAAGACGGTCTTTGAAAGGTCTTTGGTGAGTAAGTGGTTGTATTTTCTGATGTTTCTGGTACATAATATAAAGAATCATAGATCACAAATCATCCTTTCTCTTCAGTGATATAAATAATTTATGGATGATTTCACAGATGCCATAAAAAAGTAACATTAGGGTACTCTAATGAATAGACTAACCCACTGTCAGTTATGAAGAAACACTGCACAAATGAGAGAATGCATGCAGTTATATGATCATGAGGAAAATCTTCTGCAATCTTAGCTCTAGGAGTTAAATTCATCCACAAAATGTTGAGTAAGATTTGGTAGAAGCAAGAGGAAATTTTAACAATGAGTTTTTAAAAGGCAGCCAGAGACTTTGAAATAAAATCTATGTGTTAGTTGACAGAAGCAGTATCATGTGTGGCATTTGAAAACAGCACAGGCATTTTCATCAAATGTTGAAGAAAAGCGTTTGGTGGTACCTCAAACCAGTAATTTCTCTAATTTCATATTCTACACAGTCCCACTGTTTTCTGAGTTCCAAAGTATATGATTAAGATAATGAATATAATTAACACACTATTTTTCATGCTACATTGTCTACTAAAGAGAAAAAGTGGAAAAAACAGTAAATTAAACAGAAAAAAAATGTGTTTTGGAATGTCACTTATCATACAAATCTTAATAGTACTGGAAGACTATAAAAGGGCTGAATAAATATTTAAGAAAGGCAGGAGGAAATTTATATGCAAAGTACTATATGCAGCACTTCAAAAAAATGACTTTGTCCCACTATAGTATAAACCATGTATAAAGCTTAATTTTACATTCAAGCATTGGGAAAAATCTCTAAAGGTCATTTTGAGGGGAAAGTGTTGGAATTTCTGGGAAACAGTAAAATCTGTTAATAGAAATCACAACTGTTGTCATTTAACACTTTGCATTGGAGCAGGAATGCATTTAAAAGCATGGGCCTCAGTATCACCTGCGTATGTTCTATGTATCCCTACGTGTTGGAAGCCACTAGAGTTTGAATTACTGATGATATATGTGGCTAATGAAATATCTCAGTGTGTTTTTTGCACATGCTGTAGTTTAGCATACTTTTAACAAAGACACCTGCTCATAACACTAATTACAGGATCTCGAAAGCTCTGGAACAAAAAAGATTATTTTGTCAGTAATTTCAGTACTAAAGTTAATTTCCATGAAGATAAATGACAAAACCAGGTAAGGAAAGTTCCATCCCACTTCCCTTGCCAATGAGAATCATTCTTGTCAAATTAGTGTGTAAAGAGGAAAATGGTTCACAGAACCTTGTTGGAATGTGCAAATGTTCATATGCTCACTGAAAAACGTTGCATCTGCCTTCAAAATGTTCATAAACAGACATTACATTACTGAACCATTGACTTTGGCACGGTCTGTACCTCCTGCAACTTGTACAACTGCTAGTTGCAAATTGTAACCTTCAGCTACAACTATTTGGAGAGACCATGGGTTATGTGGAACCAGATAAAATATTGCATCGTTTCAAAAGTATCTGAGAGGTAAGCAAATGTAGCTCTGTTTTTCAGTGATTTATCACGTGGTAGTTGCTGATAAAAAGCAAATATTGTAAGTATTATGGAATTTAATTACTATATACTGTTATCATACCACAGTCTGCATGAAGACTCTCCAGATTGCTGTTATGTTTAAAGGACCCTTCTACACTCACAAATCAGTTGCAGCAATATAAAGTATACAGTTAAATAACTCTTTTTCTCCCAGTAAAACATACATTTAAATAAAAACTATTGCCTTCACGGAATTGAACCAACAAGGAACCATCTGGTGTTTTGGAAAAGCTCAGAACAACCAACAACAGTGACTTATGCCATATCAAGTCAGTAGTGCAACTGCAGATCAAGGTCCTTCTCTATTATCATGATGTGATTACACATAAATGTTAGTTACACAACCTAAGTTCAGCCAGTGGCTCGAGCTGTCCATCTTGATTGCCCCTGCAATTTAAAGTCACTGGGTGTTACAATTCCCTTTCAAAAAAGAAGTGCTTTACAAGACAGCATTGGCAACTACAGCTGAAATCAGCTTTGTCGGTGTTCCAGATGTTTTCACACTCTTTGGTGTGCATCAAACATGCTATAAAAGACTGTTAATTGAAAGATTATTTACATCTAGTGAAGGAAGCTACAGTCTCCCCTTCCCCCTTTTATATGAGTTTATTTCCAGCACAAGTACTCATGAATGTCTGCTGTTTCTCACTGTTGCTGTGCCAGAACAGCTGTAAGATAGGTACTTCACAGAAAGGTTCTACCTTAACAGATAGATTTTTACAGTTTTTTATCCCTGAATCTATTTCTCGTTATATACTTAACCATATGCTCATTTAATCAGGGGACCATGTACTGTCATCATTTTATGTTTAAATACAGTCCTGAATATGTAGTACATTCTTACAATCAGTATGAGAAAATGGATATGAAAATTAAATACAAATTCTCATGGGTGAACAAACACTGAATAACAGGAATATGGAAATTACTGAAAAGCATAAGTTTAACTCCCTTGGAAACTCTGCCCATGTATTTTCATGTATAGTATGATAAATTTTTAGAGCCCTATATTGCTGTGCATTCATTATGTTATCTAGTGTAAGAACAGGTGCATATATTGTGATAGTCTAACTAATTTTGACTCATTTAAATTACTAATTGTGTGAACATTATCTGTGTGAAAATTATCCACTTATCTCTTTCTATCTCTCTCTATTTATTATTATTTTACTGGATTTCCAGTTTTAAGCTTGAACAGTTCCTCACGGGAAACTGGGATACCAGTATTCTGATTGTGTTAATAGTCATGTCAAGCTTTGCTAATTAGATACCTTTCTAAATTTCTTACTATCATCTAGAGACAATTTTTTTTTATACCATTTCTAAGCATTAGGAACAAGAACGACTATGAAAATCCTATTTCAAACTAACTTAATTGCATATGTTTTTACTCCACATTGTCAATACAAGTTTAACTAATTTTCTTTCAATCTCCAGCTAATAAGGCAATGCTCTAAAGACCTGGTCCCATCCTCAGTGAAGTTAACTTGGATATGAATGAGAGGGATATGCGCAATGGGATGCATCTCATTTGGCTTCACTGTTCAAAAGGACTGCTTTCTGTTTAATAAGTGCTAGCGCAAGTAAAATATTACTCATACTCAATATAGTATAACAAAATTATTTGAACCCAACTATTCCATGAAATGGAACAGTAAAAGAGGGATTTTATGTTACAGATAAAGTAACTATACTTTGTCTGCCCAAATAAAAGGGAGGATTCATAATGTCTGGTTCATAGCTTATATAAAAAGGAAGAACTAACACACTGCAGATCCTTTTTAAGAAGTCACTTTAAGAAAGTTACTAATTCTAGCTTAACATCAAAAAAACAAACCTACTACAGTTTACCTACTTTATGTTATCACACATTGTTCTGAATTACAGGCATTCCATTTTCCCAGAAGCATTTGGTAATAGTTTAACTTCTTCTGTGGTTGTTTTCAGTTTATGCCTTAAATTTCAGTAAAAGAATACCAGGAAATGGACATAACCCAAAGTAGCTTTCATGCAGTTCTATCACTTGTCTAACTTACATTAAACTGTGTGAGAAGCACATGTGAGGCAGAGATACAAAATATGATGGAGGTGGCAAAGTGACCACCTGACTCCATTATACTGTCTGGCTTAGAATCATCTCCATGGGATGCAAAATTCCTTTCTGTTGTGTGTGCATTGCATGTATAATACAATCAGGTTGTGGCATTCATGCTTTCAACCAAAGCAGATTATGAGAACGGTCTGCAAACTAACTTACAGGGGAAAAATTTCTTGTCTGAATTCACAAAAGTTATACGGCACCACAGTTCACCATTATATACTGTAGTTAAAAGGGATGGCAAACATAAATTTTGTCATCAGCCATATGCTTTCCTCTTTAACTTAGCTTTAAAATGTGAATGTTAACATACATAGAATGTATATATACAGATGTTTTACTTAATTTTTATACTAAAATGGAAAATCAAGTTATTAAATTTCTTATAGTATCTGACATATTAGTTGATAAACTCATTTTTTGATGATGTCCAATAAAAATTTTAGGAACCTGTAACTAGCTCCTAAATTTTAGTTTACTCACAACTGAATAAATCAGAAAACAAAAGGTTGTATTGATCAGTCTGGCCAGCACCTTAAACCAGCCTTGTTGATCAGCTTACTCAGAATGTAATTTATACTTCTTTCTGAAAGCTTTAAGAGAAGTGACAGGGAACACACAGGACAGAATATTAAAGAAATTGAACCCAAGAAGGGGAGAAAATGTTTTAACATTACCTCCTGGTTAGCAGCAGCAAGTTCTTCTTCCAGTGCAGAGACCCTTTCTAAAGAAACCCTCAGACGCTCCCTTACCTAGAGGAAAAATCAAAATATGTGCTGTAACATTACTTCTATCAGTCTTTAAAGTTTATATAAACTTTCATATGCACTACAGCATGCCCTGCTAGTGTGTAGGTATGCGTGTTGCATCCTTTCATAAGACATATTCTGTAGTAAATGTTTAAACCTAACCATAGGAAAACTTAACCCACAAAAATTGGTTTCAAACTTTAAATGCCATACTGCTGTTCTACAGTTTGCCTGTAATATTATAGAAAACACAGCAAGTGTAAATTTTCTAAAATCACATTACACATAAAAGGTTGTTTACAAGCATCTCTTACAAAGGAAACAATGAAAAACAGCAGCAACAACAATGTAACACCCCTGAAAAGATTTTTTTCTGTTTGTTCACCTTGGTTCAGAATTATCTCACGTAACTATAAATAACCTAAGCTAGCAATGTGGGCACAAGGTTTCCAGTATGATTAAAAGGTAAATCTAACCTAAAGTGGACTTCAGTGCTGTACGTTGGTGACTTTATCTCTTCTGACCATAAAGGGATCCTAGAACAACTCATCTACTAACCTACACAACTTTATTAGACACCTCACATTAAGTGACTTGACTACAACCTGGTAAATCGGCCAACATTCAGCACATATTTCTATCACCATTCCCGCCACACCATCCTAGTTCCAGCTGATAATCTAAGAATGTTTAAGGAGTGTTTGAAGAGAAAGTTAATGTATTCTATTAGATCAGCAGATTCCACTGCAAAACTAAGCAAACAAAAAATCAGTCTTTCAGGTACAATGAAACATTGCACATTTTCATGTATATATAATTGTTTTCATATCCTCAGTAAACATGGGGGACCCATAAAGGGATATTTATACCTTAAAGCTTTTGTGCTTTTTCCTGTGATACCTCCTAACCTAACAACTGTTACTACCTTTCCTACCATACTTTATTTTCTATTATTACTGATAGCAGTGGAAGTCAAATTTTGTTAGAAGAGTCCCCAAGTCTCAAGAATGGTGATCAAAGACATGTTCAGGAGGAGAACACTAAAAAGAAGAAACTTCTTAGCTTTTCTGACCAATGGAGGTCTAGTAGAACTTTTGAGATTTTTGGTCCTCTTTACATACTTCAGTTTAAATTATTCACATAAATTATTTGAATACTGCCAGGTAACTATAGTTTTACTATGCACTAAACAATGTTCCTAGTCTTAAGAGAACAGAAATCATGACTGACAGAGGTGCTCAAAGGAACAAAAGTTACTTGAAGACTCTTAATATACAAGAAATATTAAGATGTCTCTAAGATTAAAATTATTTTTAATCTTTTAGTCCAATTTCTGATTTATTAATTTCCCTCTACTCCTTTCTATTCCTGTAGCACTGTAAGTCTGAAACACAACTGTTAAGGTTCCCAGACATGCATGTTGTAGCTTAAGTGGGCATTTCTTGTAGCGTAGAATTATGTAATCAACAGCTGAGCTGCAGTAACTGACCACGTCTGTTCTTTACCTGACCCAAATGAAGTTTAAGCCATCCTGATGGAGTATCCATATCTTCTCTGGGCAATCTGTTCCAGTGCCTCACCACCCTCATAGTGAAGAATTTTTTCCCTACATAAAATCTAAATCTATCCTTTTTTAGTTTAAAGCCACTACTTGTCCTTTCACTACACTTCCTGTCAAAGAGTCCCTCCATATCTGTCCTTTTAGGCCCCCTTTATGTACTAAAAGGCTGCAACGAGGTCTCCTTGGAGCCTTCTCTTCTCCAGGCTGAACAAGCCCAGTTCTATAAGACCATCCTCACAGGAAAGGTGCTCCAGCCCTCTGATTGTCTTTGTGGCTCTCTTTCCTCTCTCTCTCCTCTTCCTCCTATGCTCTCTACCTTCCTAGAGGTTCCCCTGATTCCTCTGCAGATCCTAAAAAGCTCTGCATCAATTCCTGCTTCAATTCCCACCATAATTTCTGTCTCTCACTAGCACTCCACTGATAAGTAAGGGTTGTAGTCATGTCTCAAGAAGGCTGATTTCAAACTCTTATACAGTGCAAGATGTCAGAATATAATTTCTTAATGGAAATTCCAACCTACATCTAAAACCATATATAGAGAAATGAGAGTCATCTTTCTCGCTTCAGTCTTCTTGGCTGTAAGCATTGCTGAGGGACAAGATGATGGAGGAAAATTCCACAATTTGGTGATTGTTACCAGCTGAAATGCAGTGAGTTTGTCCTTTCACTTTACATCCTCCTAAAGTTTCCTAAAACCTTGTTGTGTTCAAGCCTAAGTGTTTTACAAATGAGAACGCATGTGTTTAAAATATGTTTTTAAAATGTCTAACACTTTTGTTTGCTTAGAGTAGTGTTAGAATTTGCAAACTAACTAGGCCATGTTACTGAGGATTTGAGAGCTCCACAGGGAGCTGGAATCACAGAAAAATTATCCCTAACCTGTGTCACTGTAGAACTGAATCCTAGTGGCTTTTATAAAGACATTTTACAGTTTGAAAAATAACACTTCTTGGAAATAATAGGCAGCTGTTTCAAAGACAGTGTAGGAGACATTTTTTTACATGGCAATTCAGAAAAAATAGGTAGTTAATTAATTTCATTATTCTGAATATGAAGCTATTATGTTCATATAAATCCATGCTTTTTCTTTCTTGGCCTTTTGTCAGTAACAACACAGAACAATATCAGTGTGAAACAAAGACAAAGCTGAAAATTGCTTTCACCTGCCTTGCCTTGCCTTCTCTTCCCTTTCCTGCTTTGTAGCTACACAGTTAATGCACTGTTTTTTTTTTTTATAATGACCTAAATAAAATTGCAGTCTGATGGCACTTATTTATTCTCTGACTATAACATTTTCTAAAGAAACTGAAAGCAACTCTGCTCTTGCTCAGAAGTTTTTTTCTTTTCATCTAAGACATGAACAACTAATTGAGACTCACATATGACATGGTGACATTGGAAATGTTGCAACTAATTCTTTACGGTCAACCACATGAAGTGCTGTTGAAGTTGTTAAAGCTGGGAGAAAACGTTCATTAAATCAGTGTCAAAGAGAAAACAATGCTAATTTGTGTTATGATTTGAAGAAGAAACCTACTCTACAGCCCAGAAATTGCATCTTTATTTATTAATTTATTTTTTTCTCTGTCTTATATGATTTCAAAATATACTTGAGAAATAACAGAAAAGTTGAATAAAGATTTTAGCTTTGCTCATTCATATTCCAGAAAAAATACAGCTTACATTTGGTATTCATATATTTTGAATATTACTTTACTCTCCTTATCACTTATTATTTAGTAATTCTATTAAATTTTTCCTGAACTCTGTAAGTTCATATTGAATGAAATTTGAATCTAAATAAAGCCAAAGCTTCTGAAAATCATATAAAAATATATTACAATAAATTTTGCATTGATTGCCTCTTCAAATTTGTTAAAGCAAACAAAGCAAACAAAAACATCTTAATTTCTGACAGATTCAAGAAAAGCTGTTGTTTTAGCTCACTGCCTTGTTAGTGAAAAAGCAGCAGTAACAACTGCAAAGTATTTTATCTGATAATTTTGTTTTGTTTTTATGATGATTCAATTTGTTTTCTCCACTCTGGAACTTAAAGACAGTAAGTGAGTAAAAGTAGTTCATAGAAGCAAGTGTTATTTTACTCTAATGTATGTATTACTCAAAAATAATGTACTACCTACACTTCATATGGTCCTTCAATGTATTCCTATTTTCATGGGCACTAGATAGAGTTTTCGTAAACAAGGCTTCACAAAGACTAATCAGATGTCACTTGATCTATTAAACCAATATATATTTTTAAAGAACTGATTCCCATTATGGAGCCACAGATACAGCAGAAAAGGTTTGCTCTCTCCTTGTTACTGGATATATCCAATATAGGCCCAGATGATTGGGTATTCTGGCTTTTAAGTGCAGCCCTAATATCTTGAAATTTAACATAGCCAGTGTCATGTTAGCACTGCTGTTGGTGCAAAATATCACCCATCTTCCTCTGTCTCCTAGCAACCACTTCCCACTTTCTTTCTTGCTGTCAAATTCTTTCTCCTTTCTCTCCGGATCTGCAGCCCACAAAGAGCTTTTACAAACGCTTGCATATGCTAGAATTGAATCAATTTTATTAATAGTGAATAAAAGCTCTCTTACCTACCTGCTAATGAATAAAAAGAGAGTGGTAATGTTGACATGAATTGGTTGTTTTCATATGAAAGAATAGATAGGTATACTTTTCTGCCATGAATTATCTTAAGAGAACCAATGTTTTTCAAATCTTAGATAGGACAGTAAAACCTGGTGGTTGCTTTTCTATGTGAAGATCAGTTGGACATTTTGTCTTAACAAATCAACTAGAAATGGGTTTGGAGAAGTTGCATAAGTTCACTGTTTACAAACATATGTTTTAAAAGTTGAACCAAAAGTGTAAATCAGAAAAGAGAAAAAGCTTCAGGAAAATAAACATGTTCAGACAGATATTAGAAGGAAATGAAAGCTATAGAATGTTATAAATAAAATCACATTTTTTTTCTAGTTTTTGTCCTTCCTGTATTACATATAAGGACATTTACTTCCTAACCTACTCATAAGCTCAATATCTACTTTAAATATGAACTTAACATAAGCTTGTATTGTCTGTTCCATGCTAACAGTGTCTCTTCATTTGCTGTGTTATAGACTATTCCATGTATATGCATGTTTAATATTCCATAATATTCCATAGTGCTCTAACATTATTTGTACATCTTTCCATCTCATGAATTAAACCAAGGAAAGATATCAGCTACTTAGCAGCAGTAAGGAGCCTTTGAGACCTGAAGCAATAAGAAGTTTAGGGTTGATTAACTGAAGAGACATTTCTGTACAGACCATCTTCCTTATGAATATGCTGTATTCTTTGACAGTGATGGACCTACTACTCATTTTACATTATTCTAATCTTAGAGCAAATGCTGTGCTTAGTAAAAAGAGGAAACATCTCTGAAACTTAAAATGTTTTCCCAGTAGAAAGTTTTAAGAGGAAGCTCTTTTCCATAGTCAGAAACATATTTGTTATTTTACTCTCAATTTGTATTTTTAAAATTTGAGGAGTCTACATTTTCTCATCAATAACTTAAAAACATACCAGAGACATAAATTCCATCCATGTTTATTTAGTGAGAAATCTTTTTGGTAAGGATAAGGTTTGCTTGTTTTGAAAAGTCAGTACTGCTGACTACAAAAGACAGCTAAAGTGATCTGTATTGCAGTGCAGCTATTGGTCATATATTCCCAAGGATTTCTTTGAATTCATATAAATGTTTTAAGTAAAAGACATATAGCAAGAAGGAAATAGATAGTAAGTATCATAAGGCACAGTAAAGTAAGTTAAAGGGTATATTTTATACATTTTTTTCCATACTTTACCTTTTCATCCAAAGCCTTGTGGTGCTCAAACAGAGATTTCAGAGCTTTGAGGACCTCAACTTCACTGGAAACTCCTGAGGGAGACTGTGCTTGCCGTTTCACCACTGTCATCCTCAATGATCTTTCGTGTCTTGAGACAAGGCACTCCAAATGCTCCAGTAACAGCTATTGGATTTTATATAAAAGGTTATTAATTTCTGTTCATCTAAATGCTTTGGAAACTAACTACAAAATGCATGGTACCAAATAGCAACGTCTTTATGGGAGAGACTACTGGAATTATTGCCAAGATTTCATGACTCAAAATCAGATAGAATAAATAGAAAAATTGAAAATCAACTCATAATTTAATTTAAAACTCTATCAAAATGAGAACAAAGAATCATTCGGCATAGAGTTGCTATTTAAATAAAGTACATATTTATAACATTATTTGACATTGTAATTAATGATCATAAGCTATCAAATAACAGCTAAACCAACCAAAACCAGTGTAGAACATCATGCAAAAATATGAAAGCTGTTTATATTTTATAAACCTAGCTATAACATTTTAAATTTGTACTGGAAGACAAAATATGAAAAAGTAGAAAGAATATTTAATTACATTTTTAAGACTGTTTACTGTAAATGCCACCTTTCATGGCATTTTCTTGTCACTAACATGCTCTAAAATGTTCATAATCTCTGTTCACGAGGAAAGACAAATGGTCTGTAAACAATATACTTCAGGCTACTGTAAATAATTTGTAGAATAGCCTGTAGATAACCGACTGTAAAAACATGATAATTGTTTGTCGTTATTACTCTAAGTAGTTTAAATGAAATACTAAAATGACTTGATGTTGTATGGAAAATTCACAGTTCAGCTAGGCTTTTATAGGGCTACCATTACTCTTACTGTCTAAACTCAGAAGAGAATTGGTAAGCTGTAAGTCTGTAACAGGGTAGCTAAATTCATGAATCACGACACTTGATAAATGTATTTCACAATGTACAATTATACCTTGGCCTTAACTGGAAATTTGAAAGTTACATAGAAAATCGTTTATTATTTCTCCTTTGATGTGGTTCTTAACATTACTATTAGTAAAGAGATATGTTTATCTGTAATCCATAGTTATTCTCAGCCACATAATGACCTTTATTGTTACATGAATTAATAAGACATGAAAGGGCATAAACAGAGAGTAAACACATTGTAATTATCATATACAAATATCAAGCCAGGAACAATTTGGGTTTGATGCAATCTTTGCTTCAAACATTGTTCTCATATCTGGATTTGCAGCAGCTTATTATTTTACAATAATTGCATTATTTGCCAAAAATAGTGAACACATATATGATTAATGTTAGTACATGAAGAATTGTAATGACTCCATGTAGTTCAAGGAAGAAGGAGGGCATTTTTTTGCCATTATTTATTTCAAGTGGTGGTTCATATTTATCAAAAGCAAATAAGTCATCTGATCTCCCTAGGACTGACAACAGATATAGTTTATTTTTTAATAACTGGAAGTAGTCCAAAGTAACATTCTTAGAGTCTTGACTGAAAAATAAATTGAGAAAAACTGGCTTAGAGAAGAAAAACGATGGCAACACAGGATTCTTGATGTGGCAAAAATTTTCATGGCAGAAGGAATTATGCATAAACTATAGCGCAGAGAAAAATAGGGAACACAGGAAAAAGCAGTGTCCATCCAGCATCTCTTTTTTGAGTTATGGTAGACAGATGATCTTGACAGAGAACTTGAAGTCATCATGGACAGAAGAAAGATGGGAACATTCTTAAGAGAGGGAAGAACACACTGACAAGAGTAAAAGAGAAGGCTCCGGGGGAGACGTTATTGCAGCCTTCCAGTACTTGAAGGGAGCTTATATGCAGCAACAAGAGTGACTTTTTACATGGATTTAAACTAAAAGAGGGGTAATTTAGGTTAGGTGTTAGCAAAAAAAAAATGTATTCAGAGGATGGTGAGGCACAGGCACAGGTTGCCCAGAGATGCTGTGGGTGCCCCATCCCTTGAGGTGTTCAAGGCCAGGTTGGATGGGGCCCTGGGCAGCCTGATCCAGTGGGTGCAACCCTGCCCATGGCAGGGAGGTTAGAACTAGATGATGTTTAAGGTTCCTCCCAAGGCATTCTATGACTCTATGATAAGAGTGATGAGGAGTAAAAAAAAGTTAAACAAGGTTTTCATGGATAAAAAGAGAGTGGAGCAGTCTGGAAGTTTTAGGAGCTCAGAATTTCTTATGGGGTGAACATGGAGGAGTTTAGTGAGTGAGATGAATAGCAGAGCATCCTAGTCCTTTGCACAACAGCAGATAAAATATTTAACTTTAGGTTAAATTACTGGCATGTTAGAAACATGCAGTATATTAAACTAAACCAGTCATATGTTTATTATACACACAAGTTAATTTTGCCCTTAGCTTAGAATTATCATTTTAGAGGTGGCAAATATAAATGTGTACTCATATTTCATAGTTGTTAAATAAGACTTCAAGTGTAAAATACTGTGTTGACTTTTTTTATCATAATGTAGAAAGATGAGCTGATGCCACAGGTAAGTGTCAAAGTACTCGTGCAGAATTACTGCACTACTTGTGAACATTTTGCTCTTTTACTTATTGTTCTTATTCATTCCATCTACTCAACTAGTAGTGGTTCATTTTTTTGGAAACTACCTCTGTGGTATTTTCCTTACTGTCAGCTCCCAGAGTGGTCAAGAAAGCATGCTGACGTAGGTTTCTGGCTGACAGCAATTTCTTATTTTTGCTTTTCAACAAAAGTCAAGTCTATTTCTCCACAAAATCTGTGAATGCTTCTTACAGCAAATCCACTTTAGCTGACTGAAGTGTATGACTAACCAGGTGTCCCTGCGCCACAGTACTCCCAGCCATGCTGAAAGGGAAGAGTAACCAACCAACCCAAGAGTTGGAGAACCTGCTGGCAAATCCTTGTTCCATCCTCTGCTGAAATTATATTTAAAATGATATTTTAGCCATCTTTGCTTCAACTTCATATGCACAAAATGTACAAACATATATATTAAAAAAAAAGGAAAGGTAATAGATCTTCCCTATTTCCCTGGAAAGGGAAATGTAACTATAGCTATACAACTATGAAATGTTAGTTACTACAATGAAGGAGAAAGGGACATGTAAACACATTAAATTGACATTGAAGAAAATGGTCTGTCCAAGCAACATTTACATTAAGTTACTGAAGAAAATCACAGTATCTGGCTTGCGGTGAGGAGGGGGAGTGGGGAACACTGAGCACTTGTTTTTATTCTATTTATTTCAAGAATTACTATCTCATATATTTGTGAAGAACAAAACAAGATTTCAAGTCAAAAAATATTGATAATTAAATTACAAGCGGTTTGTTAGAAACAGCTTTAGGTGCTTTTGTATGTTTCAGTCACACACTGGCATTAACAAAGAACGCATGCTGCTGAGCATTTTCTGCTCCCTCACACTGTGTTGATCTGCTACAGTTGTCAAGTACTCACAGGGACAGGCAGCTTGCAGAGAGAAGATGAAGATCAACAGCTGAAAGCGGGACAGAATCACCCACACATAATATCCAGTCATCACTATGCTTTTCCTGCTGGAAAGCATAAGCTTGACAATGAATTATGAAATAATGTGACAATTGAATTTTGCTGTTATGCGGGGTGAGTTTTAGGATCCTCAAGATCATGTGCTGATAATTTCTCTTTAGCTAAATGGGATGGATGTTTCTAGAGCTCTGACTTCATGAGCATGAAGAATGTTTAAAAATAATTATTTAAAGACTGAAAAATGCTTGAGTGCATACTTTGTGAAGGAATTAAGCACTTTAAAATGCTAATTAGAACAAATAAAAACAGAGACAACTATTAGAATACAGTTCACTGTATTTCTCAGATCATTTCCAAAGCACTGTGAAATAGAATTGCATAACTAAATGTCTGTGTAGGTTATCACATACCTGTTTTATACTAAACCATCATTAGTACAAAGACACTAGTTTAGACGTGAAAAGGAAACAAGAAATTAAAGCATTCCTTTTAAAGATTCAGTAATGATTCAGTAAACTGAAATTAGTATAACTCATTAGAGTTTTTATTATTATAGGATCTGAATTTTAATTAGTATAAAGTATTTTATCTTAACTTTCTTTGTTTTCAACAAAACTGTTTGCAAAATAAAAATGTTCACAGCAGGGTATTAAATGGAGAAAGGAAAGAATCAGGAGAGAACGATGGAGAAAAGTAAATAATAGAATATAGGGAAATATAATATAGAAGAAAAGAGATTTGCCAAAATAAGATTGACTTGGCTTAAGGAATTCTGCACATGAACAGGGCAACCCACTAAGACGACAATGCTCTTTCAAGTCCAGCTTTTCACCAACACATGCAAAATGTAATTTCCTTTCAGTCTGTATTTAGAATGCACATTGTTCAGTGACTCTCCATCTCTAGTGCAAGCAAGGAAGAAAAGTAAAATAAGCAGATAAGGGGTTGCAGATTATCTCTAAACCCAGCCATAAAGCCAGTCATTTTCCTCAGCATTGTTCAACAGTAGTGGAAGCCTATTTGCTCCTGTGGTCAGCTGGGAAATCAAATAGCTTTACTGGTAAACTACTGGTGATAATCTCTCTTTGAAAAAATAAAGTTATAGCCTAGCTGCAGTTTATGTTCCATGTTTGAATTTCTGTACATTCAAGACAAAAAAATAAAATATTGGCAGCCTAAAACTTTAATGAAAATATACATATATGAAATAAAAAAAATGAAAGGATATGTAATGATCAAGATAATTATACAAAATAATAGAAATGAAAAAGTGTTTTTTAATGAGAATAAAGATTACAAATACAATCAATATTAGCTCATACAGTATCTAAAAATACAGATAATTAATATCTATTGAGTATCAATTGTCATTCTGTTTTCTGTGACACAAGCTTTTTTTTGGAAGAAGAAACGTAGGAGTACAGAAGAGAAATCATAATATTGATTACAAAATAATGTAAGTTACCATAATTTATTTAAGGGAAATAATGCTTTTGCCATTACAGAACCTTAGGAAACAATTAGACTTATTTGCATGTTTTCAGACTGTAAGAACTCACATCATCTTGCTTAAAAAGATGGTACCTGTTTTAGTTTCAGCAATTAGTAAACTGATGGAAGTAAAAGGACCTCTAAGAAAATCACTTAAGTAAAGTATCTAAACCCTTCATTTAAAAGATTTTCTTAGAATTTTACAACAGAACACAAGGGCAATGTAATCATATAATGTAGGGTAAAATTTTGATCAATGAGCGTCATGAAACTGCACCACCTAATTGAAGATGTTCCACACACCATTCACTGAGGAAACAAAACAATAAAACTAAATCTTAGCTAGGAATGTTCACTTTCAGTGCATCAACTCCTGAAGTATTGAGTGAAAGAAAGATGACAACATTGTTAATATTTCATTAATGAGCACCGGTTTCAATTTTCTTGAAATTAAGTATTTCTGATAAGTTTGTGAAAAATTTTATGCTATATACAAAAAACATGTTTGATTTTTTTTAGAAAGAAAAAACAGATTAATGTCAACATATTAATAGATATTTTTTCAGCTGCCAAACCAAAACTCAGTTTTCCTCATAACCATATTCTGATTTAATAAGTTAATCCCACAAACATTTTCTTCTTTTGAAGAATACAGGTTAAGCTAAAAATAAGTTTCAATTTAAATTTAAACTTAGCATAGCCAGATTAGTGCTATTTTATAAATCTGTTAACTAATATGCAGAATACATTGATCTGTTAGGTGACGGTTACCTAGACAATATCAAGAGAAATAGAATCATAGAATCATAGAATCATAGAATCATAGAATCATAGAACGGTTTGGGTTGAAAGGGATCTATAAGATCACCTAGTTCCAACTCCCTCTGCTGTTGGCAGGGACACCTCCCTCTAGACCAGGTTGCTCAAAACCCCATCCAGCCTGGCCCTGAATGTTTCCAGGGAGAGGGCATTCACAGCCTCACTGGGCAACCTGTTCCAGTGTCTCACCACCCTCATAGCAAATAATTTCTTCCTGATATCTTGTCTAAATCTACCCTCTTCCAGTTTAAAGACATTTCCTCTCATCCTGTTGCTACATGCCCTTATAAAAAGTCCCTCCCCAGTTTTCCTGTAGAACCCCTTCAGGTACTGGAAGGTCACTCACTATAAGGCTTCCCTTCCCCTTCCC